>NC_071636.1:674642-1349285 GCF_014839835.1 Dryobates pubescens
CCCTCCCTGGGCAGCCTGCTGCAGTGTTCCAGCAGCCCCACAGGGAAGAACTTCTTCCTGATACCCAATCTCAGTCTGCCCTGCTCTAGTCTGGAGCCATTGCCCCTGGTGCTGTCCCTGCAGGCCTTTGCCAACAGTCTCTCTGCAGCCTTCCTGTAGCCTCCTTCAGGTCCTGCCAGGCTGCTCTGAGGTCTGCCCTGAGCCTCCTCCTCTCCAGGCTGAACACCCCCAGCTCCCTCAGCCTCTCCTTGCAGCAGAGCTGCTCCAAGCCCCTGAGCATCTGTGTGGCCCTGTGAGGAGAGGCTGAGGGAGCTGGGGTTGCTTAGTCTGGAGAAGAGGAGGCTCAGGGGAGACCTTCTTGCTCTCTGCAGCTCCCTGAAGGGAGGTTGCAGCCAGGTGGGGGTTGGGCTCTTCTCCCAGGCAACCAGAACAAGAGGACACAGCCTCAAGCTGTGCCAGGGGAGGTTCAGGCTGGAGGGGAGGAGAAAGTTCTTCCCAGAGAGAGTAATTTGCCCTTGGGATGTGCTGCCCAGGGGGGTGGTGGAGTCCCCACCCCTGGAGGTGCTCAAGACAGGCTTGGATGTGGCACTTGGAGCCAGGGACTGGTTGTCAGGAGGTGTCAGGGATTAGGTCACAGGTTGGACTGGATGATCCCTGAGGTCTTTTCCAGCCTGGCTGATTGATGCTGAGAGCATCACAGCAGGGCAAACAAGCAGGCAGGCAGCAGAGGCAGTGGCAGGCAGCAGCGGATGGAGGGTGGCTGCCTGGAGCTCATTAGCTGCTTGCAGGCAGTGTGGGCAGCAGAGCAGGCAGCCAGCTCCCTCCACCAGCTCCCTGTGTTCCCAGCCCTTGACTCAGGGCTCAGCAAACTTTCTGCTGCCCCCAGATAATGAGATTTTAAAAATTCATCAGCTCCAGCTCTGTTTATTTGCCTCCTGCTTTTCCTGCATCTCTCTCTCTCTGTTGGTTTTGGTTGCTGTTGTTGGAGCTGTCAGGGACCCTGCTCCCAGCTCCTCCCTGCAGTCACCAGGTTGGCTGGGATGTGATTTTCATTCAGGACCAAGGGCCTCCTGTAATCCCCTGGCTCCTGCAGGGCTGGGAGGGAAACAGCAGCTCTCTGAGGACTGAGTCATCAGAGCCTCCAACCCTGGGCTTGGTGAAGAGGGGACAGGGAAGATGCTCTCAGAACACTGCTGGGTGGCTGGGAAAGGAGGGAATTGCTTCACACAGAGCCACAGAAACACCCAGGTTGGAGCAGAGCCTCAGGGTCCCCAAGCCCAGCCCAGAGCCCTGCTCTGCAAGGCTCACCCCAACACCACAGCCCCAAGCACCACAGCCAAACCACCTCCAGGCTTGGGGACTCCACCACCTCCCTGCCCAGCACATTCCAAGCCCTGACCACTCCTGAGGGGAAAAATGTTTCCTACTGTCCAGCCTGAAGCTGCCCAGCTCAGCTTGAGGCCATTGCCTCTTGTTCCATCACTACTGACCTGGGAGCAGAGAGCAGCAGCAGCCTCTCCACCACCTCCCTGCAGGGAGCTGCAGACAGCAGTGAGGTCTCCCTCAGCCTCCTCTCTTTCACACCACCCATCCCCAGCTCCTTCAGTTGCTGCTCCTCAGATTCCTTCCCCAGGCCCTTCCCAGCTTCCTTGCCCTGCTCTGCCCTGGCTCCAGCACCTCCACAGCTCTCCTGTGCTGAGGTGCCCAGAGCTGGCCCCAGCACTGGAGCTGTGGGCTGCCCAGAGCTGAGCCCCAGGGGCCAATCCCCTCCCTGCTGCTGCTGGACACAGCACTGCTGAGCCCAGCCAGGAGGCCTTTGGCTTTCCTGCCCCCTGGGCACACTGCTGGCTCCTGTTCAGCTGCTTGGCCACCAGCACCCCCAGGGCCCTCTCTGCCAGCAGCTCTCAGCCACCCTGCCCCAAGCCTGGAGCCTTGCTGGGGTTGTGTGCCCCAGGTGCCCAGCACTCCCTGCATGGGGAGAGGAGAGAGGCTGGCAGCAGTGCTCTCCAGGGGCTGCAGTGCTCCCCAGGGGCTGCAGTGCTCCCCAGGGGCTGCAGTGCTCCCCAGGGGCAGCAGTGCTGTCCAGCAGGCTGCAGGGCAGCTGCCAAGTTCTCTTTGCCCAGTGCCCAGCCCTGGGGGGGGGAGGGGAGAGGCTGGCAGCAGAGCTCTGCATTGCCCAGTGCCAGCAGGGCTGTCCAGCAGGCTGCAGGGCTCCTGCCCAGGCAGAGGAGTGCTGCCCACATGGCACTCCCCAGGAGCAGGTCTGACTCATCCTGGCCTGGATCAGCTCCTCACTGCCTGGGGCCATCTGTGCACAGCTTTGCTTCCTGCCCTGCATCCCAGAGGGGCAGCACAGCCCAGCTGAGAAGGACCAAAGGCTTCTGGCTCCACCTGGGCTGAGCTCTGCTGCCAGCATCGCTCCCAGGTAATGCAAATCCCCAGGGGGCTCCTGGCCCCTGGGAGAAGGGAAGCCTCACCTCAGGCACAGCAGCTGACTTGCAGGGCTCCTGCCAGCCCACTGCCAGGCAGGCAGCTCTCTGGGGATGAAGCACTTGGCTCACAGCTCCACAGCTGGCACTGGGCTGGGAGGGAGCCCCAGGGGCATCCTGGCCAAGCCCTGCAGCCCCAGGGACAGCTGCAGCTGGAGCACAGGGACACAGCCAGGCTGAGCTTGGATGTCTGCAGGCATGGAGCCTCAGCCCCAGCCCTGGGCAGCCTGTCCCAGTGTCTCCCCAGCCTCCCTGTGCAGAACTTCCTCCTGCTGTCCAACCTGCCCCTGCCCTGCTCCCTGGGGGCCACTTCACTTGGTGTGCCCCAGGGATCAGTGCTGGGCCCTGTGCTCTGCAACATCTTCATTGATGATCTGGATGAGGGCATCGAGTCCATCAGCAGTAGATTTGCTGATGACACCAAGCTGGGGGCAGGAGTTGATCTGCTGGAGGGCAGAGAGGCTCTGCAGAGGCACCTGGACAGGCTGGGCAGATGGGCAGAGGCCAAGGGCAGGAGATTGAACACATCCAAGTGCCAGGGGCTGCACTTTGGCCACAGCAACCCCAGGCAGTGCCACAGGCTGGGGGCAGAGTGGCTGAGAGCAGTCAGGCTGAGAGGGACCTGGGGGTGCTGGCTGATGGTAGGCTGAACATGAGCCTGCAGTGTGCCCAGGCAGCTAAGAGGGCCAAGGGCATCTTGGCCTGCATCAGGAGCAGGGTGGCCAGCAGGAGCAGGGAGCTCATCCTGCCCTGTGCTCAGCACTGCTCAGGCCACACCTGGAGTCCTGTGTCCAGCTCTGGGCTCCTCAGCTCAGGAAAGAGGTTGAGCTGCTGGAAGGTGTCCAGAGAAGGGCAACAAAGCTGGGGAGGGGTCTGGGGCACAGCCCTGGGAGGAGAGGCTGAGGGAGCTGGGGTTGCTTAGCCTGCAGAAGAGGAGGCTCAGGGGAGACCTTCTTGCTCTCTGCAACTCCCTGCAGGGAGGTTGGAGCCAGCTGGGGGTTGGTCTCTTCTCCCAGGCACCCAGCCCCAGAACAAGAGGACACAGTCTCAGGCTGTGCCAGGGGAGGTTTAGGTGGGAGGTTAGGAAGTTCTCCACACAGAGAGTGATTCCCATTGGGATGTGCTGCCCAGGGAGGTGGTGGAGTGACCAGCACTGGAGGTGTTCAGGAGGAGACTTGCTGGGGTGCTGGGTGCCATGGGTTAGTTGTTCAGGTGGGTTGGGTTGGTTGATGGGTTGGATGTGATGATCTTGAAGGTCTCTTCCAACCTGGTTTATTCTATTCACACACAGCTGCTCCCCAGGAGGGAGCAGTCAGGGTTGGAGCAGCCAGGGCTGGGGGAGCTGAGTTTTGCTCTGGTCTCTCCTCCCCAGTCTCAGGGGATAGGAGGGGAGGAACTGGCCTGGGATGGTGCCAGGGGAGGCTCAGGCTGGAGATGAGGGAAAGAACTCTGTGCTGCAGGAGTGGCCAGGGACTGGCAGAGGCTGCCCAGGGAGGTGGTGGTGGAGTCCCCATGCCTGGAGGTGTTCAAGCATTGTGTGGCCATGGCACCTGGGGCCAGGGTGGTGTTTGGGTTATGCTTAGACTGGGTGACCTTGGAGGTCTCTTTCAACCCCCCCAGTTCTGTGACCCTCTGCTCACTTCTCTTTCCTGAAGCTGCTGAGAGCTCTGCAGAGGAGTCAGAAGCTGCTGTTGGAGCAAAGAGCTGGCTTGGGCTATTGCTTGCCCAGCCATGGGGAGTCCTCAGCCTGGAGCTCCCTCTAAGCAGCAGGAAAAGTGTTTGCAGCACCAAGGTCTCTCAGCAGGGTCTGCCCCTGGGTACCAGCAGGGAGGTGGAGCTGCTGCAGAGCCATACTGGGGATGGGAGGCCAGCAGGAGCCTGAGGCTGCCTCCAGCTCCAGGGCTGTGCCCAGGGCTGCTCACCAGGAGGACTCTGGGCAGCCTGTGGCAGCAAACCCTCCTTGGGTCCTCCCTGCCAGCTGCAGGAGATGTGCCCTTGAATAGCTGGGGAGCACTGCTGAGTCCCTGCCAGTGCTGCAATGGAGGAGGCTCTGGCTGCCCACCACAGCAGCCCTGGGATCAATAGTGTCTGGGCAGAGGAGCTCCTGACTGAATGAGCACTGATGATTAATTTAACAGACTGAACAACCATCTCTCAGGTCATTAAGGGAAAGGCCACTCCCCTCCAGCAGGAAGAGCTTCACAGAGCTGGCATGGCCCAGGCTGCAGGGGAGGAGGCTGAGGGAGAGCTCCTTGCCCTCTGCAGCTGCCTGCAGGGAGGGTGCAGTGAGGAGGGGGCAGCCTCTGCTCCTGGGGGGCAAGGGCCAGGCCCAGGGGCAATGGTTGCAAGCTGCAGCAGGGGAGGCTGAGGCTGGAGCTCAGGAACTCTTTGTGCCCTGGAAGGCTTCTCAGAGCTTGGCAGAGGCTGCCCAGGGCAGGGCTGCCGTCCCCATGCCTGGAGGGGTCTCAGCAGCTGTGGAGCTGTGCTGAGGGCCAGGGCTTGGTGGTGCCCCTGCAGGGCTGGGGGCAGGCTGGGGGGGCTTGGAGCTCTCTCCCCACCAGCTGCACTCTGTGATTCTGCATCACCCCAGAGCTTTGCTGTCTCAGGAGGGTGTCCTGCAATGGGGGAAGGCAGCCCTCAGCCCTGCCTGTGCTTTGGGGGCTCTCCACATTTGGTTCCTTAGAGCCAGCAGAAGTTTACTGCAGGAGGATGTTGCCAGCAGCGGTTGCAGAGCTGTGGCCACAGGCAGCTTCCTCTCCCCAGCAGTTGCTTTCCTCTCTTTGTGGAACCCAGGCAAAAAAGCCCAGGGCAGCAGAACCCCCAGCCCAGCAGCCTGGAGGCCTGCACAGCCAGACACACACCCAAGGGATGCCTTGCTTGGAGCCAGGAAGTGAGAGCTGGAGGCTGTGGCACCCTCACCTCCCTGCCCTGCTAAGGTTTCCTTTCCATTAGTGCATTATTTAGCAGCCAAACCCCAGCAGAGGAGGTCAGGTGCTGGCCCTGGCAGCAGCTGCAGAGTTGCCTGGATTGAGAGAGGCACCCAGGGGAAGGAGCTGAGCCAGGGCTCCTGAGCAGGGCAATGGGCTGGGAAGGGAGAGCCCCGGGAGACTTTGGCTGTGTAAGAGCTTAGCTGTGGGTGATGAACAATCCCCAGGGGAATCAGCAGGCTTCCAGTGCCTGAAGGGCTGCAGGAGAGCTGGGGAGGGGCTTTGGACAAAGGCTGGGAGGGACAGGATGAGGACAATGGATTGGAGCTTGAGGAGGGCAGATTGAGACTGGAGATGGGGAGGAAATTCTCAGCAGTGAGGCTGGGGAGAGCCTGGCACAGGCTGCCCAGGGAGGCTGTGGCTGTCCCCTGCCTGGAGGGGTTCCAGGCCAGGCTGGATGAGGCCCTGAGCAGCCTGGGGCTGGTGGTGTCCCCTAGAGACCAGTGCTGGGCCCCATCCTGTTCAATATCTTTATTGATGACCTGGATGAAGAGAGAGATTCCACAGTTAGTAAGTTTGCAGGTGACACCAAGCTGGGGGCAGGTGTGGAGCATTTGGAGGGCAGGAGGGCTCTGCAGAGACTTACCAGAGGCCACCAGGATGGCACTGAGCAGGTCCAGGTGCTGGGTGCTGCACTGTGCCCACAACAACCCCAGGCAGTGCCACAGGCTGGGGACAGAGTGGCTGAGAGCTGCCAGGCAGAGAGGGACCTGGGGGTGCTCCTCCTGAAGCAGCTCCTGCCCCAGGCAGCTCCTGCTCCCCCCCCTGCCTGCTCTCTCCCCCCCTGCCTGCTCCCCACCCTGCCTGCTCCCCCCCTGCCTGCTCCCCCCCTGCCTGCTCCCCCCCTGCCTGCTCCCCCCAGCAGCCCCAGCCAGCCCAGCCCCAGCCCCGTGGGGGGGATTGGAGCAGTCAGCAATGTTGGCCCTAACAACCAGGGGCCACCAGGCCCCCCAGCCTTTGCAGTCACCAGCACCCAGTGTGCAGCAGGGGCACTCTCCAGGCACCAGAGGAGGATCCTCAGCCCCGAGGGGCTCAGCTGGGGGCTGCTGCCTCTCCCGGGCGGCATTAAATAGGGCAGGGGGTGGGGAGGGCCAAGTGGCCACAGCTGGGCTGGGAGGAGACTCCAGCAGAGCCCAGGAGCTCTGGGGCTGGGGGCAGAGGGGGCAGGGGGTGGGGAAGGGGCAGAGCCGGAGGGGAAGGAGAGGGGGGGTGCCAGGAGGGGCTTTGAAAGACCTTCCTGTGCCACAGAGCTCTCCCAGGGCACAGCTGCAGCCCAGGGCTGGCTTTGCCTCCAGGCACAGAGCAGACCCCAGCGGTGCTGGGTCAGGCACAGCCCCGGGGAGGCTTCCCCAGGGAGCTCTTTGCACCACTGCCGCTGTGCCTGGAGGGAAGAGCTGAGCCCTGCACACCAGCAGAGCGAGCTCCAAGCAGCAGCAGCCCTGGGGGGGCTCAGGAAAGGCCTGGAGGTGGCACTGGGAGCCATGGTTTGGCTGCCAGGAGGTGCTGGGGGTTAGGGCACAGCTTGGACTGGATGAGCCCCGAGGTCTCCTCCAGCCTGGCTCATTCTGGGATGCTGGGCAGGTGAAATTCCATCCCATCCCATCCCATCCCATCCCATCCCATCCCATCCCATCCCATCCCATCCCATCCCATCCCATTCCATCCCATTCCATCCCATCCCATCCCATTCCATCCCATCCCATCCCATCCCATCCCATCCCATCCCATCCCATTCCATTGGCACCAGGAGCTCCTCCCTTCCCTGCTCATGCCCTGAGGCCTCTGCTGGCCCTCCCCAGGGCAGTGCAGCAGTGCTGCAGCTCCAGCAGGCTGCTGTGTGGCCATGCAGTAACCCTGAGCATGGGAAGCTCTTGGCAGGGAGAGTCAGCAGCTCCAAGTGGCCTCTCCAGGGTGGGAGAGATGCCTGCAGGTATTGATGGGGATGCTTGATGGAGTCAGCAGTGGCTTCTCCACTGCTCCCTGTGCTGCAGGCTCACAACCTATCAATAGATCAATCAGAGGCCTTTGTGAGCAAGGCACACAATCAATCAGGGCAGGACAAACGCTGCATTGTCAGTGAGCTGGGAAGCAAGGGCCTGGCAAGGGCAGGGTCTGCAATGCCAGCGGCAGCTTAGCTCCCAGCTCCACACAGCCAACCCCCAGGGACCCTCCAGCAGCTCCTGGGGACTGGCAGCCAAAGCTCCCTCCTCTGCCAGCCACCCCTCCAGTGACCCTCCAGTAGCCAAAGCTCCCTCCTCTGCCAGCCACCCCTCCAGTGACCCTCCAGTAGCCAAAGCTCCCTCCTCTGCCAGCCACCCCTCCAGTGACCCTCCAGCAGCCAAAGCTCCCTCCTCTGCCAGCTCAGTTGCTGCCAGTCAGATCTGGAACTCTGGCAAAGGAGGATTGGGAAGAGCTCTCCAGGGGCAGAGTGGCAGTGGAGAGTTTTGATGCCTGCCCAGGTTTCCTGAAAGGGAAAGGGACCCAAACCCACTGCCCTCAGCCCTCTGCCAGCTTGTGGCTGCCAGCAGGGAGCGGGGAGCTGTGCTTGGCAGGAGCCCTGAGCCAGAGCTGCTCAGCACCCGTGTGTGGTGCAGGGAGCAGGCAAAGCCTGGGCAGGAGGTGGCTGCAGACAGCCCCCAGGGCTCTCCAGAGGCCCAGGCTGGCAGAGCACCCTGGCATCACCTGCTGCAGCCTGGCCGCCGGAGCAGCCTGCCTGAAGCCCCTCCTTGGGGACACTTCAGCTGCGGGTGGCAGCCGCTGGGAGCTGTCAGCAGCCTTGGTCCTGCCCCCAGCCCCTCTCCTCTTCCAGCCCTGCTTCAGCCCCACGGCAGGAGGGAGCTGCTGGAGGCAGCAGGCAAACCCACCCAGTGCTTCTCACCTCCCTGCAGAGGGCAGCTGGCCCAGGAGGCTCCAAGGATCCCCAGTGGGTGCTGAGGGAGGTCCCCTCTGGTGCTTCTCTGCTTTCTGTCCCTGCCCTGGAGCACATCTGAGCTGTGAGCTGCTGCAGCAGCTCCTCAGATGCTCTGCTCTTGGCCCAGGAGCTGAAGGGCTGGGGGGGGGGTTGATGATGTTCAGCCTGACTTGAAAAGCCTTCCCTGTCCCCCTGGAGCTCATCCTCTCTCCCCAGCAGCCTGCAGGCTGCAGAGCTGTCAGCTCAGGGCTGCTTCAGGAGTGTGGTTTGCAAAGTCTGCTATTGACAGCAGCTCCTTGGGAGCACCTCCCACCCACTCCTCTGGAGAGCACAGCAAACAGCCAGACCTCTGCAGGCTGCATGTGGAGTGCCTGGAAACCATTCTGGAAGGGAGTTTGGGTAAAGCCAGCAGTGACCTCCCTCCCTCCCCCCCTCCCTCCCTCCCAAGCTGGCTGTGCCTCAGAGCTCAGCATCACACACAGAGCCCTTCAGAGACGGCTTTAGCACGACACCAAGCTGCCTGTGTGATTCACAGAGCCTCTGCAGCCCAAGGAAGAGAGGAGCTCCCAAAGTCCAGCCAGACCTTGAAGGTCCTTCCACACTCAAGGGCTTCCCAGGCTGCAGTCTGAGCATGCCAGCTCAAACCTCCTCCACAAGGCCTCTGCTAGCCCAGGTCAGAGAGGGTTGCCATGAAAACCCCTGTGGGAGGTGAAGGAGTGTGCAGCCTGAGGCTTTCTCCTGCTGCTGTGGTGGGGCCAGTGCAGGTGAGGCAGCCAGGACACAGCCCAGCTGCTGAGGCATCTGCTCAGGGCTGTGGAGCTCCCAGCTTTGGTGTGGGGAATTGCACGAGAGGAGCTGAGGCTGCAGGCTCAGCACCCTCCTATGGACCACGAGGGTCACCATGAGCATCACCACCTGCAGCTATGGACTGCAGCAGAGGTGAAAATGGAACCACCAAAGGAGGCAGGACTGGGAAGAGTGGGGAAGGCTTTAAGGTGTGGGCATGGGCCAGAGAGGCCAGATGGGCTCTGGCCCTCGGAGAAACCTGAGGAGGAGGAGTGAGGAATCAGCAGGAAGCCCTTGCTCTGCTCCCAGGGCCCTGGGCAGTAGCAAGGTAAGAGCCCCTCCACCATGGCCCTCCCGTGGATCCAGGGCAAGGGCTCCTGTCCCCAGCCAGCTGTTATGTGGAGGAGCAGAGCCTGGGGAAGGAGCTTGGGCTTCTTACAGAGTCCTCCCATCCCTCCCTGCTCCCCTCCGGGTGCTCGCTGCCTGCATCTGCGGGGCTGGCCGGGGGCTGGCCGGGGGCTGGCCGGGGGCTGGCCGGGGCTGGCCGGGGGCTGGCCGGGGGCTGCTCGGGGGCTGGCCGGGGGCTGGCCGGGGCTGGCCGGGGGCTGGCCGGGGGCTGCTCGGGGGCTGGCCGGGGGCTGGCCGGGGCTGGGCTCTTCCATTGCTCCTGCGCCGCTCCCTGAGCATCTCCCTCGGAGACGCAGCTCCAGCTGTGGGCAGCCCTGGCACCGTCGTTCCGCTGCTCTCCCGCCCGCGGGGGGCCGGCAGCGCCCTGCCCGGCCGGGCTCTGGGCGCCGGCTCCCCCGGGCCGGTCCCGCGGCCGGTCCTGCGCTCGGCGGCGCAGGCAGCAGGGAGTCAGCCTCCCGCCCACCCTCCCCTGCTATTCCTGGCCCTGCGCTTCCCTCACCTCCCCTCCAAAATCTGTTCTCCTTCTGCACGCCGTTGGCTTTGCCGCCTGCCAGCAGCAGCTCTCCCGCGGGGGGCTGCGCTGCCGCCGGCTGCCGCCCCTCGGACCTGGGGCCCCCGGGCAGGGGGCTGCCGCCCTGCCCTCCCTGAACCCCCTCTCCAGCCAGGCCCCTCCGGGCCCAGCAGCTTCGGTGGTTCCTCCGCAGCCCCTGCTGGCTGCGTTTTCCATCCTGGAATCATCATGGAATGGTTTGGGCTGGAAGGGACCCCGAGGAGCATCCGGCTCCAACCCCCCTGCCCTGGGCCCAGGGACACCTCCCACCAGCCCAGGCTGCTCATCCAGCCTGGCATCATCCAGCCTGGCATCATCCAGCCTGCTCATCCAGCCTGGCATCATCAGCCTGGCATCATCAGCCTGCCCATCCAGGCAGGGGGCAGCCACAGCCTCCCTGGGCAGCCTGTTCCAGGGTCTCCCCACCCTCACTCTCCAGAATTTCCTCCTCATCTCCAGTGCAAATCTCCCTCCTGCCAGCCCAAAGCCCCTGCCCCTCACCCTGTCAGCCCATGCCCCTCTGTGCCACCCTGCTGGAGCTGGGGCTGCTGGTGTGCCCACGCTTGCTCCCAGCACTGCTGCCTGTCCCCAGCCCACAGCTCTGTCAGACCAACAGGCAGGGATTGCCCTCCTGCTGCAGGAGGCCAGCTGCAAACAGTCCCCAAGCCAAACCTGCCCCAGGGCACCACACAGCACCCGAGCTCAGCACCGTGTCCTGCAGGGCTTTGTCACCTCTGCCTTTGCAGGGCTGCTGCTGTCAGCAGGGCTGGGCTGCTGCATCCTGGCTTTGCTGCAGCTTGGGGCCCTCACACAGCTGAACACTCTGCTGGGGTGGCAACTTCTGACCCATTCCAGCACAGCCTCCCCCAGACCATGTGTCTGCAGCCTTCTGCCCCCAGCCTGGAGAGCTCAGCCCCCTCCAGGGCTGGCAGATCAGCCTCATGTGCTTGGAGGGCTTGGTTGGCTGTGCTCCTGCTCAGCAGGCTGAGGTGGGATCAGCTCTGGCACTGCTGCCCACAGCTTGGCAGGGAGGAAACAAGGAGCAGAGTGGGAAGGAAGGAGGTGAAAGCCTCATGGACACAGCCTCACAGAGTGCAGAGGGCTGGGAGGGAGCCTCCAAGGGCGTCCTGGCCAAGCCCCTGCAGGCAGCAGGGACAGCTCCGGCCGGAGCAGGCTGCAGCTCCTGTGGTTGGCTCTCTCCTCTTGTGCTGCACTCTGCTTAGCCTTGATGAGCCTCTGGCGTGGGCCCTGCATGTCCCCATCAAGAGTGGGCTGCCTGGCCTCCAGGAGCCCTGGGCTAGTGGCAGAGAGGACCAGGAGGCTCAGAATTCTCACTGCCACTGCTTGGTGTCTAAAGGCAGCAGCTGCTCTCCAGGGAGTGGAATCCTCAGTGAGAGGAGCTGATTTCCATGGGACACTGAGTCTGCCCACAGAGCTGTGTTGTGTTTACCTCCAGCCTTCTGTCTCTGCCTGAGAGGCAGTTTCTTTAGGCAGCTACGTGGGCACTTCTGTTCCCCTGGGGACACAGCACTCAGGAGCAGGCTTTAGTCATCTCTTATGAAACACCAGGGGATGGCTGACCCAGTGGGCTTCGAGAGGTGA
This sequence comes from Dryobates pubescens, assembly GCF_014839835.1. Taxonomy (NCBI): domain Eukaryota; kingdom Metazoa; phylum Chordata; class Aves; order Piciformes; family Picidae; genus Dryobates; species Dryobates pubescens. The sequence continues at coordinate 686,376 of NC_071636.1, forward strand.
CCCAGCCCGGGAGGGCTCCTAGGCACAGGCCACTGCCAAGTCCACCCTCTCCCTCTCGCTGTGCTCTGCTCTGCTGAGACCTCCCCTGCAGGGCTGGGGCCAGCTCTGCAGCCCTCCACACAGCAAGGACCTGGAGCTGATGGAGAGGGTCCAGAGGAGGCCACAAAAGTCATCAGGGGGGTGGAGCAGCTCTGCTGTGAGCACAGGCTGAGGGAGCTGGGGGTGTTCAGCCTGGAGAGGGGGAGGCTCCAGGGGCACCTCAGAGCAGCCTGGCAGGACCTGAAGGGTGCTGCAGGAAGGCTGCAGAGGGACTGCTCCCAAAGGCCTGCAGGGACAGCACCAGGGGCAATGGTTTGAAAGGAGAGCAGAGCAGGTTGAGATTGGCTGTGAGGAACAAGTTCTGCCCCAGGAGGCTGCTGGAGCACTGCAGCAGGCTGCCCAGGGAGGTGGCTGAGGCTCCAGCCCTGGTGAGGCTGGAGAGGGCTCTGGGCAGCCTGACCCAGTGGAGGATGTCCCTGCTGAGTGCAGGGGTTGGACTGGAGGAGCTTTGGAGCTCCCTTCCAAGCCAGACCCTTCTGTGAGCCCTCTCCCCAGCTCCCCACTGTGAATCTGCTGCCTTTACTCAGGGGAGCAAAGCCACTGCCTTGACAGAGATGTTTGTGAAGTCTCTGCCAGCATCTTCCCAGAGCCAGAATGACCTTTGTAAAGCTGAGCTGCTCTCTGTAAAGCCTCAGTAGTTCCAGCACACATCTTGCTGAGGAGCCCCTGTGCTCCAGAGCAGCACTAACAGCACAGCACTCCCATGGGGTGGTGATTAGTGAGAGCTGGGCTGGGAGCTGGGCAGCTCCCAAAGGCCAGCAGCTGGCATTTGAGGCAGCCATGGCCCTTTGGGATAACCATTGCCAAAGTGGAGCAAGGACAACTCCACCAGATCTGAGCTCATCACTCAGCTGGGGCTCTGCCCTCAGGAATGCAGAGCAGGTCTCAGGGCACAGAAGAGGGTTTGAAAGAGTCCAGCTGGTCACAGCTGCTGCCCAGGTGATGCTGAATCTAAACCCTCCTGTGGTGAGCAGTGCAGGTCACAGATTGCACTGGGCTGGGAGGCAGCCCCCAGGGGCATCCTGGCCAAGCCCTGCAGCCCCAGGGACAGCTGCAGCTGGAGCACAGGGACACAGCCAGGCTGAGCTTGGATGTCTGCAGGCATGGAGCCTCAGCCCCAGCCCTGGGCAGCCTGTCCCAGTGTCTCCCCAGCCTCCCTGTGCAGAACTTCCTCCTGCTGTCCAACCTGCCCCTGCCCTGCTGCAGTTCCAAACCCTTGCTCCTTGTGCTCTCCCCACAGCCCCTTCTGAGCAGTCCCTGCCCAGCCTGCCTGCAGCTCCCTGCAGCTATTGCAGTGCAGCTCTGGGGTCTCCCTGCAGCCTTCTCTCCTCCAGGCTGCACAGCCCCAACTCCCCCAGCCTGTGCCCATGGCAGAGGTTCTGCATCCCCTGATCACCTCTGGAGCCTCTCCATCAGCTCCAGGTCTCTCTTGTGTTGGGGTCCCCCAGCTGGCCCCAGCCCTGCAGGGGAGGTCTCAGCAGAGCAGAGGGGCAGGATCCTCTCTCTCCACCCCTGGCCACACTGCTCTGGCTGCAGCCCAGGCTGCCCTTGGCCTCCTGTGCTGCCAGTGCCCACTGCTGGCTGCTGTGCAGCTCCTGCCCCCCCAGGGCCTGCCCCTCAGATCTGCTGCCCTGTTTGGCATGCTGAGGGATGGAAAATTCTGCTCTCCCCTTTGCATTCCCAGAGGTCAGCTCAGCACCCCCAGCACGGTGCTGGCAGGGAAAGCTCCACCAGAGCCTTGCTCAGCTGCTCAGCTCCAATGGAAGCAGGCAGCAGTGCCTCACATCCTCTGGGAAACACCTCCATGCACTCCACTCCCCTTTCCTTCCCCACACTCTGGGTTTTGAAGGCTCCTGACCACGCTCCAGAGCTTAGAACACAGACAAACAGTCAGGCAAAGGCAGCCTGTGGCACCTGGAGCCCCATGGGTGCCAATGGTCACCCACCTGGAGGGTCCTGCACAGGAGGACCCACAGAGAGCTCCAGCCACCCCCCAGGGAGCAGCCTGTGCAGATGACTGAGCAGATAATCACTGCCACATCCCAGCTTCCTTCCTTGCACCTTCCTCCAGCTCCATATGTTTCCCTGTAGCATGTGCAGCTCTCCTGCTCTGCAGCCAGCTCCCCCTGCACCGAGCCCTGCTGAGTCCTCAGCTCCTCAGGGAGCCTGCACAGGCAGGGACACTGCACCCCCCTGCCCCCACTGCCTGCCAGGGGGGGCTGAGCTCAGTGGGGTTTGTCTGGCCTCAGGTGGCTCCCAGGGAGCTCACTTTGCTCGAGGCTCAGCTTCTCCCCCTCTTTGGAAGGGTCTCCAGGCCCTCCCCAGGAGTGGGCCCCCAGAAGCAGCACAAGAATGCTGTGCCACCATGGGGCACAGCTCTATCTCCAGCAGGGCTTGCTGGAGCTTGCAGCTGTAGTTGGTCTCCCTGCTGTCCTCTCCCCTGTCCCTTAGCTGTATGCTCTCCCTCCCACCCCAGCCTCCAGCAGCTCAAGGGAGGTTCCCCTCCTGCTCTGCTCTGCCCTACTGAGGACACATCTGGAGTCCTGGCTCTGGTTCTGGGCTGCTCAGTGCAGGAGGCAGAGAACTGTTGGGGAGAGCCCAGGGCAGAGCCATGGAGCTGCTGAGGGGCCTGGAGCAGCTCTGGGAGCAGCAAAGGCTGAGAGCCTGCAGCAGAGCAGCCCCAGAGGGCAGCTGAGCAGAGCTAAAGGAGCTGTGGGGGGCAAGAGGCTGGGGCCAGGCTCTGCTCAGTGGTGCCCAGGGACAGCACAAGGGACAGTGGGCACAGACTGGCACCCAGGAGGTTCCTTCTGAAGAGGAGGAGAAAGTTGCTTGGTGTGAGGCTGCTGGAGGCCTGGAGCAGGCTGCCCAGAGAGGCTGTGGAGTCTCCTGGTGTGGAGAGCTTCCAACCCCCCCAGGCACTGTGCTGCTGGGCAAGCTGCTGTGGGTGCCCCTGTGCCCCCTGGGTGACCTCCAGAGGTCCCTTCCAACCCCTCCCATATTGGGCTCCTGTGATTCCTCTCCCTGCCCTCTTTTGGCTCCTGCTCCAGAGCGATTCCCTTTCCTCTGTGTCTCTCTGACGATGGCAGCAGGGAGGTGGGCAGAGTCCCCTGCTGGGGGCTGGGGCAGCCTTACCTTCACTGTCCCTGGGCAGCCTGTGGAGCTGGTTGATGCTGGGCAGCAAATCCCCCTCAGCCGGGAGAGAGGAGTGGTGACAGGACCCCCTCCTCTGCCTGCCCAGCACGCTGCCTTCCTCCAGCACAGCACCACTCAAGGCAGGAGGACCACCCCTTGAAGATCTCTGCAGGCTCTGGAGGCTTTCAAGTTGAGACTTGAGCTGGGAGAGTGCTGGGGGATGAATAATTTCTGCTGGTGGCTCTCCCTCCCCTCTGTTTACAGCCTGGCTGGGAGCAGCTTGCAGCTTTCTCACCTCGGTTCATTATTGGAAACTATTTGTAGATAGTTCCCTGTCTGCAGCTCATTTGCTGACTCTGCCGGGAGCTCTGCAGAGCTGCAGCCAGAGCTGCTGCGGGGGTCAGGCGGGGCTGCCCTGCTCCCCTGCCTGCAGCGAGCGCTGCGGCCGCCCGGCGCCGGCCCGCAGGGGCGAGCTGCTGCCGGGGCCGGCTGCGCTGCGCGCTTGCCGCCGGCCTCCTCCCGCGGCCCCTCTGCACCTCCCTGCCACTGCCCCGGCCGGGACGGCACCGACAGGAGCAGAGGAGGAGCCGAGCCTCGCCAAAACGTAATTAGCAAGCCCCTCTCGCCTCCGAGGGGAGCACAAACCCACCCCCCCCAGCGAGCGAGAGACGGCGGCTGGCAGCAGGGATGCGGCAGTGTCCCTCCAGGGCCGGCCCCGCCGCTGTCACTCCCGTTCCACCTCTTGCACAGAAATCCGGGGGAGCAATCCCCCCCTGGGGGCCGGGGGCAGCCCCTTGGGCTGTGGAGCCTTTCCCTGCAGAGCCTGCACGGATCTGGAGCCACCACAGGGGCAGAGGATTTGGTTTGGGCTTGGAAAGGCTCTCTGAGCCCATCAGAGCCCAAGCACCAAGCAGAGAGCACCATGGCCATGAGCTCCTCTGCTGAAAACCTTCCTCTGAATGAAGAATCCAGCCCAGGAAGCCACTGAAGAGCCCTCCTGGGGCTTTGTGCTTCAGCTCCTTCTTGAGGGGATTCTGCCCCTCTGCTCCACTCTGCTGAGACCACAGCTGGAGCTCTGGGGCCAGCTCTGGAGCCTCTGTGTCCAGTTCTGGAGCCTCTGTGCCAGGAAGGCTCTGGAGGGGCTGGAAGGTGTCCAGAGAAGGGCCAGGAGGAGGAGCAGAGGGCTGGAGCTGCTCTGCTGTGAGCACAGCCTGAGGGAGTTGGGGTTGTGCAGGCTGGAGCGGAGAAGACTCCCAGGAGGCCTTTCTGTGGCCTTCCAGGATCTGCAGGGGGCTGCAGGAAAGCTGGGGAGGGACTTTGGAGGGTGTCAGGGAGGGACAGGACTGGGGGGGATGGAGCAGAACTAGAAGTGGGGAGATTGAGACTGGATGTGAGGAAGAAGTTGTTCCCCAGGAGGGTGGTGAGAGGCACAGGCTACCCAGGGAGGTGGTGGCAGCCTCCTGCCTGGAGGTGTTTGCAGCCAGGCTGGAGGTGGCTGTGAGCAACCTGCTGTGGTGTGAGGTGTCCCTGCCCAGGGCAGGGGATTGGGGCTGGCTGAGCCTTGAGGTCCCTTCCAACCCTGCCAGCTCTGTGGTTCTTCAAAGCCCATTTTTACCTTTGTCAGCTGCTCACAGCCAGTGCAGAGCAAGCTCAGGGCAGCTCCAAGCTGAGCCTAACCCTTGAGGCTTGGAGCCAAGCAGCTTCCAGCAGGAGCTGCCAGGATAAATGTGTGGCCCCTTCCTGCACGATGCTCTGAAGGATCCTTGGTGCAGCTCCACCTCAGCAGCACTGCCAGGCCCAGGTGGGAAGCTGTGCTGTGTGCTGAGAGAGGATTGATGCCAGGCTGGGGAGTGCTGAGATGACTTACAGGGACGAGTGGCCCAAGCCAACCTCATTGCTCAGGCAGGAGAGGCCTGGAGGCAGAGTGGAATCAGGCAGCAGGAGCTGGGGGGCTCAGCACTGCCCTGCCTGGCAGGAAGAGCATCTGGGGGGGTGGCTGGCAGTGCAGGGGGGGTGAGCTGAGGGAGGGGAAGGGTCCTGCCTGTCCAGGCTCTGCCAGGCTGTGCAGGGCAGGGGCAGGGAAGCAGCATGGACACTGGGGACCTTGGCCTGAGCTGAGGTGGGGTGGTAAGGAGCTGAGGCAGCTGATGGAGGCAGAGACCTGCCCACGGGGGGTGTGGATGGGCCAAGGCAGGCAGAGCCCACACCAGGAGCCAGGGCTCAGGCAGTGCCTCTGGCAGGACATCTCTCACTGTGAAGGGGGCTGGCAGTGGCCAGCCAGGCTTCAGCCTTGTGACTGCTGGGCTCTCCCTGCAGCCTGCTCTTGGCTCCTGCAGCCCTCTGAGGTGTGGTGGTGCCCAGGGGGGAATCCTGCCTCAGAAAAGCAATCAGAGCTGAGCAGCACCTTGGGGTCACTTACATGGAGGTGTGGATGTATGTGTGCTCTGCTCTGCTGAGACCTCACCTGGCTACTGTGAGCAGCCCTGGGGGAGCCCCAACACAAGAGAGACCTGGAGCTGATGGAGAGGGTCCAGAGGAGGCAACCAAGATGATGAAGGGGTTGGAGAACCTCTGCCATGGGCACAGGCTGGGGGAGTTGGGGCTGGGCAGCCTGGAGGAGAGAAGGCTGCAGGGAGACCCCAGAGCTGCACTGCAATAGCTGCAGGGAGCTGCAGGCAGGCTGGGCAGGGACTGCTCAGAAGGGGCTGTGGGGAGAGCACAAGGAGCAAGGGTTTGGAACTGCAGCAGGGCAGGGGCAGGTTGGACAGCAGGAGGAAGTTCTGCACAGGGAGGCTGGGGAGACACTGGGACAGGCTGCCCAGGGCTGGGGCTGAGGCTCCATGCCTGCAGACATCCAAGCTCAGCCTGGCTGTGTCCCTGTGCTCCAGCTGCAGCTGTCCCTGGGGCTGCAGGGACTTGGCCAGGATGCCCCTGGGGGCTGCCTCCCAGCCCAGTGCCAGCTGTGGAGCTGTGAATCTACACTTGGTGTGCAGGCAGAGCGATGCAGCACTGCACCTCTGGCCTGCTGGAAGAGTTCCTCTGCCAGCTCACAGCTCCTCTGCTCACTGCTGTGCCTCAGGCCAGGTCTCAGGAGTGGAGCAGTAACTGTGCTGGCTGCCCTGATAAATCATGCAGGCAGAGGTCATCCTCATTTGAGCAGACCTGGCCAAGGAGCAGAGCCCTGCTGACCTGCAGCCTCCCCTGCAGCCTCCCCTGCAGCTCCAGGCGAGGCAGGGTTTGTGTTGCAGCTGCTGAAGGCCCCCAGGAGCCAGCCAGGGTCTGTGTGCCCTCGGTGGAAGGCAGCAGGCAGGTATCCAACATAACCTCTGTCACTCCTTCCAGGGTGCTGGGTCTGGGGAGCCCTTCCACGTCTGTGCTGGAGGGTCTGAGCCACTGGCTGCCGGTGCCTGCCCTCAGAGCAGGTGGAAACTCCTTCAGGACAAAGCCTTCTTGGATCACCAGGAGGATGCCTTGTCCAGGGCTCCAGAGGGATCTTTAGTGGAGAAGGTAACAGTCACCAACCTGCTGAGTGCCCCTGCTGCACCATCTGCTCCTGTCTGCTTGGCTCTCCTGCCAGCACAGGCAGTCCCAGCTCCAGGTCCAGGCATGGCAGCAGACAAACTGAGCCTGCAGTGCCCTTTTCTCAGCCTCCTTCCTCCCCTGTGAGGCCTTTCCAGGCACCCCCACCCACAGCAGGCACAGGGCAGCTGCAGCCACACTGCACTGGAGGAGAAAGGGAAGAATCAGAGAGCCACAGAAGTGTTTTGGGTGGAAAACACCTCCCAGATCTCCCAGTGCAACCATTGGCCCAGCCCCACCGTGGCCATCGAACCACAGCCCCGGGTGCCACGGGCACAGCTTGCTTGAACACCTCCAGGGATGGGGACTGCACCACCCCCTGGGCAGCCTCTGCCAGGCCCTGACCAGAAGAAGCCTTTACTGGACCAGCACAGGGGGAGAAGCTGCACTTTATCTCATCCTGGGATTCAGGAATCACCTCCACGGGGTCCTGTGGGTGCAGGCAAGGCGAAGGGCAGCAGCTTCCCACCTGCTGTGCCCTCTCTGTTCCCCACATCCTCCTCTCTTCCCCTCCACATCCTCCTCTCTTCCCCTCCACATCCTCCTCTCTTCCCCTCCACATCCTCCTCTCTTCCCCTCCACATCCTCCTCTCTTCCCCTCCACATCCTCCTCTCTTCCCCCTTCCCCTCAGCGCTTTCAGGCCCCTGGGGCTGTGCCCCAGGCACGGGCTGCAGCCACTCTTCTGCCAGGGGAGGGTGAAGGAGAGCAAGGGGAGGGCTGGCCCTCTGCAAGCAGGGCGCAGGGTGGGAAGGCAGGGAATTGATGGGAGGGTGATTAAGCGCCGGCTGAAGACGCAGCTGTAATTATCCAGTCAAAGCAAGGTGTCTCTTGATCTCAGCCACACGCTGGCTCCTTGCCAAGCTGCAAACGAGCTGCACGGAATTACTCATGCTCTAATTGCAAGCCACCTCAGGTCCCCCAGGAGGAGACTCCTTCTCCTGCGCCCGGTCCTGGCCAGGCGAGGGTGAGACCTGCTGGGGGGCGGCGAGCGCCAGCGTCTGGCCCGCAGGCGCGGCCGAGGGAGAAGCATCCTCCTGACCCTGGGCAGCCAAGCTGGCACCGGGACACCCTCCTCCTGCAGAGCACCGCCTGGCTTGCCAAGGTGGCAGCCACCTCCCGTGCGCAGCCGGGTGTTGGGGCTCCGAGCAGCCCCAGCGCGGCGCAGGAGGGGCCGGCAGGCGCCGGGGCAGCCCCCTCCGGCCGCGCTGGCTCCGGCTCAGGATTAACCTTTCGCTAATGTCAGCCAACAGCCACGGGCAGCCACTGCCTCCCTGCCGGGACCTGCACTGCTGGGCCCTGTGGCTGCAGCTTCACTTGACTCCTCGCTGCTCCAGCTCACCTCCCAGCCCTCTCCCAGCCAAGTGCAGCTTCGGGGCCCTTTCATCTGCGGAGATCCTGATGCTCGGCACGCAGGCGACCTCTCCCTGCCGGTGCACCACTTGGGAGGGTGAAGTCAGAGGGCACGATTGAAACACGAGTGCCTGAAGGTGTGTGGAAGTGAGCAGCAGCACTTCCCAACCCGTGGCACCCAGACTGTCCCTGCAGGAAGGGCAGGGCGAGGTTGGGTCACCCTCCCTCCCCAGGTGCCCACACACGTCGGCCAGGCGTGCTGCCAGCAGGCTGCTTGGGAATGCTCCTTGGCTCTTCCAGGACCTCACCTTTCCCTCATCCTTGGGACTCCCAGACATCCTCTCTGTCCCTTCAGAGCAGCCTGGCCCAGGCAGCCAAAGGAAGCAGCTGTGTGGAAGGCCACAGTCCCAGCTGAAGGTTCCAGGCTTTGACCTCGGTCCATCAGCTGCTAGGTTGGGCTGTGGGCAGAGGAAGGCTGCAGGGTGGGCAGGGGTGCAGCACAGCCTGGTGAGGGGCAGGCATGGATACAGGGTGGGTGGTGGCAGAGCTGGAGGTCACCCCAGTGTAGAGCAGGCAGAGGGAACAGGGCCTGCAAGGCAGAAAGACTCAAGGTTGAGAGCAGTCCTGAGCTGGGATAGCATCAGGTGTGCAGGCTGGAGGTGTGGGGAAGAGGGGGACCAGGGAATCATCCCTGCACCCTTGCAGGCTGGAGGTGTGGGGAAGAGGGGGACCAGGGAATCATCCCTGCACCCTTGCAGGCTGGAGGTGTGGGGAAGAGGGGGACCAGGGAGTCATCCCTGCACCCTTGCAGGCTGGAGGTGTGGGGAAGAGGGGGACCAGGGAGTCATCCCTGCACCCTTGCAGGCTGGAGGTGTGGGGAAGAGGGGGACCAGGGAGTCATCCCTGCACCCTTGCAGGCTGGAGGGGCAGAAGCACAGTGCTCAGAGAGCCAGGTCCTCCCCAGGTGTCATCTCCCTTCTCCAGGGGGATGGAGGGGCTCAAGGCATCAGACTTCCATGTCAGAGGGTGTCTGGGTTGCCATGGCTCTCCTGGATCATTTTTAGGTGGAATTTCAGAGGGTGGACAGCTCCAGCAGGAGAAAGGGAAATGGTCAGGGACTGAGGAGCCTGATGCAGGGCAGGGTGCACTGACCAGGGTGGGAAGGCTCCCAAGGGTTGCAGGGCAAGGCAACCAGGTGATGCCTGAACCTTATCTGTGCCTGGTTGTGTGATCCAAACCCACAGAGCTTAGCTGAGCAGCAGGCAGTGTCCCACGGCCCTCAGAAGCCCTCCTTTAGATCTCCTCACCAGCCTGGATCCCGGGGTCTCACCACCCTGCCTCTGAGCCAGGCTCCAGGGGGAGCTGCCCCCCGGCTCTGCACGCCCAGCCCTGGCACCAGCACCGTGCATGGGCACTGCTCACACTGCATCCTTCTCCCAGATGCCCCTCAGCAAGCCCAACAAAGGCAGGCAGCCCCCGAGGGAAGGGTGCCAGTGCCCGAGAGCCTGGCTGCACGGGGCAGCCTGATCTGAGAAAACCCAAACTCCCCTTTGCTCTGCTGGTGGCTCCTGAAAGATCTGCAGGAGAAGCAGGTCCTGCTCTGACCCCAGAGCCCATCCTGGGGCCCATCCCAGAGCTCTGCCAGCTGCAGCCCTTCTGCTGTGGTGCTGCAAGCTGTGCCAGCCAGCCCTGCCCCAGCACACCGCTTCTCTTGGCCTTCTGTTGACCTGGGCACACCTGGGTAGCCAATGGCCAGTAAAAGGCCACCAAAAAGGTGTCTGGAAGACATCTGGAGGCCAAACCTCCCTGCTAGCTTTGGCCAGCTGAGGCTGTTTGCATAGTTAAAGCCCAGTCCTGGTGAAGCAGCTCCCTCTGCTTGACCTGTCCTGCCCCAGCTGCCTCTCACCCTGTGTCTTCCTCCCACAGGTGGTTGTGGTGCCAGCAGGAACCACCACACAGATGTTTGTGTGGGGTGAGGTGGGTCATGGGGCACAGAGTTGCCTGGCTCAGCCTGGAGAAGGCTCCATGGGGCCCCCAAAGCTGCCTTCCAATACCTGAAGGGATCCTACAGGGAGGGACTTTTCCCAGAGACAGGCCAAGGGGGAATGGTTTGGAGCTGAGGCAGAGCAGGGTCAAAGTGGAGCTGAGGAAGAAGCTTTTCAGAATGGGTAGCCCAGGGAGGCTGTGGCTGCCTCCTCCCTGGAGGTGTTCAAGGCCAGGTTGGATGAGGCCTTGAGCAGCTGAGTCTAGCCGAGAGGGGTCCCTGCTCGTGGCAGGGGGGTTGGAGCAGATGATCTCTGAGGACCCTTCCAACCTGAGCCATGCTGGGATTCACCTTGGAACAATGGCACCACAGGGAGGTGGGAGATGGGTAGGCCCTCAAGAGATGTGGTGGTGGTTGCACACTGCTCCAGGGATGGGCAGCATCAGAGTGAGAAGCTGCAGGAGAGGAATGGCTGCTCAAGAGCCCAGCAGCACATACACATAGCCAGAGGTGTGGACACCTGCCTGGCAGCAGCCTGAAACCTCTCCCTGGCAGGGATGGAGCATGGTGTGGAAGATGCTCGGCTGCCTTCCTTCCCTCCTCCTTCCCCACCGAGCAGATGAGTTCCCTCAATGAAAAGCATCCCAGCGCCCCAGGCCAGCCGGGAGCCGGCGGTGCTGGGAGCCCTGCTCTGCTCCGGAGGACCGAGGAGGGTGGGAAGCTCCTGCAACTGCCACCGGTGCGCAGCTCCTGCTTTCGGGGTGAGCCGAGGTGAGCTGCTGTCCCTCTGTGCACGGAGGGTGACCCGCAAGGGGCCGGGCTGTGGGGAGGGGGCTCAGCCGTGCTGGGGGCAGGGCAGAGCTGCTCCCTCCGGACTGGAGCCTGGGGGCTTCTCCAGGGCTTTCCCGGGACGCGGCAGCCCCCACCGCAGCGGCCAGCCCCGGCCTCCTCCAGAGCATCCTCTGCTGCACGGGGCTCTCTCGCCGCCTTCCCGGAGAGCGGCCCGGCTCCGGGGTGGGGGCCCAGCGGGGAGAAGCCGCCCCCACGGCTCGCAGCAGCCGGGGCTCCGCTGCCCTCCGGGGGTGCTGGGCTGGGCTGGTCCGGGCGCGGCCAGGGCGGGGGCGGAGGGGCGAGGGCCGAGCCCGGTGCCCGCAGCCGGCCGCGCGTCCCTCTCCGCCGCTTCCTTTAGGTGGCACCGCTCCTCCAGCAATGAGCAGCCAGCCGGGCCGGCCCTCGCCCGGGCCCGCACGGCGGGGGCTCGGCCGCGGAGCCGCCGCCTCGGAGCGGCCCCTGCGCTCGGTCTGCCCCCGGCGCGGCCCCTCCCTCATCCCGCACCGGCTTGCCCCGGCCGCCCGCCGCCGCCGCTCCGCCAGTAAATCCGATCGGGGCTGGTTCCTCTCACGTCAAACCACATGATCCCATAAAACATTCATCGCCGCTCCAGCCCCGCTCGCTCGCTTGCCGGGGCACAGAGCAGCAGGCTCCGCGCTCCCGCCGCGGGATCCGCCGCAGCCCCGGCCCCGTGCGGGCGGCGGGCGGGAGGGAGGGAAGGAGCGAAGGGAGGGAGGGAGGAAGGAAGGAAGGGAGGACGGACAGACGGAACGACGGACGGAGGGAGGAGGAGGAGGAGGCAGGGAGGGGGAGCCGCGCCTGGATGCTGACTCCAGCCTGGGGGCTGCTCACTCCCCTCGACGAGCGAGGGCCCCGGCGCCGGGCGAGCCCCCTCCCCGCGCTGGGCTGAAGTTTGACTGGAGGAGCCGCGCCGCTGGCCAGGGATTGTACCGCTGCCGCTCCGCTTTGCGCCTCCGGACGTGCCTTCCCCGACCCCTAAGATGAAGAGGGCGATAGCTGAAGGTAAGCGCATCCCCGCGGGGTGTCCCCCAGCCCCGCGGCTCGACGGAGGGCGACGGAGGGCAGGGCGAGGTGGCTGCCTCCCCAACTTCGCCCCGCGCCGGGAACTTCCCTCGCTGCCAACTTTGTGGGTGGCTTTTGTCTCCCGCGGAGCAGGCGACAGCGGCCAGGACCCGCGGCGGGGGTGAGGGTCCGGACGCCGTGGCCGGGCCGAGCGGGGCACGGCGGGGGCTGGGAGCTCCGCACGGGAGAAGCGGCGGGCAGGGCGCGGGGTGGGGGCGAGCGGCGGAGAGGCGAGGCCGGCGTGCGGTGTGTGGGGAGCGAGTACCAGGCTGCGCCCGGGCTCGGCTGCAGCCGCGGAGCAAGGAAGCGAAGGTGGAAGGAGTGCGCCGGGCTGAGCACCCCCAGCCCCCCATCGGGGCGGGCTGCTGGTATTCGCCCAGCTCTGGGCTCGGCCCCAGGGTGCCGGGGCTGTGCCCAGAAGTTGGAGCAGGCGAAGCGTCGCCGCATCCCCGCGCTCTCAAGCCCGCATCCCGCGGAGGCATGGGGCGGCTCTGCTCCGGCGGAGGTGGTCGGGACCGCAGCGCCCGTGGCCATGGAGAGGGGAGAGGGGATGGGGACAGCCTGGCTCCCCGCTGCTCCCAGCCCGGCTCCCCGATCGCTCCCAGCCTGCTCCTCCCGGGCCGGGGAAGTTTGCCGCCCTCCGGGCAGCCTGAAGGATGGCGAATGCTGGGGTGCCATTGCCGGGCGTGGGGGGTGTGCTTCCCGCAGCGCCCCTCTGCCGGGGTCTGCCCTTCCCCGTCTCCGCCCGGTATCGTTTAGCCAGAGGATGGGGAGGACTGAGAGCGCAGGGGGACCCCACCTCAGCTCGCCGCGCAGAGGCACACAGGGTACGGGAAGGCCGGCCTGGACCCGCCGGCTCCTCCGGCTGAGCACAGCTCTGGTTTTCAGCAGCTTTGGCAGCCTGGCGATGCTCTGTGCCAGTCTGTGCCGCCCGGGGCTGGGGCTGCGTTGGCGGCAGCGGCCGGGGGGGCCGCCCGGTGCTTGCTGGAGCTTCTCCGTTGCTCGGCGGTGGCTTGGCCGTACCGAAACCCGGAATAAAAAAACCCCCTGCGTCTGGAGGAGGAGGCTCCCGCCCCGCAGGGCCAGACCACTTGGAGAGAAACATGTGCCGCCCAGGTGTGTCTGCTGGAAAGCCAGCCCACGGGCTGCAAAGCATTGCAACGCCCTGTGGGAGCAGCCCCGCTGCAGGAGCCGAGCCGCCGTAGGAGCTCCGCCGCTGTCCAGGCTGCTGGCCGGGGGAGTGCTTGGCATGCAGAGCGTCCTTGCTCCGCACGGAGCCTCTCGCCGTGCGCGTTGCATCTCCAGCAGGCTTCCTGTTCCCCGGCAGCGACACGAATGTTGGTTATTTATTTCTTTCCCCCTCCTCTGCCTCCCCGCTCTGTTTCGGAGGGCACTGTGGCTGATTAATTTGCGATGATCAAAGGAAGCTCCCGAGCTCTGTTCCGGGCTGCGCACCGCCTGCTTCGGGGAGCTGGCTTCGGTTCGCCGTCTGAAACGGCCAATTTATTCCTGTTTGGGGAAACACCTTGGGAGCAGGTTGCAGAGACAGCTTCTCTGGTGGGGGGGGGGCTGTGTGTGTGTCTCCCCCCCGGGGGATAGCTATATTTCAGCATCCATTTGCTGCCTGCTGCACCATAGCCTGCTGCGGGGGGTGGGGGTTGGGGGTGCTGCCCATCGATTGGAGCCCCACGGTTGTGTGCTTGTGCACAGGCTGCTGGGGCTGTGGCTCTTGGGCCTCCTGTAGGACAGCATCCAGGTGATGCTGGGTGTGGTGCAGGCACCCAGATCAACCTCCTCCCTTCCTCCCCCCGCTCCCCACCTCCCTTCACCCTTCTGCTGCGGCACAGCACTTGCTCTACGCGGTGACAATTCCTGGCTGCTGCCAGCAGAATGTGAGGCACGGTGGAAGGTAATGAGACACAGGAACTGTGCCACCGGGGCTGTATTTATAGAACAGGGCTTGGAGGGCTCCGGGTGGGTTTGCTGCTGCCGTGCATGGCTTGCTCCCGGGAGGGGCTTGGTAGCTGTGACTGCGAAGCCCTTCCGAACCCTGGGAGGCTGCCTTGAGCTGAGCGACCTGCAGCCTCCTGCAGCTGGACTACATTTCCCACCGCGGGTTTGCCAGGGCACTTGGAGTGCCTTGCGAGCCAGAAATAGCCACCAGAGGCAGCTCGGCAGGCAAAGAGCCTTCTCCTGGCGTTCCCAGCGCTCAGTGCTTATTAACACAGCTTACTGCTGTCGAGAGAGGGCTTTCCACGCTTATTATTTGATAAAATTCATTGAACACCTCCTCCCAGACACAGAGCCCTGCAGTACGAGCCCTGGCACCCGGCTCGGAGCGGCTGCTCCACCGATGTGAGAGCTGCCTCCCTCCTCTGCTGAGAGGAAAGCACCATCCAGCTGGGCAGCGTTCCCTGCCCCCTTGCTGGGCAGTGCTCATCCTCACACAGTCACAGAGCCGTGGAATGGGTTGGGTTGGGAGGGACCTCAAAGATCATCCAGCTCCAAGCCCCCTGCCGTGTGCAGGGACACCTCCCACCAGCCCAGCTCTCGGGGGGTCACCTCAGCGTGGTTTCGAGGGGCTGCCTGGCTCCCCCCAGGCACCCCGCACCTCAGACCCGACCCCTGGGGGAGCAGCTGCAGGGGCTCTCACAGGGGTGTGCTAAAGAGGAGCGCAGAGGTGGAGGCGGCCCCATGCTGCCGTGTGCCTTGGTGCTGTGTGCGTGCCGCGGGTGCTGTGTCCCTGCTGCTCCTGTGGGCTTTTCCCTGCCGACAGCCCCAGAGGAAACTGGTACAGAGAAGAAGTTAATTAGAAGCGGCGCTGTGGCTTGTGGGCAGCCTTGCCCGCGCTGCTCGGCACCAGCGCAGGGAGCGTGGCAGCCCTGCCTTAACGAGCCTGCCTTAATTACCTCCTTCTGCCTTCAGAGGCCCTGGGCTTGGCCAGGAGTGAAACCCTCCTGGGAGCCTGCGCTGCCGGGCAGCGGGAAGGGGAGGAAAGGGACGCTGCCGAGATGACTGCCTCTGCTTTCAGCTGCCGCCTGCTCTGCTCAGGGGGGCTTGGAAAGGGGAGGGCAGGGCAATGGCTGTCCCGGAGGCTCACTGTGGAGCCGGCTGGGGGTGTGGAGGGTCACAGCCGACATCCCCACAGGTGTCTCGGTGCCTGCTGCCAGCCACGGAATGGGTTGGGCTGGAAGGGACCTCGAAGATCATCCAGTTCCACCCCCACCTTGCCATGGGCAGGGACACCTCCCACCAGCCCAGGTCGCCCAGGCCTCATCCAGCCTGGCCTTGAGCATTCTGGGGGAGGGGGCAGCCACAGCTCTGGACAGCTTGTTCCAGTGTCTCACCACCTGCACATCTAACCCAAACCTCCCCTCTGTCAGGTCAAACCCTTTGCTCCTTTGTCCTCTCAGTGCAGTCTCTGGGAAAATCCCTCCCCAGCTTTCCTGTAGGCCCTCTTGAAGCGCTGGAAGGCTGCAATAACATCTCCCTGGAGCCTCCTCTTCTCCAGGTTTAACAACCCCAGCTCCTCCAGCCTGTCCTTACAAGGTAGCTGTGTCTTTCTTGAGCTTAATGAAGGCCTTGTGCCTGTGTAATCCTCTGACACCAGCAGGGACTTTGGCCATTAAGCCTTCCACAGCAAAGAGCAGAATCTGCAGAATCTAGCAGCCCCTCTGAGAATTTTCCTCCTTCTCTGGCTGGGAAGCAGCAACAGAGATGTGAGCTGGGGGCAGGGAAGGGGAAGGAGGCTCCCGAGGCAGCTCTCAGGCATGCTGCTCTGCCCCCTGCAGCCCTGCAGTGGTGCTGGCTGTGGGCAGCTGCTGCCTGCCCTGGGAAGCTCAGCATCTTCCTTCCCTTCCCACCCTCCTGAGCCTCCAGGCAGAGGAGGACAGAGCTGGGCCAGAGCCTCAGAACAAGGCAGGAGAAGGGAGGCTGCCAAGGGCTGAGCCCTGATCTCTGCTGAGCCTGCACATGGCTGCTGTGCCAGATGCATCCTGCTGGGGAGGCAGGAGCTGCATCCTGGTGGAGTGCCTGGAGCTGCATCCTGCTGGGGAGGCTGGAGCTGCATCCTGGTGGAGTGCCTGGAGCTGCATCCTGGTGGAGTGCCTGGAGCTGCATCCTGCTGGGGAGGCTGGAGCTGCATCCTGGTGGAGTGTCTGGAGCTGCATCCTGGTGGAGTGTCTGGAGCTGCATCCTGATGGAGGGGCTGGAACTATATCCTGGTGGAAGGACTGGAAGCCCCTCCTGGTGGAGGGTCTGGAGCTGCATCCTGATGGAGTGCCTGGAGCTGCATCCTGGTGGAGAGGCTGGAGCTGCATCCTGATGGAGTGCCTGGAGCTGCATCCTGGTGGAGAGGCTGGAGCTGCATCCTGATGGAATGTCTGGAGCTGCATCCTGATGGAATGTCTGGAGCTGCATCCTGCTGGGGAGGCTGGAGCTGAATCCTGATGGAATGTCTGGAGCTGCATCCTGATGGAATGTCTGGGGCTGCATCCTGGTGGAGGGGCTGGAGCTGCATCCTGATGGAATGTCTGGAGCTGCATCCTGGTGGAGAGGCTGGAGCTGCATCCTGATGGAATGTCTGGAGCTGCATCCTGGTGGAGAGGCTGGAGCTGCATCCTGATGGAATGTCTGGAGCTGCATCCTGGTGGAGGGGCTGGAGCTGCATCCCAGTGCAGGATTCACTCTGCACATCCAGGAGGAGGTGGAACTGAAGGGGGCAGGAAGGAGCCAGTCGAGTTAGGAGCACATTCTCTTCCCCTTGGATTTGCAGTGTTTCTGCTGCTGTCACCTTCATGAAGACATCTCTGAATGCCATGCAGGAGGCATGCACAGGGTGGGACAGGAGTGTCCTGGAGGTGTGGTGAGAGGCAGCACCACAGAACGATGCCCTCGGGGCTGGGAATGGCACTGAGCATCTCCCTGCTGGCCCCGTGGGAAGCTTCTGCTGTGCCCCAGAGCCAGATGGATGTGTGAGGCCTTCTCCATCCCAGACAGACCCAGAGGGGTGGAAGGGAGGCTTGTGATCCACAGACTCCACTTTCTCCTCTTCTTCCACGCTTGGGCTTGCAACTCCTGGAGGTTTCCAGAGACTGAGTTAGAAGGAGACAGTGATGCTGAGAAGTCACAGCCAGCTGAAAGGAGCAGGGGGGGATGGATCCTCCCACACCTGCACAGGGGTGCTGCAGGGACCTGCCCAGGCTTTGCTGAGGGCTGCAAGCTGCCCCCAGCCTGTGCTGGTGCCTTGCCCTGGCTCCTGGGACACACTCCTGTTTATACTGCACCTCAGTCGTGTTCATAGACATAAAGGCTGGAGCCAGGCTCTGCTGGGGGATGCCCAGCACCAGGGGCAGTGGTGGAAGCTGAGGCACAGAAGCTCCATGGAAACAGGAGGAAGAATTATTTCCCTGTGAGGGTGACAGAGCCCTGGGGCAGGCTGCCCAGGGGGTGGTGGAGTCTCCCTCTCTGGAGACTCAAGACCTGCCTGGATGTGTTCCTGTGTGCCCTGCCCTGGGTGCCCTGCTCTGGCAGGGGGCTGGGCTGGATGCTCTCTGGGGCTCCCTTCCAGCCCCTAGCATTCTGTGACTCTGAGCTTTGGGTGGCTGATGATGCACTGTGGTGGTGCTGGGGTGGTGGCTGGGAGCAGAGCTGTCTCCTGTGGTGTGTGTGGGAAGGCTGTGGGCAGGCAGAAGCCAGCTGCATGTGGCCCTGCATTCACTGTGCTGTTAGAGAGGTCCTGGCTGCTTTGCATCCTCAGCCAGGCCTGTGAGCCCTGCTGGGGTTTGGCTTTAGCTTTCCCAGCTGAAACCCTGGGGAACGATGCTGAGGGGGCCAGGGCTGGGGTCTGGAGCTCTGTGCTCTGCCACTTCCTCAGCAGTGACACAGTGGCAGGTGACAAGGCCCAGGGGACTCTCCTTAAGGGCACTGCTGCCTCCAGAGCAGGTCTGCCTGGCCTGCTTCCCTCACAGCCTTTGCTCTCTAGCTTGGAGCTGCTCAGGAGCACCAGCAGCAAGTGCTGCAGCAGCTCTTGGCCTTCTCAGGTGCCTGCTCCTGGAAGCCAGGGATTGCAAAGGGACTTGAGGTCAGGTTTGGAGCCTTGCTGGTCGTCCAGGGAAGCTGAAGGGCTACACAAGCATGTGCAGAGCATGCCCCAGTGCTGGCAGTTTGCTCTGGCTCTTGGTGGCTCAGGAGGTCTGAGGCATCAGCCTGCTGCCTGGCAAGCAGCAGGATGCAACCCTCTGGGCTCAGGGCAGGGCAGGGCAGGGCAGGGCAGGGCTTACAGAGCAGACACTGCCAGGAAGTCAAGGAGCAGTTTTGAGAGTGAGCTCTGGAGGTACCCAACCAACCTCCTGCTCAAAGCACAGCAGTTTCACAGCTGGCTCAGGGGGCTCAGGGTTGCCCTGCCGAGGGTGGAAGTCATCTCCAGAGATGGAGGCATCCTGCCCTCCTGCCTAGCTCAGACTTGCTCTGTGTGGCCAAGGCTGGCTCAAGGCCTTTGTCCCCTGTGCTGGGTCAGAGCCAGGAGTGGCTCTGGGGAGGTTGGGATACCTCTGCCCTGCTGCTGGCCATGGCAGTGGTGGAGCAGGAGTGGTGGTGTGCAGGGCCTGGCCCCAGGCCTGCTGAGAGTGAGTGCTTGTCCCTGAGAGCTGAGGAGCAGGCTCTGGGGGACCTGAGAGGGGGGTCCCTGGCAGGGACACTCAGGAAGGCAGAGGCCCTTGCAGCCTTCCTGCCTCCTGCCCAGGTGTCTGATGTTCTGGCAGCATCTGTAGAGGAAGCCCTCAGCAGAGTCCTCTGCTCACAGCTCTCCCAGCAGCAGGTCCCACAGCAGTGACCCTCAAAGCAGTCTGTGCTGGAAGCCTCTCCTGGACACCTGAACCTTTGTGGTTTAGTCTTGGCCTCAGGGGACCACAGCTGGGCACTGGAGGAGCCTCCTCCCCGGCCCTGGGCAGAGAGGGATGATGCTGTGCACAGCCCACATCCATGGGAAGTCCTTGGCTCCTGCTCGCCCTGCTGTCCACCACAGCTCCCAGCCCTGGCAGGGCAGAGTGCTGCTCAGACTGCAGGCTGCTGGGGATGCACGAAGCTCCTTCTGCTCCAGGTGCAGAGCTTTATGCCCTGCCAGCACCAAGTGAGAGCTTAACCCTGACCCTCTTTCACTCCTTCCAGAAGCCTGGAGATTGAAAGCGCTGCTTTACTGCAGCAGTGGCTCGGAAACCTTCAGGGCCAAGCCTGGGGCTCCGTCCTACCCCCGGCTCCTCCGAGTCGCCCTGCGCAGGGCTCGGCTCTTCTCCATGGTGCTGCACGACTCCCAGGCCAGGCAGGGAGGGACAGCTTGGATGTGCTGCCTTCTGCCTTCCCCCACCAGCACCTGAGGGCATGGGATAATTAGAGTGCCTGGCATGGACTCCTGCTAAAGGAGCAGTTATTAGTGCTAATTACCGCGGAGCCAGGGGAGATGTGCTGCTCTGAGCTTCATCATGTGTCAGACCAGAAATGGGGAGGGCTGGAAGGGACCCCTGGAGATCATCCACTCCAACCCCCTGCTAGAGCAGGGGTGCCTGGATCAGGTCACACAGGAGCACAGCCAGGGGGGGTTGGAAGCTCTCCACACCAGGAGACTCCACAACCTCTCTGGGCAGCCTGCTCCAGGCCTCCAGCAGCCTCACACCAAGCAACTTTCTCCTCCTCTTCAGAAGGAACCTCCTGGGTGCCAGTCTGTGCCCACTGTCCCTTGAGCTGTCCCTGGGCACCACTGAGCAGAGCCTGGCCCCAGCCTCTTGCCCCCCACAGCTCCTTTAGCATTGCTCAGCTGCCCTCTGGGGCTGCTCAGCCCCAGGGCTCTCAGCCTCTGCTGCTCCCAGAGCTGCTCCAGGCCCCTCAGCAGCTTCATGGCTCTGCCCTGGGCTCTCCCCAGCAGTTCCTTGCCTCTGGAACTGGGGTCCATCATCCCCTGAGTGCTGCTCAGTGGGCACAGGGGTTCACTCTGTTGTGCTTGAGGGCAAATCCTCTGCAGGAGCCCTCTGGCTGCTGGATTCTCCTCCTGGAGCTGTGCAGTTCGCTGGGAGTTCATTTGTGTCTTGAGCCACTCCAGAGGAAGTAAAAGGGACTGAAGAGTGTGGGGCTGGGCCCCTTCCCCCCACGGCGACAGCCTCTGGGGGCTGCCTCTGGGGGAGGTGTTTCAGCCTGGTGCCTTTGCATTGCCTCTTGACGGCTGTGGGCAGAGCCCTGCCCCGGGCGCTGCAGCCTGGCTCTGGGCTCCTTCTCAGCCCTGTCAGGGTGAGTTGTGTGGCTGCTGAGACCTGGGCCTGCTCCTTTGGTGCCTTTGAATACCGGCTTTAATCGGGCAGCCGCCTCAGGGCCGGGAGGGTTGCCGCTGTGGGCTGTGCCCGGGGCCGGCGCCAGGCGCAGTGCCCCAGGCGTGCGCCAGGGCTGGGAGCCGGCTCCGGCTCCGGCTCTGCAGCAGGAGGGTGAGGAAAGCAAAGCAGCAAACGAGAAGGTGTCCCTGGAGCCCCCGCGGTTAGCTCTGCCTGCTTGCAGGCGCCGCGGGGCCGTGTCAGGGAGCTGCCACCCGCTGCGGGTGCCGGTGCCAGGCTGCTCAGCCTCTGGCAGAGGGCAGCGCTCGAAGCCCCAGCAGCGAGCCCCGACTTTGCCAGCACTGCGTTTGTCTGTGTGGTGAGAAGGGATCGCCAGGACCTCCAGGCCTTGCCCATCCCCAGGGCTTCGGGGCGGGGGGCAGCTGCGGCGCCCGCAGCCGGGGGGCACAGCGCTGGGGCGGGCGCAGGTGCGGGGCCGAGCGCAGGCTCCGGGCTGCGGGACGGCTGCCGTGCCCCTGCAGATGTGGCTGGCGGTGGCTTTACACTAGAGGGCTGTCTGTCCTTTCCCTTCAGAGGAGAGGCTCTGTGCTGGAGCCTCCTGCCCCGCGGGGTGTCCGTGCCGGCGGCAGCGGCCCGGGCCGGGCACGGGGGGCAGCCCCTGGCTCGGGGCTGTGCGTGGGGCCAAAGGAGATCCCTGCCCTGCAGCTGCTCCCCTCGGCTCAAGCGAGGCCTCTCTGCCCTCCTGCACAGCTCAGCAGCCTCAAGAGCCAGCAGGCTGCACACCAGCAGTGGCCTTCTCCTCCTGCTTGCTGAGGCTGCTTTGGGCACCAGGAGTAGCAGCCCCCGGGGCTGGGGCAGGGCTTGCTCCGGGGCTGCAGGAGTGTGCAGCATCAGCACACCTCACTGGAGCACTGCACCCAGCCCTGGGCTCCCCAGCTCAGCAGGGACAGGGACCTGCTGCAGAGAGCCCAACAGAGGCTACCAGGATGAGTGAGGGACTGCAGCACTGCCCTGGGAGGAGAGGCTGAGAGCCCTGGGGCTGCTGAGGCTGCAGAGGAGAAGCCTGAGAGGGGATCTAAGGAATGCTTCTAAATCTCTGAGGGCTGGGGGGCAGGAGGCAGGGCACAGGCTCTGCTCAGCTGCAGCCTGGCATAGGCCAAGGGGCAAGGGATGGAAACTGCAGCCCAGGAGGTTGCAGCTCAGCAGGAGGAGGAACTTCTGCCCTGGGAGGCTCCCAGAGCCCTGGAGCAGGCTGCCCAGAGAGGTTGTGGAGTCTCCTGCTCTGGAGCCTCTCCAGCCCCATCTGGATGTGTTCTGTGTGACCTGTGCTATGCTCTTGCTCTGGCAGGGGTTTGGAGTGGAGGATCTCCTGAGGTCCCTTCCAACCCTGACATCCTCTGATCCTGGGATCCTGGGATCTGTGCTCCTGGGATCCTGTGACCTGGCTCTGCAGGCTGTGAGGTGCACCCAGGCAGGAGCTGCTTTGGGAAGGGCTTCCCTGGGGGGGTCTGCAGTGCCTTGGGCCTGAAAGCTCCTGGGCAGCTTCCCTGAGCTCAGTGTGGCAGCTTCCCTTGGTTCTGCTGCTGCCAGCAGGGCTGGGGCCTCTGTGGGGACCTTGCTGCCCCAGAGAGCAGCTGCTTGGGGCCCATGTGGGCACTGGTGGCACAGCTCTGCTCAGTGCTCTGCTCAGTGAGGTCAATTCTCCCCTGGAGTGCCTTTAGCTGAGATGAAGGTGAAACAGCCTGAGATTGGCCTCCCCTGAAGCAGCTTGGTTTGAAAGGAGACCTCAGCACAGTGTGGAGGCCTGGGGGGATGCAGCCACAGACACAAGGCCCACAGTGAACCTGCAGGTGCATGATGCCAGCTGCACTCAGGGCATTCATTCCCACGCCTGCTGCCTGGGCAGCCAGGTTTGGCTGGCTGTGGGCACAAGTGGAGCTCATGGACAGCAGCCAAGTCCCTCAGCCTTTGCTAGCAAGGGTCTGCTTCAGCCAACAGGGCTGCAGGGGGGGTAGCCAGAAGGGGCTGGGCAGGCTGGAGAAGTGTGGCCAGTGCCAGCTGCAGGAGGGTCAGCAGGCCACAGGGCAAGGTCCTGCAGCTGGCTCAGGCCAAGCCCAGGCACAAATCCTGGCTGGGTGCAGAGGGGGCTGAGAGCAGCCCTGCAGAAAGAGCCTTGGGGGTGCTGGGTGCTGAGCAGCTCCCCAGGAGCCAGCAGTGCCTCCTGCAGCCCTCAGGCAGCTGTGTGCTGGCTGCAGCCAGAGCAGGGTGGGCAGAGGGCAGGGGAGGAGATTCTGCCCCTGGGCTCTGCTCAGACCTCACCTCCAACCCTGCCTCCAGCTCTGCTGTCCCCAGCAGCAGAAGGACTCAGAGCTGTGGAGAGAGCCCAGAGGAGGCCACAAGGCTGCTGCCAGGGCTGGAGCAGCTCTGCTGGGAGCACAGGCTGAGGGAGCTGGGGCTGTGCAGCCTGCAGAGGAGAAGGCTCTGCTGGGGGGGGGAGGGGGCTCATGTTGGTACCTACAGCAGCTCATGGTCCTGAGCACTGCCCCCTGCACAGGGCTGGGTGTTGGGAGGGTGCTGGAGGTGTCCTGCTGGACCTGCTCTCCATCCACCACAGCCTGGCACAGCAGCTGCTGCCAGATGTGAGGCAGGAGGAGCAGCCTGAGAGCTGCTGCCCCTTGAGGCCAGGGCAGGGCTGTCCCTGGGCTGAGGGACCCCAGAGAGGAGCTCCTTGGCTGCTCAGCTGCCACCTGCTGCAGCAGGCATTGCCCTGCTGGCTCTGCTCCTGGCTGCTCAGCTGCTGCAGGGCCTGGGAGCAGAGGGCAGCTGGGAGGGCACAGCCTGGCTGCTGGTGGCACACATCTGCCTTGCAGGCTCCCTGTTGGGCTGTGCAGAGCCCCTGCCAGAGCCCAGCAGCGGTGTGTGGCCAGCAGGCACTGTGCTGCTGCTGCTTTCCCCTGCCCGGGGGGTGGGATGGCCCCTGCCCCCCCCAGCCAGGCTGGGAAGGCCCTGGGGGGCTGCCCAGGCTGTGCTGCTCCCCCCCAGCCCCCCTCCAGCTTCAGTGCTGTGTGGAGGCTGCCAGCTGCTGCTTTCCTTGCTTGGCTGGTTCAATTCCAGCCCACAAAATGAATTGCAGATGCTCTGGGGGAGGCAGCCAAGGGACTGTGCCAGCCCAGCCTGGGGGTGTCAGCTCCTGCAGCCTTTGCTGGGCCACCTCTGAGCCTCCCTTCCTGACAGGGTCTGGGCAGGGCAGGCTTCAGCTCAGAGGCCTCCAAAGCCTGGAGGAAGCGACCTGCTTGGGTTAGCTGTTGCCCTCCAGCCAGAAGCCATCTCCCTCGGTGTGCTGAGCAAGGGCTGGGGCTGCCCTGGCACAGAGCTGTGCTGCTGGGCACTGCCTGCGAGCTGTGGTGTCTGCAGAGCAGGCAGGGGTCATTCCAGGGGTGTCCCCAAGGCCAGGGGCACCATTTCTGCTTCCCTGAGGTCACATCCTCTCCTGCCTGCAGCAGGGGATGGTCCTGAGCCCTGGGAGGGGGCTCTGTGTGGGGCTGCTTGAGCACCTGGCCTGCCTGGGCTTCACTTCCAGCTCTGGGCCCCTCAGCCCGAGAAGGAGCTCAGGGAACTGCCTGAGAGAGCCCAGCCCAGAGGCACAGAGCTGCTGCAGGCAGTGGAACATCTCCTGTGAGGCCAGGCTGAGGCAGCTGGGGCTGGGAGCTGGGAGCAGAGCAGCCTGAGGGCTGCCCTCAGTGCTGGGGTAAAGATGTGCAGGGCTGGAGCCAGGCTCTGCTCAGGGCTGGCCAAGCACAGCACCAGGGGCACTGGGGGCAAGCTGGAGCAGAGGAGGAGCCACAGCAACAGGAGGGAAACCTTTGTCCCTGTGAGGCTGCTGGAGCCTGGAGCAGGCTGCCCAGAGAGGTTGTGGAGTCTGCTCTGGAGCCTTCCCAGCCCCCCCTGGCTGTGTCCCTGGGTGCCCTGCCCTGGGTGCCCTGCTCTGGGTGCCCTGCCCTGGCTGCCCTGCCCTGGCTGCCCTGCTCTGGGTGCCCTGCCCTGGCTGCCCTGCCCTGGCAGGGGCTGGGCTGGGTGACCTCTGGGGTCCCCCCCAGCCCCTCACATTGTGTGGCTCCAAGGTTCCTGCTGCAGCAGCAGGGCTGTGCCTGGGCCCTGTCCCCTTCCTGTGCCAGGCTGGAGGGCAGCAGCAGTGGCTGTGAGCTGCCTCCTGGGAGCCAGCCCAGCAGAGCCCAGGCCCTGGCCCTGGCTCTGTGCTGGGAAGTGCTTTGCTTTTGCTGTGTTTATTTTTGGCTTCCCTCCTCTTTTGCTGGGCTTGCAACTAATCCTCAGGTTCTGGGCTGCCAGCTGGGCTGTGAGGACAAAATCTTCTCCAAAGCCTTTGCTTGGGCATTTCCTGAGGGCTTGGGGTTTACTGGGAGCCTCTGAGAGCTTGGCCTGGGCCCAGCTGGGGGCTGCTGTGGGTGGAGAAGAGGTATCTGTGGCTGCAGCCTGGGGGCAGAAGGCTCTGGCAGCAGGGGAGGGGGAATGTGCTGCCCTTGGAAGGCTGTGAGGCCATCCAGGGAGACCTGCACGGTCTGGAGCTGGCAGAGAGGAGCCAAAAGAGGCTCAGCAAGGGTGAGAGCAGAGCCCTGCAGCTGGGCAGGAAGAAGCAACTGCAGCAGCACAGCTGGGAGGGGATCAGCCCCAGGGAGAAGGAGCTGGGAGTGCTGCTGGGCAGCAAGGTCTGCATGGGGCAGCAATGAGCCCTGGGGGCCAAGAGGGACCATGGGGTCCTGGGCTGCAGTCAGAGCGTGGCCAGCAGAGCCAGGGAGCTTCTCCTCCCCTCTGCCCTGCCCAGACCTCACCTGGAGCATTGGGCTTGGCTGGGCTGGAGGTTGAGGTTGGCTGGGCTGGAGGCTGGGCTTGGCTGGGCTGGAGGTTGAGGTTGGCCCTGCTGGAGGCTGGGCTTGGCTGGGCTGGAGGCTGGGCTTGGCTGGGCTGGAGGTTGAGGTTAGCCCTGCTGGAGGCTGGGCTTGGCTGGGCTGGAGGTTGAGGTTGGCCCTGCTGGAGGCTGGGCTTGGCTGTGCTCTCTGTGTGCCTGTGGGAGCCAAGGCACAGCTGAGCTGAGCCTCCTCTGCTGTGTGCCACAGAGGCTGTGGGGCAGCAGCTGCCAGGGCCCCAGGGGGTGAGTGGGGCAGGGACACCTCACAGCACAGCAGGGTGCTCAGGGCTGTAGGGCACTGGGGTGCAAGGGGCAGGAAGGGGACTTTGGAGGAGCAGCTGGGGGAGGTGGGGGCTTGGCATCCAGGCTCAGCCTGCAGAGGAGGAGGGGGCTGCCAGGGGAGCAGGAGGGGAGAGGAAGGGCAGAGGCCTGGGGGGAGGCCTGCAGGGCCCTGGTGGTGCCAGGGCTCCGGAAGGTGCTCTCCATCTG
Source organism: Dryobates pubescens (assembly GCF_014839835.1). Lineage (NCBI taxonomy): Eukaryota > Metazoa > Chordata > Aves > Piciformes > Picidae > Dryobates > Dryobates pubescens. The sequence continues at coordinate 712,163 of NC_071636.1, forward strand.
CCCTCTCCTGTGTGCAGAGGCAGCCCTGGCCCCCTGCCAGGGGAGGTTTGAGTTCCACTGCTCTGAAATATTTATTGATGTGAAGCTGTAGTTAGCACTTTAGATGAGGCAACACAGCAGAGGGCTCCTGCTGCTGGGCTGGGAGCTGGTGAGGCTGAAAAGCCATTAAGCTGTAAATATAAACTGTATTAAGTGCTCAGTGGCAGCCCTGAAAGGTCTCTGTGCTGGTGGCTGGGCAGGGCTCTGGCTCTGGGGCTCCACTGCCAGCCCAGCACTGCCTGGCAGCTCCCACAGGGCTGTGGAGGGTGGCTCAGGAGCACAGCTCCCAGGATGTCAGGGGCTGGAAGGGACCTCCAGAGATCACCCAGCCCAAGCCCCCTGCCAGGGCAGGAGCAGAGACTCCAGCACAGGGCACACAGAACACATCCAGATGGGGCTGGAGAGGCTCCAGAGCAGGAGACTCCACAACCTCTCTGGGCAGCCTGCTCCAGGCCTCTGGGGGCCTCCCAGGGCAGAAGTTCCTCCTCCTGCTGAGCTGCAACCTCCTGGGCTGCAGTTTCCATCCCTTGCCCCTTGGCCTATGCCAGGCTGCAGCTGAGCAGAGCCTGTGCCCTGCCTCCTGCCCCCCAGCCCTCAGAGATTTAGAAGCATTCCTTAGATCCCCTCTCAGGCTTCTCCTCTGCAGCCTCAGCAGCCCCAGGGCTCTCAGCCTCTCCTCCCAGGGCAGTGCTGCAGTCCCTCACTCATCCTGGTAGCCTCTGTTGGGCTCTCTGCAGCAGGTCCCTGTCCCTGCTGAGCTGGGGAGCCCAGGGCTGGGAGTTTGCTCAGCTCCAGTCAGCAGCAGCAGAGCTCAGCAGCAGCCCCAGCAGCTCTGAGCTGCCTGCTGGGGGGCAGGTGGGGGTGTGATGGAGGTGTGTGCAGGGCTGCCCCCAGAGCTCTGCTCACCCAGGGGTGCTGGGGTGGGGGGCAGCAGCCACCCAGCTGTGCCCTAGGGAAGGGCAGAGCAGCACTCATGTGCTGGAGCAATGCAGCTGCCCTCCAGCTGCCTGCCTGCACACCCTGCTGGGCCCTGGCTGCGTTGAGCTGGGCTTCAGACCAGGCTTTAGAGTGCATTTGAAGCCTAAAGGGGAGCAGAATCCCTCCCCCTCCTCCTCCCCACCTTGTGTCTCCTCCATTGTCAGGGTGCAGTCAGACAGGTCCCAGGCTGCTCAGTGCTTCACCTGGGCAGGAGGATGGCTGCTCCTTACCATCAGTCAGTGCTGACCTTTAAAGCTCCTCTGCTGCTGGCAGCCAGCTGGGGCAGTGGCTGGAGAGGGAGGGCAGCCCTGGGGGAGCGAAATCAATTGCTGGCTGGGCTCAGGGCTGGATGTGTGCAGTGCCCTGGGGGGCCCTGAGCCCCTCTGCCCCTCCTCTCTCTTTTCTGGTTGTTTGCAGCAGAATGAATCCTGCTGGGGGCCCAGGATGGGTTTCCAGAGCCCTGGGTCATGTCCAGCAGGAGGCTGGCAGTGAAGGATGGAGCCCAGCCCGGAGCCCAGCCCTCAGGCAGCTCAGTGGCTGCAGCAGATCCCTCAGCCAGCAGCAGAGGAGCTGCTCCAGGCTGAACAGCCCCAGCTGCCCCAGCCTGGCCCCAGGGCAGAGGCTCCCCAGCCTCGGTGGCCTCCCCTGGAGTCAGATTGGCTGTGAGGAAGAAGTTGTTGGCCAGGAGGGTGGTGAGAGCCTGGCACAGGCTGCCCAGGGAGGTGGTGGCAGCCTCCTGCCTGGAGGTGTTTGCAGCCAGGCTGGAGGTGGCTGTGAGCAGCCTGCTGTGGTGTGAGGGGTCCCTGCCCATGGCAGGGGGCTGGGGCTGGCTGAGCCTTGGGGTCCCTGCCAGCTCTGGGGTTCTCCCCCAGCTCCAGGTCTCTCTGCTGCCTGGGGGCTCCTCGGGGGTGCTGCTGGGGCTGCAGGGAGCATGAGGCAGGGCAGGGTGAGCTCCAGCAGGGCTGGCAGAGCCGGGGTGGCCACAGAGCCCCCCTCAGGGGCAGTGCAGGAGGGAAGGAGCAGGCTCTGTGCTGTCCCAGAGCTGCTGCTGGCAGGATGTGGTGCAGAGTCCTTGCAGGGCTGTCAGAGAGGAGCAGGGAAGTGCTGCAGCTTTCCCAGGGCCTCTTCCTTGACCTCTGAGCAGCTCTGGTGAGGACTTGGTGCCCATCCCCAGGCACTCAGCACAGGAGCCTCTTGCTCCTCCGGAGCAGCAGCAGAGAGGAGCTGCCCTGGGGGCCAGGGGCAGCGAGCCAGAGGCACTCACAGAGCAGCTTGGGTCTCCCTCTGAGGCCAGGAGCCAAGCCCTGAGCAGAGGGCAGAGCTGGGCTGGTTGCTCCCTGCCCAGGGCAGTGAGGAGACAGTGGGGGTGGTGTCTGTGTGCTGGGGACCTGCCTGCCTTTGGGATGCCTTTGCAGAGCTCAGACAGCCCTTGCAGCAGAAGCTTGCCCTGATTTATGGAGTCATGGGAGGTGTGTATGGAGGCAGGGTGCAGAGGCTTTGCTGTGGCCATCCTCCAGCCCTGGGAGCAGGAGTTGGCTGCAGGATCCCTCAGAGGGCTTTAGCTCCTGCAGCCCAGCAGCAGGGCAGCTGCCAGTGTGCCTGGGGGGTGCAGCTTGCTCCATGCCCTGCTGGCAGGCAGCTCCTGGGTCTGCTCTGGGAGGGGGCTGGGGGTGCCATCCAAGCCCCCTGGCTGCTGGCAGTGGTTTCCCACAGCTCATCCAGGTTTGGCCTCCTGCATCCTGCTGCTGGGCTCCCTCTGCCCTTGGGCCAGCCCCAGGGTGCCCCTTCAGGCAGCATCGTTTCCTGGGCTCCCACCCAGGGCAGGGGCTTCAGTGCCCCTCGGTCTGAGGAAGCAGAGCACTGCCTGGCTGCTGCCCACCAGCACCCCCAGGTCCCCCTCTGCCTGGCTGCTGCCCACCAGCACCCCCAGGTCCCCCTCTGCCTGGCTGCTGCCCACCAGCACCCCCAGGTCCCCCTCTGCCTGGCTGCTGCCCACCAGCACCCCCAGGTCCCTCTCAGCCACCCTGGCCTGCAGCTGCCTGGGGCTGCTGTGGCCAAAGTGCAGCACCCAGCTCCTGGATGTGCTCAGCCTCTCCTGCCAAGGCTCCTCCTGGGGCGGCTCTGGGGGTGGGCAGTGCAGCCCTGCACCACAGGAGCGAGGAGGAAGAGGTTTGTGCAGCAGAGATCAGCCCCCAGGCTCCATCCCCAGCATGCCAAGGAGAGCTGTGGGCAGTGCAGGGGGAGCTGCTCTGCCCTGGCAGTGCTCTGCTTCCTCAGACCAAGGGACACTGAAGCCTCTGCCCTGGCTGGGAGCCCCAGTGCAGGAGGCACAGCAGGAGGCTTCCCCACACGTCCCAGCAGGCACCAGTGGCTCCCTGAGCCTTGGCTCTGGCTGCTCAGGCTCCTGAGACCACCACTGAGCCCTGTGCAGCTCAGCTGAGCCCCCCCGGGAGCGCCCCCCCCCCCCCCGGGAGTGACCCCTCCCGGGCTCTGCCCCTTGCAGAGCAGCTTTGCTGGGGGCTGGAGCAGGATGGCTGCAGAGCTGCTCCCGGGGCCTCAGGCTCTCCCTGGCCTCCTTCCTCCTCTCCCTCCCCTGCAGCCCCCTGGGTGCAGCTGGCTGCTGCCCCCCCCAGCAGCTGGCACTGCAGCTGGAAGCTGCTCTCAGGAAGCCTCAGCAGTGCCAGGAGCTGCTCTTGAAACATTGATGCTGCTCTGTAGCACGTTAAATATTTATCCTGCAGGAACAATGAGTTCCCCACACCCCCTCCCCCCCCCGGCTCTCATCCCTATTTGCATGGCAGCTGATTAATAATGAAGCAGCTGGATTGCACTGTGAGGAGCAGGAGATGTGCTGCAGCGGGCTGGGGGCTGCTGGGCTCTGCATTCAGCTCCCCCCCCCCAGCCAGACCCCGGAGCTTGCCTCTGCCGGCGGCCTGGGGCCGCTCCCGGCCCCCCCTCGCGTCCGTGGTGCTGCAGGGTGGTCCCAGCTCGCCCGGCCGGGGAGGGGGCTGCGGGGTCGCTGCCTGCCCCTGGCGGCCGGGGAGCTTCCCTCCCTCTGCTGCTGCTGCCCCGCAGGCTGGGCCCCGGGGTGCTGCCCTGCAGAGGCACAAAGCTGCTCTGCAGCAGGCTGCATGCAGGCAGGCCTGGGGCAGCAGTGAGAGGGCTGAGCCAGGGGGGGCTCAGGTCCCACTAAACCTCCCCCCGGGGAAGGAGGCAGCCACAGAGTGCAGCCCAGAGAGCAGCCCAGAATGAGCCAGGCTGGAGGAGACCTCGGGGCTCATCCAGTCCAAGCTGTGCCCTAACCCCCAGCACCTCCTGGCAGCCAAACCATGGCTCCCAGTGCCACCTCCAGGCCTTTCCTGAGCCCCCCCAGGGCTGCTGCTGCTTGGAGCTCGCTCTGCTGGTGTGCAGGGCTCAGCTCTTCCCTCCAGGCACAGCGGCAGTGGTGCAAAGAGCTCCCTGGGGAAGCCTCCCCGGGGCTGTGCCTGACCCAGCACCGCTGGGGTCTGCTCTGTGCCTGGAGGCAAAGCCAGCCCTGGGCTGCAGCTGTGCCCTGGGAGAGCTCTGTGGCACAGGAAGGTCTTTCAAAGCCCCTCCTGGCACACCCCCCCCCCCCTTCCCCTCCAGCTCTGCCCCTTCCCCACCCCCTGCCCCCTCTGCCCCCAGCCCCAGAGCTCCTGGGCTCTGCTGGAGTCTCCTCCCAGCCCAGCTGTGGCCACTTGGCCCTCCCCACCCCCTGCCCTATTTAATGCCGCCCGGGAGAGGCAGCAGCCCCCAGCTGAGCCCCTCGGGGCTGAGGATCCTCCTCTGGTGCCTGGTGAGTGCCCCTGCTGCACACTGGGTGCTGGTGACTGCAAAGGCTGGGGGGCCTGGTGCCCCCCCGGTTGTTAGGGCCAATATTGCTGACTGCTCCAATCCCCCCCACGGGGCTGGGGCTGCTGGGGGGAGCAGGTAGGAGCTGCCTGGGGCAGGAGCTAGGCTGGGGGGGAGCAGGCAGGGTGGGGGTGGGAAGCAGAAGCCATCCCTGGGGGCAGTCCCCTCCCTGCTCCTGCTGCTCCCAGCCAGGATGCCTTGGGATGATCCTGGAGGCCTCTTCCATCCCTGGCAGCTCCCTGATGCTGTGGCTGCTGCCTTGCAGTCAGCTTTGCTCTCCTTGCCCCCAGCCTCCCTGCGTGGCCTGAAGCTTCTGCTCCCCCCTGGGCTCCGTCCCTTGCCTGGCCTAGGAGCACAGGGAGGGGAAGGGGAGGAAGGTCCTTGGCTGTGCATTGCTCCAAGCAGTCCTTGCCTGGCTGGAGAGGCTCTGGGGAGGCTCTGGAGGGGATCCAAGCAGGCAGAGCTCTGCTCTAAGCCTGGCTTTGCAGAGGGCTGCTCTGTGCAGAGGGATCAGGGGAAGCAGAAAGCTGGGGGGGGGGGGGAGGGGGGGGAGAAGGGAATCAAAAAGAGAGGAGAGAAAAAGAGATGCTTTTAAAATTTCAATTAGTTTTCCTTCCTTTCATGTTGCAGAACTGCCTTTGCCTCCCAGCCCAGCTCCTTGTGCTGCTCAAGTGCTTGCTTTGTGCTTGTTTCCTTAATTAGCTGCTCAGCAGCTCCCCAGCAGCTCCTCAGCAGTTCCTCAGCTCCTCTGGGGAGGCTTTTTCTCTTCCCCCCCTCCCCCGAGAAGTTTCTTTCCTAAGGTTAGTCCTGGAAGTGCTCAGAGCAGCCAGGAGCAGTGCCAGAGGCCAAGGGAAGCTTTGCTGTAGGAACCACAGAACCTTAGGGGCTGGCAGGGAGCTCCAGAGGGCAGCCAGGGCAGGGCAGCCAGGGCAGGGCACCCAGGGACACAGCCAGGGGGGGCTGGGAAGGCTCCAGAGCAGACTCCACAACCTCTCTGGGCAGCCTGCTCCAGGCTCCAGCAGCCTCACAGGGACAAAGGTTTCCCTCCTGTTGCTGTGGCTCCTCCTCTGCTCCAGCTTGCCCCCAGTGCCCCTGGTGCTGTGCTTGGCCAGCCCTGAGCAGAGCCTGGCTCCAGCCCTGCACATCTTTACCCCAGCACTGAGGGCAGCCCTCAGGCTGCTCTGCTCCCAGCTCCCAGCCCCAGCTGCCTCAGCCTGGCCTCACAGGAGATGTTCCACTGCCTGCAGCAGCTCTGTGCCTCTGGGCTGGGCTCTCTCAGGCAGTTCCCTGAGCTCCTTCTCGGGCTGAGGAGCCCAGAGCTGGGCACAAGATGCCAGCAGGGCAGAGCAGAGGGGCAGGAGAACCTCTCTGGAGCTACTCCCCACAGCCCAGGCTGCCTGTGGCATTCTTGAGCCCATTGCTGGCTCCTGGGCATGGCACAGAGACCCTCCCTGAGCAGTGAGCTCTGCTGCTGCCCTGAGGATCTCCTCTGGAGCCAGCCAAGGAGCTTTGCTTTGGCCACATCCCCCCCGAGCCTGCAGGTGGATTTGCTGGGGCTTTGGCTCCTCAAGCAGCTCAGTGCCTCGGCAGAGCCTTCCCAGCTCCCTGTGGCTGGGGGAATGAGGCTAATTTTCCAGTGCTTGGCTTGGAAACAGCTGCTGCTGTGCACAGGAATCTCCCAGCAGCTTTGTTCAGGCATTAGAAGCCCAGAGCCCTTCTGGGGGGTGAGGAGGACTCAATTTGTTCTGAATGGGCAAAGCTTTCCTGGCTCTGAGAGGGAGGAGGCTCAGCAGGGGTGCAGGGAGCCTCTGGCATCCTCCAGCTCCTCCTGGGGCTCTGCCCTCAGCAGAGGCTGTGGCAGAGGTGGAGCTGGGGAGGAGGGCAGCCCAGCAGCCACAGGGCTGGGCTGGGGAAGGGTCCCTGCAGAGCCTGTGGCACTGTTGGCCCAAGGCTTGGCCTCCAGTCGTGCTGGGGAAGCTCCCTGGCTGGAGCTCCCTTCCAACAGGCTCCCAGGATGCTGGGGGTTGGGAGGGACCCCCAGAGATCATGGAGTCCAAGCCCCCTGCCAGGGCAGGAGCAGAGACTCCAGCACAGGGCACACAGAACACATCCAGATGGGGCTGGAGAGGCTCCAGAGCAGGAGACTCCACAACCTCTCTGGGCAGCCTGCTCCAGGGCTCTGGGAGCCTCCCAGGGCAGAAGTTCCTCCTCCTGCTGAGCTGCAACCTCCTGGGCTGCAGTTTCCATCCCTTGCCCCTTGGCCTATGCCAGGCTGCAGCTGAGCAGAGCCTGTGCCCTGCCTCCTTCTGGGGCAGGGGGCAGAGGGCAGAGCCTGCTGTGAGCTCTGCCTGCAGTGCTCAGTCTGCTGCCATCCCCCACCCCCCCGGGGGCAGCTGAGGCTCTGCTGCCTCCTCTCGTGCTGCAGGTCCCTGGGTTTGGCTCTGAGGGGAGCTGAATCTTCACCCCTGGGTGTTAAATGCCCCAGGCTGCTGGGGCTGCTGGCCCTGAACCAAGGGCACCTGGAGAGGAGCTGAGCTGAGCTGGAGGCTCTTCCCCACGCTGGACTCAGAGGTGGTTCTTGTTCCAAGGGTGGCCTGGGAGAAGCAGCTGAAGGATGCAGAACATTCTTGAAGGCAACCAGAATAAAAGGAAACGAGGTGCTGATGCCAAGGAGAGGCCAGGCAGGGCTCCAGGCTGGCCTGAGGAGCTGGGGGGGCAGGGCAGGGAGCTCTGGCTGTGGAGCCAGAGCCAAACCAAGCTCCCTGCTGCTGCTGCAGGGGGAGCCCAGTGCTGGGCAGGGCCCTCTGCACCTGCCCCACAAAGCCACTTCTGCTCCTGCAGCTGGGTTCTGGGCTGGGTCAATGATTCCTTTTGCTCCAGCAGCACTGCATTGATAACCCAGGACAAGGAGATCAAGGTCCAAAAAACCCAACCCAGCAAAACCCAGGGAGACCAAAGGCCTCTGCAGCTCAGCAGGAGTGCCTTGGGCAGCCTGGGGGCAGGAGCTGAGCTGTTGGAGGGCAGGAGGGGACTGCAGAGGGACCTGGCTGGGCTGGGCAGGGGCCAGGGGCAGGAGGCTGAACACATCCAGGAGCTGGGGGCTGCACTTTGGCCACAGCAGCCCCAGGCAGTGCTGCAGGCTGGGGACAGAGTGGCTGAGAGCAGCCAGGCAGAGAGGGACCTGGGGGTGAGGGTGGACTGCAGCTGAACAGGAGCCAGCAGTGTGCCCAGGGGGCCAAGCAGGCCAAGGGCATCCTGGCCTGCATCAGGAGCAGTGTGGCCAGCAGGAGCAGGGAGCTCATCCTGCCCTGTGCTCAGCACTGCTCAGGCCACACCTTGAGTCCTGTGTCCAGCTCTGGGCTCCTCAGCTCAGGAAAGAGGTTGAGCTGCTGGAAGGTGTCCAGAGAAGGGCAACGAAGCTGGGGAGGGGTCTGGGGCACAGCCCTGGGAGGAGAGGCTGAGGGAGCTGGGGTTGCTTAGCCTGGAGAAGAGGAGGCTCAGGGGAGACCTCATTGCTCTCTGCAGCTCCCTGCAGGGAGGTTGCAGCCAGGTGAGGGTTGGGCTCTTCTCAAAGGCAGCCAGCACCAGAACAAGAGGACACAGTCTCAAGCTGTGCCAGGGGAGGTTCAGGCTGGAGGGGAGGACAAAGTTCTTCCCAGAGAGAGGAATTTGCCCTTGGGATGTGCTGCCAGGGAGGTGGTGGAGTCCCCACCCCTGGAGGTGCTCAGGAAAGGCTTGGATGTGGCCCTTGGAGCCAGGGTTTGGTTGTCAGGAGGTGTTGGGGGTCAGGTCAGACTGGATGATCCCTGAGGTCTCCCAGGCTGGGTGGCTCTGTGCTGCTGTGGAGGGGAGCTGGCAGAGAGGCTCTGCTGTGCCCCAGCCTGCTCAGCCACCTGGCTGTTTGCAAACAATTCCCAGGCAGCAAATTGAGAGGAAATATAAATCAGGTTCCTAAGTGAGCTGCAGAAACCTCATCAATGATTGATGAGAGCATCCTGCTGCCTCTCTCCAGTGCTGAGGCAGGAAGGAGCAGGGCCTGCTCCTCCCTGGGCCCTGCCAAAACCCGGGGGCCAAGGCTTCACCGTGCCCCTGGCACCTGCCTGGCACAGGGGAGCAGCGCCCAGCACGTGGCTGCAGGTCCTGCATCCTTTGGGGGGCTGGGCTCAGGGCTGGGGCCACAAACCAGCCACAAAGAACCAAGCAGCAGCAAGTGTCCCAGGCCCCCCCACAGCCCTGTGCCCTGCTCCCAGCTGAGCTGAGGAGTGGGAGAGGCCTTTGTGCTCGCTGGAGGTGGCTGCTGGTGGCTGCTGTGCAGGGCAGATGGTTCCTGGTGGGCCCTGAGGTGGCAGCAGCCCTGAGGTGCCTGCTCCTTCCTGCTCCCTGGGCTGGCTCATCCTGGCAGCAAAGGGGCTGCTGGCAGGGGGGTGAGGATGGGATGGAGGAGGTGATGCTCTCAAGGGTCTGAATCTGCTGCATGAGGAGGGGTCCCGAGGTGTGGCTGAGGAGAGGCTCTCAGGGCTCTGAGTCTGCTGCAGCTGTGAGGCTGAGGAGGAGAAGCTCTCAGGGCCCTGAGTCTGCTGCAGCTGTGAGGCTGAGGAGAAGCTCTCAGGGCTCTGAGTGAAGCTCTCAGGGCTCTGAGTCTGCTATAGCTGTGAGGCTGAGGAGGAGAAGCTCTCAGGGCTCTGAGTCTGCTGCAGCTGTGAGGATGAGGAGAAGCTCTCAGGGCTCTGAGTCTGCTGCAGCTGTGAGGCTGAGGAGAAGCTCTCAGGGCTCTGAGTCTGCTGCAGCTGTGAGGATGAGGAGAAGCTCTCAGGGCTCTGAGTGAAGCTCTCAGGGCTCTGAGTCTGCTGCAGCTGTGAGGCTGAGGAGAAGCTCTCAGGGTTCTGAGTCTGCTGCAGCTGTGTGGCTGAGGAGGAGAAGCTCTCAGGGCCCTGAGTCTGCTGCAGCTGTGAGGCTGAGGAGGAGAAGCTCTCAGGGCCCTGAGTCTGCTGCAGCTGTGAGGCTGAGGAGGAGAAGCTCTCAGGGCTCTGAGTCTGCTGCAGCTGTGTGGCTGAGGAGGAGAAGCTCTCAGGGCCCTGAGTCTGCTGCAGCTGTGAGGCTGAGGAGGAGAAGCTCTGAGGGCTCTGAGTCTGCTGCAGCTGTGAGGCTGAGGAGGAGAAGCTCTCAGGGCTCTGTCTGCTCCAGCTGTGAGGCTGAGGAGGAGAAGCTCTCAGGGCTCTGTCTGCTCCAGCTGTGAGGAGGAGGAGGAGAAGCTCTCAGGAGCAGTGGTGGCTCCGGAGGGGCCGGGGCCAGGCTCACCCTTGCCAGCTGTGGCTGGCAGCTGGCCCAGGGGCCAGTTCTTGCCCTCTCCCGGCTCCTGCTCTCCGTGCAGCGCTGACAGCGTTCCCAGCCTGGGGACTTTTGTCGAGCTGCATAACTGCAGCCCTGCAAACTCCTGCGGGTCGGCGGATCCCCGGGCTGGCTCCCCGGGACTCGGCGCTTCCCTCGGCCGTGCATTGTTCACGGCCGGCTGCAGCCGGGGCCTTTGTCCGCTCCGCTCGCTCCACGTTCCGGCTCTCCCCGGCTGGGGGCCGCGGCGCTGCTCCCTCCCCCGTGCCTCAGGACCACAGCGTGGGGAAGGAGCAGCTCCGGGAGTGGTCCTCTGAGGCACGGGGGAGGGAGCAGCTCCGTTGGCTGCAGGGGACCCCCCGGGACACTGTGGGGGCAGGGGAGGGCTGTGGGGCTGCCCACCCCCGAGGTTGTCACCTCCCCACCCCCGCTTCGTGCCGCTGGTGCCTGGGCAGCAGCGCTGGGGGGGCTCTGGCACCTCTCTCCCTGCCTGCCTGACCCTCGTCCCTGCCCGTGGGGGGCTGTGCGTGGGGCAGGCTCCCACCTGCAGCCCCCTGTGCCGCGGGGAAGCCGAGGGGCAGCCCAGCCCCCCAGGCTCTGCTCTCTTCTGCCTGTCCTCCTCGTCCTCAGGGGACAGCTCCCACTCGCTGCCTCCCCGCCGGGGCCCAGGCTTCAGGCACAGCTCGGATCGCAGAGGGGGCAGGAGGGGCAGGCAGAGGGGCAGTGCAGGCAGGGGGTGGTGGGCACAGGCAGCCCTCGCTCTCGCTGTCCTTGCCAGCCCAGCCTGTGCCTGGGAGTCCCAGCCGAGCGCAGGGCAAATACTTGTGCTGAGGCAACGCTTCTGAGGAAGTCCTGCAGCTCCGCTCCCCCTTCCCTGCCTGCTCTGCGCAGCCCTGCAGCCGGCCTGGCTCCCGCAGGGGACCCCCAGCCCCTGCACGCTGCAGCCCCTGCACGCTGCAGCCCCTGCACGCTGCAGCCCCTGCACGCTGCAGCCCCTGCACGCTGCAGCCCCTGCACGGCCCGTGGCCGCCGCGGCTCCCTGCTGGCAGCACCTGCAGCACCCAGAGGTGCAGCTGCGGAGCAGAGCAGGGCTGAAATCTGCCCCCGCCGTGCCCCGCCGTGCCCCGCGCCGCGTGGTGCTGGGGCAGGGGGGCAGCCAGCCCGGAGCTGCTGTGCCAGGCTGGCACCTCGCCCCGGGGCCGGGCTTGCAGCTGCAAATCCGGCCCCGGGGAGCCCCCCTCTGCCCAAAGCGGAGCTGCAGGTGCCCTTGCCAGCCTCTGCCCCCCAGCGGGGGGCGCTGCGGCAGCCTGGCACCCACGAAGCGCTCCTGGGTGGACCTCCCGCGGCTGTGCCGGCCCCGGGGCTGCCAGAGGCAGGGAGGGCAGCGGTGGGGCTGAACTGGCAGCCCTGGGCTCGGGGCTGGGGGGGAGACTGCTGGGGACTTCCTCTCGGGGGGCTGGGAGGACTCCTGGTGATGCTGGTGGGCTGCAGTGGGTGCAGGGCTGGGGGCTGGGTGCTGGGTGCTAGGATGCTGGCGGGCTGGAGCTCAGGCTGTGCTCATCAGAAGCTGTGCTGACGCCTGCAGGGGCCAGCCCCACACCTCCCAGCCCCCCTGCCTGCAGTTCTCAGCTCCTCTCCCCTTGCCTGCAGCAGCAGAGGTGAGAGCTGGAGCGCTGCCGCCGGGGGCTGCGGTGGGAAGCCTCTGCCAAGGCTCCTCAGGCGGTGCTGGGAGCTGGGATCCTCCCCAGGCCTTCCTGGGGGGGTTGTTTTCCTTCCCTTTATTTATTTCTCTGCTGCTGCTGCTGCTGGATTATTTATGCAGCAGGAAATTAGGCTCTGAGGACTGAAGGATTCTTCAGATGAGCTTCCTAATTCTGTCAATTAAGGATGCAGAGGCTGCTGGGGCTCTTGCCTGGGGAAGGCAGCAGAGTGGAAGCTGCCCCTGGCACTGCTGAGCTGCCAGGGGCTGGCACAGGCTGGGCAGCCCTGGCTCAGCTGCAGCAAACAGGCCCTGGGCCCAGGACCCAAGGGGTGAGGTGCCAGGGGTGCCAGCTCCTGCTGGCTTCAGTGGGGGGCAAACCCCCTCCCCGGTGCTGCTGGGCTGCAGCAGGAGGGTCTCCTGCCCCTCTGCTCTGCCCTGCTCAGCACCCCTGCAGCACTGCCCTGGGCTGCCCAGCTCCAGAGGGACAGAGACCTGCTGGGGAGAGTCCAAGGGAGGCTGTGAGGATGATGAAGGGCCTGGAACAGCTCTGCTGAGGAGAAAGGCTGAGAGCCCTGGGGCTGGGGAGTGTGCAGAGGAGAAGGCTGAGAGGAGATCTGATCAGTGAGGGGTGGGGGTCAGGAGGAAGGTGCCAGGCTCTGGCTGGTGGTGCCCAGGGACAGGACAAGGAGCAATGGATGTAAGCTGGGACCCAGGAGGCTCCTCCTGAGCAGGAGGAGAAAGCTGTTTGGTGTGAGGCTGCTGGAGCCTGGAGCAGGCTGCCCAGAGAGGTTGTGGAGTCTGCTCTGGAGCCTTCCCAGCCCCCCTGGCTGTGCTCCTGGCTGCCCTGCCCTGGCTGCCCTGCCCTGGCAGGGGCTGGATGCTCTCTGGAGCTCCCTTCCAGCCCTGCCCTGCTGTGCAAGCTGAGCCTGTGCTCTCCTGGCCTGTGGTGCAGCCTGGAGCTCCTCAGTGCTGCTAACAAATGGCTGCCCGGGCTGGGGGAGCTCTGGGGGGGGGGGTTCGGGGTCATTTACTCTCTAATTAACGCAGTCACTCTTCCTGGGCTCCCAGTGCAGCTCCACAGCAAATGAGCTGACACCTAATTAGTGCCTTAAAGAGCATCTCCCCTCCTCTGGCTGCCTCCCTGAGCCAGCAGGAGCTTGGAAGTGCCTCTGCAAGTGCCTCCCTGTGCCAGGGCCCGGGGATCTGCTGCCAGCCATGGGCAGGGGGTGTGCAGGACAGGCTCTCCTCACCCCCCCCGGGGGCAAGGGAAGGTCCTGGGGCAGAGGCAAAATGCAGCTGGGAGCACCGGGAGCTGCCAGGAGCAAGCTGGGCAACAGCTGCAGGTGCTGAGCCCTGCTGGGGCACTGAAGGTGCAGGGAGAGGCAGCCCGGGGCAGGTGAGGGGCTGGGGGGCTGGGGCTGTGCCTGCCAGCACCTCACAGCTGCTGAGGACCATTTCTGGCAGGTGCAGGAAGGGCTGAATGCTTCTCCTCCCCTTCCTGCTGCTAGGAGAGAGGGGAACCCCTCCGGGGGCCAGCCCTTGGTCTGCTGCTGTCTGGGGGGCGCTGGGCAGTGTCCCCCCAGCTGGGGCAGGGGGCTGTGGCTGCGGGGGGTTTTGCTTTGCCCTCGGCTGTGTTCTCTTGGCCGCTGCCTGAGCAGCTCTCTCCACCTGGAGGAGGAGTGGAGGTCTGCAGCCTGTGCCCGGACCCAGCACCCCCTGCAGCCCTCCCCCGGGCTCTGGGCACAGGACTGCTCTGGCTCAGGGCTGCACAGGTCCTCTGCTCCTGGGCTGCTCTTCGGTCCCAGCACCGGCCCAGAAGGGCTCTGACTGCTGCCAGCTCCTTCCAGCTGCCCTCAGCCCCCAGAGCCTTGCAGGTGACAGCACAGGGAGCGAGCTGCACACAGCCTGTGCAGGGCAGCTGTGGACCCCCGGGGGCACAGGAGGAGAGGAATCATTCCTCTTGCTCTCTGTAACCCTCCCTGGCCCTGCTGGCCACACTGCTGCTGCAGCCCAGGCTCTGCCAGTGCTCCCTGCTGGCTCCTGCTGAGCCTCTCCTCCCCCAGCACCCCCAGGGCCTTTCCTCCAGGGCTGCTCTCAGCCAGTCCCTGCCCAGCCTGGGTCAGTGCTGGGACTGCCCTGCCCCAGCTGCAGGACCCTGCCCTTGGTCTGGCTGAGCCTCCTGAGGCTGCCCTGGGCCCAGCTCTGCAGCCTGCCCAGGTCCCTGTGGCCACCTCCCTGCCCCTCACTGTGCTGGGGGAGCAAATGCTGCTCTGCTCTCAGCTGTGGTGGGAGCAGGGCTGAGCCTCTCCAGCTGGGTTTGCTATGGAAACCAGGCCCTGCTCTGACAGCTCCCCAGTCCTCATCCAGGCAGGAAGCAGAGAGGAGGCTGCAGGGCTCAGGGCTTGGGAACTGTGGGCACCAGGGGGGCACCGATCCTGCAGGGTGCTGGGGCAGGCAGGGCACAGCTGGGCTGGGCCTTGCTCTCCCTTTGGGAGGGCAGCAGTGGAGGGGGAGGGCAGAGCAGAGCAGAAAGCTCAGCTCCACATTGTGCTGGGTTTCCAAACTGAGCCTTTGCTTCCCTGCTATTCTTGGCCTCTCCTCAGCTTCTTTTTTCAGTCCTTCCAGACAGCAACAGAGAGAAACAGAAGGCAGAGGGCTGTGAGGAGGCAGCAGGCAGGGAGCTGTGGGTAGAAGTTTGCTCTCTGATGGATGGTTCCTGCTTTGCTGCTGCTTGCTAGCAGGGCTTGGCAGGGACCTGCCAGCTGGCTCCTGGGCATGGCTGCTCCACAGTGGGCTGTAGGTGAGAAGACAGAGCAAGGACAGACCTGGACACCTGCCTCTCACTCTCAGTTGTCTCTGTCAGAGGTGTGATGCTCAGCAGAGATGCTGTGAAGGTGTCAGGAACAGAGGAACACGCTGGGGGGTCGCCCACACACGGTGCAGAGCTCCTGCCTCTGCTCCAAGCCTGTCCAGAGCTCAGCAGAGCCAGGCAGCAGCTCAGGAGGCTCTCACCTGCAGGGCTGGGTCCAGCTGCAGGGCCCCCAGCACAAGAGAGACCTGGACCTGATGGAGGGGGCCCAGGGCAGAGCCAAGAAGCTGCTGAGGGGCCTGGAGCAGCTCTGGGAGCAGCAGAGGCTGAGAGCCCTGGGGCTGAGAGCCTGCAGCAGAGCAGCCCCAGAGGGCAGCTGAGCTGTGGGGGGCAAGGGGCTGGGGCCAGGCTCTGCTCAGGGGTGCCCAGGAACAGGGCAAGGGGCAGTGGGCACAGAGTGGCAGCCAGGAGGTTCCATGGTGAGGAGAAAGTTGCTTGGGGGGAGGCTGCTGGAGGCCTGGAGCAGGCTGTCCAGAGAGTCTCCTGCTCTGGAGGTGTTCAGGAGGGGACTGGATGTGGCTCTTGGTGCCATGGGTCAGCCATCAGGTCTGTGGGGACAGGTTGGACTCGATGAGCTTTGAGGTCTCTTCCAGCCTTGGGGATTCTGTGACACTCCTGTTCTGGAGCCTCTCCAACCCCCCCTGGATGTGTTCTGTGTGCCCTGTGCTGGAGTCTCTGCTCCTGCTCTGGCATCCCTGGAGGTGTTTAGGAGCAGCCTGGATGAGGCCCTTGGTGCCAGGGTCTGGGTGATCAGCTAGGGCTGGGTGGTCAGCTGGGGCTGATGGTCTTGGGGGTCTCTTCCAGTCCCTGGCAGGCTGGGGGTGAAGCCTGCTCATGCTGCTGCCAGAGGAGAGGGATTTGGGAGCCCAGGCAGGCTCTGTGCCCCCTGCTCCCTGGCTCTCAGAGGCCACCCCCTGGTGCTGCACCCTTGCTGGGGGGCAGGGGGTGGTGCTCTGCAGCACATCTGCCCAGAGGCAGGCAGCAGTGAGAGGGTCCTGAGGGAGAAGGGGAGGACAGCCTGAGAGCCCTTTGCCCTCCTCTGTGGAGCATCTCTTGGTTTGGAACTGCCCAGCTGTGTCCTGTCAAAGGCAGCAGCAGCCTGCTGAGCAGCACTGGAGGAGCTTCTCCCTTCTGCCCTCTGCCCTGCCTCAGGCTCACCTCCTGCCTCCTCCTCTGCCTCCTTTGTTGTGTCTGTCAGGGCAGAGCCACTCTCCACACCTTCCCCTCTGCAGGCATGGCTGCTGAGGCTGCTGCTGCAGCCCTTCAGAGTCCTCAGCCTCCTCTTGAACCCACTTGGCTGTGGTGATGATCTGCAGAGTTCAGCTGCCTGGAGCTGCCTCCCCCTCCCTTCCTCTGGAGCTTCCCAGCAGCCCTCCTGAGGCTGCTGAGCGATGCCCAAGGGCAGCCTGCAGCTGGGGACTTTGCACTGAGGAGCTGAGGAGGACAGGGGCAAGGCCCACAGGGGCTCTGAAGGAGCCTCTCCTTGTGCTGGGACGCTCCTACATCATCCTCATCCTCCTCAGGGATGGATGCCACTGCTGTCAACAGCTACAAACTGTTGGGATCCAGCACAGGAAGGACCTGGAGCTGATGGAGAGGCTCCAGAGGAGGCCAGGAGAATGCTCAGGGGCTTGGAGCAGCTCTGCTGCAAGGAGAGGCTGAGGGAGGGAGCTGGGGGTGTTGAGCCTGGAGAGGAGGAGGCTCAGGGCAGACCTAAGGGCAGCCTGGCAGGACCTGAAGGAGGCCTCCCTGGATTGCCTGTGCTGCTCCTGTGCTTTCCCAGGACCCTGCAGCCCTCAGGACACACATTTCACAGAGCCACAGAAACAGTCAGGTTGGAGCAGAGCCTCAGGGTCCCCAAGCCCAGCCCAGAGCCCTGCTCTGCAAGGCTCACCCCAGAGCCACAGCCCCAAGCACCACAGCCAAACCACCTCCAGGCTTGGGGACTCCACCACCTCCCTGCCCAGCACATTCCAAGCCCTGACCACTCCTGAGGGGAAAAATGTTTCCTGCTGTCCAGCCTGAAGCTGCCCAGCTCAGCTTGAGGCCATTGCCTCTTGTTCCATCACTACTGACCTGGGAGCAGAGAGCAGCAGGGAGGCCCAGCAGCAGCAGCCATGAATGCTGGCCCTGGCTGCTGTGCCATCACAGGCAGCTGAGCTGAGCTTGAGGGCTCTCTGGCAGCTGCATTTTAGGCACTGGCAGCTCCTGGGGAGGTTTGGCACTGCAGGAGCTGCCCCTGCCCCAGCTACCTGCTGCTCCCCTTGCTGCCCCCTGGGCATGGGGCACTGTGGGAGCCAGGCAGAGTGCCAGGGAGGATGGATAGGGCAGGGAGTTCCTTTGGGTCCTGTTCAGGCAGGGCTTTGGAGCAGGCCCAGCCTCAGCCCCCACCCCTGCTCGTCACAAGGAAGCCCTGAGGGCCCTTCCCAGTCCAGGATTAGCAGGGCCCTGCTAATAGCCTCTGGGCAGCAGCAGCCAGAGCAGGGCTGAGGCTGCGTCACCTCCAGCAGGGCTTGGACGCGTCAGAGAGGAGCAAGAAATAGCTGCTGGGGGTAGGAGCAGCAAACGTCAGAGCCTGCCTCTGGCAGTGGGAAACACCTAAGGTGACCTCTGGGCTGCTGGGGAAGAGCTGAAATAGTTTGGTAGTGAAGGGGCTTTAAGGACTCAGAAAGCATTGTCTCCAGGAGGGACCCTGGCTGGCTCCAGGCAGGGATGCAAGGAGCTGCTCTGCCCTGCTGAGGCCACAGCTGCAACACTGTGCCCAGCTCTGGGCCCTCAGCCCCAGAAGGAGCTCAGGGAACTGCTTGAGAGAGCCCAGCCCAGAGGCACAGAGCTGCTGCAGGCAGTGGAACATCTCCTGGGAGGCCAGGCTGAGGCAGCTGGGGCTGGGAGAGGAGAAGGCTCCAGGGGGACCTCAGAGCTGCCTGCCAGGAGCTGAAGGGATCCTGCAGGAAGGCTGCAGAGAGACTTCTCCTGAGGGGGTCTGGAGCCAGGACAAGGGAGAATGGTTTGGAGCTGAGGCAGAGCAGGGTCAGAGTGGAGCTGAGGAAGAAGTTGTTCCCCATGGGGGTGGTGAGAGCCTGGCACAGGCTGCCCAGGGAGGTGGTGGAAGCCTCCTGCCTGGAGGTGTTTGGAGCCAGGCTGGAGGTGGCTGTGAGCAGCCTGCTGTGGTGTGAGGGGTCCCTGCCCAGGGCAGGGGGTTGGAGCTGGCTGAGCCTTGAGCTCCCTTCCATCCCTGCCAGCTCTGTGGTTCTGTGATCACCCCTGGAGGGCCTGGGGAGCTGGGCAGATGTGGCACTGGGGGCCATGCTTTGGTGGTGCCAGCACTGGGTTAATGTTGGGACTCAACGACCTGAAAGGCCTTCTGCAGCCTCAATCATTCTGTGATGCTCTGAGCCCCTGCTGCAGCTGCACCTCAGGCAGCTTCCCATGGCTGCCTCCCAGCCCTGCAGTGAGGAGGACCAGGGGCAGCTGGAGAGAGGCACAGCAAAGCTGTCTGCAGTAGCATTCATGACCCAGGGCTTGGAGAACACCTGGGGGATGGAAGGAAGGCTTCAAGGAGGCAGAAATCCTGCCTCAGGCAGGCCCTGGGTCACTCTTTGCCCAGGGCCATGCTCCTCCTGCTTGCCAGCCACAGCTGCTCCTGAGCCCTGGGTCAGCCCAGCCCAAAGGGCTCCTGGACTGACCCCATGCAGCCCTTGGGTCATCCTGAGGGCTTTCTCCCATGGCTGGGTGCAGGACCTGCCACTAGCACTGCTGTCACACAGCCACCTACTGCCTCCTGCCTCTGACTCCCTTGGGGCTGTCCCTCTGGGAAGGCTCCTGCTGACCTCTCCTTGCAGGCTCTTGCACACCCCTGTGGCTCACAGCAAGCCCTTGAAGTTCAGCAGGTGGAACTCCCCTGGCTGGAGAATCTGCCTTCAGATTTGCTGTCAGACACAGGCTGTGAGCTCTCACCTTCCCCTCCTCTCCCTGCTGCTGCCGAGGGCCAGGCTGGCAAGCCACCAAAAGCACAGCCAAGTGGTGCTGGGAGGCAGCAGAGCTGCTGCCAAAGTGCTGGGGGCTCTGGGGAGCCCCTGGCAGGGGTGGGGAGCCCCAGGAGCTGCCCTGGCTCATGCCTGGGGCCGGCTGGCCCTGCCCTGGCTGATGCCCCAGGGCTGGACGCAGCTGCCCCGGGCAAGGTTTGTGCTGCCCTCGGCTCACGCAGGGAGCTCAGCCCTGAGCTCTGCTGAGGACTCAGCAGCCCAAAGCCTCTGGGGGCTGGTGGGGATGGAGTCCAAGAGCTGCTGCTGATTTAACTCCCTTTCACCTCCTCCCCTTAAAGACATCCCTGCAGTACTGAGTCCCCAGATCAGATGAAGGGAGGATGATTTAGGTGGAAAAGATGAAGAGCTCCGAGTGAGGAAATGGCTCTTGCATCGCCCCTGTCCCTGCCTGGATGCATTGCAGAGATGACCTTTCAGCTCTGACTGCAAATGGCATTTCTCCTGCTGAAACCTGTCTGGCAGAGGCCAGGCTGGGGCTGTGCTGCCAGAGGAATGCCAAGCACCACAGCCCCAGAGGGTAGTGGCTCTGGATGCAGTCCCAGGGCCTGTGGGATCAGTGCCTGCAGAATCCAGGGGGGAGCTACAGGTGCCCAAACGTTGCTGCTTGCTGCCACCCCCAGCACCCCCAGCTCCAGCTGGGGTCCCCCAGCACAGCACAGGGCCCCTGGAGCAGCTCTGCCGAGCCTGCCAGGGTTCTGCTTGCTGCCTCAGACCCTCAGGGGTGTCTGGAAGGGAACTGGCTGCCTGGTGGTCAGGCAGCTGGGCTTCAGCCCCAGAGCCCTGGGGCTTCGGTGTCACCTGGGACTCTGACCCAGAGCCCCAGGTCCCTCTGCACAGCGCTGCTCTCACAGCCAGGCTGGCTCCCAGCCTGAGCTGCACTCCTGGGCCCTGTATTCCCAGCTGCCAGACCCTGCCCTTGGCCCTGCCGAACCTCTCGGGGCTCCTGCGGGGCGGCTCCTGCAGCCTCTCCGGGGTCGGGGCGGGGAGCAGCGCTGCTGCGGGGCCTCTCCAAACAAAGGGAGGATGCCGTGAGCCTCAGCAGGAGGCTTTGTGCTGTGAAGTGCTCCCTTCACGTCCGACCGAGGCAGGATTCAGATGGTTATTGACCCTTCCCCTGCAGGGGAGCCACAGGATAACGCCTGCGGATCGATCGAGCCCCGCGCCGGGCGCAGGAGGAAGGCCCCCGGCGCGCAGGCTGCGGGCAGCTGCCTCTTGCTTTGGCCTCCGACAGAGCCTGCAGAGGAGCTGCCGGAGGGCCCTGAGCCCCTTCCTCCGAGCTGCCGCTTCTGACGAGGGGCTGGCAGCGGGGCCGGGGAGGGATGCCCCGGGAGCGGGGCTGCTGTGGCTGCCTCCCAGCCCCCCGGAGCCACAGCGGCTCGGGGCTGGCAGGGGGCAGCGCAGCAGTTTGGCTGAGGGAGGTTCCTGGCTTCCAGGAGAGCTCTGGGGGCACAGACCTTGGACTGAAAGCCTTGGGGGGACTGAAGGCTCCAGGTGCTGAATTCTCCTTCGTCTTTGGCTTTGGGCTGGAGCCATCCAGTGAAGCTTCAGTCATGCTCTGGAAGGGGGGGTGGCTTCGAAGAGATGAGGAAAGCCATGGCAGGCCAGCACCTTCTGCCCCCAGGGGTGGGCACTAGGGGCTCCCCAGCTCAGGAGGGACAGGGATCTGCTGCAGAGTCCAACAGAGGCTACCAGGATGAGTGAGGGACTCCTGTGTGCAGGAGCACGGCTGAGGGGGTGGCACAGGGCAGGCTGCTGTTCATCTGTGTGCCTTGTGCTGTGCCAGGCTGTCCCCCTGCCGCCCTGTGTGTGGCTTGTGCTGTGCCAGGCTGTCCCCCTGCCCCCTTGTGTGTGGCTGGTGCTGTGCCAGGCTGTCCCCCTGCCGCCCTGTGTGTGGCTTGTGCTGTGCCAGGCTGTCCCCCTGCCGCCCTGTGTGTGGCTTGTGCTGTGCCAGGCTGTCCCCCTGCCCCCCTGTGTGTGGCTTGTGCTGTGCCAGGCTGTCCCCCTGCCCTGTGTGTGGCTGGTGCTGTGCCAGGCTGTCCCCCTGCCCCCTGTGTGTGGCTTGTGCTGTGCCAGGCTGTCCCCCTGCCGCCCTGTGTGTGGCTGGTGCTGTGCCAGGCTGTCCCCCTGCCCCTCTGTTTGTGGCTTGTGCTGTGCCAGGCTGTCCCCCTGCCCCCCTGTTTGTGGCTTGTGCTGTGCCAGGCTGTCCCCCTGCCCCCCTGTGTGTGGCTGGTGCTGTGCCAGGCTGTCCCCCTGCCGCCCTGTGTGTGGCTTGTGCTGTGCCAGGCTGTCCCCCTGCCGCCCTGTTTGTGGCTTGTGCTGTGCCAGGCTGTCCCCCTGCCCCCTGTGTGTGGCTTGTGCTGTGCCAGGCTGTCCCCCTGCCGCCCTGTGTGTGGCTTGTGCTGTGCCAGGCTGTCCCCCTGCCCTGTGTGTGGCTGGTGCTGTGCCAGGCTGTCCCCCTGCCGCCCTGTGCCAGACCTTCCTGCTGCTCTTCCCCTCCCCCGGCCGGAGCCGTGCCGGCAGCGCTGTCCTGCCGATCCCTCTGCCGTGGGAATGACTCTCTGCATTCCCACATTCCCACATACCAGTTCTGAGGCTGTGGGGAGCCCCGGGGCTGTGGTTGGGGTCCCCAGAGCGGGCCCACGCGTGGGGGCGGCTGGGCAGCGCCGCCGTGGGCTCTGCGGTCCCAGCCCTGCTCCGCTGGAGCTGGGGGATGCTGCAGGTCGGTGCCACCCCAGCCCCCATCACCTGGCTCGGGGAACCGAGGCAAGAGGCTCCACGGAAGTCGTTTCCCTGGCTCCAGCTTTTCATTACCAGCCGGAGGGAAGTGCTGCTGGCCCAGGGAGTTGTCAGCATTGCTTTAATTTCCCAGGGGGCCCCTCCTGGAGGTGTGACATGCCTCCAGCGGGGGGTGGCGGCGTGGATTTCGGTTGTCTCCCGGCCCCTGTGCTCCACACAATGGGATGTGAGGTGTCAAAACACGAGGAGGCAGCCGGGATGTGTCACAACACCGCCGCTCCCCACGCTGCCTGCCGGGGATGCTCGGCAGCTGCTCCGAGCAGGCTGCCATTAGCTCTGCGTGCTGAGCTGTTAGCTCCTCTCCCCCCGCCCCGGGACGCCGAGGAGCCTCCTGCCTCTCCCGGGCTCCTCGGGGCACCGCAGCCTCGTTAGCTGCCCGCGGGGAATTCCTTGGGGTGCGCCGAAGCTCAGCTCAGGGCTCCCAGGCTGCTGCCGCCCCAGAGCCGCTCCCTGCCGAGGCTCCCCCGGGCCCTGCCCCTGCCTCTGGAGCTGGATGCACAGGGAGCTGAGGGTGAGCAGCAAGGTGAACTCCCCAGGATTCTTTTCTGCACTGAGGCAGCCTCTGCCTCCAGGACTCAGCCCCCGTGGGAGCAGGGTGCTGCGCCCTGCCCGCCGGGCTGGATGCGGCCAGGCTCCCTCCAGTGCCCCCCAGGTTATCTCTGCGGTGGTTGAAGCCCCAAAGCGACCACAATCCATTCCACCCCGTACAGAGCCACAGGGCTGGCAGGGCTGGAAGGGAGCCCAAGGCTCAGCCAGCCCCAGCCCCCTGCCATGGGCAGGGACACCTCACACCACAGCAGGTTGCTCACAGCCACCTCCAGCCTGGCTGCAAACACCTCCAGGCAGGAGGCTTCCACCACCTCCCTGGGCAGCCTGTGCCAGGCTCTCACCACCCTCCTGGGGACAACTTCTTCCTCACAGCCAATCTCCATCTCCCCACTTCTAGTTCTGCTCCATCTCCTCCAGTCCTATCCCTCCCTGACACCCTCAGAAGTCCCTCCCCAGCTTTCCTATGCCCCCCTGCAGGTCCTGGAAGGCCACAGTTCCATCTCCCCTTCTCTGCTCTTTCACCTGAGGATCTCAAGGAGATTTTCAGTCTTCCAGGGAAGACAGATCCTCCCTCAGCAGCCAGGAGGGAAAGCTGGGCTGGAGGTCCCCAGCAATGGGCAGGAAGATGTCTCCTAGCCAGAGGTGCTGTGAGGAGCTGGGGAGGAGGCACTCACCTGGGTCCTGTTCATGATGTATGTGTCCTGCTCCTGATGTGTGTGTCCTGCTCCTGATGTGTGTGTCCTGCTCCCGTGTGTCCTGCTCCTGATGTCTGTGTCCTGCTCCCCTGTGTCTGCTCCCCTGTGTCCTGCTCCCATGTGTCCTGCTCCCCTGTGTGTCCTGCTCCCCTGTGTCCTGCTCCCCTGTGTGTCCTGCTCCCCTCTGTGTCCTGCTCCCCTGTGTGTCCTGCTCCCCTGTGTCCTGCTCCCCTGTGTCCTGCTCCCCTCTGTGTCCTGCTCCCCTCTGTGTCCTGCTCCCCTGTGTGTCCTGCTCATGTGGTGGCATTTCACAAGTGGGGCCTCCCACTGCCATGGTCCTGCACATCCCTCCCAGCTCCTGTGTGTGCTTCAGAGCAATTAAGCTAATTAACTGCTGCTCATGGCTGGCAGAGCACTGCTGGCACTGCCTCTCCTCCCTCACCTTCCCCACCACGGGTCTGGGCTGGGGGCTCATGCTGAGCCTCCTCTCTAGGTGCCCTGTCAGAAGGTGATGCACAGCCTCTGCCCCTCCTCCAGGCCCTCCCCTGGGGCTGCTGGGGTTGGTGCCTGCCTGTGACTCCTGTGCAGCCTGGGGAGGTCATCAGCATGGAAGAAACCTGTTCCCCTCAGTGGCTCTTCAGCCCCTGTCTGCTGCCTGCACTCTTGGGACACACAAAACCTGCTTGGGGAAGCCCCAGATCAAGCAGCCCTGGGTGCTGCTTTCTCCTCTTCCTCAGTGGCCGCACAGATCCCAAGGGGAAAAGGGGAGGGGGGAAGGGAAGTCACATGGAGGTTTGACCAAGGGAAGGGAAGGATGCTCTTGGCCTCAGGACTTCTCCAGGCAGAGCTACCCTTGGAGTTATTCTGGGAACCCCTCAGAGTTATTTCTTGCAGGGAAAACAAATCAGCCTGGAAGTGTTCATGGGAAAGTCACAGGAGCTCCAGCTCTGACACCTCGAGTGCACTCTGGGGACAGCTGCTTGTCTTCACAGGCTCGCAGGGGCTGGAAGGGACCTCCAAGAAGCAAGGAGCTGGTGGCTCTGTGGGAATGGGGCACAGAGCTGCCAAGCAGAGCCCCTGCTAGGGGCACCAGCAAGCACCAGCCATGGCTCCTGAGCTGTGCTGAGTGTGCCTGTGGCAGAGACAAAGGTCCCCCCCAAGCACAGACCCCTTGCTCAGAGCCTGGAGCCCCTGGCCCATGAGGAGGGGCTGAGGGAGCTGGGGGTGTTGAGGCTGCAGGAGAGGAGGCTGAGGGAGAGCTCCTTGCCCTCTGCAGCTGCCTGCAGGGAGGGTGCAGTGAGGAGGGGGCAGCCTCTGCTCCTGGGGGGCAAGGGCCAGGCCCAGGGGCAATGGTTGCAAGCTGCAGCAGGGGAGGCTGAGGCTGGAGCTCAGGAACTCTTTGTGCCCTGGAAGGCTTCTCAGAGCTTGGCAGAGGCTGCCCAGGGCAGGGCTGCAGTCCCCATGCCTGGAGGGGTCTCAGCAGCTGTGGAGCTGTGCTGAGGGCCAGGGGTTGGTGGTGCCCCTGCAGGGCTGGGGGCAGGCTGGGGCTGCCTGGCCTTGGAGCTCTCTCCCCACCATCCTGTGGTGCAGCTGTGGGGTGGGTGGTGGAGCAGTTGGGTTGCTGTGCTCTCCTTGTCCAGGTGTCTGTTGCCTGCTGCTGGTGGGGCCTGCAGCGGAGGGAGGCAGGGAGGGAGGAAAGGAGAGAGGGAGGCAGGGAGGGAGGCAGGGAGGCGCTGAGGCTCCTCCCTGAGCCGCCGCGGGGAGCTCTCTAACCCCCGGGCTGTCTCCCGTCCCCCTGCAGGAAGCCAACTGCTGATTTTGGTGCTTTGCTTGAACATCCAGCCGGAAGTGGAGTCTTGCCCCGGGGCCTGCGTATGCTACAGCGAGCCCAAGATCACCATCAGCTGCCAGCAGCAGGGCCTGACAGCCATCCCCGCCGAGATCCCCGTGCAGAGCCAGCGCATCTTCCTGCACAGCAACCGGATCCCCCTGGTGCGCGCCACCAGCTTCAGCTCCTGCCGCAACATGAGCATCCTCTGGCTGCACTCCAACAACATCAGCCTCATCGAGCCCGGCGCCTTCTACGGGCTCAGCAAGCTGGAGGAGCTGGACCTCAGCGACAACACCAACCTGAGGGCCATCAACCCCGTCACCTTCCGCGGGCTGGTGCACCTCCACACGCTGCACCTGGACCGCTGCGGGCTGCTGGAGCTCTCCACGGGGCTCTTCCGAGGGCTCTTCTCCTTGCAGTACCTCTACCTGCAGGACAACAACCTGCAGGTGCTGCTGGACGACACCTTCCTCGACCTGGCCAACCTCACCTACCTGTTCCTGCACGGCAACAAGATCAGGAGCCTCTCGGAGAACGTCTTCCGCGGGCTGGTCAACCTCGACCGCCTGCTGCTGCACCAGAACCGGGTCAGCCTGGTGCACCCCCGCGCCTTCCACGACCTGGGCAAGGTGATGACCTTGTACCTCTTCAACAACAACCTGACCGTGCTGGCGGGGGACACCATGGCCCCCCTGGTCTCCCTCCAGTACCTGCGCCTCAACGGCAACCAGTGGGTCTGCGACTGCCAGGCTCGCTCCCTCTGGAACTGGTTCAAGCAGTTCAAGGGCTCCTCCTCGGAGCTGGAGTGCCACCTCCCGCCCCGCCTGGCGGGCAGGGACCTGAAGAAGCTGCAGAGCTCCGACCTGGAGGGCTGCGCCGACTCCCTCAACCAGATCCGCACCAGCGTCTTCAGCACCAAGACCAGGTCCGGCAAGCTGGCCACCGGCGTGCCCCCCCTGGGCGCCCGCGACGGCTCCTCCAAGTGCTGCCAGCCGGAGATGGACAAGTCCTTCATCTACGAAGCCAAAGGCAAGTCGGGGCCCTCCTCCCACAGCCACCGGCCCTCCTCCTACAACCCCATGAAGGACAAGGAGAACATGTCCAAGCCCAAGCAGCTGGAGGCAGACCCTTCCAAGAACGGCAGCAACAAGCAGATCAACGACTCCCCCTTCGGGACCTTCCCCAGCATGGTGGAGCCCCCCCTGACCAAGCTGAGGCCGGAGTTCCCCGAGCCCATGGAGCCCTCCACGGTGCCCACCAGGAAGCGGCAGGGCTGCTCCAAAAAGAACCGGTCCAAGGCGCAGTGCCGCCTCAGCCAGCCGGGGCGCAGCCCCACGCTACGGCTCAGCCCCGGCCTTTTGATCCCCCCCTTGGTGTGGAGCTTGCTCCTGTGCTGCTGAGATCAACTCTCGGGGTCGCCTGGGCGGGGGTGGGGGGGTGGGGTTGGGGGCTTTGGGGGCTTCCTGGGTTGAGGACATTTTCATACAGGACTTAACTGCTGACCTCCCTAAATGTTGCTAAAGGATAAAGCAGAACTGCCACAGCCCAACCCGGGGAGGCTTCTTGGTACACACAGACCACAGCTGGATGCCTTTAGAGAGAGATAAAACACAGCAACAACCCCCCCCCACCCCCACCAGACAGACAGACAGACAGACAGACAAAAGCAAAAAGACCACACAAAAGAACCCCAAACCCCAAACGCAGAACAACTGAACCCAGAGAACTGAACACAAAAAGAACTGAACACAAAACAAAGGACTGAACACAAAAGCCACAAAACACAACAGAAAGAGCAAAACCACAAAGCCAACAAAGCTCAAAGCCAACAAAACTCAAACCAAACCAAACTCAGAACAAACAACAACTAAAAGAACAACAAACAAAGGCAACATTTCCCCCTCCCCCCCTCCCCCCCCGGCCTCTCCTCCCCCCCAGAGCTGTACAGAAGTTCTTTGTCCTGTGCCCTGTGAGTTTTGATCCCTTCGGACTGCACTTGGCCCCCGGGGAGCAGCTTCGGCTGCGGTAGCTGGGGGGGGGGAGGTCCGGGGGGGTGGGGGGGAAGCAAACCGCGGTGGGTTTGCCCTTGGCAGGCAGGAGAAGGCTCTGCAAGGGGTGGCCCCAAAGCCTCTCTCCGTGCTTCCCCCAGCGCCGCTGCAGGTCGCCCTGCGCAGAGGTGGTGAATTCGATGCTGTTTTAACCCCCAGCCCCCCTCTCCCTGTCCCCCCTGCCCCGGGCCTGCTCTGGCAGCTGCCCTGCCCCCGGCCCCCTGCCCCGGGCCTGCTCTGGCAGCTGCCCTGCCCCCGGCCCCCTCCCCCGGCCCCGGCGCAGTGTTTACCGGCAGCATTTGTTGAAGAATGCTGCCCCGGCCCCTCGGCAGAGGCAGTGCCCGGAGAGAGATGCATTTTATTTTGCTGCTGTACGACTACACAAAGCAGACTCAGAAGAGAAAATAAAAGAGGTCTTTTTTTTCTTTTTTTTTAAATCATTTTTACCTTTTTTTTTTGGGTGTCCCCCTCCCCCCTCCCTCCTTTCCCCCCTTTCCCCCCTCCAAGTGGAGCTGAATTCCCCTGCCTGGGATGGATTGGAGGTGGCCTCTTGGAGGGTCGTGCAGCCGGGAGCAGGCTGCTGCTCTCCTCACGTCCCAGGCCTTGAAGGGTGATGAGGAGGCACAGCCCCTGATGGGAGAGAGCAAAGCAAAGGCTGCCCGGGGGGGCTGTGGCTGCCCCCTCCCAGGAGCTGTTCAGGGCCAGGCTGGATGAGGCCCTGAGCAACCCGGGCCGCTGGGAGGTGTCCCTGCCCGTGGCAGGGGGGATGGAACTGGAGGATCCTCAAGGTCCCCTCCAACCCATTCCATGATTCTGTGACTCATGTCTCAGGACGCTCAGAGCAGTAGGAAGTGTTAGCCCAGCCCCCCAGGGCTGTGGGCTCTGCAGTGCAGCTGGAGGAGAAGGAATCTGAGGAGCAGCAACTGAAGGAGCTGGGGATGGGTGGTGTGAAAGAGAGGAGGCTGAGGGAGACCTCACTGCTGTCTGCAGCTCCCTGCAGGGAGGTGGTGGAGAGGCTGCTGCTGCTCTCTGCTCCCAGGTCAGTAGTGATGGAACAAGAGGCAATGGCCTCAAGCTGAGCTGGGCAGCTTCAGGCTGGACAGTAGGAAACATTTTTCCCCTCAGGAGTGGTCAGGGCTTGGAATGTGCTGGGCAGGGAGGTGGTGGAGTCCCCAGGCCTGGAGGTGGTTTGGCTGTGGTGCTTGGGGCTGTGGTGTTGGGGTGAGCCTTGCAGGGCAGGGCTCTGGGCTGGATCCTGAGACTCTGTTCTGTGATCCTGTGAACCTTGGGGAGCAAGTCCAAGAAGCCAGGCAGGGCTCTCTGTCTTCTGGTGTGCAGAGGGCCAGGCACACTGAGGTGCAGCCCAAGGGTGAAGCAAGAAGTCAGTGTGCTGTGCCTTGGCAAGCCAGCCTCAGCCTTGGCAGTGCTGGGGCCTGCATGCTTGCCCAGCTGGGTGCTGGGTACCCAGCACAGAGCTGAGGGAGCAGTGCAGCACCAGCTGCTCCCTGCCCTGCTGGCTGGGGTTGGTCTCCTTTGTGGCAGTGCTGAAGGATTTGCTGAGGTGCTGCATGCCCAAAGCAAGCCCTGACCTCTGCCACTCGTCCCAGAGCATCATTCAGACTCTTGAGGGCTTCACCCCCACCCCTGCAGCCTGAGCACAGCAGAGGAGAGCAGCAGCTCCAGAGGGATCACCCTGACTCCCCAGGGCTGCAGTGCTACCCCTGCAGCCTGAGCACAGCAGAGAGCAGCAGCTCCTCCAGAGGGATCACCCTGACTCCCCAGGGCTGCAGTGCTACCCCTGCAGCCTGAGCACAGCAGAGGAGAGCAGCTCCTCCAGAGGGATCACCCTGACTCCCCAGGGCTGCAGTGCTACCCCTGCAGCCTGAGCACAGCAGAGAGCAGCTCTGCCTGGCTTGGCCATGGGGCCAGCCCTGCTCCCAAGGCCATGGCACAGCCAGGAGGCTCGCTGGCTGCTGTGGTGGGCTGCTGTGGTGGGCTGCTGTGGAGCCCCCTGCCAGC
Source organism: Dryobates pubescens (assembly GCF_014839835.1). Taxonomy (NCBI): domain Eukaryota; kingdom Metazoa; phylum Chordata; class Aves; order Piciformes; family Picidae; genus Dryobates; species Dryobates pubescens. The sequence goes on from NC_071636.1 coordinate 740,936, forward strand.
TCACAGTGCCAGGGCACTGCCTGTGTCCCCCTTGCAGGGCAGCTGGTGCTGCTGTGCCCAGGCTGCTGTGCCCCCCGGGCTGAAGGGAAGCGCTGCACGTCCCGGGGTGCCCCCAGGGCAGCTCCCAGGCCCTGCCCAGAGCTGAGGTCTGGGTTTGTCTGTGCCCAAATGTGTGCCCCAGGGAGCGTGGCTTCGATGCTCCCTCTGGGCACGGCAGGCAGAGCGGTGCATTGCCGTCACCCACCCCGGGTGGGCCGGGGGCAGCTTGGTGCCAGCCCAGCGGCACTCATCCTGCTCCCCAGAGCTTGGCTCTGCCCTGCAGGCAGCGGCTCCTAGGGCTGCACAACCTGGCCATGAGCCCAGAGGAGTCCCCTGAGCTCCCCTCCCGGATTTCCTGCTGCCCAGATGCTGCTGACAGCCACCGGGAGGCCTTTGCACGGCAGCCTGCTGAGGCAGGGCCGGCAGTGGGTGGCAGCAGCCCCTGCAGGAGGCTGGGCAGAGGGGGAGCTGTGGTCCTGGGGAGGGTCTGAGGACTTCAAAGCCTGGCAGCTTCCCCTCTGCTGTGTGCTTGGCTGGGGCTGGCACATCCTGCAGGTGCTCCCAGCCCTGGTTTGCACTCCAATGGCACCGAGCTAAACGGGCCTTACCCAGCAGGGCTCAGGACCCAGCAGGGCTCAGGACCCAGCAGGGCTCAGGACCCTGCCGGCTGCTCCCCACCCCAGGACACTTCCTCCCCCTTCCTTTCTCGCTGTTCAAGGCACAGTCAACTTTCCACCCTGCTCCTTGGTGCCAGGAGTGACATCAAACGAAGCCAAGAGGCAGGAGTCAGAGCAGCTGCGGGTGGGTGAGGGCTGCAGCCCAGGGCTGTCCCGGGAGCAGTGAGCCCCCCAGCAGCTCAGCTCTTGCTGTCCTCTCCCTACCGGCACCGTGCAGAGCCCCTGGCAGCGGAGACGCAGTGAAAGCAGAGCCCTTCAGCACCAGGGAGAGGCTCTGTGCCCCCCCTGGCCTCGCTGACACTGCTTGGCCCCGGGCTCAGCCGCGGCTGCCGGCTCCTCTCTCCTGGCCAGCAAGGCAGGGGCAGCCCCGCAAGGAAACCCTTCTGCCAGGGCTTCAGGTGCCTCTGAAAGCACTGCCAAGCTGCAGGGCAGCCAGGGAGATGTCTGTGCCCGCATCTCCTCACGGCAAATGGAGTGCTTTGACCCTCTGCCCCCTCCCCTGTCTTCCCATCCTCGTGGAGAGGGCAGGGAATGGGGCAGAGCTGCCTGCCCAGCCCCAGGGAAGGGCAGAGCTGCCTGCCCAGCCCCAGGGAAGGGCAGAGCTGCCTGCCCAGCCCCAGGGAAGGGCAGAGCTGCCTGCCCAGCCCCAGGGAAGGGCAGAGCTGCTTCCCCTGCCCCAGGGAAGGGCAGAGCTGCCTGCCCAGCCCCAGGGAAGGGCACAGCTGCCTGCCCAGCCCCAGGGAAGGGCAGAGCTGCCTGCCCAGCCCCAGGGAAGGGCAGAGCTGCCTGCCCAGCCCCAGGGAAGGATCATAGAACCCCACAGCTGTTGGAAGGTGGAGGTGGGCTGGAGAACAGAGAGCAGGCAAGAGAGGCAAAGGTTTGCCAGGGCTGATCCTGGCCCGTGGTTGTCAGGGCTGCTGGTGGGAAGCTGCAGAGGCAGCACAAGCTCTGGGCACAGCCATGGGGGAGGGCAAGCAGCCTGTGACACTCTGCAGAGACCTTCCTGCTGCAGCTGAGCTCCAGACAGCCCAGCCTGACTCAGGACAGAAACAGCTAATTAGAGACCCCCCTTGACTTGTGCCAGAACTGGGTCACCACGTGGGGAAGTGCTGAGGCAGGGGAGGCTCTCATGGGCCTGCTTCCCAGGGCAGCTATAAATAGGCAGCCTGGAGACTGAGAGGCAGGAGCTGCCCACTCGTGGAAGGCTGAGGAGCTTCAGATCTGCCAGTGACCCAACTTCAGCACAGCCCTGAGAGCCTCCTTCTAGGGCAGCAGGTACCAGCAAAGGCCCAGCTGTCAGCAGCAGGAACAGGGACACCTCTGGGGGCATGCAGTCACAGCCTGGGAGAGGCTGCCACCCGCTGCACGGCACCAGCACAGGCTGGCAGGAGGCAGGGGCTGGGGGGGACACCATCTGCAGCAGGGCTCTGCCTGGGGCAGGGGCCACCTGCAAGGCTCTCCTCCCCCTCTGCTCTGCCCTGCTCAGACCTCACCTGGAATATTGCATCCAGTCTGGGGCTGCCCAGCTCAGCAGGGACAGGGATCTGCTGCAGAGAGCCCAGTGGAGAGCTGCCAGGAGGACTGAGGGACTATGGGGAGAGGCTGAGAGCCCTGGGGCTGCTGAGGCTGCAGAGGAGAAGCCTGAGAGGGGATCTAAGGAATGCTTCTAAATCTCTGAGGGCTGGGGGGCAGGAGGCAGGGCACAGGCTCTGCTCAGCTGCAGCCTGGCATAGGCCAAGGGGCAAGGGATGGAAACTGCAGCCCAGGAGGTTGCAGCTCAGCAGGAGGAGGAACTTCTGCCCTGGGAGGCTCCCAGAGCCCTGGAGCAGGCTGCCCAGAGAGGTTGTGGAGTCTCCTGCTCTGGAGCCTCTCCAGCCCCATCTGGATGTGTTCTGTGTGCCCTGTGCTGGAGTCTCTGCTCCTGCCCTGGCAGGGGGCTTGGGCTGGATGACCTTTGGAGGTGGTCTGAAGCTTGTCATGAGCTCAGCTTCCTCCAGCCCCTGAATCCTGCTGCTTGCAAAGCCCTCTGTGGGGCTGGCACCGGGTGCCCCTGTGCCAGGGGCTGTCTGCTCGAGCTCTGTGCCGTGCAGGTCCTTCCCAGCCTGCTGGAAGGCAGCCAGGGGGCCGGCAGGGTCCTGCCCATCCCCCCAGGCGGGGCAGGGAGCCCCCTGCCTGCCGCGGGGCTGTCATGGTGAGGGTGAGTGGCAGGCAATAATGATGCATCCCCAAACTGCCACCTTGCTTTGCCTGCCGGCTGGAGCCTCTGAAGAGAGCCTCTGGGCCCCGAGCAGTCTGCTGTGTCTGCCTCATTGAAGCAGCTCACGGCGGCGGGGCCGGGGGGGGACGCAAACCAGGGCACCCCCTCCGGCCTCCTGCTGCCCTGGCAGGGCTCTGAGCCCGCTGATGACTGCAGCCCAGCCCTGGCAGGTCCTCATCTGGCTGCCAACTGCAGCTCTGGGCTGGCAGGGGGAAGCAGGCTCCTCCAGCCTGGCTCCTTGGGGCAGCAGCCTGAGCTCTGGGGCTGCACAGGCAGCAGCTTGGTCTTGGGGAGGGTGGTTGGGAAGCTGCAGCCTGGAGAGGGGCCTGGGGGTGCTGGGTGCCACCCCCTGACCAGGAGCCAGCAGTGCCCAGGGGGCCAAGCAGGCCAAGGGCAGCCTGGCTTGTGCTAGAAGCAGGGTGGGCAGCAGGGCAGGAGGTGACCATCCCCTGTGCTCAGCTCTGCTGAGGCCACTCCTGAGTGCTGGGCTCAGCTCTGGGACCCTCACCCCAGGAAGGACATGGAGGGGCTGGAGCCTGTCCAGAGCAGGGCAATGAGGCTGCAGAAGGGCCTGGAGCCCCTGGCCCCCTGCTGGCTCCAAGCCCCTGCCTGCAGCTGGGTTTGTCCCCAGCCCTTTCCCAGCCTTGCTTGGCCTCATGCCTGGTGCCCTTGGCCACTCCTTTGGGGTGGTGCAGGCAAAGGTCTTAGCCTCAACACTGCTGAGGGGAGCAGAGTGCCTTTGTGTGGAGCTCTGTGGTGCTGGAAGTGTAGGGCTGGCCTCAAACTCTGCCAGTCTGAGCTGCAGGACACAGAGGACATCCCCTGCATGCTGCCAGGCTATTCCCCTTTGGGGCCATGGAAGCACAGAGTGGTGCAGGCTGCAAGGGGCCTCCAAAGCTCCTCCAGTCCAACCTCCCCACACTCAGCAGGGACATCCCCAAGCAGGCCAGGCTGACCCTTTCCACCATGTTGTGCATCCCCTGAGGCTTGGGAGGACCTCAGCACCACCCAGCTGCTCCTAGGCTGTGCTGGAGCCCCATGCAGCAAAGGCTCCAGAGAGCTGAGCTTGATGCTCACCACTGCTGCAGTGGGCAGCCAGGCAGGCTGCTCCCAGCCTCAGGTCCAGAGCTGGCTCCCCTAACACCTCAGGCATGTGATGGAAGGGCAATGAGAGCCCTGTGGGCGGCACAGGAGCTCTGTGCTCCAGCTGAGACCTCCCTGCTGGCTCCCAACGAGCTGAGCTGTGTCCTGGGGAGGAAGAGGCTGAGCCAGGGACAGCTCCATCCTGGGCTGCAGAGCTCGGGGAGACACAGCAGGAAAGGCTCAGGGTAGGGCCAGGGGAGCTCCAGCCTGGGAGGCCTCCGTGCCCCAGGGCTGCCTGTGCTCTGAGAGGAGCTCTGCAAGCAGGCTGCCAGCCTGTGGGGACAGCTGAGGATGTGCCTCTCCTGGGCACTCAGGGACCCCACACTCAGCAGGGCCTCAGCTGCCCTTCCCTGGGCTTTGAGGAGGCTGATTGCAGCTCCTGCTCTGGCTTTTGTTTTGTCCTCCTTTGGCTTTCCTCAGGCTCCAGGGCTGCCCAGGGGAGCAGGCAGAGACCTACATTAGCTGTGCTGACTGCCTTGGGCTGGGGCCACCAGCCTGGCAGAGCACTGAGCAGTCCTAGCCTGACCCAGGGAAAGCTCTTCATGTGCTGCTCCTTCGAGGGGGGCAGTGGTCTGAGCTAATCACAGAGCACATCCTGCAGCTCCAGAGCCAGGCAGCCACCTTCACTCAATTAGCAGCTCCCCAGCCCCAGCTATTTACAGGCAGCTCCTAATGGCTCTGGCAGCAGCAGGAGGAGAACACAGCACCAGAGAGCTGTGCAGGGCGAGCTGGCAGCACTCTCCAGCCCTGCTCTGGGGCTTGCTCATGGCACAGAGTCATAGAAAGCATCCAGTTGGGAGAGAGCTCCAAGCCCCCCCAGCCCCAGCTCCCCCCAGCCCTGCAGGGGCACCACCAAGCCCTGGCCCTCAGCACAGCTCCACAGCTGCTGAGACCCCTCCAGGCATGGGGACTGCAGCCCTGCCCTGGGCAGCCTCTGCCAAGCTCTGAGAAGCCTTCCAGGGCACAAAGAGTTCCTGAGCTCCAGCCTCAGCCTCCCCTGCTGCAGCTTGCAACCATTGCCCCTGGGCCTGGCCCTTGCCCCCCAGGAGCAGAGGCTGCCCCCTCCTCACTGCACCCTCCCTGCAGGCAGCTGCAGAGGGCAAGGAGCTCTCCCTCAGCCTCCTCTCCTGCAGCCTCAACACCCCCAGCTCCCTCAGCTCCTCCTGGTGGGCCAGGGGCTCCAGGCCCTTCTGCAGCCTCATTGCCCTGCTCTGGACAGGCTCCAGCCCCTCCATGTCCTTCCTGGGGTGAGGGTCCCAGAGCTGAGCCCAGCACTCAGGAGTGGCCTCAGCAGAGCTGAGCACAGGGGGTGGTCACCTCCTGCCCTGCTGCCCACCCTGCTTCTAGCACAAGCCAGGCTGCCCTTGGCCTGCTTGGCCCCCTGGGGACCCCTCTGCAGCCCCCCAGAGCCCAGGGGCTGTGTTGCTGCCATCTGGGCAGCCTCAGGGCTCCCCCCCCCTGCCTGCTGGGCTTGCTTGCTTTTTTTACTTTCCCCAACAACTTTATTTTAAGGCTCTCCTCCCCCTCCTCCCTCCTCCAGGTCTGTTTGGTCTTAGCCCACTTGAGAGCTGGGCTCCAGCATCAGCTGAGCCATCTCCTGTTGCCTGGAGGGGGGCAGGGGGCTGAAGGCTACCTGAGGGGACGGAGTTCAGGGGATGTGCTGGCTGTGGGAGGCTCCCTGAGCGCTCAGCACAGCCCCTGGCAGGCTGCTCCTGCTCTCAGCCCAGGGCTGTGCTGCTGGGCTGGCAGCCTCCTGCATTAGGGCTCCTGGGGCCTTTGCCAGCCTGTGCCACGACCTGCAGCAGCCAAAAGCAGCCAAAGCAAAGAGGTCAGCAGGGTGCTCAGCCCCTGGGTCCCAGGAGCTGTGGTGGGAGGCAGAGCTCCCATGCGAGGCAACCTCCTTGGTTGGAGGAGACCTTTGAGGGCATCAAGACCATCCCTGAGTCAGCAGTGCCAGAGCAGCCCTGAGCCATGGCCCTCAGCACCACCTCTCCAGGGCCTGGAAAGCTCTCCAGGGATGAGGACTCCACCACAGCTCTGGGCAGCCTGGGCCAGGCCTGGACAGCCCTTTGGGGCTGCACTCCCTGATGCAGCTTGAGGCTGTTTCCTCTTCTCCTGGCTCTTGTTCCCTGGGAGCAGAGCCCAAGCCCAGCTGGCTGCAGCCTCCTCCCAGGGAGCTGCAGAGAGCAGTGAGGTCTCCCTCAGCCTCCTCTCCTCCAGGCTCAACACCCCCGGGGCCCTCAGCTGCTCCTCCCCAGCCCTGCTCTCCAGACCCTTCCCCAGCTCTGTTGCCCTTCTCTGGACCTGCTCCAGCCCTCAGTGTCCTTCTTGGAGTGAGGAGCCCAAGACTGACCCCAGGATTTGAGGATGATCCCTGCCCTGCTGCCCCAGGGCAGGCTGCTGGTGGCTTTCTGGGCCAGCTGGGCACACACTGCCTCATCTGGAGCACTCACAGTGGTGTGCAGACCCCAGGGCAGCTCCTGTCACCTGGCCTTACTGCTCCTCAGTCTCTCTAGGGAGGCCTCAGCCTGATGTTGGCCTTCCTCATGGGAGAAATGGAGGCTCTGAGCAGAGAGGATGCCCCAGGTGGCTTGGAAACAGCAGAGTGCCCTTAGGCAGCAGTGCCTGAGAGAGCCTGGCAGAGGACATGGACTCACTGAATGGGTTGGGTTGGAAGGGACCTGCAAGAGCATCCAGTCCCAAGCCCCTGCCAGGGGCAGGGACACCTCCCACCGGCACAGGGACACCTCCCACCAGCACAGGCTGCTCAGGGCCTCATCCAGCCTGGCCCTGAGCACCTCCAGGCAGGGGGCAGCCACAGCCTCCCTGGGCAGCCTGTGCCAGAGTCTCCCCAGCCTCACTGCCAACAATTTCCTCCTCATCTCCAGTCTCAATCTGCCCTCCTCAAGCTCCAAGCCATTGCCCCTTGTCCTGTCCCTCCCAGCCCTTGTCCAGAGTCCCTCCCCAGCTCTCCTGCAGCCCTTCAGGTCCTGGCAGCCTGCTCTGAGGTCTCCCTGGAGCCTTCTCTTCAGGCTACCCAGCCCCAACTCTCCCAGCTTGAAGGTTCTGCAGCCTCTGCTCATCTTGGTGGCTTCCTCTGGACCCTCCCCAGCAGCTCCCTGTGCTGGGGGCCCCAGAGCTGGAGGCAGTGCTGCAGGTGGGGGCTGAGCAGAGCAGAGCAGGGGGCAGAATCCCCTCCCTGTGCTGCTCTCTCCCTGCTCTGGCTGCAGCTCAGCACTCAGCTGGCTCTGGGCTGCCAGGGACCACTGCTGGCTCCTGGGGACTCTGTCACCCCCTGACAGCCCCAAGGCCTTCTCCTGCAGGCTGCTCTCAGCCACTCCTCACCCAGCCTGGCTCTGTGCTGGGGACTGCCCTGCCCCAGGGGCAGGACCTTGCCCTTGGCCTGGCTGGGCTGCATGAGGCTGCCTCGGCCCCAGCTCTGCAGCCTGTTTGGTTTCCTTTCCCCTCAAGCCTTTGCTGCAAGCAGACACAGGAGCTGCTGCTCAGCACTGCAGCTTCCCTGCAAGCAAGGAAGGGAGGCAAAAAACCAACCAACCAAGCAGCTGGAGGAGAGGAACAAAACCACCCCCAAGCAGCAGAGCAAAAGCCAAGAAAGGAACACAGAGGGGAAGGGTTTGGCCAGCTGGGAGCCCGAGAGGCAAGCTGGAAGTCCTTGGGGGGGTTTCCTTCTCCAGTGGCAAGGGAGGGAAAGAAAATGTGCAAGGGGAAGGGTGCTTTCCCCCCGGCGGCCGCAGCGGGAGCTCAGGCGGGCGAGCAAGCAGCGCAGGCGGCGCCGGGGGCGAGCGGGCGGCGCCGGGGGCGAGCGGACGGCGCCGGGAGCGAGCGGGCGGCACCGGGGGCGAGCGGGCGGCGCCGGGGGCGAGCGGGCGGCACCGGGGGCGAGCGGGCGGCACCGGGGGCGAGCGGGCGGCGCCGGGCGGGCAGCAGCAGCAGCGGATTGCTGCCCCCCGCCCCGAGCAGCCGCAGCCAGGGGCAGCAAGAGAGAGCTGCCGGGCCGGAGAGGGCAGCAAGGGAGAGCTGCCGGGCCAGGGGCAGCAAGGGAGAGAGCTGCCGGGCCAGGGGCAGCACGGGAGAGAGCTGCCGGGCCAGGGGCAGCAAGGGAGAGCGCCCGGGCCGGAGAGGGCAGCAAGGGAGAGCGCTGCCGGGCCAGGGGCAGCAAGGGAGAGCTGCCGGGCCAGGGGCAGCAAGGGAGAGAGCTGCCGGGCCGGAGAGGGCAGCAAGGGAGAGCGCCCGGGCCGGAGAGGGCAGCCCGGGAGGAGCGCTCAGGTTAATTGGCCTCCCCGGAGCGCCCGGGCCAGCAGCTCGGCGGAGCCGGGCGCGGGGATGGATTGACCGAAGGGCTGCTGGCAGCCTCAGGGGTTGCCACGAAGCGCCAAACCCGGCCCCAAAGCCAGAGGCGGGCTGCGGGAGCGGCTCCGGCACGGCTGCCGAGGGCTCGGCCGGCCAGGGGCTGCCCTGCTGCAGGGGCAGCGCTGGGGGCAGCCGCAGGAGCCCCGGCAGGGCTGCCAGGGGGCGGCCGGCAGGGCTGCCGGCGTGGGGCTGGGGGCAGCGCCGTGGCAGGGGGGCTGGCAGGGGCACGCCAGGCATCGCCTGCTGTTGAGGCACTCTTGGGATCAGAGCCAGGATCACAAAACGCCCAGCGGGCTGGGGAGGGACCTCTGGAGACCATCCAGACCCAGCAGGGCACCCACAGCAGCTTGCCCAGGGGCACAATGCCCAGGGGGGGTTGGAAGCTCTCCAGACTCCACAGCCTCTCTGGGCAGCCTGCCCCAGGCCTCCAGCAGCCTCACACCAAACAACTTTCTCCTCCTGACCACATGGAACCTCCTGGCTGCCAGTTTGTGCCCACTGCCCCTTGTGCTGGCCCTGGGCACCGCTGCCAAGAGTTTCTCCTCCTGCTCAGAGGGAAGGAAGCCAGCCCAGGGGCACCTGGGCTCTCCAGAGAAGGTCAGGAGAGGTTCCAGGTTTCATCTTGATGCTGAGGACCTCTGAGTGTGGCGTGAGCAAGGCAGGACAGGCTGAGGGAGCAGCTGAGCTCCATGGCACTGAAGGCTCCCTCAGCATGGAGCTGACAGATACAACCCATAAAAGGCTTTAGCAGGGGATCTGACATCAGCTTCTGTTTTTAAGCATGAGTAGAAGAGCATTACCTAAGCCATGCTAAATGGGTTGGGAAGTGCTAACAGGCTCCCAAACACTGGGAACCAACACAGAGCTGCCACCCAAATGGGGACACTGCTGTGGGGATCTCAAGGGGAAGCTGAAGCCTTTCTGCTTCTCAACACTTCTCTCAGCTACCTAAAAACAAATCCCCAGCTTGGGGGATCAGATGGAGCCTGGCAGAAGGGCACAGCCAGGGCAGGGCAAGCAGCCCCAGGGGAAGGTGTCCCTGGCAGGGCAGGTGAGGGCTGGCTCTCTGCTCTGGGGCAGGCAGGAGCTGCTCCTCTGGCACCTCCCTCTCACACAGCAAGCCTTCCCTTCACAGCCAGGGCAAAGGAGATCCTTCACTGGGAGCTGCTTGGAAAGGCTCAGGGCTGGCATGGCCACCAGGCAGGTGCCAGGGGCTCCCCAGGAGCCACTCTGCATCCCAAAGGGAAGAAGGGAGAGAGGCTGAGGGGGTGGGGAAGAAACTAACCCAGCTGGGATGGAGAGAAGAACAATGCCATGGGCTGGGGACCCAGGGACACAAAGCAGTGTGGAACCAAGCCCTGAGGGCAAGGAGGGCAGCACTGGCACCACTGCTGCTGGGGCAGGCACTGGGCAAGGCCCAGCCTGGGCTCAGCAGCAGATGGGAGCTGGGTTCAGGAGCTGCATTCTGCAGCTGGATTGAGGATCACAGGGATGGGGATGGAAGGCAGAAGGGACAGAGCCCTCCTGGCACAGCGGCCGGGGGAGGAGAGGCTGGAGCCTGGGCATGCCTCAGCTTGCTGCTGGAGATGCCCTGCAGGGGCTGCAATCCCTTGGGGGGCAGCTGAGGCTCCCCTGTGCTGCCTGCTCCTCCCTGCAGCTGCCCCCTCTGCCTTCCTGCCCCCGAGGTGTGGCCCAGGCTGTGGCAGTGGCCTTGGTGTGTGCAGGAGCAAGTGTGAGGCAGAGGCTCTGTGCAGGGCAGCCCTTGGCAGGAGCTCTGCACAGCAGCCTGTGCCTGCTAGAGGCAGCCCCTGGGTGTGCCAAGCTGCCATGAGGGGCAGGAAGAGCCTCAGTGAGCAGGGGCTGAGCTGGGCAGGGCCAGCTCTGGGCAGAACCAGCTCTGGGCAGAGCCAGCTCTGGGCAGAACCAGCTCTGGGCAGAACCAGCTCTGGGCAGAACCAGCTCTGCTCTGGCTCCCAGCAGGACCCAGCTGCCCTGCAGCCTTCCTCACCTGACTTTCTAAGCTGCTCAGAGCACAGACTGGGCAACACTCTCCTGCCACCCACAACCTCTCAGGCTGGGCAGGACCCTGGGGCTGGCACCACGCAGGGAGGAGCTCCTGGCTGAGCACTTTGCCCCTTTCAGTGGCCCAGGCAGCAGCCAGGGCAGCGCTCGGCAGCCTTTGCCGGGCAGCAGCAATTAGCTGCCTCGGTGGGGATCTCTCATGCCCAGCGGGGCAAGCAGCAGGTCCCCGCGCTGGGGGCAACACCTCCCGCTGCAGCTCTTCATTGCGACTGTTAATTGTCGGCTGCGAGCCGCCGGCTGCCGCCCGCCGGGGAGCCGAAGGTGATGAAGGGAAGAGAACAAAGCCAGCTGCAAAGCCTGGGGGCTGCGGGGGAGCAGAGCCCCGGGGGTGGGCAGCCCGGGGACACAGCGGGTCCCTGGCAGCAGGGCCAGGCCCGGCAGAACCTGGCAGCCCAGCAGCTGGGCTGGGGACAGGGCAGAGGCAGCTGCGGGAGGAAGGGCAGCAGCCAGGGTGTGAGGGGTTGGAAGGGCAGCTGAGGAGGGCTGCAAGGAGGCTGCAGAGGGACTGTGCCCAAGGGCCTGCAGGGACAGCCCCAGGGGCAGCACGGAGCCACCACAACCATCACAGAAGGTCAGGGGCTGGAAGGGAGCTCCAGAGATCCCCCAGCCCAAGCCCCCTGCCTGAGCAGGGGCACCCAGGGCAGGGCACACAGAGACATCCTGCTGGGGTTGGAAGCTCTCCAGCAGCAGACTCCACAACCTCTCTGGGCAGCCTGCTCCAGGCTCCAGCAGCCTCACACCAAACCAGCTTCAGCTCCTGTTGAGGTGGAGCTTCCTGTGGCTGAGTTCACCTCCACTGCTCCCCATCCCATCACTGGGCAGCACCTGGCTCCCTCCTCCTGCCAGCCACCCCTCAGGTGTTTGTGGACATTGGTAAAGTCCTCCTCAGCCTTCCCCACACTAAGCAGCTCCAGGTCTCTCACTCTTCCCTCATGAGAGAGTTGCTCCAGTCCCAGAATGGCTCAGGCTGGAGGGCACCTCGGGGTTCATTCCCCCAACCTCCCTGCCAGGGGCAGGGACACCTCTCAGCTAGCCTTGGGTGCTCCAGGACTCATCCAGCCTGGCCCTGAACACCCCCAGGAAGGAGGCAGCCCTCCCTGGGCAGCCTGTGCCAGAGTGCCAGCACCCTGGGTGACCCTGAGGCCAAGGCAGGGCAGGGGCAGGCAGGAGGTGGTCAGATGTCTGCCCAGGGTGTGAGGGCAGCCAGATACCCTGGGGGGCTCCAGCTCTGACAGCACATTGTCAGAGCCTCCCTCGGCCAGGAAAGGCAGACAAAGGCTTGAGAGGATGAGCCTGGGCTTGGCAAACCTGCCTGAGTGTGACAAAGAGCAGGAGCTCCATCTCCCAGCTTATTGAAGTCAGCTTCCTGAATAGCAGCCACAGCACAGCCCCCCCGGGGGTGCAGATCACTGATAGCAAAGCAGTGCTGCAGATAAGGATGGAGCAGGAGGCAGAGGAAGGAAATTGCAGGCAGGGAAGGCTGTGTCCCACACAGGCTGCAGTGCTCCATGCCCTGCCTGCTCAGACAGGCAGGAGCTGTGTGCTGGGGGATCCAGGGCTCACCTCTGGCCAGCTCTGGAGCCCTCCATGCAGGGAGGACCTGGACCTGAGGGAGAGAGTCCAGAGGAGGCCACCAAAATGCTCAGAGGTTTGGAGCAGCTCTGCTCTGGGGACAGGCTGAGGGAGCTGGGGCTGTGCAGCCTGCAGAGGAGAAGGCTCCAGGGGCACCTCAGAGCAGCCTGCCAGGACCTGAAGGGGGCTACAGGAAGGCTGCAGAGGGACTGTTCCCAAAGGCCTGCAGGGACAGCACCAGGGGCAATGGCTTGAAAGGAGAGCAGAGCAGGTTGAGATTGGCTGTGAGGAACAAGTTCTGCCCCAGGAGGCTGCTGGAGCACTGCAGCAGGCTGCCCAGGGAGGGGGCTGAGGCTCCAGCCCTGGTGAGGCTGGAGAGGGCTCTGGGCAGCCTGCTCCAGGGGAGGATGTCCCTGCTGGGGGCAGGGCTAGGGCTGGATGAGCTCTGGAGCTCCCTCCCAACCCAGACCCTTCTGTGATTCCAGAGAGGATCTTCTTCCCTTTGCTGGAGCCCTGGAGCAGGCTGCCCAGGGAGGTTCTGAGGGCTCCTTCCCTGGAGAGATCCCAAACCCATCCTGGGCAAACTGTTCTGGGTGACCCTGCTGTAGCAGGGGGTTGGACTGGAGCATCCCCGGGGGTCCCCTCCCAGCCCCCAGCAGGCTGTGCCCCTGGGATTCAGAGCCCTGCACATTTGTCTCTAGGCAGCAGCCTGCAAGAGCATCTGAGGAGTGAAACTCAGGCTGCCTGCTCCTGTGCTGCATCACACCCAGAGGTATGGTCCAACACCCACATTGCCTGGGGTGCTGCCTTGATGGATCCCAGTCCCTCAGCCTGCTCCAAGCAGGAGGGGATTGCTAAACTGAGAGCTGACATTTCAGGCAGAAATAGCAGGGTCAGGCCGTGTGGGAGGGCTGTGTGCCCCCCGTGGGTGAGTCCTGCATCTTCCCTGCTCTACAGCAGCTCACAAACCAGGGGGAAGTGGTTCCTGATCCCACACAGGAGTGGCAAGAGCAGATGAAGAGCAAGATTGCTGGGGTCAGGCAGTCCCAGCCCCCCCAGAGCTCTTCTGCTTCCACAGGTGGACCCTTTGCAGCCTTTGCCTTCTGCTGATGACACAAAGCTGGGGAGGGGGTGGCTGACACCCCCCAGGCTGTGCAGCCACCAAGGAGAGCTGCACAGGCTGAGAGCTGGCTGCAGGTAGACCTCATGGAGCTCAATAAGGCCAAGTGCAGGGTCCTGCACCTGGGGAGGGGAACAGCAGGCACCAGGACAGGTTAGAAAGCAGCTCCATGGAGAAAGACCTTGGGGTGCTGGGGGGCAGCAAGTTCTGCATGGGACAGCAATGTGCCCTGGGGGCCAAGAGAGCCAAGGGGAGCCTGGGGGACAGCAAGAGAAGTGTGGCCAGCAGGGCTGGGGAGGTTCTGCTGCCCCTCTGCTCTGCCCTGCTGAGACCACAGCTGCAATCCTGTGCCCAGTGCTGGGCCCCCAGTTCAAGAGGGACAGAGACCTGCTGGGGAGAGTGGAAGGGAGAGCCAGGAGGATGCTTAGGGGCCTTGAGCATCTCCCCTGGGAAGAGACACTGAGAGCTCTGGGGCTGATTAGTCTGGAGAAGAGAAGGCTGAGAGGGATCTGATCAATGTCTATCAATAGCTGAGGGGTGGGGGGCACGGGGAGGGGGCCAAGCTCTTGTGGGTGCTGTGCACTAATAAGACAAGAAACAGCAGGTTCAAGCTTGAGCAGAGAAGGTTTCAGCTCAACATGAGGAGAAAGTTGTTTGGTTGGGCTGGAGAGGCTCCAGAGCAGGAGACTCCACAACCTCTCTGGGCAGCCTGCTCCAGGCCTCTGGGAGCCTCCCAGGGCAGAAGTTCCTCCTCCTGCTGAGCTGCAACCTCCTGGGCTGCAGTTTCCATCCCTTGCCCCTTGGCCTATGCCAGGCTGCAGCTGAGCAGAGCCTGTGCCCTGCCTCCTGCCCCCCAGCCCTCAGAGATTTAGAAGCATTCCTTAGATCCCCTCTCAGGCTTCTCCTCTGCAGCCTCAGCAGCCCCAGGGCTCTCAGCCTCTCCTCCCAGGGCAGTGCTGCAGTCCCTCACTCATCCTGGTAGCCTCTGTTGGGCTCTCTGCAGCAGGTCCCTGTCCCTGCTGAGCTGGGGAGCCCAGGGCTGGGTGCAGTGCTCCAGGTGAGGTCTGAGCAGGGCAGAGCAGAGGGCAGGAGAAGCTCCTGGCTGTGCTGGCCACGGAGGGGATCCTCTCCTCCTGAGCCTGTCCAGTGCACTGAGTCATTAACCCTGGGCCCAGGGTGCAGCCACGGCTCAGAGTCGCTCAGGACTCTGGCAGGACTCATCTGCCCAAACATTGATGCAGAGTGGAGATGTCTCCATCTGAGTAATCATCTGGAGTCCCATTATGGTCAACAGTGAGAAATCATCTGTGCCAGGAAGCCATCAATCTTGCTATCAGGGAGCTGTCTAAGTGGGCAAGAGCAGTGACTTGCATGCTGAGCAGCGCCTTCTCCAGCCTGCCCGTGTGTGCCTGGACTGTAGAAGAATCAATTTGGGCTGATAAATGTCTCCTTCCCCTGCTCTTGCCCCCGGTTCCCAGCTCTGCCTCCTGAGGCAGCAGGGACAGGGCCTGGCAGCCCCTGCCGAGCGCCCTGCCCCGGGCCGGGCTCCGCGGGGCTCCGCTCCGGACCGGGCGGCCTCCGGCGCCGCCTCGCAGTGCAGGGCGAGCCTGGGGCTCGGTGTCCTCTGCCTTCCAGCAGCGCCGGAGGAAGGCTGCAGCACGACAGGACTTTGCACTTGAAAGGAAGAAGAAAAGAGTCTGACTAATTGCTGACTAAATATTTACTAAAATAGGCTGCAGCGACAGAAACTCCAAAGCCGCCCGGAGCCGGGATGCGGACGGGAGCGCTGGAAAACCCCGCAGCAGAAGCGCCGGGGGAATCGATTAACTCTCTGCTGCCCGGGCAGCCGGCCCGGGAGGTGCTGCCTGCAGCCAGAGCCCTCCGGCCCCGGCTGAAGGGAGACTGAAACCGCAGAGCCCGGGAGCGGCAGGAAGCCCAAAGAAGGAATTGGGTTTGGTTTGGGAGGGGGAAGCACAAACTGCAGCTCCTCACTGGAGCAGCCCAGCACAGTGTGAGGCTGCTTGGCTGGCTCTGAACCCATCCTCATCCTCACTGGAGCAGCCCAGCACAGTGTGTGGCTGCTTGGCTGGCTCTGAACCCATCCTCATCCTCACTGGAGCAGCTCAGCACAGTGTGAGGCTGCTTGGCTAGCTCTGAACCCATCCTCATCCTCACTGGAGCAGCCCAGCACAGTGTGTGGCTGCTTGGTTAGGTTTGAACCCATCCTCATCCTCACTGGAGCAGCCCAGCACAGTGTGGAGCTGCTTGGCTGGCTCTGAACCCATCCTCATCCTCACTGGAGCAGCTCAGCACAGTGTGGGGCTGCTTGGCTGGCTCTGAACCCATCCTCATCCTCACTGGAGCAGCTCAGCACAGTGTGAGGCTGCTTGGCTGGCTCTGAACCCATCCTCATCCTCACTGGAGCAGCCCAGCACAGTGTGTGGCTGCTTGGCTGGCTCTGAACCCATCCTCATCCTCACTGGAGCAGCCCAGCACAGTGTGAGGCTGCTTGGCTGGCTCTGAACCCAACCTCAGCCTGTGCTTGGGAAGCAGGGGAGCTGAGCTTGCCCTTTGAGCAGTGCCCAGAGGAGGTCACCAAGCCAGGAGAAGGTTTTGCTGCTGAGGCCATTTGCCCTTGCCCCCTCCCCAAGCATCCCTCCCCCAGCTCCAGCCACTTCCCTCTCTCCATTTCATCTCCAGCCCTCCCAGGCTGGTGGAAGGCCTGGCAGAGGGAGGCTGCAGGGCTGCTCTTTCTCTCTGACCTGGGGTCCCTGGGAGCTTCCAGCTCTCAGCAGCAGGAGGGACTTGGCTGCTCCACAGCATTTATTCTCATGATCTCATGTTTGTTTTAGGGGAGGGGGGAAGAGAGAGAGAAAAGGGAGGGGAGGGAAAGCTGCCAGGGCTTAATCATGCAGCAATCTTTGAGTCTTACCACGACTGGGGGAGGAAGCAAAAGCAGCTTTGGCATCTCTGCTGCAGAGCTAATTTGCATCGAGGAGGATCTTTTACCCTTCTCAGCTAAAAAAGATGAAGTGCTAAAGTTCCAAAGTGACATTTGGGAGTGTGTGTGTGGAGGTTCTCAGCCTGCTGGGGGCTGTGCTTCACTCCCTGCCTGTTTCTTTTATTAAGCCAGGGACTGGCAAATTTGTCCAGAGGAAGAGATGCTGTGGGGGAAGGTGGAGGAGAAACTGGGGAGGGGAAATTTCTCCCCACAGATAAATGGTTGTGGTGGCAAAGCTCTGACCCTGGGGAGGGGGGAGGTGGAAGGCACCGAGCTCTGGGGCACCTGTTGCTCAGCACCATCCTGCCAAGCCCCCCGTGCCCCCCACCCCTGGGCTCTCCTCATCCTCCTGAGCCAAAGACAAGAAGGACAAAGAGCTGAATTTCCTCAGGGAGTGGTCTGCAGCTGAGGCTGCTCCAGGGCTCAGCTCCCCAGGGTTAGGAGCTCTTGGTGCAGCTCTGCCCCAGGGCCTCTCCCACCTCTGTGGAGACCCAGAGCTGCTGCTCCAAAGCACCAGCAGCCAGCAGCCATCTCCAGGGAGCACTGCCAAGCCTCTCCCTGCTGTGTGCCTCTGCCTTGGGCAGCACTGCTGGCTGCATCTGCAGGCTGGGCTCTCACAGCATCCCAGCAGGGAGGGGCTGGAAGGGGCCTCTGGAGCTCACCCATCCCAACCCCTGCCCCAGCAGGGCTCCCACAGCAGCTTGCCCAGGGGCACAGTGCCCAGGGGGGGTTGGAAGCTCTCCAGAGGAGACTCCACAACCTCCCTGGGCAGCCTGCTCCAGGCTCCAGCAGCCTCACACCAAACAACTTTCTCCTCCTCTTCAGATGGAACCTCCTGGGTGCCAGTCTGTGCCCACTGCCCCTTGGCCTGTCCCTGGGCACCACTCAGCAGAGCCTGGCCCCAGCCTCTTGCCCCCCCCAGCAGAATACAACCCTCAGGGGTGGCAACCACTGCTCCCAGCTGGGAGCCACTGCTGAGGCTTTGCTGTGTCCCTTCCCAGGTCACAGCTGAAGATGCTGGACACAGAGCCACAGGATGGGTGTCAAGGGGAGCAGGCAGAGGAAGCAGAGCCTCCCCTCCAAGCCTTTGTGAAGCCCCTGTGCTCCAGGGCCAGGCTGCTCACCAGGGACTGGTAGCAAAGCTCAGCAGGTGACACAGGCTGCTCCTGTCCTGTGTGGCTGCTGGGGGCTGTCCCAGCTGGCTGCAGAGCTCAGCTGGAAGGAAGTGTTCCCATGCAGCTCCTCAGGGGGACAGCCTAATGCCTGCCTGCAAGCTTGGGCTCACATGGAGGGGAAAAACCCAGCAGGGAAAGGCAAAGCCTGCTCTGACCTGCAGCTCAGAGTCCTGCTGAGGAGAAGCCATCAGGAAACCTGCTGAAGGCCTGGAGGAGCCAACAGGTTGCTGGTTGAGGTGAAGGGAGAAGAGAACATCCCCCTGAGTTCCTCACACTGGAGAGGGGAGAGAGTCCTTCACTGGGGGTGGGGGGAGGCAAGCCAGAGCCACAGCCTCAGGCTGAAAGGAGGCTTTGGGGCTGAGCCTCAGTGAATCATGACAAAGGGCCAGGGCCAGCTGGGATCACTCAAGCCCTGCAGAGCAGCTCAGATATGGAACTGCTGAGCTGCTCCCTGGGACTTGCAGCCTGTGGCTCCCAGTGGGCTCAGTGCTGAGGAAGGGGAGGGGGCAAGGAGGGAGCAGCTCTGAAAGCCAGGCCCTAGGGAGGCAGAGGGCAGGAGCTGACTGCTACTCTGGGGGGGGAAAGGCTCCAGAGCAGAGCAGAGGCTGTGGAGGTACAGCTGGAGAAATGCTGCAGCTGCAGCCTGGGCTGCCTGAAGGGGCAGGTGGAGCCAGTGGCCTGCTGCATGGCTTCCCCAACACATCCTGCATGCTCCCTGCAGCAGCTCCTGAAGAGCAGAGGGTGTGTAACACCAGGGACATGCACATGGACATGGACATGCACATGGGGGCTCTCTGGGGTGAGGCCAAGTGCAAGGTCCTGCAGCTGAGCTGGGACAGCATTCACTATAGATCCAGGCTGGGGGTGATGAGGCTGAGAGCAGCCCTGCAGGGAAGGCCTTGGGGGTGCTGGGGGGGGAGAAGCTGGGCAGGAGCCAGCCCTGGGCACTGGCAGCACAGGAGGCCAAGGGCAGCCTGGGCTGCAGCCAGAGCAGAGAGCCAGAGCTGGAGAGAGGATCCTGCCCCTCTGCTCTGCTCTGGGGAGACCTCTGCTCTGGGGCCAGCTGTGGGACCCCAGCACATGAGGGACCTGGAGCTGATGGAGAGGCTCCAGAGGAGGCAGCAAAGATGATCAGAGGCTGCAGAACCTCTGCCATGGGCACAGGCTGGGAGAGTTGGGGCTGGGCAGCCTGGAGAAGGCTGCAGGGAGCCCCCAGAGCTGCACTGCAATAGCTGCAGGGAGCTGCAGGCAGGCTGGGCAGGGACTGCTCAGAAGGGGCTGTGGGGAGAGCACAAGGAGCAAGGGTTTGGAACTGCAGCAGGGCAGGGGCAGGTTGGACAGCAGGAGGAAGTTCTGCACAGGGAGGCTGGGGAGACACTGGGACAGGCTGCCCAGGGCTGGGGCTGAGGCTCCATGCCTGCAGACATCCAAGCTCAGCCTGGCTGTGTCCCTGTGCTCCAGCTGCAGCTGTCCCTGGGGCTGCAGGGCTTGGCCAGGATGCCCCTGGGGCTCCCTCCCAGCCCAGTGCCAGCTGTGACTCTTTGCCCATCACCTTGGTGCCCTGGGAATGCAGCCTGGGCATCAGGAGAGCAGGGGCAGACCCCAGCCCAGGGCTGCACAAACCTCTGGGAAGCCTCAGCTGTGTCTCTGCAGCCCTGCTGCAGTGCCCTGGGGCAGGGGGGGTGGTGCTGAGCAGGCAGTGGCTGGGGGTGGGCAGCAGAGCTGCTGCCCAGCAAGCTCCAGCCCACAGAGCAGTGCCCACTGGCAGCCCCCAGCTCCTCCAGGCCTCTGCCATTAACATGCAGCTGATTTGACAGTGATCAATATCTGAGGGAGGCTCTTGTGCTCCTTGAAGCTGCAGGTCCCAGCAGAGCTGGGGAGCCTGTGGCTGCAGCCCAGCCAGGCCTGGCTTCCATCAGCCTCAGGAAAGGGAGGGGGGGATGAAAAAGAGAAAGGAAAACAGCTAGGAGGAGATAAAGACCAAGAACTGCTTAATGACCTCTTCAGGGACTCAGGAGTGATTCAGAACAAATCCAGGAGCAGCTCTGTGATGTGCAGGGGGGGCTGGGGGGGAGGGGCAGGCAGAGCAGGGGCACAGCTCCGGGGCCAGGCTGCTGCTGGGTGGCCCAGTTGGATCCTCCACCACATCAAAGTGATTCCAGAGAGTGGCTGAGCCCTCTGGGGGCCTCAGGAATCACTCCTGCAGCTGGAAGGGGTTCAGGCAGGGGGGGAAAAGCCAAACCCAAACCCACAGCGATCCAACCCTGGGAGCTGAGAAGTCAGCTGCAGGCAGCAGTGGTGTGGGGCTGGGGCAGGGCAGGGGCAGGCTGGACAGCAGGAGGAAGTTCTGCACAGGGAGGCTGGGGAGACACTGGGACAGGCTGCCCAGGGCTGGGGCTGAGGCTCCATGCCTGCAGACATCCAAGCTCAGCCTGGCTGTGTCCCTGTGCTCCAGCTGCAGCTGTCCCTGGGGCTGCAGGGCTTGGCCAGGATGCCCCTGGGGGCTGCCTCCCAGCCCCATGCCAGCTGTGGAGCTGTGAGCTGTAGGACCTCACTTTGTGCTCCAGCATCTCTGGGGGTTTGTGCCTGGGGAGCTGTTTGATGCCCAAGTCAGTGAGCAGGGGAAGGGAAGGCATCACTGCCCTGCAGGGCAACCATCACTGCCTGTGGGGCAACCATCACTGCCTGTGGGGCAACCATCACTGCCCTGTGGGGCAACCATCACTGCCTGTGGGGCAACCATCACTGCCCTGTGGGGCAACCATCACTGCCTGTGTGGCAACCATCGCTGCCTGTGGGGCAACCATCACTGCCTGTGGGGCAACCATCACTGCCCTGGGGGGCAACCATCACTGCCCTGCGGGGCAACCATCACTGCCTGTGGGGCAACCATCGCTGCCTGTGGGGCAACCATCACTGCCTGTGGGGCAACCATCACTGCCCTGTGGGGCAACCATCACTGCCTGTGTGGCAACCATCGCTGCCTGTGGGGCAACCATCACTGCCTGTGGGGCAACCATCACTGCCCTGTGGGGCAACCATCACTGCCTGTGGGGCAACCATCACTGCCCTGTGGGGCAACCATCACTGCCTGTGTGGCAACCATCGCTGCCTGTGGGGCAACCATCACTGCCTGTGGGGCAACCATCACTGCCCTGGGGGGCAACCATCACTGCCTGTGGGGCAACCATCGCTGCCTGTGGGGCAACCATCACTGCCTGTGGGGCAACCATCACTGCCCTGCAGGGCAACCATCACTGCCCTGTGGGGCAACCATCGCTGCCTGAGGGGCAACCATCACTGCCTGTGGGGCAACCATCGCTGCCCTGCAGGGCAACCATCACTGCCTGTGGGGCAACCATCACTGCCTGTGGGGCAACCATCACTGCCCTGTGGGGCAACCATCGCTGCCTGTGGGGCAACCATCGCTGCCCTGCAGGGCAACCATCACTGCCTGTGGGGCAACCATCACTGCCCTGCAGGGCAACCATCACTGCCTGTGGGGCAACCATCACTGCCCTGCAGGGCAACCATCACTGCCCTGTGGGGCAACCATCGCTGCCCTGCAGGGCAACCATCACTGCCTGTGGGGCAACCATCACTGCCCTGCAGGGCAACCATCACTGCCTGTGTGGCAACCATCACTGCCTGTGGGGCAACCATCACTGCCTGTGGGGCAACCATCGCTGCCTGTGGGGCAACCATCACTGCCCTGTGGGGCAACCATCACTGCCTGTGGGGCAACCATCACTGCCCTGTGGGGCAACCATCACTGCCTGTGGGGCAACCATCGCTGCCTGCAGGGCAACCATCACTGCCCTGTGGGGCAACCATCGCTGCCTGTGGGGCAACCATCACTGCCCTGCAGGGCAACCATCACTGCCTGTGTGGCAACCATCACTGCCCTGCAGGGCAACCATCACTGCCTGTGGGGCAACCATCGCTGCCTGCAGGGCAACCATCACTGCCTGTGGGGCAACCATCGCTGCCTGCAGGGCAACCATCACTGCCCTGCAGGGCAACCATCACTGCCTGTGTGGCAACCATCACTGCCCTGTGTGGCAACCATCACTGCCCTGTGGGGCAACCATCGCTGCCTGTGGGGCAACCATCACTGCCCTGCGGGGCAACCATCGCTGCCCTGCAGGGCAACCATCACTGCCTGTGTGGCAACCATCACTGCCTGTGTGGCAACCATCACTGCCCTGCAGGGCAACCATCACTGCCTGTGGGGCAACCATCACTGCCTGTGGGGCAACCATCACTGCCCTGCAGGGCAACCATCACTGCCTGTGGGGCAACCATCACTGCCTGTGGGGCAACCATCGCTGCCTGTGGGGCAACCATCACTGCCCTGTGGGGCAACCATCACTGCCTGTGGGGCAACCATCACTGCCCTGCAGGGCAACCATCACTGCCTGTGGGGCAACCATCACTGCCTGTGGGGCAACCATCGCTGCCTGTGGGGCAACCATCACTGCCCTGTGGGGCAACCATCACTGCCTGTGGGGCAACCATCACTGCCCTGCAGGGCAACCATCACTGCCTGTGTGGCAACCATCACTGCCCTGCAGGGCAACCATCACTGCCTGTGGGGCAACCATCACTGCCCTGTGGGGCAACCATCACTGCCTGTGTGGCAACCATCACTGCCCTGTGGGGCAACCATCACTGCCTGTGGGGCAACCATCACTGCCCTGTGGGGCAACCATCACTGCCTGTGTGGCAACCATCACTGCCTGTGGGGCAACCATCGCTGCCTGTGGGGCAACCATCGCTGCCCTGTGGGGCAACCATCACTGCCTGTGGGGCAACCATCGCTGCCTGTGGGGCAACCATCACTGCCTGTGGGGCAACCATCGCTGCCTGTGGGGCAACCATCGCTGCCCTGTGGGGCAACCATCACTGCCTGTGGGGCAACCATCACTGCCCTGTGGGGCAACCATCACTGCCCTGTGGGGCAACCATCGCTGCCCTGCGGGGCAACCATCACTGCCTGTGGGGCAACCATCACTGCCCTGTGGGGCAACCATCGCTGCCTGCAGGGCAACCATCGCTGCCCTGCGGGGCAACCATCACTGCCTGTGGGGCAACCATCGCTGCCTGCAGGGCAACCATCGCTGCCTGCGGGGCAACCATCGCTGCCTGTGGGGCAACCATCGCTGCCTGTGGGGCAACCATCACTGCCCTGCAGGGCAACCATCGCTGCCTGTGGGGCAACCATCACTGCCTGTGGGGCAACCATCGCTGCCCTGTGGGGCAACCATCACTGCCCTGTGGGGCAACCATCGCTGCCCTGTGGGGCAACCATCACTGCCCTGTGGGGCAACCATCGCTGCCTGCAGGGCAACCATCACTGCCCTGTGGGGCAACCATCGCTGCCTGCAGGGCAACCATCGCTGCCTGTGGGGCAACCATCGCTGCCTGCAGGGCAACCATCGCTGCCCTGTGGGGCAACCATCACTGCCTGTGGGGCAACCATCGCTGCCTGTGGGGCAACCATCACTGCCTGCAGGGCAACCATCGCTGCCTGTGGGGCAACCATCGCTGCCCTGTGGGGCAACCATCACTGCCTGTGGGGCAACCATCACTGCCTGTGGGGCAACCATCACTGCCTGTGGGGCAACCATCACTGCCTGTGGGGCAACCATCACTGCCTGTGGGGCAACCATCGCTGCCTGTGGGGCAACCATCGCTGCCTGCAGGGCAACCATCACTGCCCTGTGGGGCAACCATCACTGCCTGTGGGGCAACCATCACTGCCTGTGGGGCAACCATCACTGCCTGTGGTGCAGGAAACGCAGCGAGAAGGACTCCGGAGCCCTCCTGAGTCCCTCCAGCCCTTTGCTTGAGCTCTGATCCGCAGGGGCTGGGGGTGCTGGGCAGGGCTGCTCTCCTCAGCCCGTGCCAGGAGAGGTGCCACGGCATGAGGAGCTGTGCAGCCTGCAGCCAGCATCCCCCTGCCCAGCACAGGAGCTGCCAGGGCAGCCCAGCAGGGCTGGGTGCTGAGGAGATGCCAGCCTTGCTCCCTGGGGCTGGGCTCTGGCAGCAGGCTCTAATGCAGGCTCTGCAGCTCATCCCAGGGTGGCTCCTGGGGGTGCCTGGTTCCATCCTGAGCAAACCTCTGCTCTCTGTTTGCCTCCCACCAACATCTGCAGGCTGAGTGGCTGCCACCCTGGGGAGGGATCATGCAGAAGCCTCTGGAGCCCTCCCTGCCTCCCAAAGCAGCTCCTGCTGCACATCTCCTCACCAGCCCAGGGCCTTGCTCCTGCCAGGCCCTCAGCTGTGCTGTGCCCTGGGCACCACACAGGCTCCTGGGTGCTGGCACTGCCTGTGGAGGCTCTGTGGTGCTGGGAGGCACTGGGCAGGATTTATCCCTTCGTTTAGCTGCAATGGTCCAAATAGGAGGGCAGGAACAAAGGCTGCAGAGGCTTTTCATCCCCCTGGCTTTGAAATGGATCTGGGGGCTGGGGGCTGTTCCCTTGCTCCCATGAACAATCCCCAGCCTGCAAGGATGGGGCTGGGGGCTGGGGGTTGGCTTCCCCCCCCCTTCCTATCCCTCTCCCCCCAGGGCTGGGCTTCAGGCACTGTGCCAGAGGTCAGGGGGCACTCCAGCCTCACTGCCCACCAGGAAAGGCTCAGCCCTGGGCTGGGAGCTGGGGCAGGGAGGAGGGGGTGAGGCTGGGATTCAGGCTGTCAGGGATGGGAAGGGCCTCTGGATGTGGTCTCAGCACCTCCTCTGCTCTGCTGTGGCATGGATGAGCAGCTCATCCCTAATGACTTGGCTCTTGTTAAGGCAGCTTCACTTGGGAGCTGTGTGCAGCCACTTAAGATGCAATCTGCATCCTGCTGACTGAGGCAGTGTCTCTTTGATCCCACAGTGCCCAGAGCAGAGTGCTGAGCAGGGCAACCTGTGTGCCCTGGGCTCCCAGGCCTGCTCTCTCCTCTGGCAGGGGCATGGGTGGGCTCAGGGAGGGATGCTCTGGGCAGCAGCCCCTGGGCAGCACTGATGCCAAGCTCCCAGGAGCTGCTGTGATGCCTCCTCCACCACTTGCTTGTTGCATTGAGGAGGAAGGGGGTGCTGAGCACCAGGGGCAAAGCCTGTCCCCACCAGCTGTCCTCTAGAGCAAACCACTGAGGACTGGGGCTCTGCAGGCTGGAGAGGAGAAGGCTCCAGGGAGACCTCACTGTGGCCTTCCAGGAGCTGCAGGGGGCTGCAGGAAAGCTGGGGAGGGACTTTGGAGGGTGTCAGGGAGGGACAGGACTGGGGGGGATGGAGCAGAACTGGAAGTGGGGAGATGGAGATTGGCTGTGAGGAAGAAGTTGTTGGCCAGGAGGGTGGTGAGAGCCTGGCACAGGCTGCCCAGGGAGGTGGTGGCAGCCTCCTGGCTGGAGGTGTTTGCAGCCAGGCTGGAGGTGGCTGTGAGCAACCTGCTGTGGTGTGAGGTGTCCCTGCCCATGGCAGGGGGCTGGGGCTGGCTGAGCCTTGAGCTCCCTTCCAGCCCTGCCAGCTCTGTGACTCTCTATCATCCTGGGCTTTCTGTGTGCCAGGGGCACAGGCATGGCTCCAGGGGCAGCTTTGGCAGGCAAGTTCCCCAGGGCTGCCCCTCGATACCTTCAGCCCTGCCCAGCCCAGGGCAGCCTCACTGCCCCCTGCAGCTCGCTGCCTGCAGGCTCTTGTCTCTCTTGTCCACACTTGCAGCTCTTTGCAGGGGGAGCTGCCTGGTTTTGTTTGTCCAGGCCCCAGCATCCTGGGCCCCTGGAGCACGACTGGGAGGCTGGCAGCAGCATACCAATGTCACTGCTGAATGGAGGCCTCCAGTGGGCAGCCAGAGCTCCTTGCTGGAGGCACTGATTCAGTACAACACTGTTTGCTTTATTCAGCCCAGGCTCCTCTGTGCAGGAAGCAGCTCTGTGGCTGCCACGGGTGTCCAAAAGTGCTTCCACCTCTCCTCAGCATTAACCTCTTGGGTGCTGGCTTGGCAAATCGAGAGCCAGCCCAGCTGTGTGCCTGGCTGGAGGCTCTCTCGGGCAGAGACCTTCAGCAGCTCTGCAAGAGGGCTGCAGGAGGTCCCTCTGAGCTGGGCAGGGAAGAGCTCCCTCAGCCTCTCCTGGTAGCAGAGCTGCTCCAAGCCCCTGAGCATTCTCCTGGCCTCCTCTGGAGCCTCTCCACCAGCCCCAGGTCCTTCCTGTGCTGAGGGCTCCAGAGCTGCACACAGTGCTCCAGGGGAGCTCTCAGCAGAGCAGAGTGGCAGAATCCCCTCTCTGGCTCTGCTGGCAATGCAGCTTTGGATGCAGCCCAGGCTGGGATTTGCCTCCTGGGCTGCCAGCTCACACTGCCTGCTCCTGGCCAGCTTCTCCCCCCCAGCACCCCCAGATCCTTTTCCTCAGGGCTGCTTTCTCTCCCCTCCTCCCCAGCCTGTACTGAGAGTGAGGATTGTCCCAGCCCAGGCACAGAGCTCTGCACTGGCTGCTGCTGACCCTCAGGAGGCTCCCCTGGGCCCAGCCTCTCCAGGCTGCCCAGGTCCCTCTGGTGCCCTCCTGTCCCCTGGTGCCCTCCTGTCCCTCTGGTGCCCTCCTGTCCCCTGGTGCCCTCCTGTCCCTCTGGTGCCCTCCTGTCCCCTGGTGCCCTCCTGTCCCTCAGCTTGGTGTCATTTGCTCACCTGCTGGAGCCCAGCTGCTCTGCAGTCCTCCCAGCTCAGAGCTGCTCTCAGCCTGCTCCTGGCCCCACTTTAGTTCAGCTCTCAATAACAAATCTCCTAAACTGGGGATCCCTGTGGGGCTGCCATTGATCTCTGCTCCTCAGAGCTTCCCTCTTTCTTCCCTCACATCTTCCCTGGGCTGGGAAAGCAGCTGCTGATTGATATTCAGAGGCAAACCTTGCAGGCTCTCCAATGCTGCTGGGCTTTATGAGGAGCTGTTAATGAAATGGATTCACCCAGCAGCAGCAGCAGGAAACTGAGCTGCAGAGCAAGGCTGGGAGGAGGCAGCAGCAGGGACACCTCCTGGCTGCTTCCAGGCAGCTGGGGGCTTCCCCCTCACTGCCTCAGAGAACCACAGAACTGCTGAGGCTGGCAAAGGCCTCTGAGGTCACTGAGCCCCAGCCACAACCCAGCACTGCCAACTGCTCAGCAAAATCAGCTCCTGGGAGGTCTGGGCTCAGGAGGGTTCAGCAGCAAGGAACTCAAGGCCAGGCTGTTGGTCCTTCTGCACAGGGGCAAGGAGCTCCTGGGGGTGGTGTGTGTGGAGTGCTGAGCAGGGCCTGAGCCAGAGAGCTTGGGTTCAGCTATGCTTGGATTCTAGAGCACCTTTTACAGGGTCACACCTTCAGAGATTGCAACAGCTTGGGAGGGAGCCCCAGGGGCATCCTGGCCAAGCCCTGCAGCCCCAGGGACAGCTGCAGCTGGAGCACAGGGACACAGCCAGGCTGAGCTTGGATGTCTGCAGGCATGGAGCCTCAGCCCCAGCCCTGGGCAGCCTGTCCCAGTGTCTCCCCAGCCTCCCTGTGCAGAACTTCCTCCTGCTGTCCAACCTGCCCCTGCCCTGCTGCAGTTCCAAACCCTTGCTCCTTGTGCTCTCCCCACAGCCCCTTCTGAGCAGTCCCTGCCCAGCCTGCCTGCAGCTCCCTGCAGCTATTGCAGTGCAGCTCTGGGGTCTCCCTGCAGCCTTCTCTCCTCCAGGCTGCCCAGCCCCAGCTCCCAGCCTGTGCCCATGGCAGAGGTTCTGCAGCCTCTGATCATTTCTGTGGCCTCCTCTGGAGCCAGGAGCAGATGGGCTGTGGGGAACAAGCTTTGTGCCATCAGTGGAAGTTGTCCATCATGTGGCAGCTGAAAGGCAGAGCATGGCCCTGCAGCTGGGCAGGAGGAGCAGGCAGCTGCAGAACACAGTGGCCAGCACAGGGCAGTGCAGCTGGGCCCTCAGGGTGCTGCAGCATGAGCTCTCTGCTGCACCTCTCTGCTTTGCAGGGGGAGGGTCACACTGCACACTGCAGCCCCTCTACCCCTTGTGCAGCTTGCTCAGCACTCTCCTCCAGCTGCCAGGAGCCCTCAGTTTGGTCTCCAGGGCTGGCAAATCCCGGAGCAAGCCCATGCTGGGGAAGGGATCAGCTGGGGGGAGTGTGTCCAGGAGTTAAAAAAGGCATCCCAGCACTGCCTGCACTCCAGGCATTTGCTAGGTGTTGACAGCAAGGGGGAGGGAGGAGGTTTGCTTGGCTCCCAGCAGCTGGAAGGAAAGAGCTGAGCATGATCTCCCTCCTCCTCTGCAAGGAGAAGTGCTGCAGGGACCCCTCACTGCCTTGCCTGCTTTGCTCAGGGGCTGCATGAAGAGTGCAGGAGGAGCACCACAAGCAGCAGCTCACAGCTCCCCAGAGTGCCTTGGGCTGGGAGGGAGCCCCAGGGGCATCCTGGCCAAGCCCTGCAGCCCCAGGGACAGCTGCAGCTGGAGCACAGGGACACAGCCAGGCTGAGCTTGGATGTCTGCAGGCATGGAGCCTCAGCCCCAGCCCTGGGCAGCCTGTCCCAGTGTCTCCCCAGCCTCCCTGTGCAGAACTTCCTCCTGCTGTCCAACCTGCCCCTGCCCTGCTGCAGTTCCAAACCCTTGCTCCTTGTGCTCTCCCCACAGCCCCTTCTGAGCAGTCCCTGCCCAGCCTGCCTGCAGCTCCCTGCAGCTATTGCAGTGCAGCTCTGGGGTCTCCCTGCAGCCTTCTCCAGGCTGCCCAGCCCCAACTCCCAGCCTGTGCCCATGGCAGAGGTTCTGCAGCCTCTGATCATCTTTGCTGCCTCCTCTGGAGCCTCTCCATCAGCTCCAGGTCCCTCATGTGCTGGGGTCCCACAGCTGGCCCCAGAGCAGAGGTCTCCCCAGAGCAGAGCAGAGGGGCAGGATCCTCTCTCCAGCTCTGGCTCTCTGCTCTGGCTGCAGCCCAGGCTGCCCTTGGCCTCCTGTGCTGCCAGTGCCCAGGGCTGGCTCCTGCCCAGCTTCTCCCCCCCCAGCACCCCCAAAGCCTTCCCTGCAGGGCTGCTCTCAGCCTCATCACCCCCAGCCTGGATCTATAGTGAATGCTGTCCCAGCTCAGCTGCAGGACCTTGCACTTGGCCTCACTGAACCTCCTGAGGTTCTCCTCAGCCACCTTGGCTTCTTCTCCTTGCCTTCTCCTTGCCTCCTCCTTGCCCTCCTTGGCCTCCTGGACTCTCTGCAGGGCTCTTGCCTTGCAGGTGCTGTGCTTTGGCAGCCTGCTACCTGACTTCTCCATTAGCAGCCTGTGGGGACCGTGGGGCTGAGTGGCTGCTCTGTGCTGCAGCTCTGCCCTGGACAGCAGCAGCTGTGCCCCCAGGGCTGGCCTGGGAGGTTCATGAGGAAGCTCTAGCAGTTTGGGAAGCCCCAAAGCACAGAGTGACTCATCCTGCTTCCTAAGTGGCTGTCAGCATGCTGAGAGACCCCCAGGGCTTGTCTTCCATTGTTTATGTCAGGGTAAAGCCCTCAAGAAGAGTCCTGAGGACAGTGAGGCATTGGAGTTCCCCCACAAGGTGAAGCCCTGTGGTCAGCCCCAGCCTCCTGAGCCTCACAGGAGCATGGAGGTTCCCTGACATCCCAGCCACTCTGAGCTGGGAGGTTTGAGAGTCCTTAGCCAGCATCAGAGAGGCTTCTGCCCAAGCCATGCACTGCAGCAGGTCTCTGCAGGACACTGCTCTGGGCTCTGACCCAGCCCTTGCCTCTGGCACCCTGCTACTGCCCAGCAGCTCAGCACAGCCCCAGCTGGCTGGGGGCTGAGGCAGGGGGAGGCAGGAGGAGGAGCTCTGACTTGCCCTGGCAGCCCAGGAGCAGCTCATGAGCAGAGGACCTTTTGCTTTCTGCTGGCTTACAGCTCAGGCCACAGATGCCTGGCAGAGACTCCCCCCTGAGCCTGCCCCCAGGCAGGGCCCAGCAGGAGCTGGAGGGCAGCAGAGGGCACAGGAATCAACCCTGGGGAGCAGGGCTGGGGGCTCTGGGACAGGGTGGGCAGAGGATGGAGGCAGAGGGAGTGGGGAAGCTGCTGGGGAGGAGGAGGAGGAGGAGGGCAGTGGCTTGACCCTGCTGAGACCTCACCTGGAGCACTGCACCCAGCCCTGGGCTCCCCAGCTCAGCAGGGACAGGGACCTGCTGCAGAGAGCCCAACAGAGGCTACCAGGATGAGTGAGGGACTGCAGCACTGCCCTGGGAGGAGAGGCTGAGAGCCCTGGGGCTGCTGAGGCTGCAGAGGAGAAGCCTGAGAGGGGATCTAAGGAATGCTTCTAAATCTCTGAGGGCTGGGGGGCAGGAGGCAGGGCACAGGCTCTGCTCAGCTGCAGCCTGGCATAGGCCAAGGGGCAAGGGATGGAAACTGCAGCCCAGGAGGTTGCAGCTCAGCAGGAGGAGGAACTTCTGCCCTGGGAGGCTCCCAGAGGCCTGGAGCAGGCTGCCCAGAGAGGTTGTGGAGTCTCCTGCTCTGGAGCCTCTCCAGCCCCATCTGGATGTGTTCTGTGTGCCCTGTGCTGGGCTCCTCTATGCCAGGGGCTGGGAGCTGATGACCTTTGGAGGTCCCTCCAGCCCCTAGCACCCTGTGAGCTGTGATCTCCCTTAGCTGTCAGGGGACAGAGCAGCTCTGCTTGGCTGCAGTGTGGCAGCCTCCTCCTCAGCCTGACATCCCTCCTGTCCCTCTCCAGAGCCTGACATCCCTCCTGCCCCTCTCCAGAGCCTGACATCCCTCCTGCCCCTCTCCCCCAAGCCCACTCACTACCCATGGTCCTAAGGCACCATCTCTCCTGACCTGAGGATTGTTCCCTCTGCCTTCTGGGGCTGAGGTGGCTTTGGTCCAGTGCCAGTGGGGAGGAGAGGGCAGGGGAGGGGAAGTGCCTCTGCTGCTGCAGCCCAGAGCCCAGGGGCTCCTGGCAGGGGAGAGGCACTGAGGCACTGCTCTGGGCTCACCCAGCCCCTTGCAGCCAAACAGAAGCTGAGCCTCTGCTCTCTCCTGTTTCATCCCCCTCCATTCAAGGCCCCCAGCATAAAAGGGTTCAGTAGCAGGGAAGAGCTCAGCTCCCTTGGCACAACAAAGGAGCTGTCACTGGGAGAGGGAGCAGCCTGAGCACTGCCACATGGGAGTATCACACTGAGGCTTTTTCTCATTTCCAAAGCAAAACATTTCCTCCCAGAAAATGTGAAAATGAGCTGTTGTGACATGTGCAGAGGGAGAGGCAGAGCTCCCCTCCTGCTGCTGAAGGCACTTGGCAGAGCCAGGCAGCTCCAGTGCAGGAAAGTTTCAGTCCCTGCAACTCCCAGCTGGGAGGGAGCTGGGGGGGCTCAGCACTGAGCCTGCCTCAGCGCTGCTGCTCCCAGAGGGCTGCTCCAGCTCTGGGCCCCCCCAGCACAGGAGGGGCCTGGGGCTGCTGGAGAGGGGCCAGAGGAGGCCACAGAGATGAGCAGAGGGCTGCAGAACCTCCCCTGTGGCTGGGAGAGCTGGGGCTGTGCAGCCTGGAGCAGAGGAGGCTCCAGGGAGACCTCAGAGCAGCCTTGCAGGACCTGAAGGGCTCCAGGAGAGCTGGGGAGGGACTTGGGACAAGGGCTGGGGGGGACAGGATGAGGACAACGGATTGGAGCTGGAGGAGGGCAGATTGGGACTGGAGATGGGGAAGAAATTGTTGGCAGTGAGGCTGGGGAGAGCCTGGCACAGGCTGCCCAGGGAGGCTGTGGCTGCCCCCTGCCTGGAGGTGCTCAGGGCTGGATGAAGCCTGTGCTGGGGGGAGGGGTCCCTGCCCATGGCAGGGGGCTGGAGCTGGATGATGTTTGGGGTCCCTTCCAACCCAACCCATTCTGTGAGTCTCTGAATCCTCTGAATCTTCTGAAGCCTCTGCTTGCCCTGCTGCTCCTGCCCAGGTGCCTGAGAGCCTGTGGCTCACAAAGAGGGGGTGAAGAAATCCAGCCCCAGCCCCCTGCCCTGGGCAGGGACCCCTCACACCACAGCAGGTTGCTCACAGCCACCTCCAGCCTGGCTGCAAACACCTCCAGGCAGGAGGCTGCCACCACCTCCCTGGGCAGCCTGTGCCAGGCTCTCACCACCCTCAAGGGGAACAACTTCTTCCTCACAGCCAATCTCAATCTCCCCACTTCTAGTTCTGCTCCATCCCCCCCAGTCCTATCCCTCCCTGACACCCTCAGAAGTCCCTCCCCAGCTCTCTTGCAGCCCCCTGCAGATCCTGGAAGGCCACCAGGAGGTCTCCTGGGAGCTCCTCTGCACATCACCTTTAGAATAGAATGGAAGGGAAGGGAAGGGAATGAACCAGGTTGGAAAAGACCTTTGGGATCATTGAGTCCAACCTCAGGATCACTCCGTGTGTGACTCAGGACTTGGGGAGGGCAGGGAGTCACTGAGTGGGTTGGGAGGGCTCCGCCGGGAGGGCACCGCCGGGAGGGCTCCGTCGGGAGGGCACCGCCGGGAGGGCACCGCCGGGAGGGCACAGCCGGGAGGGCTCCGTCGGGAGGGCACAGCCGGGAGGGCTCCGCCGGGAGGGCTCCGTCGGGAGGGCACAGCCGGGAGGGCTCCGTCGGGAGGGCTCCGTCGGGAGGGCACAGCCGGGAGGGCACAGCCGGGAGGGCTCCGTCGGGAGGGCACCGCCGGGAGGGCACCGCCGGGAGGGCTCCGCCGGGAGGGCTCTGCCGGGAGGGCACCGCCGGGAGGGCACCGCCGGGAGCCCCCCGCTCGCTCGCAGCCCAGCCCAGCCCAGCCCAGCGGAGCTGCCAGGGGCTCCTCTTCATTAGCCGTCCATTAAAGGGCGACTGTTCCTTAATGCTCCGGCGCTGGGCTACCAGGGCAGCTAATTAGCGCGGCAGCCAGGCGGGAGGCGGCTCCGGTTACCACAGCGGCTCCCAAATGCCAGGCAGCGATTTTAGCGCTGAGCGGAAGGAATTCGCCAGCGCTCCCCTGTTAAATGCCAGGTCCCTGTCGTGCATGCATTGCACCAGGAGCGGGGAAGCTCTTGTGTAACCGAGAGGGGGCTGCGGAGGGCGACCTCCCTCCGCCCAGCCCCTGGCAGCGGCTCTGGTTCCCGGTTCAGACTTCAGCTCTATCCTTGTATTGGTTTTTTGTTGTTCTCTGGCAGCCACCACATTAACTCTTAATTAAATGCTCGTTGCAGACGCGCTGCTGATCAGTGTGAGCCGACGAGCAGCAGCAGGAATTGTTTATCCAGCTTCTAGATGCTTTCCTGCAGCGGAGGAGCAGGGCTTGGGCGACTTCTGCCGTGTCTTGGTGTGCCCCGAAGTGATTTCCTTGCAGGAAAACAACAACAGCAACGCTCAGAGACCAGCCCCAGCCCCAGCCCCAGCCCCAGCTCCAGCCCCGGCCCCGGCCCCGGCCCCAGCCCCAGCTCCAGCCCCGGCCCCAGCCCCAGCTCCAGCTCCAGCCCCAGCCCCAGCCCCGGGCTGCCTGCAGGGCACATCCTCCGGGGGTGGGACTGAAGCCCAGTCCCAAGAGGTGACCTTGCTTCCAGGAGAGTGAACCTTGCTTCCAGGAAGCTTACCAGGGCCAAGAGCACCAATGGGACTTCACCTGGAGACAAAGCTCAGCAGGAGCCAGCAGTGAGAGCTTGCAGCCCAGAGAGCCAAGCAGAGCCTGGGCTGCAGCCAGAGAAGTGTGGCCAGCAGGGCAGGGAGGGCATTCTGCCCCTCTGCTCCACTCTGCTGAGACCACAGCTGCAGCTCTGGGGCCAGCTCTGGAGCCTCTGTGCCAGGAAGGCTCTGGAGGGGCTGGAAGGTGTCCAGAGAAGGGCCAGGAGGAGGAGCAGAGGGCTGGAGCTGCTCTGCTGTGAGGACAGACTGAGGGAGCTGGGGTTGTGCAGGCTGGAGAGGAGAAGGCTCCCAGGAGACCTCATTGTGGCCTTCCAGGAGCTGCAGGGGGCTGCAGGAAAGCTGGGGAGGGACTTTGGAGGGTGTCAGGGAGGGACAGGACTGGGGGGGATGGAGCAGAACTAGAAGTGGGGAGATGGAGATTGGCTGTGAGGAAGAAGTTGTTGCCCAGGAGGCTGTGCCACAGGCTCTCACTGCTCCCTGAGCCTATCCCTCTCCTGCTGCCTCTTCTCTGAGGCACAACCACACAAGGCCTCAGCTTTGGAGGTGCCACGGAGGCATGACACAGCTCTGCCTGTGCTGACAAGGCTGAGAGCATCTGTGCTGGCTCTGGCAGTGCTGGGGCTGAGCAGGGGCTTTCAGCAGCCAGCCCTCTCCCATTCACAGGCTCTGGTTGTGTGCCTGGGCTGCTCTCATCTGCAGCTGTGACTCAGCCTCTATTGACCAGGAGCTCATCCTGGCTTTCTCTCACCTCGTCCTCCAGAGCTGTGAGCTCTTCCCTCAGCTTTTCACAAGCAGCTTTAGCTGTGCCTGTCCTAGAGGCAGAGCTGCTGCTGCTGCTGCTGCTCCAGAGCAGCTTTGGGGGATTTGCTAACAAGGCCTCACAGAAATGCCCAAAACTCCCTGGAGGGGAAGTGGAGAGGCACAGACCAGGGCCAGCTCCTTGGGAAGGTCTGCAGGCACTTCCCTCCCGGAGGAAGCTCAGCCTCTGGCAGCCTCTCACTCCTTCAGCTCAGCCCTGGGGACAGCTCAGTGCCCCTGGGGACAGCTCAGTGCCCCTGGGGACGGCTCAGTGCCCCTGGGGCTGCCAGAGAAGGGCCACAGCTGAGGAGCAGCCAGCAGTCCCTGCAGCGATGCACACAGTGGGGTGGGTTGGAGGGGACCCCAAACATCAGCCAGTGCCCAGCCCCTGCCATGGGCAGGGACACCTCCCCCCAGCCCAGGGTGCTCCAGGCTGCATCCAGCCTGGCCTGGAACCCCTCCAGGCAGGGGGCAGCCACAGCCTCCCTGGGCAGCCTGTGCAAGGCTCTCCCCAGCCTCACTGCCAAGAACTTCCTCCCCATCTCCAGTCTCAGTCTCTCCTCTCCCAGCTCCAATCCATTGTCCTCATCCTGTCCCCCCCAGCCCTTGTCCCAAGCCCCTCCCCAGCTCTCCTGCAGCCCTTCAGGTCCTGGCAGGCTGCTCTGAGGTCTCCCTGGAGCCTTCCCTTCTCCAGGCTGCTGAGCCCCAGCTCTCCCAGCCTGGCCCCACAGGGGAGGGCAAGGGGAAGGAAAGGCAAACCCATCAGCTGGATCCATCACCTATTAACTCCTCCAAAGACCTCCAGCAGCTCTGAAGTGAGACTTCACTCCATTGCTCCTTAAGTCTGTGTCTGGGCACAACTCATCAAGCTGTGATCAGGCTGCATCCCTCCAGATGCTCTGAGCTCCCTCTGAAAGCTGAGGCCTCATTTGCTGCCTTTCATTGCTCTAATATTGGGATTGATTTCAGAGGTACTTTGCACAACACAAGGAGCAGTTCAGCAAATCCATCTCTGAATTCCTCCAGGCCTCTGGGGTGGAAGCCATCTGTTCCTGCTCATTCCCATTTGCTCAGGGCTTCAACAGCCTCCTCCTGAAGCTGTGAGGGCTGGTCAGCCTCGCTCCCCCTTCCCAAAGGCTTCCCTGAGCTCTCCACAGCAGGCACCAGGGCAGAGAGATGACTTTGCCTCTCTGCCAGGGCCCTGATCTCGCCGGAGGGCTCCTGCCCAGCCTCCCCCATTCAGCAGTTTCCTGGTGAGCCTCCCTGGGGGGCTCTGGAGGAAGCTCATTCCCAGCCCTCAGCTCTCCAGCAGGCTCAGGAGCTGGTGCCACTCACAGTCCTGCTCTCCTGGTGGAGCCACAAGAGCTTCTCTCTGCTTTCCCCTCCTATGGGAGGGCTGAAACAATCCCTGCTTCACTCCAGGAGTTCCTTCCCCCTGCTCTTCATTGCTGCTCCTATTTTGAGGCTGTTTCTGGCTTTTTGGGGTTTTCTCCAGTGGCTGATGTGCCACCAAAGAAATCTTTCTTGGCTAGGTTGGATCCATGGCACAATGGTACCAGGAGCAGCTGCAACAAGGCCAAGTGCCAGGACCTGCACCTGGGGCACACAACCCCCAGCAAGGCTCCAGGCTTGGGGCAGGGTGGCTGAGAGCTGCTGGCAGAGAGGGACCTGGGGGTGCTGGTGGCCAAGCAGCTGAACAGGAGCCAGCAGTGTGCCCAGGGGGCAGGAAAGCCAAAGGCCTCCTGGCTGGGCTCAGCAGTGCTGTGTCCAGCAGCAGCAGGGAGGGGATTGGCCCCTGGGGCTCAGCTCTGGGCAGCCCACAGCTCCAGTGCTGGGGCCAGCTCTGGGCACCTCAGCACAGGAGAGCTGTGGAGGTGCTGGAGCCAGGGCAGAGCAGGGCAAGGAAGCTGGGAAGGGCCTGGGGAAGGAATCTGAGGAGCAGCAACTGAAGGAGCTGGGGATGGGTGGTGTGAAAGAGAGGAGGCTGAGGGAGACCTCACTGCTGTCTGCAGCTCCCTGCAGGGAGGTGGTGGAGAGGCTGCTGCTGCTCTCTGCTCCCAGGTCAGTAGTGATGGAACAAGAGGCAATGGCCTCAAGCTGAGCTGGGCAGCTTCAGGCTGGACAGTAGGAAACATTTTTCCCCTCAGGAGTGGTCAGGGCTTGGAATGTGCTGGGCAGGGAGGTGGTGGAGTCCCCAAGCCTGGAGGTGGTTTGGCTGTGGTGCTTGGGGCTGTGGTGTTGGGGTGAGCCTTGCAGAGCAGGGCTCTGGGGTGAGCCTTGCAGGGCAGGGCTCTGGGCTGGATCCTGAGGCTCTGCTCCAAGCTGTTTCTGTGCTTCTAAAGAGGTTTATGGCACCCAAAAAGACTTTGCCTTTCCTGCTGCTCCTTTTGCATTCTCCTGGCAGGGTCTCTCATTTGCACAGCATCTTCCCTCCCTGCCCTGCACAAGTGAGGCTCTATGAGAGGGGATTGCCACCTGGGCCTCCCTCCCTGCCACCAGGCTGTACAAATACAAGGAGGCAATGATGATCACTTACAGAGCCACTCTGTGCTGGCTGCCTCTGGAACAAGCTCCTTTCAGTACTCAGCAGTAAATGAAGGAATTCTCCTGCTCTGAGGGGAGCTCAGAGCCTTTGCTCCCAGAGGTTCTCACACATGGAGTGGCTAAAAATTGCTTTCCTTTGCCTCCTCTCATTGTAATGCCTGACAGCTCCACATGGGCACAATGAAAGGCTCCCTCTGCAGCTTCTTTATTCCTCCCATGTCCTCCCTGCCTGTCAGGGAACTTCAGCCTGTGCAGAAAACTGGAGAGCTTGCACTGAGCTGGGACAGGCCTGGCTTGGGCTTCCTGAGCCATGCAGGGGCTGGGCAGCACCTCCTTCCTCTCTGCTGCTGGCTGAGCCCTGGGGCTTCTGCACCTCCCAGAATCCCAGCAGCCAGGGCTTCAAGAGACCTCTGCAGCTCACCCAGGAGGGCAGGGGGTGCCCAGCTTCGAGCCAAGGGCCAGGCTGGGCAGTGTGCCCCAGCAGGAGGTGCTGCCCTTGGGGTGCTGGCTGAGAGCAGCCCCCAGGAGGTGAATTTGCTGCATCCCTGAGCAGCCTTCTGGACCTTCTCTGCAGGGCTGGCTGCAGCCCTGGGCTGACCTCAGCTGCTCAGGCTGATGGCAAACCTCTCCCTGCACCTGCAGGGCAGCAGAGCCTGCCTCATGAGAAGGCCACCTGGCACAGGCTGCCCAGGAGGGGTGGAAGCCTCACCCCTGGGGGTGTTTGAGGCCAGGCTGGAGGTGGCTGTGGGCAGCCTGCTGTGGTGTGAGGTGTCCCTGCCCAGAGCAGGGGGTTGGGACTGGCTGAGCCTTGAGGTCCCTTCCAGCCCTGACAGCTTTATGAGTCTATGATTCTAATCTCCAGGTGTTGGGGACCAGCCCAGGGACCCCCTGGCAGTGCCTGAGCCCAGGGAGCTCAGCCCAGGGACCCCCTGGCAGTGCCTGAGCCCAGGGAGCTCAGCCCAGGGACCCCCTGGCAGTGCCTGAGCCCAGGGACCCCCTGGCAGTGCCTGAGCCCAGGGAGCTGAGCTCAGGGAGCTGAGCCCAGGTGCCAGCAGGTGGGAGACTGCCTGGAGGCCAGCTTGGCTTGCAGGCAGCAGGAGGGCTCAGGGCTCACTGCAGGCAGCAGGAGGGCTCAGGGCTCACTCTGCAGGCAGCAGGAGGGCTCAGGGCTCGCTCTGCAGGCAGCAGGAGGGCTCAGGGCTCACTCTGCAGGCAGCAGGAGGGCTCAGGGCTCACTGCAGGCAGCAGGAGGGCTCAGGGCTCTGCAGGCAGCAGGAGGGCTCAGGGCTCACTCTGCAGGCAGCAGGAGGGCTCAGGGCTCGCTCTGCAGGCAGCAGGAGGGCTCAGGGCTCACTCTGCAGGCAGCAGGAGGGCTCAGGGCTCACTGCAGGCAGCAGGAGGGCTCAGGGCTCTGCAGGCAGCAGGAGGGCTCAGGGCTCACTCTGCAGGCAGCAGGAGGGCTCAGGGCTCGCTCTGCAGGCAGCAGGAGGGCTCAGGGCTCACTCTGCAGGCAGCAGGAGGGCTCAGGGCTCACTGCAGGCAGCAGGAGGGCTCAGGGCTCACTCTGCAGGCAGCAGGAGGGCTCAGGGCTCACTCTGCAGGCAGCAGAGCAGCCCTGGGCACTGCAGGCAGCCTGGAGCAGGCCAGTGGGGCTGGGAGGAGCTGGGCAGCAATTGCTCACTGCTTGTTGCAGAGCAGCCTCCTGCAGGCTGTAGCTCACCCTCACAGCCCCCCCGGGCAGCCTGCCTCTCCTCCAGGGGGAGCAGCCCGGCTCGAGCTCTGCCACCCTCCTCCTGTGACCTGTTTCCAGCCTCTCTCTGTGCTCCTCTTCCCCTTCCAGCTCTGGCTTGCCTCGGAGTGGGCCAGGTGCTTGGGGGTGTATGATGAAAGAGGTGCTAGCCAGTCCCTCCTCAGAAGAGCAGCAGCAGCAGCAGTGCAGCAGCAGCAGCAGTGCAGCAGCAGCAGCAGTGCAGCAGCAGCAGGAGGAACAGTGCAGCAGCAGCCTGTTGGAAGCAGAGAGCTGGGAGCAGCAGCAGCACAGCAGCAGCAGCGCAGCAGCAGCACAGCACCAGTGCAGCAGCAGAGCAGCAGCAGTGCAGCAGCAGCAGTGCAGCAGCAGCCTGTTGTTGGAAGCAGAGAGCTGGGAGCAGCAGCAGTGCAGCAGCAGTGCAGCAGCAGCAGTGCAGCAGCCTGTTGTTGGAAGCAGAGAGCTGGGAGCAGCAGCAGCAGCACAGCAGCAGCAGCACAGCAGCAGCAGTGCAGCAGCAGCCTGTTGTTGGAAGCAGAGAGCTGGGAGCAGCAGCAGCAGCACAGCAGCAGCAGCACAGCAGCAGCAGTGCAGCAGCAGCAGCCTGTTGGAAGCAGAGAGCTGGGAGCAGCAGCAGTGCAGCAGCAGTGCAGCAGCAGTGCAGCAGCAGCAGTGCAGCAGCAGCCTGTTGTTGGAAGCAGAGAGCTGGGAGCAGCAGCAGTGCAGCAGCAGTGCAGCAGCAGCAGTGCAGCAGCAGCAGCCTGTTGTTGGAAGCAGCAGCCTCTTGCAAGGGATTCAGCCTGCAGCCCCCCAGGCCCAGCCCCTGCACTTGGAGCTCCTGGGGAGCCTGGCAGCTGCAGAGCCCTTGGAGTGGTTCCTGCAGTTTAGTCATCAGGCTGCACAAAGCAATTAGCAACTCAGAAGCTCTCCCTCCCTTCCCCCTCCCTTCCCCCTCCCTTCCCCCTCCCTTCCCCCTCCCTTCCCCCTCCCTTCCCCCCCTTTCCCCCCCCTTCCCCCCCTCTTCCCCCCCCTTCCCCCCCCCTTTCTGTGTCAGCAGGGCTGCATTTAGAAACGAGAGCCCCAAGATCTTCCCTTCCCTTCCCCTGCCCTTTCCTGCTGCTATTCTGGAGCCAGAGCTTCTCCTCCCGTCACGACAGAGGCTGTGGGGAGGCACAGCAAAGTCTCCTTCCCTCCTCCCTGAAATGCCAACCCCCAAAGGCTTTGGGATTTCTCTCCCAGCTATTCTGGTCTTGGACTGCATCCCTGCAGCAGGGGCTGGAGAAGCCTTGAGGAGCTCCAGGGGCTCCTGCAGAGCTCATCCCAGCCTGCCTGCCCCTTGGCCAGCAGGGCTTGCAGGCTGCTCTTGGCTTCCAGCAGGGCCACAGCCACCCAGTGTCCCTCAGGGCTGGTTGCTGTCCCCCAAAGCTCATCTGGGGGGGGGTGGGGAAAGGTTTGGTTCCACTGCAAAACTGTTTCCAACCTTCTTTCATGGGCTGAGCCTCCTCAGCCCCCACCCCTGGGTGGCACTGCTTGGGCAGCTGGCCACCATTGTCCTCCCAGGAGACAAGGATTGCAGCAGCACCCTGAGAGCCAAGGACAGCCTTGAATGCAGGCAGGAGCGTGGGGGAGAAGAAAAGTAACCAAGGCAACTCCACAGAGCTCTGCAAAGCAGAGAGGGCTTCCAGCTCCCCTCACCAGCCCCACTCACAGGAGATTCCATTCAGCCCATCCCTCCCTTGCAGAGTGCCTCTCACAGCACAGAGGGAGGCTGGGGGCAAACCTTCCTCTCCCAGGCTGGATCCAAGCCTTTGAAAGCTGTAATCAGTGAGAAGAGGCCCTGAGAAGTGGAGCAGCAGAGGTGCTCTGTGCTCCCTCCTCTGACTGGGAGAGCCATGCCCTGAGCCAGGGCTCAGCCCTCTGCCCTGCAGGGCTTCCCAAGCCACAGCACTTCCTTACCCAGGTGCCAGATGGGTGGCTGGGCCCTGGGGAGGTGGTGGGGATGTGGTGTGCTCAGAGAGACACTGAGGTGTCCTCACATGAGAGAAAGGCAAGGCCAGGCCAGGGGTGTCAAGCACAGCTCCTCTGCAGCTGGTTGAGAATCCCAGCAGGGAGGGGTTGGAAGGGACCCCAGGAGCTCACCCAGTCCCAGCCCTGCCCCAGCAGGGCTCCCACAGCAGCTTGGAGCTCACCCAGTCCCAGCCCTGCCCCAGCAGGGCTCCCACAGCAGCTTGGAGCTCACCCAGTCCAAGCCCTGCCCCAGCAGGGCTCCCACAGCAGCTTGGAGCTCACCCAGTCCCAGCCCTGCCCCAGCAGGGCTCCCACAGCAGCTTGCCCAGGGGCACAGTGCCCAGGGGGGGTTGGAAGCTCTCCACACCAGGAGGCTCCACAGCCTCCCTGGGCAGCCTCACACCAAACAACTTTCTCCTCCTCTTCAGGTGGAGCCTCCTGGGTGCCAGTCTGTGCCCACTGCCCCTTGTGCTGTCCCTGGGCACCCCTGAGCAGAGCCTGGCCCCAGCCTCTTGCCCCCCACAGCTCCTTCAGCTCTTGCTGAGCATTGCTCAGCTCCCCTCTGGGGCTGCTCTGCTGCAGGCTCTCAGCCCCAGGGCTCTCAGCCTCTGCTGCTCCCAGAGCTGCTCCAGGCCCCTCAGCAGCTCTGTAGCCTCCCCTGGGCTGTCTCCAGCAGCTCCCTGCCTCTCTTGACCTGGGCAGCCCAGGGCTGTGCCCTCAGCAGGACAGAGTGGGGGCAGAGCCTCCCCTGCCCTGCTGGCCACACTCTCCTGGCTGCAGCCTGCAGCCCAGCTGCCAGCAGCAGCTCTGTGGCCAGGCTGCAGGGAGGTGCCCAGCAGCAGTGTCTGCTGCCTGGCTTCTAGGAAGGACTCTCCTGCTTCAGTGTGTGAAGAGCAGAGCTCTGTCCCAGCCTGCCCTTGCTGCAGCCCACAGCCACCCTGGGAGCTGCACTGGTTCCCTGAGCCTCAGAGGCTGCCTGCTCCCCAGCACAGCCCTGCTGTCAAGCCTGGGGTGTCAGGCACCTGGCAGGGAGAAGGATGGCAGGGGTGGGATCTGCTTAGGGTGCATTTTTCCAGCCACCATTAAACTGATCTATTGCTGGAGCAAACAATAAACATCTGATGGAGAGGCAGCTCCTCATCCATGGGAGGCTGCTGGCTCTGGCTGCCAGGCAG
Source organism: Dryobates pubescens (assembly GCF_014839835.1). Lineage (NCBI taxonomy): Eukaryota > Metazoa > Chordata > Aves > Piciformes > Picidae > Dryobates > Dryobates pubescens. Next base: position 782,220 of record NC_071636.1, read on the forward strand.
GGAGCTGCAGCACTGGGGGCTGCTGCAGGGGGGATCTGCAGCCTGACAGCCTGGGGGGGTTATGCCTCTCCCACAGCACACCAAGAAAGGTCCCTGGGCAAAATCAGAAGGCTCCTGAGCCCTGCTGGGCTTCCTGGCACTGCCCAGGGAGCTCAGCTACCACCCTGCCTGCTCCCAGCGCTGGGCCCTGGGCCAGGGTGGATGCTCCAGCTGGGCTGAGCTGCACCAGCTGCAAGGGCTGGGGGAGCAGGGAGCAGCACCCTGCCTGCTGCTCGGGGTGCTCCAGAGTCACCTCCAGCAGGAGGCTCTGGGCTCAGCACAGAGAGCTGAATCATTGCTCCTTCTGTAGGAGGGAAGGGAAGGCAGAGCAGGGCTGGGGGAGCCCTGTGAGCTTGCTCCTGAGCTAATGGAGCACTGAGTACAGCTCTGGAGCCCTCAGCACAGGAAGGACCTGGGGGTGATGGAGAGGCTCCAGAGGAGGCCAGGAGAATGCTCAGGGGCTTGGAGCAGGAAGGCTGCAGAGAGACTGTTGGCAAAGGCCTGCAGGGACAGCACCAGGGGCAATGGCTCCAGACTAGAGCAGGGCAGACTGAGATTGGGTATCAGGAAGAAGTTCTTCCCTGTGGGGCTGCTGGAGCACTGCAGCAGGCTGCCCAGGGAGGGGGCTGAGGCCCAGGGCCCCATCAAGCCTGAGCTTGGATGTCTGCAGGCATGGAGCCTCAGCCCCAGCCCTGGGCAGCCTGTCCCAGTGTCTCCCCAGCCTCCCTGTGCAGAACTTCCTCCTGCTGTCCAACCTGCCCCTGCCCTGCTGCAGTTCCAAACCCTTGCTCCTTGTGCTCTCCCCACAGCCCCTTCTGAGCAGTCCCTGCCCAGCCTGCCTGCAGCTCCCTGCAGCTATTGCAGTGCAGCTCTGGGGTCTCCCTGCAGCCTTCTCCAGGCTGCCCAGCCCCAACTCTCAGCCTGTGCCCATGGCAGAGGGTCTCCATCCCCTGATCATCTTCACTGCCCCCTCTGGAGCCTCTCCATCAGCTCCAGGTCCCTCATGTGTTGGGGTCCCACAGCTGTCCCCAGCCCTGCAGGGGAGGTCTCCCCAGAGCAGGGCAGAGGGGCAGGATCCTCTCTCTCCACCCCTGGCCACACTGCTTTGGCTGCAGCCCAGGCTGCCCTTGGCCCTCCCTGTGGTGGCTACAGGCAGGAGGGGTGCAGCAGGGCCAGAAGCTCCTGGCCCCCCTGTCAGGGCACCCTCAGGCTGTGCTTCTGCTGCCTGCAGGGATCCCTCCCACCCAGCCCAGCACCCTGCCCAAGCTATTGCCAGCCCTCAGCCCCTCTGAAGCTGCAGCACAAACAGCTGGCAGCAGCTGGAGAGCAGGGGTCAGGAGCAGCTCTGTCCATCTGCATGGGGGGCTGGGGGGCCTGGAGTGAATGAGACTGCTCCTCCTGCCCGTGTTCAGGGCTTTTACAGAGGAGCTTCCCACACGAACCTGCCCAGCTGGGGGCAGGCAGGGGGGCTCCGGGGCCGGCCCCTCGCCCGGGCTCGGCACAGGAGCGCCGGCAGTCGCCGGTCACAAACATTGACAGCCCCTGCGTCGTGCTGAAGAGCACAGCTCAGCCAGGGAGGCAGATCAATAACTGAGAGGGCCCAAATCCATCACCCACCAAAGGTTCGTGGAAGGGAGCAGAGCTGCTTGGGCTCCCAGTGCCCTGCAGGAGCGCCGGAGCGAGGAGGGGGCAGCCCCAGCCCCCGGGGGGCAAGGGCCAGGCCCAGGGGCAATGGTTGCAAGCTGCAGCAGGGGAGGCTGAGGCTGGAGCTCAGGAACTCTTTGTGCCCTGGAAGGCTTCTCAGAGCTTGGCAGAGGCTGCCCAGGGCAGGGCTGCAGTGCCCATGCCTGGAGGGGTCTCAGCAGCTGTGGAGCTGTGCTGAGGGCCAGGGCTGGGTGGTGCCCCTGCAGGGCTGGGGGCAGGCTGGGGCTGGGGGGGCTTGGAGCTCTCTCCCAGCCAGAGCTATTCACAGAATCAACCAGGCTGGAAAAGCCAGGGTGCTGGTGGCCTCCTTGGCCACCTGTGTCTGTCCAGGTCACCCCTGGATCTCAGCCCTCCAAGTGCCCTCGCAGTAGGATTCCCTTTCCTGGACAGCCTTCCTCAGCTCATCCTGTTGAGCTTTAGTTTCTAAGGGCTCCAAGGGCTGGGGAGGGATCCCCTGAGCCCAGGCCTGGCTTTTGGAAGGCTGCCCTGGGGGGGATCTCCTCGTGTGCTGAGCTGGCCAGGTCCAAGACCCCTTTGCTCTCAGCTGCATTCTGTTCTTGGGTGCTTTTTTGGGCTATTTTTTGCCCATTCCTTCTATTCAGAGTTTCCAGCATTAAAGGATATTGTCTGGGGGGGAGGGGGGGAAGCTGAGGCTATAATTTGCTTTGTCTCTGAAGGGCTTAATAGCAGCAGAGTTGAGGGGCTTATTAAAGAGCTAAATCTTAGGTGGTGAGGAGCCCTGGCATGTTTATTGGATGCAGCAGCCAATTAATAAGTCATTAATAGTTCAGAGAAGCTTTGTGCCTGGAAGTGGGCTTTGAGGAGCAGGGAATTGTTCCTGGGCATCAGGGGGGGCAGGAAGGCTGTGGAAATCACCAGGCCAGGCCAGGTTGGGCTCCCCAGAGGGCCAGGAGGGAACTTCTTCCCTGGCCTTGGGAGCAAATGAGAGCAGGGAAGGATCTGTGGCTGTGGCAATAACAAGAGAGCAGAGGAACAGAGGGACAGGGGCTGCAGGGCACCCCTGGAGAGCCTCTGCTCCACCTGCCCTGCCAGGGCACATTCACCTCCAGAAGGATGCACAGGATGCTGCCCAGCAAAGCAGTTTCTCCTCTTCAGATGGAACCTCCTGGGTGCCAGTCTGTGCCCACTGCCCCTTGTGCTGTCCCTGGGCACCCCTGAGCAGAGCCTGGCCCCAGCCTCTTGCCCCCCACAGCTCCTTCAGCTCTTGCTGAGCATTGCTCAGCTGCCCTCTGGGGCTGCTCTGCTCCAGGCTCTCAGCCTCTGCTGCTCCCAGAGCTGCTCCAGGCCCCTCAGGGTCTTGGAGGAGAGGCAGGGAGGAGGTGAAGGGCAGGCTCTGGCAGAGGGAGCAGCTGGTGTTGAGCTGAGGCAGTAAGTGCTGAGCCTGGGCTGGCACAGGGAGCAGAGCCATGGCTGGGAGCAGAGGTCAGCACCAAAGGGAGACCTGGGAGAGCAACCTCTGCTTCAGATGAGTGCTGGCAGCCCCTCCTCACTGGTGGTTGAGCTGGCACTGGCACTGCCATGAGTCCTGACTATTGGTGGCTAGTGACTGCTGGGGCTAATGAGCATTCTCCTTGCCTTTGAAGCTGGGCTGCTCCTGCCTGGCTCCAGAGCACAGTCACAGGAGGGCTGGGGGCTGCTCTGTCACAGCACTGCAGCTCCTGCAAGCCATTAAGGAGTTGTTTGATAATTACTGCCTAAAACACTCTGAATCCTTTGTTCAAAGCCATCCCTTCAGAGTTCATAAAGCTGCCATCCAGACCAGGGCTCTGCAAGGTCTTTACCCATGAATAAAACATGGGCACACCGAGGAGCTCCTGAGCCCCAGCTTCAGAACAGCTCCAGAGATGAGCAGGAAGGGGCTGGAGGGGCTGGAAGGTGCCCAGGGAAGGGCCAGGAGGAGGAGCAGAGGGCTGGAGCTGCTCTGCTGTGAGCACAGCCTGAGGGAGTTGGGGTTGTGCAGGCTGCAGAGGAGAAGGCTCCCAGGAGACCTCATTGTGGCCTTCCAGGAGCTGCAGGGGGCTGCAAGAAAGCTGGGGAGGGACTTTGGAGGGTGTCAGGGAGGGACAGGACTGGGGGGGATGGAGCAGAACTAGAAGTGGGGAGATTGAGATTGGCTGTGAGGAAGAAGTTGTTGGCCAGGAGGGTGGTGAGAGCCTGGCACAGGCTGCCCAGGGAGGTGGTGGCAGCCTCCTGGCTGGAGGTGTTTGCAGCCAGGCTGGAGGTGGCTGTGAGCAACCTGCTGTGGTGTGAGGGGTCCCTGCCCATGGCAGGGGGTTGGGGCTGGCTGAGCCTTGAGCTCCCTCCCAGCCCTGCCAGCTCTGTGGCTCTCTGAGTTGCTGACCTGGTTGAGAGCTGGCTCAAGCATGGGGGAAAAGCCACTGCAGCGTTCTCTGGGGCCCTAGGATCAGCACTGCTCCTTCTTTGGCCTTTTCCATGAAGCAGATCTCACCTCCCTTATGTGACCATGTTGTGGTTTAGTCTCCTCTCAGCCATGGCACAGGAGAACAAAGAGAGCTGCCCAGCAGCTGCCCCGTGCAGGGGCTGCAGATGCCAGCCCCATGCCTTGCAGCACAGCTCCCCCCAGGGCTGCTGTGCACGGCCAGGGGCAGTGTATGGGAGGCTGGGAAGTGTGGGGAGCCTGGAGCCACCTCAGATGAAGCCCTGTGTGGCTGGGAGGTGTGCCTGCCCCTGGGCTCCTCTGGATGCAGGCTGGGGATGTTTCACTTGGCTGCCAGCTGGAGCAGCTCTCCATGTTCAATGCATCCCACGCTCTGTTTTATTACACTTCAAACCCACTTTGTTTGCAAAGGAGGAAAAGCTGTCAGAGGCCATTAATCCAAACAGAAGTTAATCTCTCCAACAGCATTTGCTCAGGCAGAGCCTGCTCAATCCATACATCCCCAAACTGTTGACAATTAATTAGGATGCTCCTCTGCTGAGGTGTGAATGGAGCTGCTCTGCAGGGCACCGCCGTGTGCAGCACCACCTCTCCCTGGGACACACACCTCTGCCTGCAGCACAGGCACAGCAGCTCCTCTCCAGGCAGCTCTCTGCTGGCAGCTCTGCTGCAGCCTGGCAACAGGCTGACTGAGAGGACAGCCACGGGGAGGGAGGAGTGGGGATGAGGCAGATGATGAAGAGCAGCACAGCCCTCACTTCAGGACCACAGAACACTCAGGGCTGGCAGGGACCCCAAGGCTCAGCCAGCCCCAGCCCCCTGCCATGGGCAGGGACCCCTCACACCACAGCAGGCTGCTCACAGCCACCTCCAGCCTGGCTGCAAACACCTCCAGCCAGGAGGCTGCCACCACCTCCCTGGGCAGCCTGTGCCAGGCTCTCACCACCCTCCTGGGGAACAACTTCTTCCTCACAGCTAATCTCAATCTCCCCACTTCCAGTTCTGCTCCATCCCCCCCAGTCCTGTCCCTCCCTGACACCCTCAGAAGTCCCTCCCCAGCTTTCCTGCAGCCCCCTGCAGCTCCTGGAAGGCCACAGTGAGGTCTCCTGGGAGCCTTCTCCTCTCCAGCCTGCACAGCCCCAGCTCTCGCAGGCTGTCTCCAGGGCAGAGCAGCTCCAGCCCTCTGCTCCTCCTCCTGGCCCTTCCCTTCCTTTCCTCTGAGGGGGATAAGCTCCCTCTGGTCTCAGACAATTCACTCTTTGCCACCTCTCCCCTCAAAAGGAGGAAGCAAAGCCCCCTGCTTGGGCTGGCTCCAGCAGGCTCTCTGAACCCCCCCCTGCCTGTGCTGTGCTGCAGTGGAGCCTGTGGTGACAAGGGTGCTCACAGGGACGCAGGCTGATGCCTGCCAAAGCCCTCCCAAGGCTCCTGGGGCCACGTCCTTGCTTGCCCAGGCTGGGTGAGGTGCTGTGTCACCCTGCCCAGGAGGTGCCAGAGGAGAAGAGCCAACTGCACAGCGCTGGGGAGGGAGATTTATGTGCTCTTTGCAGAGGTGCTGCAGAGATGAGAGGCTCTGACTCCTCAGGAGGCAACTCAGAGCCAAGTGCTGAAGCCTTGGCCGGCAGGCACTGTGAGCCTGAGCCCTGCACCCTCCAACCCTCCCTTCCAGTGGGCTCCTGGGACAGGGCTCCCCCACCAGAGGGACCATGAGCAGCTAACAGCTGACATGCACGGCCCAGGGCTGCCAAGCACAGGTTCCCCTCAGCACTGGAGCCTCTTGCCCCCATCCAGCACACAGCCTCCTGAGAGGCTCTGCTGGTTGTGGCTTCTGCTGCTTTCCTTGCTGCTCTCCCCTGCCACAGTGAAGCTGCAGCAGTGCAGCTCCACTTGAAGCCACAGCTGCAGAACCTTGCATGTGGGCTCACTCCCATCCCCTCCCACTTTGGACAGCACAGACAGATCCATGGGCCAGGGGAATGGGATGAGGATCAACCAGGCCGAGGGCTGGCTCACAGCAACCCCAAGGATGCTCCAGGCTTGGGGCAGAGCGCCTGGAAGCTGCCCAGGGGAAAAGGCCCTGGGGTGCTGGGTGACAGCAGCTGAAGATGAGCCAGCAGACTGAAGCTGGGGGAGGGCAGACTGATGCTGAGGGTGAGGATGAAATTCTTTACAGTGAGGGTGGTGAGACTCTGGCACAGGCTGCCCAGGGAGGCTGTGGCTGCCCCCTGCCTGGAGGTGTTCAGGGCCAGGCTGGATGAGGCCCTGAGCAAGCTGGGCTGGTGGGAGGTTGCAGGGGGTTGGAACTGGATGAGCTTTGAGGCCCCTTCCAACCCAACCCATTCTGTGGACCCCTGCCTCTCCCCAAGCTCAGTGGCTTCCCTCCTGGGTGCCTTTGCTGGTGGGTGATGCAGGGCAGGGACTCCTGGGTGCCTTTGCTGATGGGTGATGCAGGGCAGGGACTCCTGGGTGCCTTTGCTGGTGGGTGATGCAGGACAGGGACTCCTGGGTGCCTTTGCTGGTGGGTGATGCAGGACAGGGACTCCTGGGTGCCTTGCTGGTGGGTGATGCAGGGCAGGGACTCCTGGGTGCCTTTGCTGGTGGGTGATGCAGGGCAGGGACTCCTGGGTGCCTTTGCTGATGGGTGATGCAGGGCAGGGACTCCTGGGTGCCTTTGCTGGTGGGTGATGCAGGGCAGGGACTCCTGGGTGCCTTTGCTGGTGGGTGATGCAGGGCAGGGACTCCTGGGTGCCTTTGCTGATGGGTGATGCAGGGCAGGGACTCCTGGGTGCCTTTGCTGGTGGGTGATGCAGGGCAGGGACTCCTGGGTGCCTTTGCTGGTGGGTGATGCAGGGCAGGGACTCCTGGGTGCCTTTGCTGATGGGTGATGCAGGGCAGGGACTCCTGGGTGCCTTTGCTGGTGGGTGATGCAGGGCAGGGACTCCTGGGTGCCTTTGCTGGTGGGTGATGCAGGACAGGGACTCCTGGGTGCCTTTGCTGATGGGTGATGCAGGGCAGGGACTCCTGGGTGCCTTTGCTGGTGGGTGATGCAGGGCAGGGACTCCTGGGTGCCTTTGCTGGTGGGTGATGCAGGACAGGGACTCCTGGGTGCCTTTGCTGATGGGTGATGCAGGACAGGGACTCCTGGGTGCCTTTGCTGGTGGGTGATGCAGGGCAGGGACTGTGCTGCTCTCCACCTTCAAACTCCAAAGGGCAATCTTCGTGGGGCTGAAGGCTTCCCCCCCTCATCTCCTCACTGCCCTTTCCTGCCTCATCCCTAACCCTTCCAACACAAAGTGTGGAACCATCTGCTGAGGGCCTGCAGCAGGCCTGGGGAGCTGCCCTGCTCTGCCCACAGGAAGGCTCAGCTGCCAGCAGCTGGCTCTGAGGGCAGCCCTGGCCCCTGCTCAGCAGCGCTGGAGACCTGCATTTACCTCCTCAGCTTTATTAATTCCTCCCCTGAATGGCTCCTCATGATCAGCAGCAGAGTGGTTGGTTGCCATCCAGGAAGGCATTAAGCAGCCTGATTAACAGTCCTGTGCTGTTGGCTCTCTCACCTGGGCAGGGGCAGCTCTCTCTCTCTGTGTGGACTTTGGAGCACATTATTTTTCAGCAGGTCCTGCTTTAGTCAATAATCTGCCTGCTTGCTGGGACCTTCAGCCTGCCAGGGGCCTTGAAATGGAAATTCCCTGCATCCTGCTTGGAGCCAGGAGCCCAGCACTCCCCGAAAGGAACAGCCCAGCCCGAGCCCACACACAAAGGCTTCCAGTCTCCAGTGCCATTGCTCATTCAAAGAGCAGCTTAGCAAGGGCAACTTTTGAAGCAGGGAACACTCAGCTCCACTCTGCCAGGCTGAATTTTAATGGGGAGGGCTTGGAAACAAATCTGTTCCTGTGTCGTGCTGCTAACCTGGGAGCTCAGATCCCAGCCCTGGCTGGGAGGCAGGGAGCCCAGCAGGCTGCTCAGCGCCGGGGAGGAGGCTGCTGCACGCCCCCCCGGCAAGCAGCGTGCTCCAGCTTGGCTGCACAGCTGCAGGGGCTGGGGAGGGAGCAGGGGAGGGGCAGAGGGAGAGAGGAACAAACAGGAGAGCAGAAAGCTGAGGAGAGTTTGAAGCATGCTGGAGCCGCTGGGACAGGCAAGCTCTTGGCAGGGGCCTGTGGGCAGGGGAGCTGAGGGCACTGTGTGGCTGCAGTGCTGCCCAGGGCAGGGGAGCTGAGGGCACTGTGTGGCTGCAGTGCTGCCCAGGGCAGGGGAGCTGAGGGCACTGTGTGGCTGCAGTGCTGCCCAGGGCAGGGGAGCTGAGGGCACTGTGTGGCTGCAGTGCTGCCCGGGGCAGGGGAGCTGAGGGCACTGTGTGGCTGCAGTGCTGCCCAGGGCAGGGGAGCTGAGGGCACTGTGTGGCTGCAGTGCTGCCCAGGGCAGGGGAGCTGAGGGCACTGTGTGGCTGCAGTGCTGCCCAGGGCAGGGGAGCTGAGGGCACTGTGTGGCTGCAGTGCTGCCCAGGGCAGGGGAGCTGAGGGCACTGTGTGGCTGCAGTGCTGCCTGGGGCAGGGGAAGCGTGCTCCTGTGATCAGCTCTCCAAGTGATGCTCCACTCCTTGATGGATTTCCCCCAGAAGGAGTGGGGCAAGAAGCATGGAAGCCAGAGAGCTCCCCAAGGGCAGCCCAGAGCTGCTCCATCACACAGCACAGAGTTGTAGGATGCAGCTGGTGGGGAGAGAGCTCCAAGCCCCCCCAGCCCCAGCCTCCCCCCAGCCCTGCAGGGGCACCACCAAGCCCTGGCCCTCAGCACAGCTCCACAGCTGCTGAGACCCCTCCAGGCATGGGGACTGCAGCCCTGCCCTGGGCAGCCTCTGCCAAGCTCTGAGAAGCCTTCCAGGGCACAAAGAGTTCCTGAGCTCCAGCCTCAGCCTCCCCTGCTGCAGCTTGCAACCATTGCCCCTGGGCCTGGCCCTTGCCCCCCAGGAGCAGAGGCTGCCCCCTCCTCACTGCACCCTCCCTGCAGGCAGCTGCAGAGGGCAAGGGGCTCTCCCTCAGCCTCCTCTCCTGCAGCCTCAACACCCCCAGCTCCCTCAGCCCCTCCTGGTGGGCCAGGGGCTCCAGGCCCTTCTGCAGCCTCACTGCCCTGCTCTGGACAGGCTCCAGCCCCTCCATGTCCCTCCTGGAGTGAGGGTCCCAGAGCTGAGCCCAGCACTCAGGAGTGGCCTCAGCAGAGCTGAGCACAGGGGATGGTCACCTCCTGCCCTGCTGCCCACCCTGCTTCTAGCACAAGCCAGGCCGGGAGGGAGCTGTGCCCAGGGCGGCCGGGAGGGAGCTGTGCCCGGGGAGGCGGCCGGGAGGGAGCTGTGCCCAGGGCGGCCGGGAGGGAGCTGTGCCCAGGACGGCCAGGAGGGAGCTGTGCCCAGGACGGCCGGGAGGGAGCTGTGCCCAGGGCGGCCAGGAGAGAGCTGTGCCCAGGGCGGCCGGGAGGGAGCTGTGCCCAGGGCGGCCGGGAGGGAGCTGTGCCCGGGGCGGCCGGGAGGGAGCTGTGCCCAGGGCGGCCGGGAGGGAGCTGTGCCCCAGGGCGGCCGGGAGGGAGCTGTGCCCGGGGCGGCCGGGAGGGAGCTGTGCCCAGGGCGGCCGGGAGGGAGCTGTGCCCGGGGAAGCTGCCGAAGCCTTTCCATCCCCCAGCCGCGCTCCCGGGACTCCCTCGGCTCCACTTTGTCACGCTGGGGTAGAGCAATTTCCTCTCCGGCTCTGGGATTTCGGCTCAGTTCCTCTCTGCAGTAATTGATTGCTTTTAGCCTCTTCCTGCCTTGGGGGTTTCCTTCCTTCTTTTTTTTGACTTTCTGCTTTTTTTTTCTTTCTTTTCTTCTTTGCTCTTTTTTTACCTTTTTTTTTTCTTTCTTCCTCTTTCTTTTCTTCTTTTCTTCTTTTCTTCTTCTTTCTTCTTTTCTTCTTTTCTTCTTTTCTTCTTTCTCTTTCTTCCTTTTTTTTCCTTTTTTCCTTTCTTTCTTTTTTTCTTTTCTTTTTTTTTAAAATCTTTTTTCTTTCTTCTTTTTTTCTTTCTTTTCTTCCTTTTTCTTTCTTCTTTTTTTCTCCTTTCTTCTTTTTTCCTTTCTTCTTTTTTCTTTCTTCATCTTTTTTTTGGTTTCTACTTATTTTTTCCTTTCTTCTTTTTTTTTTCTTCTTTTCTTCCTTTTTCTTTTTTCCTTCCCTCTTTCTTCTTTATTTTTTCCTTTCTTCTTTTTTTCTTCCTTCTTTTCTTTCTTTTGTTCTTTCTTCTTTTTTCCCTTTTCTTCTTTTTCCCCTTTTTTTCTTTTTTTCTTTCTTCTTCTTCCCCCTCCCCCCATCCCGGATTCATGTTGAAATCATCCCAAATGGAATCACAGAATTATCAGGGTTGGAAGGGACCTCAAGGCTCAGCCAGCCCCAACCCCCTGCCACGGCCAGGGACACCTCACACTGCAGCAGGTTGCTCACAGCCACCTCCAGCCTGGCTGCAAACACCTCCAGCCAGGAGGCTTCCACCACCTCCCTGGGCAGCCTGTGCCAGGCTCTCACCACCCTCATGGGGAACAACTTCTTCCTCACATCTAATTTGAATCTACCCCAAGATGCTGGTGCTAGAACGCTGCAGCCCAGAGTTCCACAAAGAATAGGATAGGAGAGAAGAAAAGAAGGGAAGGGAAGAGAAGGGAAGAGAAAAGAGAGGAGAGGAGAGGAGAGGGAGAGGAGAGGGAGAGGAGAGGGAGAGGAGAGGGAGAGGAGAGGAGAGGAGAGGAGAGGAGAGGAGAGGAGAGGAGAGGAGAGGAGAGGAGAGGAGAGGAGAGGAGAGGAGAGGAGAGGAGAGGAGAGGAGAGGAGAGGAGAGGAGAGGAGAGGAGAGGAGAGGAGAGGAGAGGAGAGGAGAGGAGAGGAGAGGAGAGGAGAGGAGAGGAGAGGAGAGGAGAGGAGAGGAGAGGAGAGGAGAGGAGAGGAGAGGAGAGGAGAGGAGAGGAGAGGAGAGGAGAGGAGAGGAGAGGAGAGGAGAGGAGAGGAGAGGAGAGGAGAGGAGAGGAGAGGAGAGGAGAGGAGAGGAGAGGAGAGGAGAGGAGAGGAGAGGAGAGGAGAGGAGAGGAGAGGAGAGGAGAGGAGAGGAGAGGAGAGGAGAGGAGAGGAGAGGAGAGGAGAGGAGAGGAGAGGAGAGGAGAGGAGAGGAGAGGAGAGGAGAGGAGAGGAGAGGAGAGGAGAGGAGAGGAGAGGAGAGGAGAGGAGAGGAGAGGAGAGGAGAGGAGAGGAGAGGAGAGGAGAGGAGAGGAGAGGAGAGGAGAGGAGAGGAGAGGAGAGGAGAGGAGAGGAGAGGAGAGGAGAGGAGAGGAGAGGAGAGGAGAGGAGAGGAGAGGAGAGGAGAGAATTAACCAGGTTGGTAAAGACCTCAGAGACCATCAAGTCCAACCTATCACCCAGCACCATCTAAGCAATTAAAGCAGGTAAAAAACCAAAGCAAAGCAAAGCACCACCACAAATGCAGCCTCCAACCCTTCCAAGCAATGTCAGCAGCAATTCCCAATTTGTTGCCTTGTTTATTCACTCAGTTGATGTCACTCAGCATCACCATTCTCTTCTGCTGACTGATTCCATCTCGCCAGCAATGTTATCTTTCCCTTCTCTGGAGGCCTGCAGAGAGCTTGGAGAGTGCCACCAGGCCTGGGGTCTCCAGAGGCCTGGGGTCTCCAGAGGCCTGGTGGCACTCTCCCAAGCCCAGCATTAGCAGTGCAGGAGCTTGCCACACGTTTCTCTCTCCCTCCCCTCCCTTTCCAGCCTGAGAGATGTGCTGGATCTGGATCAATATGCAAGGTAGAGCACAGCACAATGTCAGGACTCAGCTCTGCAGCGCTCTGCCAGATGGGCAGGGACCTGGGCTAAAGCTTGGGGCAGGATCCATTCCAGAGAGCTGCAGCCAAACAGACATTGCTTCAGCTGGGAAGTGACCCCAGGGCAGGGCTGGATGTGGGGAGGTGAGTTGCTCTCTCCTCAGGAGCAGGGCTTGGCCCTTGCATGGCAAAGGATGGGCATTGCCTGGGCTGTGGAGATGTCTGGGTGGGCATCACCGTGGCAGGCAGGGCTCTGAGCCTCTCCAGGCTCTCCCAAGCTTTGTGAAGGAGATTCTGTTATATTAACCTGGTTTGTGTTCAGCCCTTCAGAATAACTGCAATCTACCTGCAGTAAACCAAGGTGTGGAAGCCACAGGAGCAGGAAGCAAACCAAGGTGTGGAAGCCACAGGAGCAGGAAGCAAACCAAGGTGTGGAAGCCACAGGAGCAGGAAGCAAACCAAGGTGTGGAAGCCACAGGAGCAGGAAGCAAACCAAGGTGTGGAAGCCACAGGAGCAGGAAGCAAACCAAGGTGTGGAAGCCAGAAGAAGAGGAACTAAACCAATGTACAGAAGCCACAACAACAGGAACTAAAGCAATGTGTGGAAGCCACAAGAACATGAAATAACCCAAGGTATGGAAGCCACAATAAGAGGAACTAAACCAATGTGTGGAAACCAGAGAGTCTGGGGGAGAGGATGAGTCTGGAGAAGGCTCCAGGGGGACCTTCTGGTGGCCTTTCAGCGCTGAAAGAGGCCAGAAGAAAGCTGGGGACAGATGTTTGAGCAGGGCCTGCTGTGGCAGGACAACGGCTTGGTGGTTTGGAACTCAAAGAGGAGATTCAGAGTGGAGAGAAGGGAGAAGTGTTTGACACTGAGGGTGGGGAGAGCCTGTGCCAGGCTGCCCAGGGAGGTGGCAGATGCCCTGTGCCTAGACCCATTGCAGGCCAGGTTGTGTGGGGCTGTGAGCAGCCTGCTGTGGTTGCAGGGGTCCCTGGGGGCTGCAGGGGGGTTGGACTGGAAGGACTCTCCAGCTCCCTTCCCACCCAGAGCGTGCTATGAGTCTATGATCTTATGAAGCTTGAGTGGATTGGAAGGAGGAGCAGGAGCTGCCAGGGCAGTATTTTGGGAACCACACAAGCTGCTCCTTGCTGTCATGAAAACTCTCCAGCTTGAAGCCTTTCTGTGCATGCCATGAGGAGATCTCTCTGCATCCTGGCGTTTGGACACAGCCACGAGCTGAGAACAGTTGGTGCAGAACAGTTGGTGCCACTCTACCCTGCAAGGAGCTGCAGCAGCTCTAACAGGAACAGAACTGCTGGGGGTCTGAGCATGAGGCTGCAGAACCTTCCTGCAAAGCCAGGTGAGGTTTGGGTGCTCCCTGGCTCAGGCACCCAGGAACAGCTGCAGAATTTCTGCACCTTAGAGCCAAGCCAGGAGGAAAAGCTAAGGGCTGGGTCTGAAACTTGGGAGCAGCACTTGGCAAAACATCCTTCTGCCACAGGAACACAGCTCACAGGATGCTGGGGTTGGAAGGGACCTCCAGAGATCATCCAGCCCAAGCCCCCTGCCAGAGCAGGAGCAGAGACTCCAGCACAGGGCACACAGAACACATCCAGATGGGGCTGGAGAGGCTCCAGAGCAGGAGACTCCACAACCTCTCTGGGCAGCCTGCTCCAGGCCTCTGGGAGCCTCCCAGGGCAGAAGTTCCTCCTCCTGCTGAGCTGCAACCTCCTGGGCTGCAGTTTCCATCCCTTGCCCCTTGGCCTATGCCAGGCTGCAGCTGAGCAGAGCCTGTGCCCTGCCTCCTGCCCCCCAGCCCTCAGAGATTTAGAAGCATTCCTTAGATCCCCTCTCAGGCTTCTCCTCTGCAGCCTCAGCAGCCCCAGGGCTCTCAGCCTCTCCTCCCAGGGCAGTGCTGCAGTCCCTCACTCATCCTGGTAGCCTCTGTTGGGCTCTCTGCAGCAGGTCCCTGTCCCTGCTGAGCTGGGGAGCCCAGGGCTGGGTGCAGTGCTCCAGGTGAGGTCTGAGCAGGGCAGAGCAGAGGGGGAGGAGAATCTCCCTGGCTCTGCTGGACACACTCTGACTGCCTCCCAGGACCCCGTTGGCTTCCTTGGCCACATTGCTGCCCCATGGTCACAGGCTGGGGCACCCTCCTCAGGGCAGGGCTGCGGGACCTCGGTGCTTATCGTCCGGCATTCCCTGGGCCGGGAGCTGGGGGCTGCATCGCTGCCGGGGGCTGCGCTGGAAGGAGGCAGGGGCAGGTTCTCTGCCTCCCCCCGCGGCTCCGCGGCAGCCCAGGCGCAGCGCAGGGAAGCTGCCGGTGGCGGCGGCAGGTCTGCGGAGGCAGGGGCGAGCGGCAGGTTTAATTAGCAGGCAGTCATTAAAGGGGGGCGAGGATGCTTCTCGGGGCTCCTCTGGGCTGGGCGCAGCCTGCCAGGGCCTCGCCCGGCTGCTGCTCCTTGCCCCTGCGAGCACAAGGAGCCAGCGAGGGCCAGGGACGAACTTTGGCTCCAAGTGCTCCCCGAACAGCCATCAGGGCTGAGGGGTGGGATTGACCTGCAGGCAGGAGGGATGATTTGTGAGGGATCAGTGAAATCGATGAGCCACAAATCATTTCAGAGCCGGTGTCCTCTGCAGGTGAGCCACGGGCTGCCTCTGACACCCCACAGGGAGGAGTCCTCCTCTTCTGGATGTGTGCCTGAGGCTTTCCAGGGGCAAACTGGCCTGCAGCAGAGCGTTTGGAGGGTGACATTGAGCTCAGGGATTCATTGGTGACAGTAGCACAAGCACACAAGGTTTTGGAAGGAGGAATTGTTCCTCTGCTCCTGGAGAGCAGCCCCAGGGAGAAGGAGCTGGGAGAGCTGCTGGGCAGCAAGGTCTGCACGGGGCAGCAATGAGCCCTGGGGCCAAGAGGGACCATGCGGTCCTGGGCTGCAGTCAGACTGTGGCCAGCAGAGCCAGGGAGCTTCTCCTCCCCTCTGCCCTGCCCTGCTGAGTCCTCACCTGTGGTTGTGGAGTCTCCTGCTCTGGAGCCTCTCCAGCCCCATCTGGATGTGTTCTGTGTGCCCTGTGCTGGAGTCTCTGCTCCTGCTCTGGCAGGGGCTTGGGCTGGATGACCTTTGGAGGTCCCTTCCAGCCCCTGACATCCTGGGAGCCTGTGAGAGCCCCCTTGGGTCTGCAGGGAGCAGCTGCCTCCTCTCACAGTGCTCCAGGGGTGGGTGCAGCTGCAAACTTCCTCCAGGCTTTGGAGCCCCCAGGCTGGGCATGGTGGAGGGAAGGGGCAGCCCTGTCCCCTGCCAGCACCTCTGCACCACAGCCCCCACTGCAGCCTCACTATTTTGCTTCTCTGGTGGCATCCCAGCTGTCATCAGCTGAGAGCAGGGGGGCTGTGCCAGTCCCCAGGGCTGCCCCTGCCCCATCAAGGGGCTGCTTAGGAGCAGAGAACGTGGCAGCCACTGCCAGACCCCTTCCAGTGACACTGATTTGAGCTTCCAGATACACCTCAAGGTTGGAGGATCAAGCACCTGCTGGGGCTGGGGGTTTGCATCTTGAACAGGAGCAATTTGAATAATGCCAAGGAGGCAGGAGAGGGGCAGCTGGAGGTAATTAAGTGCTCCTGTTGTGATCCATTTGACACACAGAGAGTAAGAAACCAGAGCTGTTCCTTAATAAAAGCACAACTCCTTCTGGATTTGATCTTTCTGCCTTCCAGACCTTAAGACAAATTCCATTGGCACTAAATTAAGCTACAAAGCCTTTCATTAAGCACCACCCCTGGGAGAGCTGAGGGAAGCAGCCTTGCTCTGCCAGTGCCACAGTCAGTAATGAAAACATGCAGGAGTGCACCCAGGGTGTGCAATCCAGAGCCCAAGGGAGGCAGCCTTGGCAGGGCTGGGATGCAGGCACAGAGAAGGAGCCACAAAGCAAAGCTGGAGCTGCAAGGCTGTGATGTGAAGGCAGGGACTGACTTCAGCAAGTGGGAAACAGCAGGGAGGGAAGGGATGGGACACAGCTCAGCAGAGGCTACAGAGCTGCTGAGGGGCCTGGAGCAGCTCTGGGAGCAGCAGAGGCTGAGAGCCCTGGGGCTGAGAGCCTGCAGCAGAGCAGCCCCAGAGGGGAGCTGAGCAGAGCTAAAGGAGCTGTAGGGGGCAAGAGGCTGGGGCCAGGCTCTGCTCAGGGGTGCCCAGGGACAGGGCAGAAGGAGCAACAGGCACAAACTGGAGCCCAGGAGGTTCCACCTGAACAGGAGGAGAAAGTTGTTTGGTGTGAGGCTGCCGGAGCCTGGAGCAGGCTGCCCAGAGAGGTTGTGGAGTCTCCTCTGGAGAGCTTCCAACCCCCCCTGGGCACTGTGCTCCTGGGCACTCCTAATGCACCCAGACCAACCAGCTCACAGGATCACAGGTCAGAGGCTGTCAGGGGCTGGAAGGGAGCTCAGGAGATCTTCCTCCCAGAGCAGGAGCAGAGACTCCAGCACAGGGCACACAGAACACATCCAGGGGGGGCTGGAGAGGCTCCAGAGCAGGAGACTCCACAACCTCTCTGGGCAGCCTGCTCCAGGGCTCAGGGCTCCCCTGCCTCATGCTGCACACAGCCAAGCTGAGGAGGAGCCCAGCCAGCAGCAGCCTCTGCAGCATTCTGCACCCTGCTCAGGCTCCTCTGGGTGCCCCCTGCCCTCCCTGGCCTGCTGAACACCAACCCCCCCGGAAATGTGCCGGGAGAGCTCTGCTTCCATCTGCAGGGTTCAGAGCAGCTCCCATCCCATCCTGGCACCTGAGGGGGCTGGGGGCTTTTAACAGCAATTTTATCAGGATTGTTGCACAAAATGGTGCCAAAAAAATTACAAATAATCCTGACAAACATCCTATTTTCTGCCTGAGAGGCAGAGGCAAGGAAAAGCCTCCCCCTCCCCCTCCCTCTCGCCGTGAAATTGCTGTTTTGTTACAAGCTGGGATGGAACAGGCTGATAAAAGTCCAGAGAGGCACAGCCTGGGGAGTGCTTGAAAGTCCCCCCAGGGAGAGCTTTGTGCAGGGAAGAGTTTGCCCCCAGCAGGTTCTCCTCTGCAGCACTTCAGCAGCCTCTGCTGCCAAGGGAAGAGAGAGGTCAGGTTTGGGCACTGCTCCTTCTTGCAGGGCTTGGGCAGCTGTCAGGGGTCAGGGCTGGCATGGCCACCAGGCAGGTGCCAGGGGCTCCCCAGGAGCCGCTCTGCAGCCCCAAGGGAAGAAGGGAGAGAGGCTGAGGGGGTGGGGAAGAAACTAACCCAGCTGGGATGGAGAGAAGAACAATGCCATGGGCTGGAGACCCAGGGACACAAAGCAGTGTGGAACCAAGCCCTGAGGGCAAGGAGGGCAGCACTGGCACCACTGCTGCTGGGGCAGGCACTGGGCAAGGCCCAGCCTGGGCTCAGCAGCAGATGGGAGCTGGGTTCAGGAGCTGCATTCTGGAGCCGGATTGAGGATCACAGGGATGGGGATGGAAGGCAGAAGGGACAGAGCCCTCCTGGCACAGCGGCCAGGGGAGGAGAGGCTGGAGCCTGGGCATGCCTCAGCTTGCTGCTGGAGATGCCCTGCAGGGGCTGCAATCCCTTGGGGGGCAGCTGAGGCTCCCCTGTGCTGCCTGCTCCTCCCTGCAGCTGCCCCCTCTGCCTTCCTGCCCCCGAGGTGTGGCCCAGGCTGTGGCAGTGGCCTTGGTGTGTGCAGGAGCAAGTGTGAGGCAGAGGCTCTGTGCAGGGCAGCCCTTGGCAGGAGCTCTGCCCAGCAGCCTGTGCCTGCTAGAGGCAGCCCCTGGGTGTGCCAAGCTGCCCTGAGGGGCAGGAAGAGCCTCAGTGAGCAGGGGCTGAGCTGGGCAGAACCAGCTCTGGGCAGAACCAGCTCTGGGCAGAACCAGCTCTGCTCTGGCTCCCAGCAGGACTTTAGGATGTTCCAAGGCTTGAAGTCCACCCAGCCACTGTCCCAGTACAGAGGAGGAAAGGATGTGACACTTCTGCCAAGAGAGCAGAGCACTGGGGCCTGGGGTGGTGAAGGTCCCCTGTGGAGGCTGTGTTCATACTCAGGACTGCTCTGGCAGCAGCGCCCAGTGCTGGGAAGGAGAGCAGCCTGAAAGTGTGACCAGGCTGCCCAGCAGAGCAGCACAGAGAGAGGAGCTTGGGATCTCCTCTTTGACCAGCAGCTGCTGCTGGCACCAGGCAAGCTGGCTTGGAAGCTTGTTTGCTCTTCCTCTGCTGAAAGCAGATGTCCCTGCAATTAGAGGAGATTTGAACAATCAGAAGGAAAATGAGGCTGGGGACAGGAGGGGCAGCACTGTGGCTCAGAGGCAGGGGCAGCAGGGATGGCCCTTTGGCCCTGCTGGATGGTGATGGCAGGAATGATTGTCTGAGCTGGACTCCAAGCCTGACTTGAGCAGCTCCCTCCTCCTCAGGCAGGCAGCAGCACTTCAGGGAGTGCTTCTCTCCTCTCATGATGCTTCTACAGAGTCACAGAATGCATTGGGTTGGAAGGGACCCTCCAAGGGCACCTTGGGCAACCCCCTGCAGGCAGCAGGGACACAGGGAGAGCCCTGGGGCTGCTGAGGCTGCAGAGGAGAAGCCTGAGAGGGGATCTAAGGAATGCTTCTAAATCTCTGAGGGCTGGGGGGCAGGAGGCAGGGCACAGGCTCTGCTCAGCTGCAGCCTGGCATAGGCCAAGGGGCAAGGGATGGAAACTGCAGCCCAGGAGGTTGCAGCTCAGCAGGAGGAGGAACTTCTGCCCTGGGAGGCTCCCAGAGGCCTGGAGCAGGCTGCCCAAAGAGGTTGTGGAGTCTCCTGCTCTGGAGCCTCTCCAGCCCCATCTGGATGTGTTCTGTGTGCCCTGTGCTGGAGTCTCTGCTCCTGCTCTGGCAGGGGGCTTGGGCTGGATGATCTCTGGAGGTCCCTTCCAACCCCTGACATCCTCTGACCCTGTGCATCCAATCTATCTGCTGCAGGAAGGTGAAGCAGCATCCTGATGTCCACCTGCCCAGGCCTGGGCAGTCTAGAGCGCTCCAGCTCCTGAGCTGGGTGCACCCCAAGGCTCTGGAGACCTCTCTTCATCCACAACGAAGGGCAGCTCCCACTCTGGATCTTCTTGGTGAGCGCCAAAGGTAGGTCTGCCAGGGAGGTATCTCCTGGGCTGCAGGGCCTGGGAGCTCAGAAAGCTGTCCCAGAACAAAGCCCTCTCCTATCCCCCAGGAAGCTCTGCTGCTGCCCACTCTGCTGGGGCACAGAGGCTGCAGCAGCTCCACCACACTTCTCCTCCAGGCACCTACACCCCTCTGAGATTCCCCAGCAGAGGGAGAAGGAAGCCCCGAGTCAGCTGGCCCTGGGACAGGTCCCTTCCCAGGGCTCACCAGGGAGCCCTGCAAGCCCTGCTCCTTGCAGCAAGCAGCCCTGGGCCAGCTGGGCTCTGGCTCAGCCTGTTTTGGAGAGGAGAGAGCTGCCAGACCAAGCCCTGAGGGCTCCATTTGCTGCAGCACTCTGCTGCTGCACGCCCAGGGTGGAACACAGGGGCTGGCAGCATCCCCCCACTCAAGGGCAGATTTATTTCCTGGCTAACATCTGGCTGCAGAGGAATCTTGCCTGCAATCCAGCAGGTGCTGGCAGGAGTGGGAAGCAGAATTATGGAGCTCTTTACCTGCCTGTGGCCAATTAGGCAGGGAAATGTTGCTGGAGGTAGAAGTGATGTGCTAATGAGCGATGCAAGCAGCTTCCTCCCTGCAGCCCCTGCTGGCCAGGGCCCAGTGCTTGTGCTGGCACTCAGGCAGGGGCTGGGCAGCCACTGAGGTGCCCCAAGGTCACTGCCTCCACAGCCTTCTTTCCCCAGGCAAACACAGGAAGAGCAACCCCAAAGAGCAGCAGGAGCAGGATGATGATCCCCTGTGGCACACAGCCCAAGCATCCCAGCACGGTGCAGCTTGGAAGAGGCTTCTGGAGCTCAGCCAGCCCCAGCCAAAGCAGGGCACCCACAGCAGCCTGCCCAGCAGCACAGTGCCCAGGGGGGGCTGGAATATCTCCACACCAGGAGACTCCACAACCTCTCTGGGCAGCCTGCCCCAGGCCTCCAGCAGCCTCACCCCAACCAACTTTCTCCTCCTCTTCACATGGAACCTCCTGGGTGCCACTTTGTGCCCCTTGCATCTTCTCCTGTTGCTCTGATTTGCCTCCTGGGCTGCAGCCTCACACTGCCTGCTCCTGGCCAGCTTCTCCCCCCCCAGCACCCCCAGATCCTTTTCCTCAGGGCTGCTTTCTCTCCCCTCCTCCCCAGCCTGTACTGAGAGTGAGGATTGTCCCAGCCCAGGCCCAGAGCCCTGCACTGGCTGCTGCTGACCCTCAGGAGGCTCCCCTGCAGTCCAAGCCTCCCCACAGCTCCGTGGCTGCTGCAGCAGTGCCGGCAGGCAGTGCTTGGCCGGGGGGTTGGCTTTGTTGGGCTGGTTTTTTCCCCCCCTCCATCCCTGGATTTTTTATCTAATGGGAACAAATTCTGCCTGCTCCACTTAGAGAGGAAGGCAAAGGAGGGCTGGAGAAGAAAGGAAGCTCCCCAGCTCTCAGCTGGTGGAGTGGCTTTGTGTGGCAATTCTGAAAGCCAGTCAGGGCTCCCTCAAAGGGAAGATCCAATTCCACTTCAAGCAGCTGCCAGCAACAATGAGAACGACTTTGCCACCAAAGCCTCCGTCCCTTCTGAAGGCTCTCTCCGCTCCGGAGCTGCGTGTGGGGCGGCACACACACACACACACGGCTCAGCGCCGGCTTTCCATTAGCCGCCCGCAACAATGGAGCGCCGGCGCCGGCCTTTGTGCGGCGGCCGCGCCCGGAGCCTGAGCCGCGCTCCGCGCTCCGCGCTCCGCCAGCGCCGAGCTCCGCCTGGGCTCCGCGACAGACTCTCCCGCACAGCCCCTCTCGACACGACACCCGCCTAATTGAGCCGCAAACGCAGCCGAATGCAGACTTTAAAGACTCTTTTTTCCCCTCTCTCTCTTCACTCCCCCCCCCCTCTTTCTGATTCCTCTTTATTTTTTTCCCCTCTCATTTTATCTTTTTCCTCTTATTTTTTCCTCTTCCCCCCCCCTATTTTTTTCCTCTTTTTCCTCTCATTTTTTCTCCTCCTTTTCCCCTCTCTCCTCCTCTTTTTAACTCTCTTTTATTGTCCTATTTTTCCCTTTTCGCTCTTTTTTCTTTTTTTCCTCTCTTTTATTGTCCTCTCATTTTTTTACCTTTCCCCCCTCTCTTTTCTTTTTTCCCTTCTATTTTCTCTCTTTTTCTCTCTTTTTTCCTCTCTTTTTCTCTCTTTTTTCCTCTTTTTTTCTCTCTTTTTTCTCTCTCATTTTCTCTCTTTTTTTCCTCTTTTTTCTCTCTCTTTTTCTTCTTTTTTTTCTCTCTCCTTTTTCTTCTCTGTTTTTCTCTCTTTTTTTTCTTCTCTTTTTTCTCTTTTTCCCCTCTATTTTTCTTTTTCCTCTCTTTTTTCCCCTCTCTTTCATTTTCCTCTCCTTTCTGTCCTTTATTTCTTTTTTCCTCTCTTTCCCCCCTCTTTTTTCCTCTTTTCCCCCCTCTCTTTTTTTTCCTCTCTCTCATTTTTCCCTCTCCTTTCTTTTTTTTCTCTCTCTCATTTTTTCCTCTCCTTTCTTTTTTTTCTCTCTCTCATTTTTTCCTCTCCTTTCTTTTTTTCTCTCCTTTTCCCCCTTTCCTTTATTTTTTTTAGTCCTGCAGAAGCACAGCACCAAGAGACCTCCCTGAGCACCAAGGCATCCCCAGGAAAGATGACCTTGGCACAGGGCTGTGCCACCTTCAGAGGAGAAGGCCTCGGGGATGTGAGGCTCCAAGGCTTCCAGTCCCTGCTGGGAGGCTCTGTGCAAACAGCTGAAGCAAACCCCACGACTCTCACCCAGGAGCCAGCTGCCTTACCAGGAAGACCTCTGAATGGGGCAGCCCAGGAGCTCCTGCCTCGGATTCCCAGCTCCAGCTGAGTGATCCCCGTGCCGAGGATCCCCTCTGCCCAGGTCAGCTGAGGCCATCCGGGAGGCCAACTCAAAACACCTCTGGCTGACAGACCCCCAGCAGGGAGGGGCTGGAAGGGACCTCTGGAGCACACCAGTCCAACACCCCTGCCCCAGAAGGGCTCCCACAGCAGCTTGCCCACAGCACAGTGCCCAGGGGGGTTGGAAGCTCTCCACACCAGGAGACTCCACAGCCCCTCTGGGCAGCCTGCTCCAGGCTCCAGCAGCCTCACACCAAACAATTTCTCCTCCTGCTCACATGGAACCTCCTGGGTTCCAGCTTGTGCCCATTGCCCACTGCCCTGTCCCTGGGCACCCCTGAGCAGAGCCTGGCCCCAGCCTCTTGCCCCCCACAGCTCCTTTAGCTCTTGCTGAGCATTGCTCAGCTGCCCTCTGGGGCTGCTCTGCTGCAGGCTCTCAGCCCCAGGCTCTCAGCCTCTGCTGCTCCCAGAGCTGCTCCAGGCCCCTCAGCAGCTTCATGGCTCTCCCCTGCACTCTCTCCAGCAGTTTCCTGCCTCTGGAACTGGGGAGCTCAGAACTGCCCCCAGGACTCCAGATGTGGCCTCACAAGGACAGAGCAGAGGGGCAGGAGAACCTCCCTTGACCTTCCACCAGCCCAGGCTGCTCAGGGACTCATCCAGCCTGGCCTTGAACACCTCCAGGCAGGGGGCAGCCACAACCTCCCTGGGCAACCTGTGCCAGTGTCTCACCAGCCCCAAGGGTGGCTCCCATGCCTCCCACAAGGCAGTCATCTCCATAGGCCCTGGCATGAACACTGGCTGGGACCTCCTGGTTCCCTGTCTCATTTGCTCCCCTGAGGAGCTTTGCTCTGCAGAGAGCCCTGCAGCTCTCATCTCCCCCCAGAGTTTTCAGCAGAGCACTGTGGCTCTTCTGCTGAAGGGGCAGCAGTTATGGGAAGGAAGTGTTTTGAGTGGCAAAGTGCTGGTGCAGGACAGCAGGGGTGGTTTGGCCAATATTAGCAGGTGGAGGTTTGCCACCTTCTGATTAAAGCCACCCCTGCTCCAGAGGAGCTGCTGGGGGCAAGGCAGCCTGGGCACACCCCCCCAGGCCCCACAGATGGCTGCCTGGGAAACATTTGCTGACCTCTGGTTCTCTCCTCAGGGTCTGTCACACCCAGGGAAGCAGCTGCAGGTCCATGCAGCAGCAACAGCAAAAGCCAGCACGTGGAGGGGGAGCATAACTGAGGTCTGGAGAGGCTGGATGCAAGGAATGATTCAAAGAGATCCTTCTGCACAATGGCCTGAGAGAGGCAACAGAAGAAGTTTCCTGGAGGGTGTATGTTGCAAAGAAGAGATGAGGTTTGTTTAGTGCTGCACACTGGGGCATGGCTGGAAGGCATGGGATTAAATCTGTGCATGGAAAAGCTGATCTGACTGTCAGGAATCAGGCCTGCAGCTCTGGAAAAGGATCCCCACCTGCAAAGGGTTAATTAGTGCAGCTTCCCCCCGGGAGCATTCCTGCCCCCAGAGCTCTGGGGCTGGAGCACTCCCAGCAGGTTGCTGCAGTGCCCCCGGGGTGCAGCCCTGCAGGTAGAGCTGCTCAGGAACCACAGGATGTGAGGGGCTGGGAGGGACCCCCAGAGGTCACCCAGCCCAGCCCCTGCCAGAGCAGGGCAGCCAGGGCAGGGCAGCCAGGGCAGGGCAGCCAGGGCAGGGCACCCAGAGCAGGGCAGCCAGAGCAGGGCAGCCAGGGACACAGCCAGGGGGGGCTGGGAAGGCTCCAGAGCAGACTCCACAACCTCTCTGGGCAGCCTGCTCCAGGCTCCAGCAGCCTCACAGGGACAAAGGTTTCCCTCCTGTTGCTGTGGCTCCTCCTCTGCTCCAGCTTGCCCCCAGTGCCCCTGGTGCTGTGCTTGGCCAGCCCTGAGCAGAGCCTGGCTCCAGCCCTGCACATCTTTACCCCAGCACTGAGGGCAGCCCTCAGGCTGCTCTGCTCCCAGCTCCCAGCCCCAGCTGCCTCAGCCTGGCCTCACAGGAGATGTTCCACTGCCTGCAGCAGCTCTGTGCCTCTGGGCTGGGCTCTCTCAGGCAGTTCCCTGAGCTCCTTCTCGAGCTGAGGAGCCCAGAGCTGGGCACAAGATTCCAGCTGTGGCCTCAGCAGGGCAGAAGGCTCCTTCTTTGCCAGGGTAGCTTGAATTAGCCTCTTTTAAAGCAAGATGATTGTTTGGGTGCTGTTCAGCTGCCTCTTCTCCACAGTCCTTCAGGGACTACAGCTTCAGCAGAAGGGGAATGTCCCAGGAGTGTGGTTGGGCAAAGGAAGAGGAGAGGCAGGGGCAGAGCTGGGTGGGAGAAGGAGTCCCCAGTGAAATGAATCCTTCACTGAAGGCACCTGGCATGTTTCTATTAGGAGGGAGATCAAAGCAGTTTCTCCTGCTGGAAGACCTTGTGGAAGAGGGTAAGACAGTTGAAACTAGATGTAATGGGCTCATTAAAGTGCTGAGTGATTTTTATTCACCCAAGAATTATGTTCTTCCTCAAAGACATGATTATTTCCAGGACCTCAGGCAATATCCAGATGAAGAGATGTCTGAATCTATAACCAGCCTGAAAGACTTCTCTGCCCAGCACAGGCCCAGCCTGGCAGCAGAAGAGGAGCTGCTGGTAGGGGCTGCCTGCATGCACTGCTGCTGAGGCACACAGCAGCCTCCCCTGTGCAGCCAAGAGGAGGGCAGAGGCCATGCTGTGCAAGCAGGAGTGTGGCCCTCAGTGCTAGCTACAGCAGGTCTCAAGGCTGGCTCCCCACTCCTGAGTGGCCAGAGGGCATCCTGTGACTCTCACACCTTGGTGCTCTGAGTGCCCGACCTGGGATCCCCTCTGGGTGGTGCTTAGCCTCTTCTTGCTGTCCCAAGGCAGGCAGGAAAGAAGAGGCTGAGTGGTTAGCTCCAAAGCTCTCCTTCTTTCCTGAGGCTGGGGTGTCCCCAGGTCCCACATTCACAGCTCCACAGCTGGCACTGGGCTGGGAGGCAGCCCCCAGGGGCATCCTGGCCAAGCCCTGCAGCCCCAGGGACAGCTGCAGCTGGAGCACAGGGACACAGCCAGGCTGAGCTTGGATGTCTGCAGGCATGGAGCCTCAGCCCCAGCCCTGGGCAGCCTGTCCCAGTGTCTCCCCAGCCTCCCTGTGCAGAACTTCCTCCTGCTGTCCAACCTGCCCCTGCCCTGCTGCAGTTCCAAACCCTTGCTCCTTGTGCTCTCCCCACAGCCCCTTCTGAGCAGTCCCTGCCCAGCCTGCCTGCAGCTCCCTGCAGCTATTGCAGTGCAGCTCTGGGGTCTCCCTGCAGCCTTCTCCTCTCCAGGCTGAACACCATCTGAACCTGTGAGCCTGGAAGTGCTCCTGAGCCTACCAGCTGGGGACAGACAAACCAGCAGAGGCTGCAGGTGACCTACTGACCTACACTGACCATCTGGGCCCAGGATCCTGTCTCCCATGGGTCCCTGATGCACGCATTGCTAGGCCACCTGCCTCTCACACCTGGCATCACCAACTCTTCCATGCCATTTGCACCACTCCTGCCCTTGTGAGCACATCTGGCTGGTGGCCATCAAAGCCTGAGGCTGTACTCCAGAGTCTGCAGGTCCCACTGCAGCATGAGCCTCCTGCCAGGCTTTCACAGCCCATGCTAAACCCCCTGGCAGCAGGGTGCCCACTGCCCCCACCAAGCTGCTCCCTTGGGGATGCCTTTCCTTGCCCAGCCCAAGGTCATCTGTCTTCCCTCATCACAGCTCCTCCCTGCCCGCTTCCTAAGGAGGCAAACACACTGAGCTCTGCTGCCACTCTGCTCTTTGGGCCACTGTGGTCCCTTCAGCCTGCTCTGGCTTCTCATGGACCTGGGCTGGAGGGGAGGTCTCTCTCTGCCTGGTGAAAGGGATGCACAAGAGCTGAGTGAGGGGCAGTGAGCTTCCAGTCCCCCCCGGGGCTGCACAGCCAGCAGGTCCCAGGGCTGGTGGGACCAGGGGCCCCCAGTGGGGAGGAGGGATGCTGCTGGCTGCAGCCCAGGAGGGAGGAAGCAATCAGAGGCAAACAAGGAGGGGGGATTTGCCTCCTGCTGTGGGGATTCAGGGCTAACTCCTGGCAGCAGGCTGGAGGCACTCTGGGGCATGTTGTGAGTAATATTCTCTGATCCATTGTTTCACCTTCTCTGAGGCATATTTTATCTCAGCACAATCTTCTGTTGATATTTCAGAGGTCCTCCTGGCAGCTTTCTGAGATGAATCACATCTTTGTCTAACTATTCCCTTTGGAGACACACAACACAAAGAACCCAGCCCCAGAACAACAACAACCAACCCAACCCCCAGCAAGCCAACCCCAAGCTCCCTGGGTGCAGCACCACGGGGAGCACTTGGGGCTGATACTTCGCTCCTCGACACGCTGGGAGGGAGAAGCCTCCTGCCCTGTCCATGGTGTCCCTGATGCCACTCTCTAGGGCCCCAAAGGGCTCTTTCAGCCTCTCTGTGACCCTGGGTGAGGGTTAGGGACAATTCTGCTGGCCACCAGTGTCATGAGTGGCCAAAGAGAGCCCTGGCTAGCCAGCTTGCACAGAGCAGGAGCAGAGAGTCCCTGAAGCTGGGAGGGACTTTGCAGCTCATCCAGTCCAGGCACCAAGCACTGCCAGCTCCCCACTCACCCACAGCCCTCAGCACCACATCTCCAGGGCTTCCACAGCCCTCCAGGGATGGAGACTCCACCACTGCCCTGGGCAGCCTGGGCCAGGGCTTGGCAACCCTCTGGGGGAAGAAATCGATCCTCAAGTCCAACCTCAACCTTCCCTGGGGCAACTGGAAGCCACTTTCCTCTTGTCCTATCATTTCTTACCTGGGAGAAGAGACCAAGCCCCACCTGGCCCCAAGCTCCTCTCAGGCATCTGTGCAGGGTGAGGAGGTCCTCCCTCAGCTGCCTTTTCTCCAGGCTGCACAGCCCCACTTCCCTCAGGGTCTGCTCACAGGGCTTTGCTCTAGACCTGGCCCCAGCTTGGCTGCTCTGTCAAGGGGAGATCAGTGGCACAGGACCTTGCTTGCATTCTGGGTGGCACCAGCTGATTAGTGAAGGAACAGAGAAGCCCACCCAGAGGAACCCAGGGGCCTGAGTGCTCTCTCCAGCCCCCTGCAGGGAGGCTGAGTGAGGAGGGGGCAGCCTCTGCTGCTCGCTGTTCAGCGACAGGCCCTGGGGCAAGGGTTCCAGGCTGCAGCAGGGGAGGCTCAGGCTGCAGCTCAGGAACTCTTTCTGCTCTGAAAGGGTTCTCAGACCTTGGAAGCCAGCAGCAGGGGTGGGGTCACCATCCCTGGGGGGGTTCAAAGCTGTGGAGATGTGGTGCTGAGGGACATGGCTGAGTGCTGACCTTTCTGTGCAGGGTGGGACTGGGCGATCCTGGAGGTCATTCCCAACCAGATCTGTTCTGTGACTCTGTGACTGGCCCAGGAGCTGCACCTCAGCAGCCACAGCCCCTGCTGAAAACATCTCTCCTGTGAGCACAGCCTGAGGGAGTTGGAGAGGAGAAGGCTCCCAGGAGACCTCATTGTGGCCTTCCAGGAGCTGCAGGGGGCTGCAGGAAAGCTGGGGAGGGACTTTGGAGGGTGTCAGGGAGGGACAGGACTGGGGGGGATGGGCAAAAGTAGAAGTGGGGAGATGGAGATTGGCTGTGAGGAAGAAGTTGTTGGCCAGGAGGGTGGTGAGAGCCTGGCACAGGCTGCCCAGGGAGGTGGTGGCAGCCTCCTGGCTGGAGGTGTTTGCAGCCAGGCTGGAGGTGGCTGTGAGCAACCTGCTGTGGTGTGAGGTGTCCCTGCCCAGGGCAGGGGGTTGGGGCTGGCTGAGCCTTGGGGTCCCTTCCACCCTGGCAGCTCTGTGACTCCATCTCCACTTGCAGGAGCTCTGGCACCAGCCCAGCCTCCAGCACCAACTGCCTCTAACCCCAGGCTCCAGAACCAACTGCACCCCGGAGCCTCTCTTTTCCCCACCGACCACTTGCCGCTCCCGCAGCCCCGAAGCAGCGCGGCGCAGGCGGGGAAGCGCCAGGGCAAGAGTGCCACCTGGTGCCATCTGCCGCAGCCCCGGGCGCAGGCAGCTCCTCTGCAGTGCAGAGCAGGGCGATGCGGGAGCCAGCCGCGGCACTTTGACCGAACCCAGGCGTTTCCCTCAGCGACAGTTCGGTCACCTCCTGCGGGCGACTCTGACTCTGTAGCCGGGGGGCCGGGGGCTGTGCTCAGCTCCTGGGCAACCCAGCCCCGAAGGCGGGGGCAGAGCTCCCCGGAGCAGCCCTGGCCCTGGCTGCCAGCGGAGTCATTGTCCTGGCAAGTGGCTAATTAGGTGCATCGGGGCCGGGGGGTCTGCGCCTCCCTCTGCACCGGCCCCCGAGAGCTGCCCCTGGGCTCCCTGCTCTGATGTAGTGAGAGATTAACATCTTGTCTCTATGCAAATGCTGTCGGGCTGGAGGCTCTGGGAAGCAATCCTGGCAGATCAGGACACGACCCAGTGGCAGAGCCTGACAGCAGAATGGCTCTGCCTGGCCCAAGGAGGTTAATTCCTGTCATGACCCAATTTAATCATGGAATCATGGAACTGGGAGGGAGCTCAAGGCTCAGCCAGCCCCAGCCCCCTGCCATGGGCAGGGACCCCTCACACCACAGCAGGTTGCTCACAGCCACCTCCAGCCTGGCTGCAAACACCTCCAGCCAGGAGGCTGCCACCACCTCCCTGGGCAGCCTGTGCCAGGCTCTCACCACCCTCCTGGGCAACAACTTCTTCCTCACAGCCAATCTCAATCTCCCCACTCCTAGTGCTGCTCCATCCCCCCCAGTCCTATCCCTCCCTGACACCCTCCAAAGTCCCTCCCCAGCTTTCCTGCAGCCCCCTGCAGCTCCTGGAAGGCCACAATGAGGTCTCCTGGGAGCCTTCTCCTCTCCAGCCTGCACAGCCCCAACTCCCTCAGCCTGTCCTCATGGGAGAGGAGCTCCAGCTCCTATCACTCCGTGGCACCCCAGGCCAGGCTGCTCAGAGGGTGGTGTGTGCAGTCAGACAGGGGAGGGGGATGAGAGGAGCCCAGGGGTCAGTTGCCACAGGGGAGGGGGATGAGAGGAGCCCAGCAGTCAGTTGCCACAGGGGAGGGGGATGAGAGGAGCCCAGCAGTCTGTTGCCACAGGGGAGGGGGATGAGAGGAGCCCAGGGGTCAGTTGCCACAGCTGGGCAGGGAAGGGTTTTGCAGGTGCTGGGAGGAAAGGGCAGGTACCCCCCGGGGAGGAAATGTCACAGGCTATTAGCCTCTGCAGAGCAGGCAGAGCAAGGAGCCCTTGGCATTTGTGTTCCAGGGAAGGGTCAATAGGAACAAGCTGCCCAGGCAGTGCCTCCTCTGCCCCCCCTGATTTTCAGTCACCACTGGAGTTATGGCATTTGAGCTCCTGCATTCTCCTTGGGAAGGTTTCAGTCTCTCCTGAAGCCTGGGCCAGAAAGGTCAAGGCTGAAGCAGTCATTTGGGGGAGACAATGCCCTCCCAGGCAGAGCTGTTTGCACCCAGCTTCTGTGGCTGGCTTGTCTGAGTTCATTCTGCTGGGCTCTGCTTGACCTCAGCCTAAGAACTCCTGGGAGAGCATCTGGGTGTGCAAGGCAGAGCCCCCCCAGCTCTGCCACTGGGCTGTGGGGGGCTTGGGGTTGGATCTGCTGTGCAGATGTGGCTCAGCAGCTCTCACAGACACACAGAGTGGGTTGGGTTGGAAGGGACCTCAAAGCTCATCCAGTGCAGCCCCCTGCCATGGGCAGGGACAGCTCCCACCAGCCCAGGCTGCTCAGGGCCTCATCCAGCCTGGCCCTGAACACCTCCAGGGCAACCACAGCCTCCCTGGGCAGCCTGTGCCAGAGTCTCCCTACCCTCACTGCCAAGGATGCCTTCCTCATCTCCACTCCCCATCTCTCCTCTCCCAGCTCCAAGCCCTTGTCCCTTGTCCTGTCCCTCCCAGCCCTTGCCCAAAGTCCCTCCCCAGCTCTCCTGGAGCCCCTGCAGGCACTGGGAGCTCTGGAGAGGTGCTGACCCCTCTGGTGCATTTCCCTGCACTAACAGCCTTGCTGCCACTTGCTCTTCCTCGGTCTCCAGCACGTTTGCTCCCTGCCAGAGGGGAGCCTTGGTGTGGACCACAGGGAGATGGAGCCTGGGGTGGGAATCATTTTGTGGCATCATCTCCTCCTGGGGGGGCTGTAACTGCTTACAGCCACAGACATCTGCCTGGGGCCATCATTTTTCCTCATGGGCTCCAGCACAGGACTGAGTGAGGCAGAGAGAGATGTGCAGTTGGAGGGATGGGAGCTTCCTCTTTCCCTGCAATAAACCCCTCCAAAGTGCCTGGGTAACCTGTCCATAAAGGTGATGGATGCCCTGGGAGCCTGTCTCCTGCACTGAAAATCATCTGCTGTCTGCTGAGGTCTGGCTAATTCTTCTCTGAGCAGCTGTGGTGGTGTCTGGGGGCCTGGCTGTACATCACTGCTGTGGGTGCTTTGTGCAGGGCTGGGGGGTTCATGAGGCATGTAAATAGGCTCCTTGTAAGGAATAAGCTGAGAGATGCCACTTCCATACATCACTGCAGGATGGGGAGCTGCTAGGAGAGCACTGCCTGGCAGGGCAGCCCCCAGACCTGTCCTGCAAGGGGCAGAGAATCAACCAGGCTGGAAAAGACCTCAGGGATCATCCAGTCCAACCTGTGACCTAATGCCCAACACCTCCTGACACCCAAACCCTGGCTCCAGGTGCCACATCCAAGCCTGTCTTGAGCACCTCCAGGGGTGGGGACTCCACCACCTCCCTGGGCAGCACATCCCAGTGGCCAATTACTCTTTCTGGGAAGAACTTTCTCATCACCTCCAGCCCAAACCTCCCCTGGCACAGCTTGAGACTGTGTCCTCTTGTTCTGGTGCCTGGGAGAAGAGCCCAACCCCCACCTGGCTACAGCCTCCCTTCAGGCAGTTGTGGAGAGCAAGAAGGTCTCCCCTGAGCCTCCTCCTTTCCCTGGCTCTCCTCTCTGGTCGCAGGCACAGCTCAGGGCTGTGGAGAGAGATGCCTGGAGGGGTGCAGCCCAGCAGTGCCTCACCAGGGCTGGAGGCTCACCTTTGACTCTCTGAGTCCCCAGCTTGGTTTTACAGCTGCTGTCTGACTGCACAACCTGAGCTGGCCCAGGCTGCAGGAGCAGGAAAGGACAAGGGAGAACCTCTCGGGGTCAGGTATTTGACAGCCTGGCAACACCAGGAGCTACAGGCACCTGGGGCACCAGGGGCTGGCTCTGATCTTCCAGTCATAGAATCACCACAGAGCTGCCAGGGCTGGCAGGGACCCCAAGGCTCAGCCACCCCCAGCCCCCTGCCCTGGGCAGGGACACCTCACACCACAGCAGGTTGCTCACAGCCACCTCCAGCCTGGCTGCAAACACCTCCAGGCAGGAGGCTGCCACCACCTCCCTGGGCAGCCTGTGCCAGGCTCTCACCACCCTCCTGGCCAACAACTTCTTCCTCACAGCCAATCTCCATCTCCCCACTTCCAGTTCTGCTCCATCCCCCCCAGTCCTGTCCCTCCCTGACACCCTCCAAAGTCCCTCCCCAGCTTTCCTGCAGCCCCCTGCAGCTCCTGGAAGGCCACAATGAGGTCTCCTGGGAGCCTTCTCCTCTCCAGCCTGCACAACCCCAACTCCCTCAGGCTGTGCTCATGGGAGGGCAGCTCCAGCCCTCTGCTCCCCCCCATGCAACAGGAGAGTGCCCTGTGGGGAAGGCACCAGGGAGCAGCCCTGCATCCAGGCCAGGGGAGGAGAACCACGCAGGCGAGGGGCAGTGATCTGCTGGGCTGCCTGAGGAGCACTTCCCTTGGCTGCCTGAGCAGAGAGGATTCTTTTGGGGGGGTCTGTGTTAGGTAAAAGCTCTCTGCCTGCCTCTGCTCAGAGGTGACCTAACCTGGGCTGGTGCAGAGGGGGAGCTGCTGCGGGTCCTGCCGGGGGGAAAGGAAGCTCTGTGCGGAGCAGCTCGGCAGGGCTGGCAGCTACCAAGGAGCTCAGCTGGAGTGCTGCTTGTCCCCTCCTTGCCACCCTCACTGCTGCTCCAGCTTCCTGGGGGGGAGGTTTCTCCTCTCCTCTCCCAGCTCATGCTGTAATTCCTGTGGGGTTCTGTCTTTGCTTTCCACACCTGCCCCAGGTCTTGGATTGGGTTCTGCAGCATCCAGCAGGGCAGAAAGGAGAGAGAGAGAGGAGGAAAGAGCAGGGGGGGAGGGAAGCTCCCAAGAGTGTGCTTTGGGGGTTGGTTTGCTGGGGAAAGCCCCTGGAATGGTGGCCCTGGTGGGTCTTAAAGGTGCAGGAAACAGCAGGCAAGGGGAAGGGAACTGAAAAGCCTTATTAAAAGGCATCAATCTTGCAGTGAGCCTGGGAGGCTTCTCTCCCCGCTCTGGGTGCTGCCAACTCTTGAGCAGCCTCCCTGGGAAGCAGAACATCTCCCTTCACCCCTGCCAAGGGCTCTTCCCGACCAACACAGGGGATGTGAGCTGGGGCTGGGGCAGATGCTGGCTCTGGGCATGTGCAGAGGGTCCCCAGAAAGCCTTTTGTCAGGACCTTACCAGGCAAAGGGTGAGGGAGAGTCAGCCAGGGGCAGTCCCAGCTCAGCAGCGTGGCCACTGCCCCCTCCCAGCTGCAGCTCCTTCCCCTGCAGGTGGGAAGGGGCAGCTGGAAGCTGAGGGCTGGGGCTGCACACCCTGCCCCTGCCCTCCCCTCCCAGCCTCCTGGGCCCCCCCAGCTGAAGCCAGCCCCTTTCCCAGCTCAGCTCCTCTGAGAGCAGGGACCAGTGCCACAGAGCTGTGCACGAGGGCCAGGGCTGCTCTGCCTTCAGCTGCAGCAGTTGGAGCAGGCTCCCTGCTGCCCTTGCTGTGCACAAAGCAGGGCAGGCTGCCCCCAGGCCCCCAGCCAGGACCCCTCACCTCTTCCCTGGGACACAGAGGAGCAGGCATGCAGTCAGAGTGGCTTAGGTTGAAGGGACCTTAGCTATCCTCTACTTAACCTCCCCACCATGGGCAGGGACTCCTCTGAGCTGCACTCAGCTGCTCCAGGACTCATCCAGCCTGGCCTGGGACACCCCCAGGGAGGAGGCAGCCACAGCCTCCCTGGGCAGCCTGTGCCAGAGCCTCAGCAGCCTCACACTGAGGAACTTCTTCCTCAGCTCCACTCTGACCCTGCTCTGCCTCAGCTCCAAACCATTCCCCTGGGCCTGGCTCAGACCCCCTCAGGAACAGTTCCTCTGCAGCCTTCCTGCAGGCTCCCTTCAGGTGCTGGCAGCAGCTCTGAGGTGCCCCTGGAGCCTTCTCCTCTGCAGGCTGCACAGCCCCAGCTCCCTCAGCCTGTGCCCCCAGCAGAGCTGCTCCAGCCCTGGCAGCATGCCTGGCCCTGCCCTGCTGCCCATGGCCACCTCTGCTCCCTGCCAGCTCCTGTGCCCTTGGAGGGCCACAGCACACAGCACTCAGCCTGCTCCTGTGGGGCTCTGGCAGAGTGGTGACAAAGCTGCTGTGAGTCTTCCCCTGGCAGCCCCAGCTGGAGGGGGGCAGGGGGAAGCCCCTGGGTGCCATTGAGGGGCAGCATGGCACAGCTGCCCTGCAGGGGTGGTGCCCCTGGGCTGCAATCCAGCCCAGCTCTGCCTTGAGCTGCTCTCTCAGGGGAGCACCTCCCAGCCCCGCAGCCCTCCCTCTCTGCACACTCCCTGGAAGGCTGCTGCCCCTTTTGGCAGGGAGAAGCTCTCCCATGCCAGCCCCAGGCTGGGCTGCATGGCCCCAGCTGATGGCTGCCTCCCTCCAGGCCTTTTCCCTCGCTGGAGGCTCCCAGCCTCACACAGCTCAACCCCAAAAGCCTCTTTGGGCTCTCTCTTGCCGGCGCTGGTGGCAGCTGCTCCGTGCTCCCCTGCCTCCCCTCTGCTCCCTGCTGCTCCTCTCTGGCACAGCACCATCCCCCCAGGCCTTTTTCCTTCGTGCACACTCAGATGTGTTTATTGAGCAGTGGGGGAGCTGTGCCCCCCGGGGCCAGCCCTGCTCGATGTCCTTGGCAGTGACCTGGACAGCAGCTTTGGAGGTGACACTGAGCTGGGGGGCAGTGCTGATCTGCTGGCTCTGCAGAGGGACCTGGCCAGCCTGGATCCATGGTCACTGAGATGAGGTTTAGCAAGGCCCAGGGCTGGGTCCTGCCCCGGGGTCACAACCACCCCATGGATGCTCCAGGCTCGGGGCAGAGTGCCTGGAAACTGCCCAGCAAAAAGGGCCTGGGGGTGCTGACTGACCCCCAGCAGATGGACACAAGTCAGGGGGTGCCCAGGTGGCCAAGAAGGCCACCAGCATCCTGGCCTGGATCAGCAAGGTTGTGGCCAGCAGGAGCAGGGCAGGGATTGCCCCCTGGGCTCAGCCCTGGAGAGGACACAGCTGGAAGCCTGGGGTCAGCCTGGGGCTCCTCACCCTGAGAAGGACACTGAGGGCTGGAGCAGGGCCAGGGAAGGGCAACAGAGCTGGGGAAGGGGCTGGGGAGGAGCAGCTGAGGGAGCTGGGGAGGTTTATCTCACGAAGAGGAGGCTGAGGGAGACCTCCTCACTCCACACATCCTGCACAGGAGGCTGGAGCCAGGGGGGTGTTGGTCTCTTCTGCCAGGTACCAAGTGACAGGACAAGAGGCAATGGCCTCAGGCTGCCCCAGGGGAGGTTTAGGCTGGGCAGGAGGAACCATTTCTTCCTCCCAAGGGCTGTGCCAGGCTGCCCAGGGCAGTGCTGGGGTCCCCATGCCTGGGGGGGTTGCAGAGCTGTGCAGT
This sequence comes from Dryobates pubescens, assembly GCF_014839835.1. NCBI lineage: Eukaryota > Metazoa > Chordata > Aves > Piciformes > Picidae > Dryobates > Dryobates pubescens. The sequence continues at coordinate 817,016 of NC_071636.1, forward strand.
GTGGTGCTGAGGGGCAGGGCTCAGTGGGGAGCAGGGCTCAGTGGGGAGCTGGCAGTGTTAGCTTTGCAGCTGGACCTCTCAAAGGTCTCCTGCTCTGCTCAGGCCTGCAGCTTGCTGGCCAGGACCCCTCTGGCTCACCAAGCACGCTGCAGAAGCCCCTGGCCGGGGGGCACAGAGCCTTGCTCCTTACCTGGGGGCCTCTTCCCTTGCTTTGCCAGGAGCTGTGTGAGCCTCTGGGCAGCCCCTGTGCCCCAGGGCCAGGATTCAACACCCCTCAGCCCTGCAGCTCTCCTCTCACTGCTACTCTGCTCCCCGTGGGAGGTGCTGGCACCTAGGGGGGTACCAGCAGGTAATCAGCTGCCAGGGAGGGAGGGAGGGAGAGGCACCTGCCAGAGCTGTGCTGCAGTGGAGGGAGCCTGGGCTCTGGGCAGGCTCAGTCCAGCAGGTGACAGCTGCAAATCAGCCTGCAGGGCTCAGAGGCAGTGCCAGGGAGAGGCAGAGCCCCTGCCAGCCCCCTGCCAGCACCCCCAGGGAGAGCCCTGCAGCAGCACAGTGCAGGCATCTCCCTTCTCCTCGCTCCTTCCTGGGGGCACCTGGCCCTCAGTCCTGACCAGCACTCACTCCCTGCAGCCACCTTGCTCCCACAGCAGCTCCCCTGTGAGGCTGCCCAGCTGGGGGGCCTGCTGCACACCCCCAGGTGCTGCCCCTCGCAGGCACTCTGCCTCTGTGCCCCTCGGCAGAGGGGCTGGTGGGAAGCAGCGGTGCCTGGAGACCCTGGGCAGCTTCCCTCCCTCCCAGCAAAGGGAACAAAGCTGGGCACAGGCCACAGCTCAGCCCCCTGCAGGGGCCAGGGGCACTGCACCTCTGGCCTGGCTTTCCACAGCCACAGCAGCCTGCCTGGGGCTGCCACTGCCCTGCCCCAGCGGGGAGCAGGTGGTGAGGTGGTGATGCTCAGCAGAGTAGCAGTGGAGAGCCTTGAATGTGTCACCTAACTCCCTCCTGAGGAGAAGCTGTTGTAGGACTGGAAGGAAGGCTCTGGAGGGGCTGGAAGGTGTCCAGGGAAGGGACTGCAGCAAAGCCAGAGGTGGGGATTGAGACTGGATGTGAGGAAGAAGTTGTTGCCCATGGGGGTGGTGAGAGCCTGACACAGGCTGCCCAGGGAGGTGGTGGCAGCCTCCTGCCTGGAGGTGTTTGCAGCCAGGCTGGAGGTGGCTGTGAGCAGCCTGCTGTGGTGTGAGGGGTCCCTGCCCAGGGCAGGGGGCTGGGGCTGGCTGAGCCTTGGGGTCCCTGCCAGCCCTGAGCCTTCTGTGACTCTGTGTTCCTATGACAGCTTTTGCTGGCAGTGAGAAGGGCAACCTGGGAGATGATCCATGAGGGGCTCCTGCTGCCCTGGGGGGTGCTGTGCTGTGCTGTGCTGTGCTGTGCTCTGCTCTGCTCTGCTCTGCTCCCCTGGTTTGTCTTTCCCTCTCCCAGCAGCTGCCCCTGCCTTGCAGAGTCACTTCACTGATTTTTTGCCAGCACCTTTCCCACTTTCCCCTCTGGTTGTGTCATTACCACACTCCATCCATCACCTCCATGGCCTCCACCCAGCACTGCTGCAGGTGAGCACAGCCTTGCACAAGAGCTTGGCAGGCCTTGGCAGCCCCTGATCAAGGAGGGCACCGCTGGGGGGTGTCCCTGGGGCTGCCTCACACATTCCATTACCCCTGCACATTGTGCATCACATTTCCTGAGCCTGCTGAGCTGAGGCCTGCCCTGGAAGTGTCTCCCTCTGCTCCAGAGAGAAGTCCAAGCTCTGCCTGCTGCACTGAACCTGCCTGCAGGACACTCAGACCACCCCAGCCGTGCCCTGCTGCGGCACCCAGCCAGGCAGCTGGAGCAAAGGAACCTCCTGGAGTGCCAGTGGGACCAGGGAAGGAAAAGAGATGACTTCCTGTGCTGTGGCAGCAACTCAGGCTGACTCTGTGGTCCCCTGCTGGCACTGAGCCCCACACAGCCAGCCAGGGCACAGCAGAGACTGAGGTGGAGCCTGCTCTGCGCTGGGGCTCGCCCTGAGCTGCTCTGCCAGGCTGCACAGGCTCAGGCTGTGGGCACAGGGACTGAGACCTGGGGGCCAGGGGGAAGCTGCCAGGCTCCTTTTCAAGGGGCCCAGTGACAGGACAAGGAACCACAGGGACAGGCTGGGACACAGGAGGCTGCACCTCGACAGGAGACAGCTCTGTATGGTGAAGGTAACAGAGCCCTGCAGCAGGCTGCCCAGGGAGGTTGTGGAGTCTGCTCTGGAGCCTTCCCAGCCCCCCCTGGCTGGGTGCCCTGCCCTGGCTGCCCTGCTCTGGCAGGGGGCTTGGGCTGGATGCTCTCTGCAGCTCCCTCCCAGAACCCATTGTGTGGCTCTGTGGCTGCAAGGAGCAGCACAGGAGCACAGGCACCAGGGCACAGCAAGACCAACTCCCAGAGCTGAGAGGGAACTGAAACTGGTCCTAGAAAGCCTCCAGACCAGGCTGCAGAGGCAGGCTGGGAGCACAGGGCTGGAGGTGCAGACAGAGCCCTTGCTGAGGCAGGCTGATAACAGAGAGGAGAGGAGAGATAAGGAGAGGCTGAGGAGGGAGGGAAATGAGACAGCAGCAGCAGAGCTTTTGTGGCTTTGTCAGGGAACAAAAACCAGAGGAAGTGAGAAAACTCTGAGAGGAACAATAGCCAGGCCCCAGCCAAGCCAGCAAATACATCTGGTGCACAATGGAGCTGCAGCAGGCAGGGGACAGGAGAGCAACAGCAAAGAGAAGGAGGGGAATAAGGAGTGGAGAGCAGCACCCCAGCACACCCCAGGCAGAGAGGGTTCCCTGTTTGAGGGCAAGATGACTCTGGGGCATCTCTTCTCACCTCCCAGGTGACAGTGGCTCTGGGAGAAGCAAACTGCCTGCAGGTAGCCAACAATGGCACTGAACAAGGCCAAGTGCTGGGTGCTGCACTGTGCCCACAGCAACCCCAGGCAGCCCCAGAGGCTGGGGACAGAGTGGCTGAGAGCTGCTGGCAGAGAGGGCCCTGGGGTGCTGGTGGCCAAGCAGCTGAACAGGAGCCAGCAGTGTGCCCAGGGGGCAGGAAAGCCAAAGGCCTCCTGGCTGGGCTCAGCAGTGCTGTGTCCAGCAGCAGCAGGGAGGGGATTGTCCCCTGGGGCTCAGCTCTGGGCAGCCCACAGCTCCAGTGCTGGGGCCAGCTCTGGGCACCTCAGCACAGGAGAGCTGTGGAGGTGCTGGAGCCAGGGCAGAGCAGGGCAAGGAAGCTGGGAAGGGCCTGGGGAAGGAATCTGAGGAGCAGCAACTGAAGGAGCTGGGGATGGGTGGTGTGAAAGAGAGGAGGCTGAGGGAGACCTCACTGCTGTCTGCAGCTCCCAGCAGGGAGGTGGTGGAGAGGCTGCTGCTGCTCTCTGCTCCCAGGTCAGTAGTGATGGAACAAGAGGCAATGGCCTCAAGCTGAGCTGGGCAGCTTCAGGCTGGACAGTAGGAAACATTTTTCCCCTCAGGAGTGGTCAGGGCTTGGAATGTGCTGGGCAGGGAGGTGGTGGAGTCCCCAAGCCTGGAGGTGGTTTGGCTGTGGTGCTTGGGGCTGTGGTGTTGGGGTGAGCCTTGCAGAGCTGGGCTCTGGGGTGAGCCTTGCAGAGCAGGGCTCTGGGCTGGACCCTGAGGCTCTGCTCCATCCTGGATGTCTCTGTGGTCCTGTGTGAACAACAAGCAAGACATCAGGAGAGGTTTGAGCTATGGGACTGCCAGGCAAGTCAGAGAGATAGCCCCCAAGATTTATTACCCTTCTCCACTCCTCAACTCCTGATACAGCTTCAGAACTTGTGGGAAGTCTTATTTATCAAGCAGAGGGAAAGGACAAATGCAAGAAGAGGCCCTGACAGACCATAACTCAGCGTGCTGGGTGAACCCCCAGCCACTGGCAGCTCTCATTTCACTCTCTGTGTGCAGAGAACTTGGCACTGGCATTGTTTTGATGTAATTTCTCTGTGAGAGCTTTGCCCATTCATCCTGGCTGCAGATCTGATAAGCAGAGGGGAAGGCAACACCAGGCACAAGTTGTTCTGGAGTGGAGCAGGCTCCAGGGAAGCTGCAAGCAAAAGAGGTTTTTATTAACAGCTCAAATATTGACTGAATGTTGGGAGGAGAGGGGGGGGAGAGGCTCCAGGAGCAACCTCAGCAGAGTCCCAGGCTGCTGCTGGCAAGGCTTTGCCTGCCCTGCCAGCCTCTTGCCCTGGTGGACACAGGGTCACCCTGGCAGCTGCAGGCTGGGCTGGGCAGGGGCAGGGTCCTGCCACCCCCTGCAGGCTCCTGGTCACCCCCAGGTCCCTCTCCAAGCTGCAGCTTCCCAACCACTCATCCAGGGCTGGGCTTGAGGCTCCATCCCTGGAGACATCCAAGCTCAGCCTGGCTGTGTCCCTGTGCAGCCTGCTCTGGCTGGAGCTGTCCTGCAGGGGCTTGGCCAGGATGCCCCTGGGGGCTGCCTCCCAACCTGTTGCAGTCTGTGAGTGACTTTTCCACTTTGCAAACCTGGCAAGCAGGAGAGCTCAGAAGGGAGAACTCCACTGAAGGGAGCAAGCTGGGGAGCAAGCTGGCTGCCAGCTGGGCAGCAGCTGGAGAGCTAAGCAGAGGTATTCTGCACAGCACAAAGGGAACCCAGCAATGCCTCCTCAGCAGCACCAGGAGGCAGCTGCATCAGTGACTCTCATCTCACCCTGCCTGACCCAGGGGGGCACAGCAATGGGAGAGCCAAGGCACAGCTACATGTCTGAGAGCAAAGCTTGTCTATTAAAGACAGGCTCCTACCATCCAGGTCATTCATCATCCCTAACACAGGTGCCTGGCAGCCACAGAGCAGGGCAAGCTTTGCTGTGGGTGTTTTCCCCCTTCCCTTGCTGGAAAGCAATGCAGGGATGAGGTCCTGGCAGAGGAGGAGAAGATTCCCTAGAAATAAAGACCAAAAACCAATGAAAATACAAATGGAGGAGGAGAAATAACTCCTGGAGAAGAGAGAAAGCAGCCAAGAGCAAAGGCAGAGGGCCCCCCACGAGTCTGGGGGGCAGAGAGCAGAGAGCCAGGGCAAGCCTTGGAGAAAGAGAGATGGAGAGCTGGGCCCAGGGCAGCCTCAGGAGGCTCAGCCAGACCAAGGGCAGGGTCCTGCAGCTGGGGCAGGGCAATCCCAGCACTGACACAGGCTGGGCAGGGACTGGCTGAGAGCAGCCCTGGGGAGAAGGCCCTGGGGGTGCTGGGGGAGGAGAAGCTCAGCAGGAGCAGGCAGGGAGCACTGGCAGCCCAGAGAGCCAAGCAGAGCCTGGCTGCAGCCAGAGAAGTGTGGCCAGCAGGGCAGGGAGGGGATTCTGCCCCTCTGCTCCACTCTGCTGAGACCACAGCTGGAGCTCTGGGGCCAGCTCTGGAGCCTCTGTGCCAGGAAGGCTCTGGGGGGGCTGGAAGGTGTCCAGAGCAGGGCCAGGAGGAGGAGCAGAGGGCTGGAGCTGCTCTGCCCTGGGGCAGAGAGCTGGGGCTGTGCAGGCTGGAGCGCAGCAGAGCAGCTGCCTGCTCGGCGCTGGGCAGGCAGGGAGGAGCTGCGGTGCCTGCCCCAGGGGAGCCCAGGCTGGGCACGGCCGGCAGGACGCATCCGGCCCGCAGCTGAGCGCCCGCGGGGAGCTGTCCTTGGTGCGCAGCTGGAGACCTCTCGGGGGCGGCAGCAGGGCCGCAACGAGCAGCCAGCTGCAGCGCAGGGGCAGTTCTGTGCCTCCCACCACAGGGGCTGCTGCTCCCTCCAACATCCATCATCTCAAGCTGCTTTCCAGCAGCGTTCACAGAAGACCTCTGGGATGCTTCTGGGTGATTTAGGATCTCACCACGGAGAAATATAGCAGCTGCTAATATTGGGCTTAACCCTTTAACACTCACCTGGGGATGGGAGCTCCAAGGAAATACAACTCGAGCAATTTGGCAAAGATGACTCCCTGGGAAATAAAGGGCAAGGAGGGGGAGGAAAGGAGCGGGGGAGGGCAGCTTGTGGCAAAGAAGGGCTGAGAAGTGGCCCTCATGCAGGAGGAAACTAACAAAGCAACCAACAACCTTGTGGTGATTGTACTGGGAGAGCATTGTGCCTGCCCTGGGGATCCTTCAGTGGCTTGGGAGCAGACAGGGAGGAAGGAAAGGAGATGGATCATGAGTGGAAACTAGGTGTGAAGTTGCATGAGCAGGAGGACAGTGTGGAGGGGAAGGGAAGGGAGAAGAGAGGAGAGGAGAGGAGAGGAGAGGAGAGGAGAGGAGAGGAGAGGAGAGGAGAGGAGAGGAGAGGAGAGGAGAGGAGAGGAGAGGAGAGGAGAGGAGAGGAGAGGAGAGGAGAGGAGAGGAGAGGAGAGGAGAGGAGAGGAGAGGAGAGGAGAGGAGAGGAGAGGAGAGGAGAGGAGAGGAGAGGAGAGGAGAGGAGAGGAGAGGAGAGGAGAGGAGAGGAGAGGAGAGGAGAGGAGAGGAGAGGAGAGGAGAGGAGAGGAGAGGAGAGGGGAGGGGAGGGGAGGAGAGGAGAGGGGAGGGGAGGAGAGGGGAGGGGAGGAGAGGGGAGGAGAGGGGAGGGGAGGGGAGGGGAGGGGAGGGGAGGGGAGGGGAGGGGAGGGGAGGGGAGGGGAGGGGAGGGGAGGGGAGGGGAGGGGAGGGGAGGGGAGGGGAGGGGAGGGGAGGGGAGGGGAGGGGAGGGGAGGGGAGGGGAGGGGAGGGGAGGGGAGGGGAGGGGAGGGGAGAGGAGGGGAGGGGAGGGGAGGGGAGGGGAAGTAGCAAGAACATGAGTGTTTCAGAATGAGGCAATAAATCCGTGGGTAATTGCAGGCAGGGTAAATAATGCATGGGCTGGAGCAAGCTGCAGCACGCTGTGCATCCCTCCCTCAACCACTCACGTGCTGTGGGTTGGTTGGGGTTGTTTTCACCAATTATTAATGTGATTAATTTGAAGTGAGCAGGAAAGGAGCTGGGAATCCAGTGCTGGAGGGAGCAGCCAGAGCCCCCTGCCAGAGGAGGGGAGGCGAGAGGGCCGCCCTGGGAGGCCGGGAGGGAGGCAGTGCAGCACAGGAGGCAGCTGGGGACTCACTCCCAGCGGGCTGAAGGGAGCAGCCCGAGCAGCCAGAGCCCTTCAGCTCCCCCTGCCAGAGGAGGGGAGGCGAGAGGGCTGCCCTGGGAGGCCGGGAGGGAGGCAGTGCAGGAGCTGCCATAGGGAAGAGCGACTGGGGAGGTGCAGGCAGGTCAGGCTGCCCTCAGAGCCCGGGAAGCAGAGCAGCAGGCAGCTAAGCAGCGGCTTATGAGCACCTGGGGGACAATGAGGTGAGCAGGCAAGAGCCCACACGGGCCTGACAGAAGCAATTCCTGTCCAAAGCAATCCAATTTGCTCTCCTTGGCAGGATAAGTGGCCCAGTGGCTAGGGAGGGGGGGAGCTGTGCTGTGCCTTGGCTCTCTGGCAGCTGGGCTCTGGTGCTTGGCAGAGAGGGGCTGCAGGACAAGGTGGGGAAGCATCCCCTGGAAGCTGCTGGGTGGCTCTGGAGGCTCTTCCAGGCAGGGCTGTGCCCTGTGCTGCCTGCTAGGCAGCGTTTCCCTCTGTAGCCTCCAGAGCAGAGCCCAGCAGCATCAGCACAACGTTTCCTGGCAACTCAGGCAGAGCCTTGACAGCTGAGCCGGACCCCTGCTGCCTGCCCCTGGGAAACAGAGCTGATTGCTGCCTCAGCCCTGCCCAGACCTGGCAACTAGCAACCCACAGCTGCAGGCACCAGAGTCCCCCTGCCAAGCCTGCAGCTCCCCTCAGCCCTTCCCCTCCTGGGCCACTGCCCCAGCAGCAGCAGTGCCAGCAGTCTGAGGGGCACCACAGAGCCACCAAGGCTGGAAGAGACCTCAAAGGTCATCAAGGCCAACCTGCATCTCACCTGCATCTAACAGAGCAAACACAGCCAAGGGCAGGGAGGGAAACTGCCCACCTTTGGGAGCAGCAGAGAGGGCTGGGGAGCAAAAGACAAAGCACAGCTGAGCTGGGCCAAAGGAAAGGTCTGGGCTGGCCTCATGCAGCTCTGTGAGGGCAGCTCTGCAGGAGAGCAGCACCAGGGAGAAGGAGCTGGGAGTGCTGCTGGGCAGCAAGGTCTGCACGGGGCAGCAATGAGCCCTGAGGGCCAAGAGGGACCATGGGGTCCTGGGCTGCAGTCAGAGTGTGCCCAGCAGAGCCAGGGAGCTTCTCCTCCCCTCTGCTCTGCCCTGCTCAGACCTCACCTGGAGCACTGCACCCAGCCCTGGGCTCCCCAGCTCAGCAGGGACAGGGACCTGCTGCAGAGAGCCCAACAGAGGCTACCAGGATGAGTGAGGGACTGCAGCACTGCCCTGGGAGGAGAGGCTGAGAGCCCTGGGGCTGCTGAGGCTGCAGAGGAGAAGCCTGAGAGGGGATCTAAGGAATGCTTCTAAATCTCTGAGGGCTGGGGGGCAGGAGGCAGGGCACAGGCTCTGCTCAGCTGCAGCCTGGCATAGGCCAAGGGGCAAGGGATGGAAACTGCAGCCCAGGAGGTTGCAGCTCAGCAGGAGGAGGAACTTCTGCCCTGGGAGGCTCCCAGAGGCCTGGAGCAGGCTGCCCAGAGAGGTTGTGGAGTCTCCTGCTCTGGAGCCTCTCCAGCCCCATCTGGATGTGTTCTGTGTGCCCTGTGCTGGAGTCTCTGCTCCTGCACCTCCAGGGATGAGGCTTCTACTCCCTCCCTGGGCAGCCTGTGCCAGTGTCTGCCAGGGAGCTGTGTTCTGAGGGCACCTCTGTCACGCCAAGGCTGCAGCAGGCAGAAACAAATGAGCTGCCAGGCAGGCAGCAGCAGACTCCAGTGCTGAAGCCAAGTGTCAGGCACATACATTTTGATGAAGGAGAGCTCAAGATGAGCAAATCCCCCGTGGGGAACGGCTTGCAGCAGCAGGGCTGCACACCCCCAGCCCCCAGCCAGGAGGCCAGCACAGAGCTGAGGTGAGCAGCAAAGCTGCAGGTGAGCAGCAGCCAGCACAGACCTGGCTGTGGAGTGCAGCAGGCATGCAGGGATGGGAGGTCAGGGGCTCAGTGCTGTGGCTAGGCCAGTCAGCTCTAACAAGCATGCAGGCAGCTTGGAGGGAAAGCAGAGGAAGAGGGAAGGGAGGGAAATGAGAGGCAAATCAGAGGCAGTGTTGTTTCCTCTGCCAGACAAGGGCAGCCTTGCCTGGCCCCAGCAGGTCAAAGCAGCTACACCAGCAGCTGGCTTTCACACAGCCACACAATGCAAGGGCTTGGGTGGGATCCAGAGAGCATCCAGAGGTGATCAAGTCCCAGCTTCCCTGCCAAAGCTGGACCACCCAGGGCAGCTCACTCAGGAGCACAGAGCAGGAGACTCCACAGCCTCTCAGGGCAGCCTGCTCCAGGCCTCACACCAGAGGATTCTCTCCCCTCATGCTGAGGTGGAATTCATTGTGGTTGAGTTTATGTCCACTGCCCCTTGTCCTGTCACTGGGTCCCCATCCTGTACTGAGTGAAAGAGCCAAAGAGGAGCAGCTGCAGCAATGCACTAAGGCAACCCCTCCTGCCCTGGGGAGAGGGGCACAGGAGGAGGCCAGGGACATCTGCAGCGACACAACTGCAGCAGGGAGAGGCAAGAAACCAGCTCCTAAGGGCTGCTCCCCTGGCTGTGCTTCCCTTGGAGTGGCAGATCAAACCCTCTCCTGAGGCTCCTTTGAGTCCTGTCTCCTGTGAGCTGTGTGAGCTTGGGGTTGTTTTTTCAGTGCCATAGGAAGCTGTGGCCAAAACTTAAACCCAACCAAAGCCCAAAGAGAATAACCTCAGCCAGGAGAATGCTGCTCTGCCACCCAGGCGACCTCACCTTGGACTCTGCTTGAAAGAGGAAGGCTGAGAAGAGAGGAGGCTGCAGGAGCAGCCAGAGCAGTGATCAGAGGCTTGGGAGCCAGCCCCAGGAGGGGCCTGCCAGGAGCTGAGGGCTGGGCAGCAGCAGCACATCAGGCAGGCTGGAGGACAGTTGGGCTGCACTCAGAGTCTGCCTGCCAGGGCTGTATTGACACACACCAGGGCTGAAGGCTGATGAGGGAGACAGGGCAGGGCCAGGGACTGCCTTCTGTTTGCTTTGTTGTAATTGGCTTCCACGATGGCTAATTAACTGTGGGGCTCGGGGCTGGGAGTCCTGGCAGGGGCTGAGGGCTTATCAAGGGGAGACAGCAAAGGAGAGATGTCAAATGAGCCAGAGGCAGAAGAGGGCTTGAGGGGAATGAATTATTCCTGCTGGCAAATTGAAGCAGCTGCTAAGCCCTGCAGCCAGCAGAGGTGGGGGACTGAGGTGGGGGTGGAGGTGGAGGTGGAGATGGAGATGGAGATGGAGATGGAGATGGAGATGGAGATGGAGATGGAGATGGAGATGGAGAAGGAGATGGAGATGGAGCATTCTGTGCTGAGAGCTCTCCTGGAGCACTGTGTGCAGCTCTGGAGCCCTCAGCACAGGAAGGACCTGGAGCTGATGGAGAGGGTCCAGAGGAGGCCAGGAGAATGCTCAGGGGCTTGGAGCAGCTCTGCTCTGGGCACAGGCTGAGGGAGCTGGGGGTGTTCAGCCTGGAGAGGAGGAGGCTCAGGGCAGACCTCAGAGCAGCCTGGCAGGACCTGAAGGGGGCTACAGGAAGGCTGCAGAGGGACTGCTCCCAAAGGCCTGCAGGGACAGCACCAGGGGCAATGGCTTGAAAGGAGAGCAGAGCAGGCTGAGATTGGATGTGAGGAACAAGTTCTGCCCCAGGAGGCTGCTGGAGCACTGCAGCAGGCTGCCCAGGGAGGGGGTTTGGGCTCCAGCCCTGGAGCTATCCAAGGAGAGGGCTGAGGGCAGCCTGCTCCAGGGCAGGATGTCCCTGCTGCCTGCAGATGACCTTTGGAGGTCTCTCCCAAGCCAGCCCACCCTGTGATTGATTCTGTGGTCCCCCCAGAGCTGGCCACCTCTGCAGCAGCTCTCTGAGCCCGGGCTTGTGGCAAGAGGAGAGACCAAAGCTCTGCTGGCCTGGTGCATGGCAGTGCCTTTGGGGAATAGATTCACAAAGTGCAGGGGGGCCCAGAAATGACAACTGCAGGAGGGGAACCACCTGAGGGAGCACATCTTGAAGCTGTGAGGGTGGGGAGACCCTGGCACAGGCTGCCCAGGGAGGCTGTGGAGGTGTTCAAGGCCAGGCTGGATGTGGCCTTGAGCAGCCTGGGCTGGTGTGAGAGGTCCCTGCCCATGGCAGGGGGGGGTTGGAACTGGCTGAGCCTTGGGGTCCCTCCCAACCTCAGCCCTTCTCTGCAAGAGAGAGTTGTCCTTTCTGGAGTGCTGGGCAGGATGTGATGCCCACAGGCAGCTGTGTGCTGGGCAGGAGGCTCCCCTGCTAAAGATATGTCTTAAAACCACATCCAGCGAGCCCCAGTGGGCAGGAAAAGCAGCAAGGCCCAGCCCCCCCTCCCCTCCCCCCCCTCCAACACATCCATTTCAGTTTGATTTTAGCTCTTCTTGCCCCTCTAGCAGAAGGGAATCAATTATTTAACTGCTGCAGCTCTGACTTCTTCTTTCCCCCTCCCCTCCCCCCCCTCTCTTTTTACTGTCTAATAAAATGGTTGGGACATAAAATCTGCTTCAGCTCCCTCAAAAAAACCCAGAAATAAACTTACAAATCAAATCAATAAATAATAAACCAAAGCACCCAACCCCCCCCCCCCCCCAAACCCAACCTCAACCACCTGAGAGTGCCTCTAACCCAGACAGGAACCCAAGCCAGCCCCAAGCAGGGGGCAGGGAGCTGGCAGCACACCAGGAGGCTCCAGCAGAGGCCTCCCCAGAAGCTGCTCTGCTCACCCCTTGCCCCCAGAGCTCTTCTTCCCCTTTTACAGGCAATCATTTATAGACTCAGTGCCTGGGGGCTGGAGGCTTTTTTGTGCTCTCTTGGTGTGGTTGTGTGGTTTGGGTTCCCCTCTCCCCCCCCCTCCTGGCTGCTCTGCTTCCAGTGGGACACAGAACCCAGGGGGGGCTCAGCCTGCTCGTGCTGGGCTGCCTGCACTGCAGGCAAGTGGTGTGGAGAAGAGGCAGGGAGGGCTGGGTGGGAAGGCAGCAGCTTGTGCAGCTGGGAGGGATCAGATCACTCTCTGGTTTCCCTGGTACTGTTTTGCCCTGAGGTTGGAAGCAAGCAGCAGCTCCTTGGGTGGGGGCCAGTGCCTGGCACTGTTCACATCCAGCAGCAGCTCCTGCAGGAGGGAGGGAGGCAGGGTCCAGGCAGGAGGAGGAGAGGGTGAAACAGAAATGGCACAAGTGGAAAAAGAAGAAGTGAGGCCACATCTGGAGTGCTGAGGCCACATCTGGAGTGCTGAGGCCACATCTGGGCTCCCCAGCTCCAGAGAGAAAAGGAACTGCTGGGGAGAGTCCAGCAGAGGCTCCAAAGCTGCTGGGGGGCCTGGAGCAGCTCTGGGAGCAGCAGAGGCTGAGAGCCTGCAGCAGAGCAGCCCCAGAGGGCAGCTGAGCAATGCTCAGCAAGAGCTGAAGGAGCTGTGGGGGGCAAGAGGCTGGGGCCAGGCTCTGCTCAGGGGTGCCCAGGGCCAGGGCAAGGGGCAAAGTGGCAGCCAGGAGGTTCCATGTGAGCAGGAGGAGAAAGTTGCTTGGTGTGAGGCTGCTGGAGCCTGGAGCAGGCTGCCCAGAGAGGTTGTGGAGTCTCCTGGTGGGGAGAGCTTCCAACCCCCCCTGGGCACTGTGCCCCTGGGCAAGCTGCTGTGGGAGCCCTGCTGGAGCAGGAAGGGTTGGACTGGGTGAGCTCCAAGCTGCTGTGGGAGCCCTGCTGGAGCAGGGCTTGGACTGGGTGAGCTCCAGAGGTCCCTTCCAACCCCTCCCTGCTGGGATTCCATGAGTCTGTGACTGGTGTGGCCAGAGAGGAGAGAATCTGGGGACTGAAGGGTCAGACACAGCCACCCCCCAGCCACGGGTGGCAGCCATGCAGCCAGGGCAGGCTGCTGCCTGCTGGATCCTCCCTCGGGGGATAAAGAGGCCCCAAAGAGTGGCCAGGAGCACTGCTAGAGACAGGACCAACCCCTGACTGTGTCCTGCTGACCCTGTCCCCTTCTCCATGGGCACTCTGCAGAGCTGCCCCTGGGCAGACCCTCTCCTGGTGCCCTCTGATGAGCTGCAGGAGGCTGAGCAGCTTTGAAGCCTTTTCCCTCTGCACTCAGGCACCAGAGAGCCCCAGGGCTGCACCAGGCTGCTCTGCTCAGCCCTGCTTCACCTCCCAGCCCCTGCCCTGCACAGCCCCATTACAGAAACCTCCACCCAGAGCGAGATTTGCCCTTCCAGCCCTCCAGCCTTGCAGGGGTTGCCCTTCTCTGCCTCCCAGCACTGACCTCCCTGGCTCAGGGGGGTGGCAGGGGCTGGGCTCAGCTCCCAGTGATGGATGTTGCTGTACAGAAGCAGATTGCCTCCCTGCACACAGCTTCAGCTTCCTCAGCCCCTCTGGCTGAGCAACAGCAGCAGCTCCCCCCCAGGCCTGGCCACGGCAGCTGCACCTCCACCTCCCCCCTGCACAAGGTGCTGGTGAATTCCAAGGGCAGAGGGGGACCCACCTCCCACCTTCCCCACCACCTCCCCAGCAGCATCCAGGCTGGAAAGAAGGGGGAAAGGCCTGCAGAGGGGAAAAGGAATTCTGGGTGAAGCAGGTGGCAGCCAGCACCAACCCTGCTGGCAGGGAGAGGCTCAGGCAGGGGGGATGTGAGCTGCTGAGGAGCAAAGGGCTGGGGGCAGGGAAATGGAACTTTTGCAGCAGGGTAATGAGGGTTGGAGCATCTGAAATAGCATCATTAAAAACTGAGAGTGTGACTGGAGTGCCAGGGGCTCCAAACCTGACAGAAGGTAGCTGAGGGAGGAAGGGAAAAGGGGCTTTGATGCCAGGATTATGCTCGGTGTTAATTGCTGGCTTAGGAGATGGAAACTCCTCTGCACCCCCACAAAGGGACAGAGGGCTGGGGGAAAACAGCCTGCCCCAGCTCCTCCCAGGCCAGCACAGCAGCCACCAGCCCCTCAGAGGCTCACCCCACAGCCCCAGAGCAGCAGAGGGGGGCAAAGGAAACAGGAACCCACATTAGGGAGTCAGGGGAAGGGAAGGGAAGGGAAGGGAAGGGAAGGGAAGGGAAGGGAAGGGAAGGGAAGGGAAGGGAAGGGAAGGGAAGGGAAGGGAAGGGAAGGGAAGGGAAGGGAAGGGAAGGGAAGGGAAGGGAAGGGAAGGGAAGGGAAGGGAAGGGAAGGGAAGGGAAGGGAAGGGAAGGGAAGGGAAGGGAAGGGAAGGGAAGGGAAGGGAAGGGAAGGGAAGGGAAGGGAAGGGAAGGGAAGGGAAGGGAAGGGGTAGGGCTCAGCTGAGGTGCAGCAGAGCAGCAGGAAGAGAACACCACTCATGTGCCCTCTTCCTGTTTGAGCTCCATGAAGCTCCTCCAAGCTAGGGAGCAGAGGGTGGAGCATTCAGGCCCTGTTTGATATAATGTTGGGAAAGACAATAAAGAGAGAGAGAGAGAGAGGTGAAAGGAGAAGGATTTCATTTCACAAGGAAAGACAGAGCCCTGCAGCAGGCTGGGGCTGGGGCATCAGCTCATCCCCACCTGCAGCACCTGCTCCAGCAGCCATGGGTGAACCAGCACAGCCCTCTGCCCCCCCTGGGCTTTGAGTGGGGTCCATTTCACCACAGAGTCACAGAGCTGGCGGGGTTGGAAGGGAGCTCAAGGCTCAGCCAGCCCCAGCCCCCTGCCCTGGCCAGGGACACCTCACACCGCAGCAGGTTGCTCACAGCCACCTCCAGCCTGGCTGCAAACACCTCCAGGCAGGAGGCTTCCACCACCTCCCTGGGCAGCCTGTGCCAGGCTCTCACCACCCCCATGGGCAACAACTTCTTCCTCACATCCAGTCTCAATCCCCACCTCTGGCTTTGCTGCAGTCCCTTCACTGCCTGATGTTGTCCTTCTCACTGATCTGAACCTCCCTCACCCCTGGCTCTGACACAAGAGCTCCTGACCTGAAGTCTGTCCCCAGCTTTCTGCTTGGCTCCTTTCAGCACTAGGAGGCCACCAGGAGGTCTGCCTGGAGCCTTCTCTTCTCCAGGCTGAACAGCCTCAGCCCTCTCAGCCCTGCCAGCATCGCTGGGGCCTCCTCTGGCTCTGTTTTCTGACTCCTCATTGATTCTCTGTTGCCATCAGCATCGCAGCCCTTTGCTTACTGCTGCTGCCACCAGATGACTATGGATTGCTGTCAGTGCTGAGGGCTTGGAAATTCCTCACCCTGAGAGGCTTTTAACCCTGCAGATGCTGAGAGAAAGGTTCAGCCACACTGCTGGCTCTGCAGGAAGCTTCTCCCAGACACATCTGCCAGGCAGGCAGCAGCCAGGGCTTCCTCAGCCTCTGCCTGATGCCTCCAGATGCAAGGAGCCACCACACATCAACAAAGAGGTTCTTGATGTTCCCTCTGCACATCTTCCCTGGGAGCTTTCCAGCAGCAAAAGCACTTCCCTGTCTCTGAGGAAGCAGAAGAAATGGATTTGAGTGCAGCTGCTCAGCAGTGATGCTCTCAAAGCCACCCACAGCCCCCAGCCCCAGTGGGACTCCCTGCCCTGCAGCTGGGGGTGCTGGGTGCTACCCCCTGACCAGGAGCCAGCAGTGCCCTTGGGGCCAAGCAGGCCAAGGGCAGCCTGGCTTGTGCTAGAAGCAGGGTGGGCAGCAGGGCAGGAGGTGACCATCCCCTGTGCTCAGCACTGCTGAGGCCACTCCTGACTGCTGGGCTCAGCTCTGGGACCCTCACTCCAGGAAGGACATGGAGGGGCTGGAGCCTGTCCAGAGCAGGGCAATGAGGCTGCAGAAGGGCCTGGAGCCCCTGGCCCACCAGGAGGGGCTGAGGGAGCTGGGGGTGTTGAGGCTGCAGGAGAGGAGGCTGAGGGAGAGCTCCTTGCCCTCTGCAGCTGCCTGCAGGGAGGGTGCAGTGAGGAGGGGGCAGCCTCTGCTCCTGGGGGGCAAGGGCCAGGCCCAGGGGCAATGGTTGCAAGCTGCAGCAGGGGAGGCTGAGGCTGGAGCTCAGGAACTCTTTGTGCCCTGGAAGGCTTCTCAGAGCTTGGCAGAGGCTGCCCAGGGCAGGGCTGCAGTCCCCATGCCTGGAGGGGTCTCAGCAGCTGTGGAGCTGTGCTGAGGGCCAGGGCTTGGTGGTGCCCCTGCAGGGCTGGGGGGGCTTGGAGCTCTCTCCCAGCCAGCTGCATCCTGTGATCCTGGGTGGCTGATGTGCAGCACAGGGGCTGCACAGCTGCAGCCAGGCTCTTTGCACCTTTCCACTGCAGGTCACACCAGTAGCCAGCACACCCTGTGCCAGGGCTCCCATCACAGCAGCCCTGCAGCTCACCACTCATCCAGGCTGCTGCTGGAAGGGCTCCAGAATAAGCCTGTAGCCAGGAGGCCAAAGCCAAACCACCCCTGCCCTAACTGGGCAAAGCACCTGAGGAAGTGAAGGGCTTAGATGCTCCTGATCCCTCCTGCAGCTGAGAGAGCAGAGGAGTGCAGGAGCTGTGCACAGAGGCTGCCCCTTCCCTTCCCAGTCCCCCTCCAGCCCCTACCAAGGGTTTGAGAGGGTTTCTACAGGAAAGAGCCCACTTCTCCTGCCTGCCTTGTGGGCTCTGTGCTGCCCTAGCAAGCAGCACCCTCAGGTGTGCTGGGTCCAGAGCACAGGGGCAGCACAGCAGCAAAACCTCCCAGCCACAGGGAAAGGGTCTGGCAGGAGGGGGCAGGGAGCCCCTGGGTCCTGCTCCAACCCTGCAGAGGTGCTCCCTGGGAGCTGCCCCTGCTCCCTCTGCCTCGCTGGCAGGAGGCTGGGAGAGCACAACTGCAGCAGCACAAGCCCTGAATCACCTCTGGGAAGGAGGGGAAGGAGGCAGCAGCTCAAAGGCTGCTGGGCTCACTCCCCCTGCTGCAAGGCCAGGCTGCAAAGGGAGCAGTGCAGCAAAAGCAACAGCAAGGGGCAGAGGCAGGAGGAGAAAGGAATCCTGAATCAAGGCTTTGCTCAGGCAGGCTGCCCTGCCCCACAGCAGTGAGGTCCCACTGATCCCTGCAGGGCACAGCTCAGCTCCTGCACAGCTGGGCACACATTGGCTGCTCAGATGAGCCCCAGCAGCCTGTGCAGACTCTGCTGTGCTGCCCAGGGCCTGCAAGCTCCTGCAAACCAGGGCAATAAGCTCCATTTAAATGCCCCATCCTGGCCTGGCCTGGCCTGGCTTGCTCACCCAGTGTCTTAGCAGCATGTGCCTCAGGAGGCACAGAGCACTGCCCTTTCATGTCCTCACAGGCAGCAGCAGCTTGGGTCTCAGAGGTCCAACACACCTCTGCTTCCCAGCTCTTTAGTGAAGTCCTCAGAGGACCTCTTCATAGACAAAGGAGAGCATTAAACTGGAGCCACTTCTGTGCTCCCCTGGATTCTGACAGTGCCCTGCAGCTGGGACACCTCCTAGGAAGTGGCTCTGGGTTTATCAGTGGTCCCCCAAACCTGCCCCTGAGCCCCAGCTCCCCTGGCAGGACCAGCATGGCAATAGGGTCTGAAGGCAGGTGCAGGTCTGGGACCCTCTGAGTCTCCTCTGCTCAGCTCTCACAATCAGATTCCTTGTTTGTTCAACAGCAATAAACTCCCAGAGTTTTATGGAGCCATAAACCCCACCACAACTGCTTCCATTTATGGGCTGTGGATAATTTACTTGGGTAGGTTTCCTCTCTAATGGTGCAGTGCAAGTGAGTGGAGTTCTATTAGCTGGAAACAGCACATCCACATTTGCTGAGCTCCCATCAATAATGCTGCTGGTGGAGGCCATCCCAGCCAGGCTCCTGCCTGAGGAAGAGGAGGAGGAGCTGGGGGAAGGAGGGCAGGGGAGGAGCAGGGCAGGAGCAGGCCAAAATCAAGGTAGGTGTTGAGGCTTCAGGCCAGGCTGCTCTTAGGTCTCCCCAGAGCCTTCTCCTCCTCTCCAGGCTGAACACCCCCAGCTCCCTCAGCCTGGCCCCAGAGCAGAGCTGCTCCAAGCCCCTGAGCATTTCCATGGCCTCCTCTGGACCCAGGGAGGTTCTTCTCCCCCTCTGCTCTGCCCTGCTGAGACCTCACCTGGAGCACTGCACCCAGCCCTGGGCTCCCCAGCTCAGCAGGGACAGGGACCTGCTGCAGAGAGCCCAACAGAGGCTACCAGGATGAGTGAGGGACTGCAGCACTGCCCTGGGAGGAGAGGCTGAGAGCCCTGGGGCTGCTGAGGCTGCAGAGGAGAAGCCTGAGAGGGGATCTAAGGAATGCTTCTAAATCTCTGAGGGCTGGGGGGCAGGAGGCAGGGCACAGGCTCTGCTCAGCTGCAGCCTGGCATAGGCCAAGGGGCAAGGGATGGAAACTGCAGCCCAGGAGGTTGCAGCTCAGCAGGAGGAGGAACTTCTGCCCTGGGAGGCTCCCAGAGCCCTGGAGCAGGCTGCCCAGAGAGGTTGTGGAGTCTCCTGCTCTGGAGCCTCTCCAGCCCCATCTGGATGTGTTCTGTGTGCCCTGTGCTGGAGTCTCTGCTCCTGTTCTGGCAGTGGCTTGGGCTGGATGATCTCTGGAGGTCCCTTCCAACCCCAGCATCCTGTGAGCTGTGAGATCACTGCAGCTCTTAGACAGTGCTGTTCTGACCCTGGCTACAGTGAGTTTGGAGGCTCTCAGACTTATTTAGCCCAGCAAAACAATGGCTCAGACGTGGGGTGGAATGCACTGGGTGAGTGGATAAGAAGCAGCAGAAAGGAATAGGCAATTTGGAGGCTGGTGCTAGGGCAAGACCAAAGAGGTCATGAAGAGAGTCAGGCTGCAGGGTAAGAGCAGCCCAGCGAAAGCCATGATGGAATCTGTCCCAGAATGGCTTTCCCAGCAAGAAATTAAATCATTTCAAGGTGAAAAAGAAGCAGTGCAGGAGGCTTGTAAAGCAGAATATGGGTCAGGCTGGAGTCATAAATGGAATGGGCAGGAGTCTGTACGTGACTCCCCTTGGCAGCAGGCGAGGGAAGGGCTGCAGGAGCCTGGGCTGCCCTTGCTGGCTGTGCTCAGCTCTTTCATAGCTGTGCTCTCAGCTCTGCAGCCTGTCTGCTCCCTGCATAACAGCAAAGCCTGCAGAGTGCAAAAGGAACCAGAGGCTCACAGGCACAGTCAGGTTGGAGCAGAGCCTCAGGGTCCCCAAGCCCAGCCCAGAGCCCTGCTCTGCAAGGCTCACCCCAACACCACAGCCCCAAGCACCACAGCCAAACCACCTCCAGGCTTGGGGACTCCACCACCTCCCTGCCCAGCACATTCCAAGCCCTGACCACTCCTGAGGGGAAAAATGTTTCCTGCTGTCCAGCCTGAAGCTGCCCAGCTCAGCTTGAGGCCATTGCCTCTTGTTCCATCACTACTGACCTGGGAGCAGAGAGCAGCAGCAGCCTCTCCACCACCTCCCTGCAGGGAGCTGCAGACAGCAGTGAGGTCTCCCTCAGCCTCCTCTCTTTCACACCACCCATCCCCAGCTCCTTCAGTTGCTGCTCCTCAGATTCCTTCCCCAGGCCCTTCCCAGCTTCCTTGCCCTGCTCTGCCCTGGCTCCAGCACCTCCACAGCTCTCCTGTGCTGAGGTGCCCAGAGCTGGCCCCAGCACTGGAGCTGTGGGCTGC
The DNA here is from genome assembly GCF_014839835.1 of Dryobates pubescens. Taxonomy (NCBI): domain Eukaryota; kingdom Metazoa; phylum Chordata; class Aves; order Piciformes; family Picidae; genus Dryobates; species Dryobates pubescens. The sequence continues at coordinate 836,721 of NC_071636.1, forward strand.
CCAGAGCTGAGCCCCAGGGGCCAATCCCCTCCCTGCTGCACAGCCCCAGTGCTCCCACACTCAGCAGCATTTCTCACCAGCAGAAGCAGGAGGTCATGTTTGGACTGTTCCAAGCCAAGCTTGCAGGCCCCTTGCAGGGGACCTACAAGAAAGCCAGGAAGGGAATTTTTCACAGGGGCTGGGAGTGCCAGGATGAGAGGCATGGAGTGAAGCTGGAGGAGGGCAGATTGAGACTGGAGGTGAGGAAGAAACTGTTTTCAGTGAGGGTGGGGAGAGCCTGGCACAGGTTGCCCAGGGAGGCTGTGGCTGTCCCCTCCCTGGAGGTCTTCAGGGCTAGGTTGGATGAGGCCTGGAGCAGCCTGGGAGGTGTCCCTGCCCATGGCAGGGGGTTGGAGCTGGATGATCTTTAAGGCCCTTTCCAGCCCCTTGTGTGGATCTGAGTGGCAGCAAGGCTGAGGGAACCCAATGAAGCAGCACAGGTTGGTAAGGTTCCCTCTGTGCTGTGCTGCCCCAGGGGCTGAGGGCAAATGTCACCTTGCAGCACGGTGCCAGGGGACAGGGGGAACCCAGCCAGACAAACTGCAAGAGCAAAACTCATTCTTGACTTGGTTGCACCCAGTGCAGAGCTGCTGGCAGAAGTGGTGCTGCAGGAAGCCTCCTCACCAGCCACCACCAAGCCCTTGTGTTCAACACCCCTGGGGGCTTAGGATACAGAGGCACAGAATCATTTAGGCTGAAAATGACCTTTGAGGCCATGGAGGCCAAGGGTTAACCCAGCACTGCCAAGCCTGCCACTCAACCCTGTCCCTCAGCACCACATCTGCACAGCTTTTAAATGCCTCTGGGGCTGGGGACTCCACTCCTGCCCTGGGCAGCCTGGGCCAGGGCTTGACAAGCTTTCAGGGAAGAAATTGTTCCCAAGGCCTGACCTAAACCTTCTCTGGCACAACCTGAGGCTGTTGCCTCTGCTCCTGGCTCTTGCTGCTCGGGGGAAGAGGCCAACCCCCACCTGGCTCTCCAAGCTCCTTCCAGGGAGCTGAAGAGAGCCAGAAGGGCTCCCCTCAGCCCAGAGGGTCTCCCCTCAGCCTCCTTGTCTCCAGGCTGACCAACCCCAGTTCCACCTAAAGGGAAGCAACTCCTCATCATCTGTCTTAAGAGGGGAATGCAAAGAGTAGTCTGTGGGGTAGGAGCCAGGGCCGTCACGCTGGGGCTCTAGGCAAATGTGTACCACTCAACAGAAGGACTTCAGAGAGCCCAAGAGGCAGAACGGGCACGGGAAGTGCAGGAGGGGAACAAGGGTGTGGGTAAACAAGTGCCCAGCAAAGAGCCAAGGCAGCGTTCCAGCCCGGAGGGGAAGGCAGGCAGCCCCCGTCAGCCACTTTCCCTTTGTGAGGGGCACATCAGAGGCTCGTTCTCACGTCGGAGGAGATCATGAAGCCTATCAAAAGGTACTGCAGCAAATCACCAAGACCAAAGGGTATCCCTGCAGGAGCACACGAGGGACTCCGCCGCGAAATCGCTGAATTAACAACCGGCTGCGGGGTAAAAATACCTCTCCGAGCCGAGAGGCTGGAGGCTAACCGAGGCGGTTTCCATTATTAAAGAGGAGCCTAAGCAAGGTTCTGGAGGCTCCAGCCCGGCAGCGCATCTGTGGCAGGCTAATTGATAGAAATCGTGAGATGAAAGAGGCTCCGTGGCTCGCCGGAGCACAATGGAGGGGAGCGCAGGCAGCTCCGCGCAGCTCCGCGGCCCCGGCGCAGCGCTTTGAAGCGCTCGGTCGGCAGGGGACGAGGCAGAGCCGGCCCTTGGAGCGTTTGCATTTCTGAAGGCCTTCCGCAGAGCCTTTCGCCAAGGAAACCACAATCGCCTTAAGGAAGGATGCGAGGCGAGGTCCTCAGGCTGATGAAGAGCGGTGTGAGCCGCGCCGAGCGCAGGCTGGCGGCGGAGCCAGCGGCGCCGGGGAGGAGGCAGCGGCTGGGGGTAGGCGATTCAGTTAGTGACGTACGGAATGACCCTCGTTTGGGTGACCGTGGTGGGAAACCGGAGTGGGACAGCAAGCATGGCCACAGGGCAGGCTCCTGGGGGCCACAGGGCAAGCATGGCCACAGGGCAGGCTCCTGGGGGCCACAGGGCAAGCATGGCCACAGGGCAGGCTCCTGATGGACACTGGGCAAGCATGGCCACAGGGCAGGCTCCTGGGGGCCACAGGGCAAGCATGGCCACAGGGCAGGCTGCTGGGGGCCACAGGGCAAGCATGGCCACAGGGCAGGCTCCTGGGGGCCCCAGGGCAGGCTGCTGGGGGCCACAGGGCAAGCATGGCCACAGGGCAGGCTCCTGGGGGACACAGGGCAGGCTGCTGGGGGCCACAGGGCAAGCATGGCCACAGGGCAGGCTCCTGGGGGCCACAGGGCAAGCATGGCCACAGGGCAGGCTCCTGGGGGCCACAGGGCAAGCATGGCCACAGGGCAGGCTCCTGGGGGCCACAGGGCAAGCATGGCCACAGGGCAGGCTCCTGGGGGCCCCAGGGCAAGCATGGCCACAGGGCAGGCTCCTGGGGGCCACAGGGCAAGCATGGCCACAGGGCAGGCTCCTGGGGGCCACAGGGCAAGCATGGCCACAGGGCCTGGGGCAGAACTTGTTCCTCACATCCAATCTCAGCCTGCTCTGCTCTCCTTTCAAACCATTGCCCCTGGTGCTGTCCCTGCAGGCCTTTGGGAACAGTCTCCATCCTTCCTGAAGCCCTCTTCAGGTCCTTCAAGGCAGCTCTGGGGTCCCTTCAGAGTCTTCTCTCCTCCAGGCTGAACACCCCCAGCTCCCTCAGCCTGTCTCAGAGCAGAGGTGCTCCAACCCCTTGGATGTTTTTCATGGCCTCATCTGGACCCTCTCCAGCCAGGGGATGTCCTGCTGCCTGTGGGGAGGTCAGACTGGATGAGCTTTGGAGGTCTCTTCTGGCCTGGACCATTCTGATTCTATGAGGAAACAGCCTCAAGTGGCACCAGGGGAGGTTTAGGCTGGACCCTGGAAGAAACTTCTTCACTGAAAGGGTTCTCAAAGCCTGGCCCAGGCTGCCAGGGAGCTGGCTGAATCCCCAGCCCTGGAGGCAGAGATGTGGTGCTGAGGGCCATGGCTTAGCCCCAGCCTGGCCAGGGTTAGGGAATGGTTGGACTCAGTGGTCTTAAAGGGCTTTTCCAGCCTGAGCAAATCGATGGCTCTCTGATTTGATGACCTCCAGCAGCTCTTTCCCAGGCAGGTGCTTGACAGAAAGCTCTGCCTGGAGACAAACCCTGCCAGGGCACACCAGTTTGACCTCAGCACCATTAAACTGTCCTTATTGCTTTGCAGGACATGGAGCAGCCAAAGCTTTGGCTCAGGACACTTGAGTCAGACCTATTTCTGATGCTCTCATCTCCTGAAAGGCAAAATTACAGATACCAGCTGGGAGTCCACAGGGAATAAATGGCTGCATCCCACCAAAGAGATCATCTCCATCAGCTGTGATGGACTAACCTTTATTGTGTGAGCCCTCCACTTCAGAACCTCCTTTGGTAGTCTGCCAAGCTCAGGGCAGAGGCAGAGTAATCTTCTCCTGATTCATAACCTGGCTCCTGACAGTAAATCCTTCCCCTCTCTCCTCTGATGCACTGGAGCCTGGGCAGGGAAAGACACAGGCAAGCAAGTGAGCTTGGCAGAAAGCTTGCTCTGGGGCTGCCCCTAGAGCAGCATTCACCACTGCTCCCTGAAGGTCACCACTGCTCCCTGAGGGTCAGCACTCAGTCACCACTGCTCCCTGAAGGGCAGCACTTAGTCATCACTGCTCCCTGAGGGTCAGCACTCAGTCACCACTGCTCCCTGAAGGTCACCACTGCTCCCCTAAAGGGCAGCACTCAGTCACCACTGCTCCCTGAAGGTCACCACTGCTCCCTGAAGGGCAGCACTTAGTCATCACTGCTCCCTGAGGGTCAGCACTCAGTCACCACTGCTCCCTGAAGGTCACCACTGCTCCCCTAAAGGGCAGCACTCAGTCACCACTGCTCCCTGAAGGTCACCACTGCTCCCCTAAAGGGCAGCACTCAGTCACCACTGCTCCCTGAGGGTCAGCACTCAGTCACCACTGCTCCCTGAAGGTCACCACTGCTCCCCTAAAGGGCAGCACTCAGTCACCACTGCTCCCTGAGGGTCAGCACTCAGTCACCACTGCTCCCTGAGGGTCAGCACTCAGTCACCACTGCTCCCCTGAGGGTCAGCACTCAGTCACCACTGCTCCCTGAAGGTCACCACTGCTCCCTGAAGGGCAGCACTCAGTCACCACTGCTCCCTGAAGGGCAGCACTCAGTCACCACTGCTCCCTGAAGGTCACCACTGCTCCCCTGAAGGGCAGCACTCAGTCACCACTGCTCCCCTGAGGGTCAGCACTCAGTCACCACTGCTCCCTGAAGGTCACCACTGCTCCCCTGAAGGGCAGCACTCAGTCACCACTGCTCCCTGAAGGGCAGCACTGCTCCCTGAAGGTCACCACTGCTCCCCTAAAGGGCAGCACTCAGTCACCACTGCTCCCTGAAGGGCAGCACTGCTCCCTGAAGGTCACCACTGCTCCCCTAAAGGGCAGCACTCAGTCACCACTGCTCCCTGAAGGGCAGCACTCAGTCACCACTGCTCCCTGAAGGTCACCACTGCTCCCCTAAAGGGCAGCACTCAGTCACCACTGCTCCCTGAGGGTCAGCACTCAGTCACCACTGCTCCCTGAGGGTCAGCACTCAGTCACCACTGCTCCCTGAAGGGCAGCACTCAGTCACCACTGCTCCCTGAAGGTCACCACTGCTCCCCTAAAGGGCAGCACTCAATCACCACTGCTCCCTGAAGGTCACCACTGCTCCCCTAAAGGGCAGCACTCAGTCACCACTGCTCCCTGAGGGTCAGCACTCAGTCACCACTGCTCCCTGAAGGTCACCACTGCTCCCTGAGGGTCAGCACTCAGTCACCACTGCTCCCTGAGGGTCAGCACTCAGTCACCACTGCTCCCCTGAAGGGCAGCACTCAGTCACCACTGCTCCCTGAAGGTCACCACTGCTCCCCTAAAGGGCAGCACTCAGTCACCACTGCTCCCTGAAGGGCAGCACTGGAGGTGTGCCCCAGTGCAGGGGGGGCAATCCCTGCCCTGCTCCTGCTGCTCACACCTAAAGATCATGAGGAAAGAGCTTGCCAGAGCTGCTGAGCTGGAAGGCAGCTGGCACATCAGCAGGCCTCTCATCTGCCCTCATCTCCTCCTGGAGTCCCAGCCAGCTGTGGCTTTTGTTTCCCTGCCCTGGAGCACTTCTCAGGCTCTGTGAGGGGAGGAATGTGTGAAGGCAGCACCCTGAGAACCCTGCCCAGCCAAGGCACAGCCCTGGGACCACAGGAATTGACTCCTTGAGCCAACCTCTGCCTTCAGTCAACACCCATCTGCACCAAGGAGATCAATGGAAGCTCTGGGTCTGAGCTGTGTGATCACTAGGGATGGATTAGGATCTGCTGATCATGTGATTCCTTTGACTCCTGCAAGAGCTCTTAATGAGGAAGAATTTCTCAGTCAAGAGATTAATATGCAGCACAGATTGCAGATTAAAGCCCCTGCAGAAGGCAGTGGTGAGCTCAGCTGGGCTTCCCCTGCTGGGGCTGGGACACTGCTGCCTCCAAAGCAGCCCCAGGGTGGCCCAGAGGAGGTTTGGCTCATCCCATTGTGAGGTTCCTGGGGAGGATGAAGCAGGAGCAGGCCGAGCACAGAGAGAGCAAACATTGTGCCAAGCATGAAGCCAGGCACCTGGGGCAGCCCTCTGCTCAGCAGCAGAACCTCCCCCAGGGAGCTGTGGAGTGGAATGGGATGGAATGGGATGGGATGGAATGGGATGGGATGGAATGGAATGGAATGGAATGGAATGGAATGGAATGGAATGGGATGGGATGGAATGGAATGGAATGGAATGGAATGGAATGGAATGGAATGGAATGGAATGGAATAGAATAGAATTAACCAGGTTGGAAAAGCCCTTTGAGCTCATCCAGTCCAACCTAGCACCCAGCACCATCTGATCAGCTAAGCCATGGCACCAAGGGCCTCATCCAGGCTCTTCTTAAACACCTCCAGGGATGGGGACTCCACCACCTCTCTGGGCAGCACATCCCAATCTCTCTTTCAATGAAGAATTTCTTCCTCACCTCGAGCCTAAACCTCCCTTGGCACAGCTTGAGACTGTGTCCTCTTGTTCTGATGCTGGGTGCCTGCCTGGGAGAAGAAATCAACCCTGACCTGGCTACAACCTCCCTTCAGGGAGTTGCAGAGAGCAAGAAGGCTTCTCAGAGCTTGGCAGAGGCTGCCCAGGGCAGGGCTGCAGTCCCCATGCCTGGAGGGGTCTCAGCAGCTGTGGAGCTGTGCTGAGGGCCAGGGCTTGGTGGTGCCCCTGCAGGGCTGGGGGCAGGCTGGGGCTGGCTGGGCTTGGAGCTCTCTCCCCACCAGATGGATTCTGTGATCCTTTAATTCCTATCATTGATAAAGACATTAAAGAGAGCAGGGCCCAGTGCTGAGCCCTGGGGGCACTGCTGGTGACTGAGCACCAGCCAGGTTTAACTCCTTGGGCTTGCCCAGCAGCCAGCTTTCATCCCAGTGCAGAGGGCACTGGTCCAGCAGAGCAGGGAGCCACACTCCAGCCCTGGGAGCAGTTGTCCTGCAAGGAAAGAGCAGTGCAGCTCTGGAAGGAGTGAGCCAGAAGCAGCTAGTTGGGAACTAAATATTTATTTCAGCCCAAAGCATTTTCTGCTGCCAGAAACTTTGGCTCTGGCAATAACCCTGGAGCTGAGGTCTCTCTGGCCTCCCTTACTGGCACATCTAAAGGGAGATGCCTACAGCAGCAGCCTGGGATTCCTCCCTCCAAAGCAGCCCAGCCTTTGCAGAGGTAGGTCTCAGGAAGCATCCTCTGAAGACCTTCTCTGCTCTCTCTGTGGTGGTGCTCAAAAGATGGCCAAGTATCTCACCCTGGCAAACCCCTGGAGCCAAGACACGTGGTCCCCAGAGGGAATCTCAGCTGCAGCAGCCAAATCCACTTGTCACAGGCTGTCAGAGGCAAGCCAAAGCTGATTTGCAGAGCTTGGAAGCAGGAGGTGACTTTCACAGAAGGTGAGCCTTGGAAAAGCTGATTAAGAGGTGGAGAGATGTCCCCTGAGCAGCCCCTGGGAGCTCTGCAGCAGGGGCAGCAGCAGCTGAGGCTGCCCCAGCACAGGACCAGTCCCCTCACCACGACACCTAAATCCCCCCCAGCCTCCAGCTGGGGGAACAGAGCTGCAGGCTGCTGGGGGCTGCTTGTGGTGGCTTTCAGCTTGGACGTGAGGGTGAAGCCAGACTCACTCTCAGCTCTTTGCCTTCTGCTCCCTTATCCCAGCAATCCAGGATGCTGCTGGAAGGCAGAGGGGACAGCTGCCTCCTCCCAGCAAGGAAAGTTATGCTGGAGCTGGTTCTCACCAACAGAGAAGGGCTGCTGACCAAGGAGAGGCTCTCACCACAGCAGGCTGCTCACAGCCACCTCCAGCCTGGCTGCAAACACCTCCAGCCAGGAGGCTGCCACCACCTCCCTGGGCAGCCTGTGCCAGGCTCTCACCACCCTCCTGGGGAACAACTTCTTCCTCACAGCCAATCTCAATCTCCCCACTTCCAGTTCTGCTCCATCCCCCCCAGTCCTGTCCCTCCCTGACACCCTCCAAAGTCCCTCCCCAGCTTTCCTGCAGCCCCCTGCAGCTCCTGGAAGGCCACAATGAGGTCTCCTGGGAGCCTTCTCCTCTCCAGCCTGCACAACCCCAGCTCCCTCAGGCTGTGCTCACAGCAGAGCAGCTCCAGCCCTCTGCTCCTCCTCGTGGCCCTGCTCTGGACACCTTCCAGCCCCTCCAGATCCTTCCTGGCACAGAGGCTCCAGAGCTGGCCCCAGAGCTCCAGCTGTGGTCTCAGCAGAGTGGAGCAGAGGGGCAGAATCCCCTCCCTGCCCTGCTGGCCACACTTCTCTTGCTGCAGCCCAGGCTCTGCTTGGCTCTCTGGGCTGCCAGTGCTCACTGCTGGCTCCTGCTGAGCTTCTCCTCCCCCAGCACCCCCAGGACCTTTCCTCCAGGGCTGCTCTCAGCCAGTCCCTGCCCAGCCTGGAGCTTGGGCTTCCCTGACCCTTTCATCTGATGCCTCTGAATTTTGAGGTGCTTGACTTTGTGACCTTGAAAGTGCTTCAGGGAAAGACCATTGGGCTCTCTTCTTGAAATTACTGTGATTTCCATCTGCAGGGGGGGTGGGTGCTGCTGTTCCTCTGCTTGGTTCCAACCCTTTGAGCAGGCATCAGACACCTGCTTCACAGATGGCAGCAGAGGCAGGAAATCCCTCGCTGGGACCTGAAGGTCAGCTCAAGAACTAGCTGGGGAGTGGATAGAGCAGGGCAAGACAGTGAGCTGGGGCAGGCAGGAGGAAGCTCTCTTATCCTTGCTGGGGGCCAGCTCTGGGCTCCTCAGGTCAGGAAAAAGGTTGAGCTGCTGGAAGGTGTCCAGAGAAGGGCAACCAAGCTGGGGAGGGGTCTGGGGCACAGCCCTGGGAGGAGAGGCTGAGGGAGCTGGGGTTGCTTAGCCTGGTGGAGGCTTAGGGGAGACCTTCTTGCTCTCTGCAACTCCCTGAAGGGAGGTTGCAGCCAGGTGGGGGTTGGGCTCTTCTCCCAGGCACCCAGCACCAGAACAAGAGGACACAGTCTCAAGCTGTGCCAGGGGAAGTTTAGGCTGGAGGTGAGGAGCAAGTTCTTCCCAGCAAGAGGGATTGGCCCTGGGGATGTGCTGCCCAGGGAGGTGGTGGAGTCACCATCCCTGGAGGTGTTTAGAAGGAGCCTGGATGAGGCCCTTGGTGCCATGGCTTAGCTGATCAGATGGTGCTGGGTGCTGGGTTGGACTGGATGAGCTCTGAGGTCTTCTCCAGCCTGGTTCATTCTGTGTTCTGCATTAAGAGCCCCAGGTCATGGGAAGTGGTTTGGGGCTGAGGTGCAGAGGGAGCAGGGTCCCAGCTGAGTGAGCCAGAGCAGGGAGGATGTGTGGCAGGTGAGGAGCTGTGCTTGCAGCACCCAGGAGGGGTTGTGCTGGGGGCTGGCTGAGCCCAGGGCCATCAGCATTCAGTGTGGAAAGAGCATTTAGTGGAGGCTGCACCTTGGCTGGAGACAGAGGAAATTATCTGCATGATGGCTGCTCAGGGGGGGATTCATTTCCCCTGACTGAAACTGTCTGTCAGGAAGGGATCTCCAGCTAAAGCAGCCTGCTGCTGCCTCTGGGCCCAAGGAGGGGGAGAGGCAGGAGGTGAGCCAGCTGTGTCAGAGGGCTCCTTTAGGATGGAGCTCCCAAGCCCTCAGCTCTGGCCTCATCTCCACTGGCCACAGTGACTCCCTTGGAGTCATCTGCACTCAGGGAAGGGAGCCCCAGCCTCGGGTCCCCACAGAACCTTAGGGGCTAGGAGGGAGCTCCAGAGGGCACCCAGCCCAGCCCCCTGCCAGAGCAGGGCACCCAGGGCAGGGCAGCCAGGGCAGGGCAGCCAGGGACACAGCCAGGGGGGGCTGGGAAGGCTCCAGAGCAGACTCCACAACCTCTCTGGGCAGCCTGCTCCAGGCTCCAGCAGCCTCACAGGGACAAAGGTTTCCCTCCTGTTGCTGTGGCTCCTCCTCTGCTCCAGCTTGCCCCCAGTGCCCCTGGTGCTGTGCTTGGCCAGCCCTGAGCAGAGCCTGGCTCCAGCCCTGCACATCTTTACCCCAGCACTGAGGGCAGCCCTCAGGCTGCTCTGCTCCCAGCTCCCAGCCCCAGCTGCCTCAGCCTGGCCTCACAGGAGATGTTCCACTGCCTGCAGCAGCTCTGTGCCTCTGGGCTGGGCTCTCTCAGGCAGTTCCCTGAGCTCCTTCTCGGGCTGAGGAGCCCAGAGCTGGGCACAAGATGCCAGCAGGGCAGAGCAGAGGGGCAGGAGAACCTCTCTGGAGCTACTGACCACAGCCCTTCTAGTCCAGCCCAGGATGCCCTTGGCCTTCCTGGCCACCAGGGCACACTGCTGCCTCTTGGGCATCCTGCTGGGCACCAGGACCCCCAGGTCCCTCTCCTCTGTGCTGCTCTCCAGCAGCTCAGCCCCAACCTCTCCCTTGCCCTTGTTGTGTTTGGTTTTGTTGCAGCTTTTGCTTTTGCTTTTCAGTTCTGCAGGAAAACTCTGCCCTGTGCTCCTGCTCTGGCAGGGGCTTGGACTCAGTGAGCTCCTGAGGTCCCTTCCAACCCTTACACCCTGTGACCCTGGCTCATCAATCCAGCCTGGCCAGAGCCCTTGGCCAGATCCTCTTCCTCCCCTCCAGGAGACCAACCCTCCCTGGCAGCTTGGTGTCATCCTACTGAGGGGGCCTGGGTTGCCTCATCCAAAGGTGCCAGAAAGGGCACCCAGCAGCCTCCCTTCTGCAGCTCCCACTGCTGCCAGGCTCACTCCTGCAGCTGTCTGCTGGGCACAGAGCTCTCAGCAGGGGCAGGAGCAGCAGGCATCCCTTTGCAGGAGCCCCCAGGATGCTGTCAGGCACCAGTGAGAGTCCCAGCGCAGGGCAGCAGCCCAGGAGGGAATAAATGGCAATTTCCTGATGCCAACTGGGACAGCAGATGACAATGGCAGCAGCCCCCTCCCCTCCCCAGCAGCTGATTGCATTCCCAGTGCCGTTGTGGCTGCCCCCAGAGCCTGCAGAGGGATTGAGCCTCACAAAGCAGAGCTAATTTATTCATAAGCAGCTCTGCAAGGCTGCCCAGGCAGAAGCCACTCCATATTCAAGGGGATTATTAAATTGGTGGCTGTGAAGGGCTTCTGTGCAAGAGCCTCCAGTGCACAGACACAGCAGGGCAGCAGGAGGAGAGCCAGGCAGGAGGGACAGGCCAGGCAGGCAGGCAAGGGGGGAACATTGCCCCAGTGCAGCCCCAGGCTGGCAGCACAGCACTGGGAGGCAAACACCTCCTGCAGGGGGGCAGCAGCCCTGCAGGGACTGCTGCCCTGGCAGGGGATCTCCATGCTTCAGGTGGGGGCTGCCTGGCACTGGGCCCTGCTGGAGCCCCTCCAGTGCAGCTGGAAGCCCCCCAGGGACATCAGCCCAGAGCAGAGGCAGCATCCCCGGGCACGGTGCTGCCTCCCCTATGCTGCTCAGGCTGCCTGAGAGAAGCAGAGCAGGGAGGTGCTGAGGAGCTGTTTGCACTGCAGCTCAGCAGCCCTTGACCGTGGGCATGCTCCTGGTCTGCTCCAGTGGCTGTGACTTCAGCTGCCTCAGCTGCTTCCACCCCGGGGCAGGACAAAGGAACCATCAGAGGTGCAGGGCAAGGAAAGCAGAGTGCTTGGCTGGCCCCTGCCTGAGGCTCTTTGCTCCCTGGGGCAGGGCCAGGTGCAAGGTGAGGAGCAGCTGCTCCTCTCTGCCCTCCTGCTCCCACTTGCTGCTTCCCTGCTGAGCCCCAGGGGCAGCTCTTGGCTGGTGCCTGGCCTGGGCTCAGCAGCAGCAAGTGCTGACAGAGGCAGCCTGGGACCCTCTGCCCTGCTGAGACCTCACCTGGAGCACTGCACCCAGCCCTGGGCTCCCCAGCTCAGCAGGGACAGGGACCTGCTGCAGAGAGCCCAACAGAGGCTACCAGGATGAGTGAGGGACTGCAGCACTGCCCTGGGAGGAGAGGCTGAGAGCCCTGGGGCTGCTGAGGCTGCAGAGGAGAAGCCTGAGAGGGGATCTAAGGAATGCTTCTAAATCTCTGAGGGCTGGGGGGCAGGAGGCAGGGCACAGGCTCTGCTCAGCTGCAGCCTGGCATAGGCCAAGGGGCAAGGGATGGAAACTGCAGCCCAGGAGGTTGCAGCTCAGCAGGAGGAGGAACTTCTGCCCTGGGAGGCTCCCAGAGCCCTGGAGCAGGCTGCCCAGGGAGGTTGTGGAGTCTCCTGCTCTGGAGCCTCTCCAGCCCCATCTGGATGTGTTCTGTGTGCCCTGTGCTGGAGTCTCTGCTCCTGCTCTGGCAGGGGGCTTGGGCTGGATGCCCTTTGGAGGTCCCTTCCAGCCCCTCACATCCTGTGAGCTGTGAATGATTGGACTCAGTGTTCTTCAAGGTCTTTTCCAGCCTAAACAATTCTGTGACCACCCTGAACCTCATTAGCATCTTGGCCATGGAGCTCATCTGGAGGCAATGACTTCTAGGAGAGTCCTTTGGGTGCTTGCTTCAGCAAAGCTCCTCCATGGGTGCAGGCTCTCAGCAGAGCTCTCAGCAGGGCTCTCAGCTTTCTGCCAGGCTTTGCCTTCCCTGCTCTCCATCTGCAGCCCCACACTGCTGGATGGGCTCCAGCCCTTTCAGGCTCTGCTCCTGCTTCTTCCATCATTATTTCTGGGAATCCACAGAGCTTCACCTGCTCCTCAGCCCTCCCTCTCTCTCCTGTGGCTTGTTACCACTTCACACCCTGTGGCATGATGTTAGCTCCCTCAGAAGAGGAGAGAAATGCAAGAACATGGAGAGCATAACACTCCTACAAACGGCCTGGGGGAAAGGGAGGGAGTCAGAAGGGCTCAGGAACAGACTCAAAGGTCAGAGAGAAGATCTGAGGGCTTCATCTGAGTGGGGAAGGCTTCAGTGGAGACATCTGAGCCTAAGCTGGGGAACAAAACCCCCACATCAGGGCAGCTTGGGAATCAGTCACTTCATCCTGCTGCCAGGACCTGAAAGGTGTGAGGAGTTGTTCCAGGCAGCTGCTGATCCCTCCCTGCTCACTTCAGAGGCAGCCCAGGGTGAGCTGGTGGTAGTCAATCATCCCCACTGAACTCCTTTGGTTACTGAATGAGACCAGGAGCCCTGAGAGAGGAGGTCTCACGCTGTGGGAACTCGCCCATGCTGCGGCCCTAGGGCTCAGGGCACCTCTGTCTCAGGGAGCTGAGAGGCAAAGGGAGCCAAAGGCACAAGAAGGGTCCCTGGGCTCCTTCCAGGGAGAGGAATGTCTGTTTCTTCTTTCCCCAGAGCCTTGTCACACAAAATCTGTTGTGGAGCCTCGTCTGGAGCAGACAGGAGGAGGTGTGTGTGATGCAGTCTGTGTGGGAACAGCCTCCCCCAGCACCCAGACAAGGGAAGACACAGCCCAGGCCAGCCAGATGAGGCTGGTGGGAACACAGCTGGGACCTGAGGCTGACTGCAAACAGCTGAAGCCAAAATACTCCCTGCCAAAGGCTCCAGTTGGAGGAAACACCCCTGGGATCCCCCCAGGCTTCAAAGCCTCTCCTTGCTCCTCTCTGCAGGCTGCTGGAATCCCAAGGCAGCCAAACCTCCTCTCTGCAGGCTGATGGGAGAGGTGTCAGGGTGTCCTGGGACAGCTACCTCCCAGGATGCTGCAGTGGGCATCAGGATCAGTGTCAGGGGTTGGAAGGGACCTCCAGAGGTCATCCAGTCCAACCCCCCTGCCAGAGCAGCATCCCCCTGGGCAGCCTGCACAGGAGAGGCTCCAGAGCAGGAGACTCCACCACCTCCCTGGGCAGCCTGCTCCAGGCCTCCAGCACCCTCACTGTAAAGAAGTTTCTGCTCATGGGGAGGTGGAACCTCCTCTGTTCAAGTTGGTATCTGTTGGTCCTTGCCTTATTGCTGTGCAGCACCCACAAGAGCTTGGCCCCCTCCCCGTGCCCCCCAGCCCTCAGCCTTCTCTCCTCCAGACCAAACAGCCCCAGGGCTCCCTCTTCCCAGGGGAGATGCTCAAGGCCCCTAAGCATCCTCCTGGCTCTCCCTTGGCCTCTCCCCAGCAGCTCTCTGTCCCTCTGGAACTGGGGGCCCAGAACTGGGCACAGGATTGCAGCTGTGGTCTCAGCAGGGCAGAGATCACCAAGGATCCCTGGCTGCACTGCTCCCTGCCCAGCCCACAGCAGGATGGTTCTGCCCCTGATGTCCTGGGGAGAGCTTTAGTCTCTTGTAGGGCTTTGGATTTGCTGACTCTGTGTGCTCTGAGGTACAGCAAAACCACAACTGGGAGCAGCTGCACAGCAGGAAATTGCTTTTCCCCACCTGCAGTTCCCCCCAGACAAACCAAACTCTTCAGGGATCCTCCTGGTGGGGAGGCTCTGTCTGTGCTGGAGTTCCCCTGCCTGTGTTGGGTGAAGTCTGCAGCTGGCACTGCCACTGTACCTTCAAGTGCAGGGCGAAGAGGAACAGTCAGAGACAGCAAGAGGTGCTGGAAGGTGTCCAGAGAAGGGCAACAAGGCTGGGGAGGGGTCTGGGGCACAGCCCTGGGAGGAGAGGCTGAGGGAGCTGGGGTTGCTTAGCCTGGAGAAGAGGAGGCTCAGGGGAGACCTCATTGCTCTCTGCAGCTCCCTGAAGGGAGGTTGGAGCCAGGTGGGGGTTGGTCTCTTCTCTCAGGCACCCAGCACCAGAACAAGAGGACACAGTCTCAAGCTGTGCCAGGGGAGGTTCAGGCTGGAGGTGAGGACAAAGTTCTTTCCAGCAAGAGAGATTGGCCCTGGGGATGTGCTGCCCAGGGAGGTGGTGGAGTCCCCATCCCTGGAGGTGTTTAGGAAGAGCCTGGCTGAGGCCCTTGGTGCCATGGCTTAGCTGATCAGATGGTGCTGGGTGCTGGGTTGGACTGGATGAGCTCTGAGGTCCTTTCCAGCCTGGTTCATTCTGTCTGCTGTACCTCAGCTGCTCACTAGGAGTTTTGCCAAAGCAGCTACTAATAACCAGGACCAGAGGCTTCCTCTGGCACCAAGGGCCCTGGCAAGCAGCCCCCAGATGATTCTGAGCTGAGGAAATGTTTCCTTAGCCTGCAGCCTTCTCTCCCCTGGAGCCTGTGCCAAATGGGAGCAGAGCTCTCTGCTGGTGCTTGCGACCTCCCCAGCGGTGCAGGGCTGAGAAGAGCCTCTCCAGGGCAGCTGAAGGGCAGAGCTGTTTGCTTTAAAAGCCTGGGAGCCAAAAACTGGAATAAATAAAGGGGGGGGAAAGGTACTTTTCTTTAGGTGCTCTGAAGATCCTGAGGCAGGGGAAGGAGTTGGCCTCCTGCTGCTGCCTCTGAAACCGCTGCGCTGCGCGGAGAGGCTGCAGGCTCTGCTCCGCTCTCCCCTCTGTGAGCACATCATCCTTTAAGCCCTGCAACAAATGGTGCTGCCAGGAAACACTCCTCTGTTCAGCATCAGGACACTGCTGTTGCATACCAGCAGAAGAGAGCTGCCTCTTATTGGGCTGGGGGAGCAGCTGAATTTGTCAGTCTTGACAGCAGAGCCAAGGAAACTCAAGTGGGGAAAAGAGGAAACACAACAAAGCCAACCCCACGGAGCTCAGCCCTGCTTGGCTCCTGCTGCAGCAGCATTTTTCTTGCTAAAGCAAAAGAGGTTTGTTGTTGGGGTTTTTTTTTTTCCCTCCCATTCTGCATGAAACATTTCAAACAACCCCCACTGGAAGGGTTTTGTTCTGTGCTCTTGGCAGAGAAGCCAAAGGAAGCCAAGAGGAGAGCTTCGCCGGCACCGTCCCGGGGCAGCTGCTGTGCCATGTCTCACCCCCCCAGCAGGGCAAGGCCACAGCTGCTCTGGAAAGCCAGCAGCCTTCATGACCCCTGTGAGAGCTGAAGGTCTCTGTGTCCAGAGAACAGCCTCATTGCTCCCTTGCTGCCCTCAGGACACAGAATCACAGAGCTGGCAGGACTGGAAGGGACCCCAAGGCTCAGCCAGCCCCAACCTCCTGCCCTGGGCAGGGACACCTCACACCACAGCAGGTTGCTCACAGCCACCTCCAGCCTGGCTGCAAACACCTCCAGCCAGGAGGCTGCCACCACCTCCCTGGGCAGCCTGTGCCAGGTTCTCACCACCCTCCTGGGCAACAACTTCTTCCTCACAGCCAATCTCAATCTCCCCACTTCCAGTTCTGCTCCATCTCTCCCAGTCCTGTCCCTCCCTCACCCCCTCCAAAGTCCCTCCCCAGCTTTCCTGCAGCCCCCTGCAGCTCCTGGAAGGCCACAATGAGGTCTCCTGGGAGCCTTCTCCTCTCCAGCCTGCACAACCCCAACTCCCTCAGTCTGTGCTCACAGCAGAGCAGCTCCAGCCCTCTGCTCCTCCTCCTGGCCCTGCTCTGGACACCTTCCAGCACCTCCAGAGCCTTCCTGGCACAGAGGCTCCAGAGCTGGCCCCAGAGCTCCAGCTGTGGTCTGAGCAGAGTGGAGCAGAGGGGCAGAATGCCCTCCCTGCCCTGCTGGCCACACTCCTCCTGCAGCCCAGGGGTGTAGCTGAATGGAGCCATCGGTGGGAAGCGAGAAGCAGGCAGGAGAGGCACTCTGGTGTGAGCAGTGTTTGTGCTCTCTGAGGAAGGGACCAATGCTTCCCTTGGAATAAATCTTCATAATGCCCTTCCAGCTGCAGCACAGCAGCAGTATGTTAAACTTAAGGAAGTCATCCCTTGGAACATTTAGATCCTTTTGGGTAGATTATCTTGATGGATTTACTTTTTGGGTCCATGCATCTCAATGGCACCCACAGAGAGCAGCAGACCTGGGCAAATTGCATTCAATTAGCAGCTAAGTGCTGGGGAGACTTTCAGTTCCTCCCTGTTGCTTAGGCAGGCATCTCCTGCAGGCTGCGAGCAGGGCTTTAATCTGCAGCACTCAGGACCTCCCCAGGGATTAGCAGCAGCCCTGATATGTTAATATTGCCAAAAAATGGATGATCCAATTAAGCTCTGCTAAACCATGGCAGGATGCAAGGTCCAGATGCTGCCTGATCCTTCTGGGTCGAGCATTAGTTGGGGATTGCCAGGCAGCCTGTGCTGATCGCTGGATTTGGAGCTGTGATGATCACAGCTCTGCCTCCCTGCTGGGGGCTTCCTCATCCTCTTGCAGTGCATTCCCACCTGCAGCTCTGGGGCCAGCTCTGGAGCCTCTGTGCCAGGAAGGCTCTGGAGGGGCTGGAAGGTGTCCAGAGAAGGGCCACGAGGAGGAGCAGAGGGCTGGAGCTGCTCTGCTATGGAGACAGTGAGGGAGTTGGGGTTGTGCAGGCTGGAGAGGAGAAGGCTCCCAGGAGACCTCATTGTGGCCTTCCAGGAGCTGCAGGGGGCTGCAGGAAAGCTGGGGAGGGACTTTGGAGGGGGTGAGGGAGGGACAGGACTGGGGGGGATGGAGCAGAACTAGAAGTGGGGAGATTGAGATTGGCTGTGAGGAAGAAGTTGTTGCCCAGGAGGGTGGTGAGAGCCTGGCACAGGCTGCCCAGGGAGGGGGTGGCAGCCTCCTGGCTGGAGGTGTTTGCAGCCAGGCTGGAGGTGGCTGTGAGCAACCTGCTGTGGTGTGAGGGGTCCCTGCCCAGGGCAGGAGGTTGGGGCTGGCTGAGCCTTGGGGTCCCTTCCAAGGCTCTGGAGCTCTGTGGCTCTGTGACCAAGAGCTGCTTCAACTGCTCCTGGCTAATCAGTGAGGAGAGGGAAAAGCCCTGAGAGAAGCTGCAGGTCTGGCCCTGCTGGGGGCAGTGGCTTGGGCCCAGGAGCAGTGCTCAGAGTGGGGAGAGAAGGAAAATTCTTTTTCTAATAGAAATTAAACTAAAATGAAATAAACCAACCCAACTCCCAGCTCAGCAGAGAAAATGAACAACAATCATTAAACAAACACATATAGAAGAGCCAAAATTGCAGAGGGAGGAGATCAATGGAGCTGAGCTGGCCACAGAGGGGAAGCCAAGGCTCTCAGAATTTAGTCCTAATTACTCTGGATTTATGGCTCTCAGCAGCCATCTCTCCTCCACCTCCAAAGGCATCTTCACTGCAGACAATTACAGGATGATAATTGTGAGGATTCCTCACACTGGGAGCTCACAAAGGGCTCTGCAGGGGAAACAGAGGGACAGGAAGCTAACTTTGGGCCCTGCTTGGACTGAATGTGAAGGGAAATCACAGCAGGGCAGGGCTGGAAGAGAGCTCCAGAGAGCAGCCAGCACCCCCTGCCAGAGCAGGGCACCCAGGGCAGGGCACCCAGGAGCACAGCCAGGGGGGCTGGGAAGGCTCCAGAGCAGACTCCACAACCTCCCTGGGCAGCCTGCTCCAGGCTCCAGCACCCTCACACCAAACAACTTTCTCCTCATGCTCAGGAGGAACCTGCTGGGTCCCAGCTCATCCCTGTGGTTCCTTGTCCTGTCCCTGGGCACCACCAGCCAGAGCCTGGCACCTTCCTCCTGACCCCCACCCCTCACTGGTCAGATCTCCTCTCAGCCTTCTCCTCTCCACACTCAACCCCCCCAGGGCTCTCAGCCTTTCTCCACAGCAGAGCTGTTCCAGGCCCTTCATCATCCTCACAGCCTGCACTGGACTCTCCCCAGCAGGTCTCTGTCTCTCTGGAGCTGGGCAGCCCCAAGCTGGACCCAGGACTGCAGGGGGGCACTGAGCAGGGCAGAGCTCAGAGTGTCTCCTCATGCTCAGGTGGCACCTCCTGGGTTCCAGCTTGTACCTCCTGCTCTTACCACAGGCCACCACTGACAGAGCCTGGCACCTTCACCACCTTCAGAGGTCTCCTCAGCTGGGAATGGAACAGACCACAGCTGCCCAGCCTGGGAGGCAGCTGAGGGTACTTTGCCCTTTGTGCCAAGCAGAATCCTCCAGCTCCCCTGTGGGCAGCTCAGCACCTGCAGGAAGGAAGAATTTCTCCAGGTGGCCTGTGAGGTGCCTGTGGAATTCAGCACAGGCTGCTGCCAGGGCTCTGAACAGCCTGAGGGGAGAAAAATGGAACTTCCAGCCAGGCAGGAGAAGCCCTGGGAGCAGGCAGCAGGCAGCCAGCCTCAGACGTGGTGGAGAGGGAAAGGCTTCTCCTGGGAGCAGACAGCACTTGGTGGAGTTTGTTTGCATCCAGGAGACTCAGGAGGGTGGAGTGGAGACAGCAACAAAGCTGGGAGGGAAACAAGCAAAGCAAAACCAAAGCAAGGCAAAACCAACCCCAAATAAACCAAACCAAAACAAGCAAAGCAAAACCAAAGCAAGGCAAAACAAGGCCAGAGGAAAACAAAACAAACCCAACCTGAAATAAACCAAAGCAAGCAAGGCAAAACCAAAGCAAGGCAAAACCAAAGCAAGACAAAACCAAAGCAAGACAAAACCAAAGCAAGACAAAACCAAAGCAAGACAAAACCAACCCCAAACAAACCAAACCCAAGCAAGCAAAGCAAAACCAAAGCAGAGGGCAGGAAGGAGCTTTATTGTTAACAGTATTTCCCTGCTGTTCTGTCCCTCTCTGGAGCTCTTTGGTGATGGAGCCACAACCAAGTCCCCCCTCCCGCAGCTGAGTGCTGGAGGGAGAAGCCTTTGGGGGACCCAGCGTGTCAGAGGAGCCAGAGTCAGGTCCTTATTCATCCTCTACCAGGAGGCTGCTGGAACACTGCAGCAGGCTGCCCAGGGAGGGGGTTGAGGCTCCATCCCTGGAGCTATTCCAGGTGAGGATGGAGAGGGCTCTGGGCAGCCTGCTCCAGGGGAGGATGTCCCTGCTGGGTGCAGGGGCTTGGACTGGAGGAGCTCTGGAGCTCCCTTCCAAGCCAGCCCACTCTGTGGTGCTATGATCCTCACTGCCCTGTGCTGCAGGTGCAGACCCTGCAGCCCTCAGCTGGACCAGCTCAGGGAGCTCTGCAGCTGCTCAAGGAGGACAGGAGGCTCCCGTGGCAGCTCTGGGGTCCCCTCCCTGCAGCAATGATGGATCACACTCAGGACAAGTTCCACTTCTCTTGAAAGGCCTTCCTCTGCCAGGGGCATCGATCTCCTGCTGCCTTTTGATTTACTTGTTTAATCTAATGGAGCTGTTGGAGACAGCAGCTCAGCCAGGCTTGCTGTGGCCAGCCCAGCACTTCCCCTCCAGCCAGGAGGCTTCCCAGCACCCAGGGGGCTGCCTGCTGCTGAGGCAGCACCCCTGGCATTAAGTAATAAGAAGCTGCATTATTAATCTGACCTGCCAGGCAGGGAGACAAAGAGGTTTCCAGCACAGCA
Source organism: Dryobates pubescens (assembly GCF_014839835.1). Lineage (NCBI taxonomy): Eukaryota > Metazoa > Chordata > Aves > Piciformes > Picidae > Dryobates > Dryobates pubescens. The sequence goes on from NC_071636.1 coordinate 856,683, forward strand.
AGTTGGAACTCCTTGAAAAGGCAGCGTAGCCTCTGAGGCTGGAGAAACCTGCTCCCCACCTTGCCAGGATGACCCCAGCCAAGGCCTGGGGAACACTGCTGGCAAGGGAGAGAAGGACTGGAAACCACTGAAAGAGGAGATTCAGGCACAGGTCACAGCTCACAGGGTGTTAGGGGTGGGAAGGGACCTCTGGAGATCATCCAGTCCAAGCCCCCTGCCAGAGCAGGAGCAGAGAGTCCAGCACAGGGCACACAGAACACATCCAGATGGGGCTGGAGAGGCTCCAGAGCAGGAGACTCCACAACCTCTCTGGGCAGCCTGCTCCAGGCCTCCAGCACCCTCACACCAACAACTTTCTTCTCCTGCTGAGCTGGAACCTCCTGGCTGCCACTCTGTGCCCACTGCCCCTTGCCCTGTCCCTGGGCACTGATGGAAGGAGTCCAACCCCATCCTCTTCACCTGTTCCTTCAGGCTGGATGCTGCCCCTCTAACACCTCAACTCTTCCAGCCCCAAAGGCAGGCTCTCTTGGAACACATCATGGCTTGGGAATCCTGACGCTGGAGCACCCTGCCCCGGTGAGCTGAAGCTCAGAGTGACATCTCATCGGCTCGGGACCTCCTCATGCCCACCCTGGGCTCCACAGGCAGATGTCAGCGCGGGAGCTGTGCCGTGAAGCAGAGCCTGCTGCAAACAGCCGCCGGGCTGCTGGCTCGGCAGAGCAGTCCCACACGCCGCAGACTTTGCTCCCCTCGGGGAGCTCCTGCTGGCTGGTGCCAGCGCAGCCCTCCAGCCGTCCTCCTGCGGCCGGCTCCGAGCCCTCGGAGCGCCGAACCGGCCTGGGCGCTGCGCGGAGCACAGCCTCCGGCGAGGCGGCGGCGCCGCTCCGGGGCGATTGAAGTTGCTGCTGGGCCGCTCGAAAGGGCGCAGGGACTTAGCAGCTGGCGAGGGCTCGGATTAGGAGGTCGCAGAGCTCCCCTCTCCGTGCCAAGAACCTTTCAGGCCATGTGCTGAAAGGAGTGGGGCAGAGAAGGATTAATTGAGAGCGGGCTTGTGCCCTGAGTGAAAGTGAAAAATCGCTCTCTAAAGGAGGGAAGATCCCAGGGACTGTGCAGAGTGATTACAGCAGCTGCTGCTTAGCCTCTAATTCAACAGGCTCTGGATTTTCTCCTTCCTGCCAAGGCTAAAGCCAGCCCTGCCCTCCCCCTGCCACGGAGCAAATTAAAAGCTGCCAGAGCCCCTCAGAGCCTGGAGAAGCTGAGCTGACCCTGCAGAGGTTTGCTCCTGGGGACACTGTGCCCAGCCTGGGGAAGCCAGGACAGCACAGCACCTGTGCCACAGGGCTGGACAGGTCTGGGGATGTGCTGGGTGCTGGCAACTGGGTCAGAAATCGCACCAGGGCTGCCGCTGGCAAGGGCTTGGCTTTGACACAAGTTAGAATCACAGAAGCACGGAGTGGTGGAGGTTGGAACAGACCTCCAGAGAGCATCCAGCTCCAAGCCCCCCCTCCACAGCCTGCTCCAGGGCTCTGGGAGCCTCCCAGGGCAGAAGTTCCTCCTCCTCCTGAGCTGCAACCTCCTGGGCTGCAGTTTCCATCCCTTGCCCCTTGGCCTATGCCAGGCTGCAGCTGAGCAGAGCCTGTGCCCTGCCTCCTGCCCCCCAGCCCTCAGAGATTTAGAAGCATTCCTTAGATCCCCTCTCAGCCTTCTCTTTTCCCTGCAGCCAGCAGGGACATCCTCCACTCAATCAGGTTGCTCAGAGCCTTGAGCATCTCCAGGGCTGGGGCCTCAACTACCTCCCTGGGCAACCTGTTGCATTGTTCCTAACATCCAACCTACAGCTCCTCTGAGTGCCCCTCACTGCCCCTCATCCTAACCCCCACAGGCCTTTAGCTGCAGGAGGGTGTTCTGCTCCATCCCCCCATCTCAGCAGCCCCTTCCTCCTTCTGATTGCCCTGGAGTCATCCAGAAGTCCTGCCCTGCCTCTTCCTCTCTGGAAAATTCATGTCTGCCCTCAGCCAGCTCCTTTCCCCCACCTGCTGCCCTCAGCCAGCTCCTTTCCCCCCACCTGCTGCCCTCAGCCAGCTCCTTTCCCCCCACCTGCTGCCCTCAGCCAGCTTCTTTCCCCCCACCTGCTGCCCTCAGCCAGCTCCTTTCCCCCCACCTGCTGCCCTCAGCCAGCTCCTTTCCCCCCACCTGCTGCCCTCAGCCAGCTCCATTCCCCCCACCTGCTGCCCTCTGCACACAGAGAGGACAGCAGCAGAGCAATCCCTGCACGGTGCTGGGAGCTGTGCCCAGGGCTGGGGGCTCAGCAAAGGGTGGGCAGAATGAGGCTGTGGCTCAACCCTCCTGCTGGACTCGCTGGGGCCATGGCCTCTGCTCAGCCCCTGATCAGGCTGCTGCAACCCCTCCTGTCCAAGCCTCTAACCAGCACCATGTGGAAGGACTTTGCTTCATTAAACTGCAGATTTAGGTCAAAAAGAGTCAAATAACTAATTCTCCAAGCTCTCTATCCTCTTACTGGGCTTGTGCCTTTAATGCCACTGGTCTCTGCCTTTCCATTTCAGCCTTGCTGATCAGCTGGGGCCTCTGCTAGGAGCCAGCTTCTCCACCAGCCAGCAGCAGTCTCCAGAGTGTAAACCAAAAAGGAGTGAAAGCAGAAACGTTGCAGTGAGGAGGAAACCCCAGAGGTGTTCTGAGAGCCTCTTGAAAGGTTCTGCCCCTTCTGTCAGGGAGGAAACCTCCTTTGGGGGAAAATGCTGCCTGTGGGCTCTGCCAAGCAGCCTGGGAGCACAGCTCCACCAGCACTGGGCTTCAGAGGAACCCTTTAGGGGAGCTGCTGCCATGAGGAGCTGCTCTGCCTGGCTGCTCAAAGCAGTCTGCTGCTCCATCATTGCCTCCCCAGGGCTTTGCCCTTTAGGGACAGCAGCCTGCAAGACGGTGTCTGCCCCCAGGTCCCAGCTGGGGAGGCCTTGGACATATGCAACCTTCTTGTGCTGTGTTTAATCCATCCCACAGCCTCTACCAAGCCCCCTGAAGGACTGTGAAGAGAAAGCAGAGTTGAACAGGGTTGTTCTTCATCCCAGCCCAAACCCTGAAGCTCTCTGCAGGTGCTGAGTGGGTTTAGCTGCATCAAGAACCTTCCAGTGCCATTCCAGGTGGGGAAGAGACAGCCCTGAGGGGTGGAAGAGAAGTGTCTGGGTGAATGGAGAGCTCTTGGGGAGTGCAGTACAGAGCTGTAGCACAGTGAAGCCAACAAAGACAGCCCAGGCCACTAGCAGCAAGGAACCAGCACCAGAGAAACCACAAACAAAGCAAATCAAACCCCACAAACAAACAGAACAAACCCCAGCTGCAGAAGAGCAACCCAAGGGGTAGATGTGGCTGCAGCAGATGAGGTGCAAGAGCCCCTTCAAGGCACAGGGGATGCCTGGATGCAAGGGGAGGTGGTGCCCAAGGCCCAGCCTGGGCACTTCCTACCCAGACATTGTTCAACTCTGGTAACTACTGCACCCCTGAAAGCCTTTGGGGGATGAAAACCTCATGTCCAGAGCTACCACTTCCCAGGGATGATTCATGTGCAGCCCCTGTGGCAGAGGTTTAGTCCCCAAGGAGCTGGAGAGCTTTCCAGAGCCAGCTCCTTTGATCTCCTCTTCCCACTCCCCACCAACAAATCCCAAGCAGTGCAAGAACTCCATCAGGGGAAAGAAAAACCCAACCCTAAGAACAACCTTCCAGCACCTGGAGGGGACCTGCAAGAGGGATGGAGAGAGACTGCTCCCAAAGGCCTGCAGGGACAGGACAAGAGGCAATGGTTTGAAATGAGAGAGCCCAACAGAGGCTACCAGGATGAGTGAGGGACTGCAGCACTGCCCTGGGAGGAGAGGCTGAGAGCCCTGGGGCTGCTGAGGCTGCAGAGGAGAAGCCTGAGAGGGGATCTAAGGAATGCTTCTAAATCTCTGAGGGCTGGGGGGCAGGAGGCAGGGCACAGGCTCTGCTCAGCTGCAGCCTGGCATAGGCCAAGGGGCAAGGGATGGAAACTGCAGCCCAGGAGGTTGCAGCTCAGCAGCAGGAGGAACTTCTGCCCTGGGAGGCTCCCAGAGCCCTGGAGCAGGCTGCCCAGAGAGGTTGTGGAGTCTCCTGCTCTGGAGCCTCTCCAGCCCCATCTGGATGTGTTCTGTGTGCCCTGTGCTGGAGTCTCTGCTCCTGCTCTGGCAGGGGGCTTGGGCTGGATGATCTCTGGAGGTCCCTTCCAACCCCAGATACCCTGTGAGAGCAGAGCAGATTGAGATTGGATGTGAGGAACAAGTTCTGCCCCAGGAGGCTGCTGGAGCACTGCAACAGGTTGCCCAGGGAGGTGGTTGAGGCTCCAGCCCTGGAGATACTCAAGGTGAGGCTGGAGAGGACTCTGGGCAGCCTGCTCCAGGGCAGGATGTCCCTGCTGGGTGCAGAGGGGCTTGGGCTGGATGAGCTCTGCAGCTCCCTTCTGACCCAGCCCACTCTGTGAGTCTAAAAGCGAGCTTCCAGTCCTGCCTGGCCCTGGCTTGCAGAGCTGTGAAGTGCTGCTGCACGAACAGCCTTGCTCATCATCTGCCTTTGTTTTCCTCTTTATTCTAGCACGTTGTCTGCTCATCGGCTTCGAGCTGCTGGGAAGGAGCCCGAGCCCGGGAGCCAAGTGGCCGCAGCGCTGCCGCCGAGCCGCCGGCTCCCGCCGCGGAGGGGACGACTCCAGCGCTCCGCGGGAGTGATGTAAAGCCCCGCACACATTTCATCCTAAAGGCTGCCAAATCTGCTTGCCACCTTCTTATCTGGCTGGATTAGCGAGTTATCAGGCGGCGTCACCGACGTCTGAACGGAGATAAGGTGCAGCAAATCCTCCCTCCCGCTCCCAGCAGCGGCTCTCAATGGCAGAGATAAAGCGGCTGCCCCTGGGGACCCCGAGCTAAGTGTGAGGGCATTAAAGCGCTATTCAGCTCCCCACACAATGGCAGAGCAGCCCTTCCTCTCCTGCTCTCCAGGCAGGCATTGTGCTGGGCGTCGAGCTGTCAGGAAGGTGCAAGTGAGCTGCAGCTCCTCAGCACCTCGCCAGAGCTGCCCTCAGGACGAGCCAGAGCAGACCAGACCCAGCCTAGGCACGGCAGGCACCTTCCACACCATGCACCAGCTTGCTTTGGAGACCAGGGCTGGTCTTCCAAACAGAACAGGCTGGCATCGAAACGAGACAGCCCAGATGGCTGCTACCAGGCAGGAGAAGCCCTACTGCTTGCCCCTCCCGAGCAGAGAGGCCTTTCAAGTATGCAGAGTGGGTTCATGATGAGTGCAGGAGCTGCCAGAGGAACCGAAAGCTGGACTGCCCTCTGGAGAAAGACATCCCAGGGTGAAGCCTCCCTTTTCCCTAGCACTTCAGAGGCAAGGCTGGGAGCCCAGCTGCTACCACAGGCACTTGTGGAAGCTGTGGACTTGCATTCCCAAGCTGCAGCCCGAGGGAAGGGGGCAGACAGCAGCCCTGTGACAGGCAGATGGCTGCCTGGTGCTCTTTGGAGCTAAAGGAAATCGACAGCAGCTACCTGCAAGGTCAAAGCTGCTGCTGTAGGCTTGCTCCTGAATTCAGCCTTCCTTGCTGGATCTCTGCTCCACAGCTGCTCACTCTCCCAAGTGCTCTTCTTCAGCCAGCTCCACCTCCTGTTATTAAGACATGGAAGAAGTGCTCACTGCTTCCAGCTTTCCCCTTAAATGCATCCTGGTGCTCCCAGCACTCTTCCTCAGCTGGCAGGCCCCAGCCAGGCTGCCAAGCCCAGCTCCCAGGGTGTTCATGGCACGGGCTAACAACAATTCACTGCCACGTTTCCCTGCTTACATCCCACTGTGTGATTTCTTCAGGCCTTCTAGGACCAGGATCTATCATTACCCTGATTGCTTCCCACTTGGCTATCATCATCTTGAGCCCTGCTGCAGGAGGAAATGTGGCTGTAGGCAGCCCAGGAAGGATGGCCCTGAACCTTCTGTCACAGCAGCTGGTTTCAGGCACTGCCTCAGTTAAAAAGCTTAGCCAGACCTTTGGCTTTGGGGTTATTGCTATTGTCCTCACATCTGTATTCCTCTCTCTCTCCCCCCCAGGGATCAGGCTAAGGCTGGCCATGAAGTTTGGGGTTTGTGTAGCATTTGGCACTGAGCAGTGGGGCAGAGTGTGCCTTACCTCTGCCTCAAGCGGGGATTTGGTCAGAGGAATTGCTCCCTGCAAGCAGCTTCCCCTCTCCTGCTTTAAAGAGGAGCCTGAGGTAGCCAGCTCAGGAGCAGATGTCTGTGCTGCAGATGTCTGTGGCTTGATGGAGCTGAAGCTCCTCTGCCTGTGCACAGGAAAATGTCATTCCATCAATTCTGGAGTTGCCATTGAAAGATCCTCTCCTGCCTCTGCCAGCAGGCAGGGAGGACTGAGCTGTGGCTGTCTGTCTCACAGGCAGTTAGAACACCCTTTGCTATTCATCTGCTCACCCTGTGAGCAGTTCCTAATCCCTTGCAGGGAGAGTTTCTGCAGCCCTCCCCCAGCCTGGGTGCCCTGTTGTGGTGGGTTTCCCCCCTGCCATGAAGTGTGCCAGAGCAGCTGAGCTGGCAGCAGCTGGGGGCTGCATGTACAGGGCACAACTGCAACCCAGAGTGGCTGCAATGGATCTGTCCAAGGCAGCCAGGGCTGGCAATGTTGTGAAGGATTTACAGTCTACACAGATATCTACAATGAACAAGCAGCATGAACCCCCCTCCTGGCCAAGGAGACCCAGGGGAGCTGTGCCTCTGCCCCCTCAGCCCCTGTCCCAAAGGCAGAGAGGAGCAGGGGGAAGGTTGCTGTTAGACTGCACCACAGCAGCGCAGCCAAGGCCAAGCAGGAGCAGCTCAGCCTCCCCCCAGAGCAACGAAGCAAGCAGAGAGGAGATGGGAAGAGGGCAGATTGTTTCGGTGCAAGCAGTCCTGTGGCAGATGTCTCTCCAATGAAATGGTTTAGAACACAGAACACAGAATGAACCAGGTTGGAAAAGGCCTCAGAGCTCATCCAGTCCAACCTAGCACCCAGCACCATCTGATCAGCTAAGCCATGGCACCAAGGGCCTCAGCCAGGCTGCTCTTAAACACCTCCAGGGATGGGGACTCCACCACCTCCCTGGGCAGCACATCCCAAGGGCCAATTCCTCTTGCTGGGAAGAACTTTCTCTTCACCTCCAGCCTGAACCTCCCCTGGCACAGCTTGAGACTGTGTCCTCTTGTTCTGCTGCTGGGTGCCTGGGAGGAGAGCCCAACCCCCAGCTGGCCACAACCTCCCTTCAGGTAGTTGTAGAGAGCAATAAGGTCTCCCCTGAGCCTCCTCTTCTGCAGGCTAAGCAACCCCAGCTCCCTCAGCCTCTCCTCCCAGGGCTGTGCCCCAGACCCCTCCCCAGCTTTGTTGCCCTTCTCTGGACACCTTCCAGCAGCTCAAACTCTTTCCTGAGCTGAGGAGCCCAGAGCTGGACACAGGACTCAAGGCACTAACCAGTGCTGAGCACAGGGCAGGATGAGCTCCCTGCTCCTGCTCCAGGCCAGGGTGATCTCTGCTTTCCTTTTCTCACCCAGCAGTGCTTCAGTTGCATTTCTCTACTTTTCTGCTCAAAATCTGTAACAAAATCCTCAGGGCATAGCCCAAGAACACCACAGCAGCCCTGGACCCCAGAGCCCTTCACCAATTGGTGACACAGCTGCAGGGACCAAAGCCCTGCCAAACACCTGCCCCTTAGCTGTGCCTCCAGACAGGAGCCCTGCTCTTCAGGGGCTGCTTCTGAGCCCCTGGATCTCCCTCTGTGGTGGAGCCCTGCTCTTCAACACCTGCCCCTTAGCTGTGCTTCCAGACAGGAGCCCTGCTCTTCAGGGGCTGCTTCTGAGCCCCTGGATCTCCCTCTGTGGTGGAGCCCTGCTCTTCAACACCTGCCCCTTAGTTGTGCCACCAGACAGGAGCCCTGCCCTTCAGGGGCTGCTTCTGAGCCCCTGGATCTCCCTCTGTGGTGGAGCCCTGCTCTTCAACACCTGCCCCTTAGCTGTGCTTCCAGACAGGAGCCCTGCTCTTCAGGGGCTGCTTCTGAGCCCCTGTGTCTCCCTCTGGGCCCTCTGGGCTGCAGTTTCCCTCCCCCAGCATCAAATTGCCAGAGCAGCTCAGCTGGAAGCAAATGAATCATAGAATTGCTGGGGTTGGAAGAGCCCTCAAAGGTCATCCAGTCCCAGCAGCAGCCCCACACACCATGGCCCTGGAGCCAAGCCCCACTGCGCCGTGGGCGCCGGAGCTGTGCTCGCAGGCAGGACTGCAGCCTGGAGCTGGGCATGCAGCGAATGAGTACCAAGTGTGCAGCATTTACAGGCAGTTACAAACAGCACAGGAAGCCCTCCCTGGACACAAGCAGGGGGCTACCAACAGCTCCCCCTCCCTGCTGCCTTCCCCCCTGAGCAAGGGGAAGGAGGGAAGAGAGTAGCTGTTAGCCCTGAGCCACAACAAAGAGCACAGCAAGGCAGCAGGAGCACCAATTAGAATCTGCTGCAGGGAGGAAGGGGGAAAGGCTGAAAGTTAGTTCACACAACTGCCTTGATGCCAGTGATGTGCCCAATGGGATGGCTCAGGCCTCAGCACTCTTCTCCCTTTGACATCCAGTGGTGATTTATTTACCTTCCATCATTTTCCCTTCAAGAGCTGAAGAGCTCTTCAATTTTCCAGGCACAGCCTAAAGCTGCCACAGCCTCCCAGCTCCCTCTTAGCCTGCTGGTGCTTGGAGAGGTGATGAGCCCCTCCACAGCCCAGCCCTGGCTCTCCTTGGAGCCTTTTGCATCCCACCAGCTGCATTGTGAGTGTGGAGCCCCTGCTCCATCTGCTCTTCCCTCTGCCCGAGTCACAGCATCACACAGCAGCCTCCTGTGCCTGCCACCCCCCTCGCTGTCCTGGCAGGCTCAGGGTGTGGGGCTCGGGTAGAAGGAGCCAATGTTTCATGCAGGAAGAGCATCCCTCTGGGGCCCATTGGTGGCAGGAGCTGCATATGAGTGGCCAGAAGAGCAGGAAAGGTGCCAGGACTCTGTGCCCTGCACACAGCAGCTCCTGCCAGCGCTCTGCCCTCGGCTGTAAAGCACTGAAGTGGCCATTAGAGGTCAGGGGGCAGATGAAAACTGGCATTGCAGCTCCTGACCCTTTGGCTTCAGCCATTTCCACTTCAGCAGCCAACAACATTTGAGCAAACAGAAACCAGAACCTGAGGCTCCAGCTCTGAAGGACTTCCTTCATCCCAGGCATCGCTGATCCTCTGTACCCTCTGTGCTGTCCTGCTCTGGAGCCTGTGGGAGCTGGGGGGGTGCTGCATGGGCACAGCATTGCTGGCACAGGCTCCTCAGCCCAAGGGAGACCTTGTTGCACCCTCTCAGCTCCAAGGGGCCAACAACAACATGTCAGGACAGGCTTTTCAGCAGGGCCTGCTGTGACAGGACAAGGGAGGGGAGATGGTGTTAAACTAAAGACATCAGGAAGGATTTCTTTGCTGCAGGAGTGGTCAGGCACTGGAACAGGCTGGAATCACCATCCCTGCAGGTGTCCAAAGCAAGTGGCACTTTGTGGCATGGTTTAGTGGCCAGGGTGGTGCTGGGCTGGTGGTTGGACTTGCTGGTCTGGAAGGTCTTTTCCCACCCTAATGCTCCTGTGATTCTGTGGCTCTAGGCAGAGGGAAGAAATGTTTTACACTGAGGGTGGGGAAATGTTGGCCCAGGCTGCCTACAGAGCTGGGAGATGCCCCACTCCTGGAACCATTCCAGGGCAGGTTGGCTGAAGCTCTGAGCTGCCTGCTCTAGCTGCACAGAGCCCTGCTGACTGCAGGGGGCTTGGACTGGGTGACCTTTAAAGGCCCCTTCAGCCCAGACCAATCTGTGACTCTGTGGCTCTGCAGTACTCCTGGCTCCCCGGGCTCCCCACACCCCCAGCTGCACAGCCCTGCTGGCTCAGCCCAGCATCGCAGCACTGCTGGGCTCTGAGCTCTGCAGGGCCTGCAGCTGTGTGGCTGTCTGCCTGCCAGTCACGAACAAAGGCCAAGGCCCTTGGGCACAGGGGAGGCTGCTGCTGCTGAAAGCAAGTTTCAGGTCTTGCTCCAGCAAGGTGAACAATGCTCTTGCTGTGCAGTGGCTGAGGGGCATGGCAGGAGAGACTTCACAGAACAGCTCTGGCTGGAAGAGACCTCCAGGCTCCCCCAGCCCAGCCCTCAAGAGCTTCAAGACCATCCTGGAGGGATGCCAGGCTGGGGCAGGGAAGAGGTGTGAAAAATCCTCCCCCTGAGGTGAAAGGAGACAATGGGCAAGGAGCTGAGGGCAAGCCCCCACTCCTGCTCCTCCTGTGCTGCTGGGAGAGGGCAGGCACAGACAGCTGGGAGTGACAGAGTGGCCTGGCTGGGACCCTGCTGTGCAGCCAAGGTCAATGCACCACAAGAGGAAGTTAAGACATCAAAGTAAAGCCAGTCCTAGCTGCCTGTGCCCCATCCTGCAGGCAAGGGTGGCGCAGCAGGAGGACGACTTGAAGGCTCAGACTCAGGTCAGAGCCATGCCAGGCCCCCAGAGGAGCTGTGTCTAGCCCAGGTGTGAGACATGGCATGAATCTAGGGCTGAGCTCTTAGCACTGTGCTTGAGTGAGGCCACTTTTGACCCCTAGCCTGACCTTCTGACTGCCTTAGAGACGTTTATCCTCCACAGGCATGAAGAGTGAAGTGGCAAGAAACAGCCAAAGCAGGAGGGGAAGAGTTAAGAGTGGCAAGAAACAGCCAAAGCAAGAGGGGAAGAGTTAAGAGTGGCAAGAGATAGCCAAAGCAGGGGAGGAAGAGTTAAGAGTGGCAAGAAACAGCCAAAGCAAGAGAAGAAGAGTTAAAGTGTCAAGAAACAACCAAAGCAAGAGGAGGGGAGAGGGCATGTGGGTGGCAGCGAGGGTCTGGAGTTGGGCTGTGAGGGCTGGGCCCCAGGCTGGAGGGCAGTGGGAGGGGAGGGAGCAGGGGCTGGGCAGGGAGCAGGGGCTGGGCAGGGAGCAGGGGCTGGGCAGGGAGCAGGAGCTGGGCAGGGCTGGGAGCGGCAGAGGACGGCGCTGCAGGGCCGGGAGGCTGCGAGCTGCGGGAGCAGCTCTCGTCCCCCGGAGCAGCTCTCGCTCGTCCCCCGGAGCAGCTCTCGTCCCCCGGAGCAGCTCTCGCTCGTCCCCCGGAGCAGCTCTCGTCCCCCGGGAGCAGCTCTCGTCCCCCGGAGCAGCTCTCGTCCCCCGGAGCAGCTCTCGTCCCCCGGAGCAGCTCTCTCTCGTCCCCCGGAGCAGCTCTCGTCCGTCCCCCGGAGCAGCTCTCGCTCGTCCCCCGGAGCAGCTCTCGCTCGTCCCCCGGAGCAGCTCTCGTCCCCCGGAGCAGCTCTCGCTCGTCCCCCGGAGCAGCTCTCGCTCGTCCCCCGGAGCAGCTCTCGCTCGTCCCCCGGAGCAGCTCTCGCTCGTCCCCCGGGAGCAGCTCTCGTCCGTCCCCCGGAGCAGCTCTCGCTCGTCCCCCGGGAGCAGCTCTCGTCCCCCGGAGCAGCTCTCGTCCGTCCCCCGGAGCAGCTCTCGCTCGTCCCCCGGGAGCAGCTCTCGTCCCCCGGAGCAGCTCTCGCTCGTCCCCCGGGAGCAGCTCTCGTCCCCCGGGAGCAGCTCTCGTCCCCCGGAGCAGCTCTCGTCCCCCGGAGCAGCTCTCGTCCCCCGGAGCAGGTCGTGTGACGGCAGGGGAAGACAAATGCCATTTCTCTGGGTTGTTGTAGGGATTTACAAGCGGAGTGACACGGGGCCGAGCAAACAGCCGCGGTGTCAGCCGCTAATGGAGACGAATGGCAAAGACATTTAATGAATTACAAGATGATGAAGTGCTGCTGACAGAGCAAACAGCCGCCCGGGGCCGCCGGCCCGCTGCGCCGCGCAGCAGCCGCCGGCGGAGGAGCAGCCGCGGCGCTCTCAGCCCTCTCGGTGGGGCACAAGGTGGCCACTGCCCAGGGCCACGGGCACAAGGCTTCCCAGACGCTGCTGGTGCTGGGAGCTGAGCTCACAGGGGCTGGCAAAGCGCTGAAGGCCGTTCACAGATGCTCAGAATCCACAGAATGCCAGGCTGGAAGGGAGCTCAGGGCTCATCCAGCCCAGTCAGGGTAAGAGTTCCACAGGGTCACACTCACAGGGTCCCAGAGCACATCCGGCTGGGAGAGAGCTCCAAGCCCCCCCAGCCCCAGCCTGCCCCCAGCCCTGCAGGGGCACCACCAACCCCTGGCCCTCAGCACAGCTCCACAGCTGCTGAGACCCCTCCAGGCATGGGGACTGCAGCCCTGCCCTGGGCAGCCTCTGCCAAGCTCTGAGAAGCCTTCCAGGGCACAAAGAGTTCCTGAGCTCCAGCCTCAGCCTCCCCTGCTGCAGCTTGCAACCATTGCCCCTGGGCCTGGCCCTTGCCCCCCAGGAGCAGAGGCTGCCCCCTCCTCACTGCACCCTCCCTGCAGGCAGCTGCAGAGAGCAAGGAGCTCTCCCTCAGCCTCCTCTGAGCTGAGCTGGCTCAGCACCCTGGCAAGCTGGGTCTCAAAGCTGTCTAATGCAGGGGAGTTCAGCACCTCCCTGGGCAGTTTATTCCAATCCCCAAGAGTGTGACTGGTGAAAACATTTTCCCTGGCATCCAGTGGGCATCTCCCCAGCAGCAGCTTGTGCCCAGCAGCCCTGGTCTGTGCCATGGGAACTCCACAAAGGGAATCTCCCTCCTCATGACAGCTGCCCTTGGTGTGCTTGTTACGAGGTGTGCCCTAAGCCTTCTCTTCTCCAGGCTGGACAAAGCCTCCTCTCAGCCTTCCCTCCCATGACAGCACTTGCAGTCCCCTCAGCACTCCTGTGCCCCTTCTCTTCACCCTCTCTTTCCAGCCTGTCCCCATCCTGCTTGTGCAGCAGGGACCAATCCTGTGCACAGTGCTCAAGGTGCAGCCTGCCCAGCGCTGAGCAGAGAGGGACGATGGCATCCTGATCCCTGCTGCTGCCACTCACCAATGCCACCCAGCACCCCCTGGGCTTTCTTTGCCCCTGCAGCTCACTCTTCACCCACCCTGAGCCTTTTGTCCACCCAGACCCCCAGGTCCCTCTCTGCAGTGCTGCTCTTCAGCTGGGTGGCTCCCAGCCTGAGCTGCCCCCCAGCCTGAGCTGCCCCCCAGCCTGGGCTGCCCCCCAGCCTGAGCTGCCCCCCAGCCTGGGCTGCCCCCCAGCCTGGGCTGCCCCCCAGCCTGGGCTGCCTCCCAGCCTGAGCTGCCCCCCAGCCTGGGCTGCCTCCCAGCCTGAGCTGCCTCCCAGCCTGAGCTGCCCCCCAGCCTGGGCTGCCTCCCAGCCTGAGCTGCCTCCCAGCCTGAGCTGCCCCCCCAGCCTGAGCTGCCCCCCAGCCTGGGCTGCCTGCCTGGGTGATGTGTTCCCAGGTGCAGGACCTTGCTCTTGGCATCATTAAGCTTCATGCAGCTCCTGCTTGCCCACTCCAGCAGCCTGGCAAGACCCCCCTGGGGGCTGCCTCTCCCTCCTGGGGTCCCAACTTCTCCTCTTACTTTTGTCCTCAGCCAGCTTCATCAGGGTGCTGCTAATTCCAACATCTAAATCCTTAATGAAGATATTAGACAGCCCTGGGCCCAGTATTGATCCCTGGGGGCCCCTACCAGTGACAGGCTGCCAGGTCTGAGGCAGAGCTCTTTATCAGCACCCATTCAGGCTTGCTCTCCTCAGGCACTGTGCTTCTTGGGGGGAGATATCCCAACTGCTGTTGGCTGCGTGCTGGAGAGGCAAAGCTGAGCAGAGCTGGAGGTTCAGGGGCAGGAGGAATAGATCTCTGATCCATCCTTGGCTTTGAAGGTCCATCTGGGAGCTCCCTGCTGAGCAGTGCTGCTGTGGAGAGCCAGGAGTGAGCAGCAAGCAAAATAATTGGTTGATAGGCTCAGAGCCATGGAGTCACAGAACAGTTTGGAGCTGAAGGGCCTCTTAAAGCTCACCCAGCCCAATCCCCCTGCCCCAAGCAGGGACAGCCCCAACCACAGCAGGTTGCTCAGAGCCCCAGACAGCCTCACCTGGGACAGTTCCAGGCAAGGGGCAGCTCCCACCCCTCTGGGCAGCCTGGGCCAGGCTCTCCCCACCCTCACTGTCAAACATCTCTCCCTTCTTTCTAGTTTTAATCTTCCTCTCTGAGTTCCAAGCATCCCCCCTGGTCCTGCCACAAGCATCCCCCCTGGTCCTGCCACAAGCATCCCCCCTTGTCCTGCCACAAGCATCCCCTCCTTGTCCTGCCACAAGCATCCCCTCCTTGTCCTGCCACAAGCATCCCCTCCTTGTCCTGCCACAAGCATCCCCCCTGGTCCTGCCACAAGCATCCCCTCCTTGTCCTGCCACAAGCATCCCCCCCCTGGTCCTGCCACAAGCATCCCCCCTTGTCCTGCCACAAGCATCCCCCCTGGTCCTGCCACAAGCATCCCCCCCTTGTCCTGCCACAAGCATCCCCCCCCCTGGTCCTGCCACAAGCATCCCCCCTTGTCCTGCCACAAGCATCCCCCCTGGTCCTGCCACAAGCATCCCCCCTGGTCCTGCCACAACAGGCCCTGCTCAGAAGTCTGTCCTCAGCTTTCTCAGAGCCCCCTTCAAGTGCTGAGAGGCCACCAGAAGGTCTCCTGGAGCCTTCTCTGGGCTGAACACCCCCAGCTCTCTCAGTCACGACTTGGCCAGGTCTAGGGATTTAGGTCTGGGCTGTCCTGGGCTGCAGCATTAAAGACAAAGCATCTTTGGTGCTCAGATTAAGTTGTTGTAGTCTCAGCAGCTCAGAAGCAGCTCAGGGGTGGCAGCCCACTGGCTGTGCTGTGGCTTGGTGCAAGGGCTGCACTGCAATCAAGCTTCAGATCCAGGACACCCTTGGGATTACAGCCTGATCACTTGGCACGTGGGGATCTGGGGCAGGGCTGACATTAAAGGTTCAGCCTGGGCCATGGTGGGTTTAGAGGAGACTCCACAGGCTTGTGGAGATTGGGAACACAGCACTGGCTTGGGGCTAGGTGGCAACAGCTGAGGCATCCCTGGAGCGATGGCTGAGGGCTGGGTTCTGCCTGGCTCTGCTGGAGAAATGACCTGGAGGAGGAGGAGGAGGAGGAGGGGGAGAGAGCCATGTAAGCTAAAAGCAACATTAGCACAGGAGTCTGTGCCCATAAACTGACCAGGCATAAACTGAGGCTGGAAACTGGAGAGAGTCTCCCACCAGCTGGAGTCATGCAGCTCAGCTACAGCTTCACAGGTGGCAGTGAATGGAAAGAAAGGACAGACCCCAGACCCAACAGAAACCCTGAGCAGTTTGGAGAGGGAGCTGGCTCGTGAGGGGGGTACATGGGGAGGGGGTTAGAGAAATCAGTGCCTGGGGCAGGCAGGGGCTGCAGGGGATGCCACAGAAGGTCCTTGCTGCATGAACACAAGAGGAGCCCTGGCTTACAGCAGGGCTTTAAACCTCAGCTCCATTCTTCAGCTGTGCTCAGCAGCAAGTGAAGAGGGAAAAGATGGAAGGGTGCCCAAGGAGCTCTCCTGCTTGTGCTGCATCCTCCCAGACTCTGGCAGCTCACAGCTCAGGGCATCCAAACCTTGGCCCTCCTGAACAGCTCTGCAGCTCTGATCAGGCTCTGGCAGCTCACAGCTCAGGGCAGCCAAACCTTGGCCCTCCTGAACAGCTCTGCAGCTCTGATCAGGCTCTGGTAGCTCACAGCTCAGGGCAGCCAAACCTTGGCCCTCCTGGAGAGCTCTGCAGCTCTGATCAGGCTCTGGCAGCTCACAGCTCAGGGCAGCCAAACCTTGGCCCTCCTGAACAGCTCTGCAGCTCTGATCAGGCTCTGGTAGCTCACAGCTCAGGGCAGCCAAACCTTGGCCCTCCTGGAGAGCTCTGCAGCTCTGATCAGGCTCTGGCAGCTCACAGCTCAGGGCAGTCAAACCTTGGCCCTTCTGGAGAGCTCTGCAGCTCTGATCAGGCTCTGGCAGCTCACAGCTCAGGGCAGCCAAACCTTGGCCCTCTTGGAGAGCTCTGCAGCTCTGATCAGGCTCTGGTAGCTCACAGCTCAGGGCAGCCAAACCTTGGCCCTCCTGGAGAGCTCTGCAGCTCTGATCAGACTCTGGCAGCTCACAGCTCAGGGCATCCAAACCTTGGCCCTTCTGGACAGCTCTGCAGCTCTGATCAGACTCTAGCAGCTCACAGCTCAGGGCAGCCAAACCTTGGCCTTCCTGAACAGCTCTGCAGCTCTGATCAGGCTCTGGCAGCTCACAGCTCAGGGCAGCCAAACCTTGGCCCTCCTGAACAGCTCTGCAGCTCTGATCAGACTCTGGTAGCTCACAGCTCAGGGCAGCCAAACCTTGGCCCTCCTGGAGAGCTCTGCAGCTCTGATCAGACTCTAGCAGCTCACAGCTCAGGGCAGCCAAACCTTGGCCCTCCTGAACAGCTCAGCTTGCAGCTCTGATCAGACTCTGGTAGCTCACAGCTCAGGGCAGCCAAACCTTGGCCCTCCTGAACAGCTCTGCAGCTCTGATCAGACTCTAGCAGCTCACAGCTCAGGGCAGCCAAACCTTGGCCCTCCTGAACAGCTCAGCTTGCAGCTCTGATCAGGCTCTGGCAGCTCACAGCTCAGGGCAGCCAAACCTTGGCCCTCCTGAACAGCTCTGCAGCTCTGATCAGACTCTGGTAGCTCACAGCTCAGGGCAGCCAAACCTTGGCCCTCCTGAACAGCTCTGCAGCTCTGATCAGACTCTAGCAGCTCACAGCTCAGGGCAGTCAAACCTTGGCCCTTCTGGAGAGCTCTGCAGCTCTGATCAGGCTCTGGCAGCTCACAGCTCAGGGCAGCCAAACCTTGGCCCTCCTGAACAGCTCTGCAGCTCTGATCAGACTCTAGCAGCTCACAGCTCAGGGCAGTCAAACCTTGGCCCTTCTGGAGAGCTCTGCAGCTCTGATCAGGCTCTGGCAGCTCACAGCTCAGGGCAGCCAAACCTTGGCCCTCCTGGAAGCTCAGCCTGGAGAGCACTCCAGCAGTGGCATCTCAGAGGAGCACACTGCTGCTGAGCAGACATTACCCAGCATGTAATTCATTTGAACCAGGCATGTGACTGCTGCTGTCCAGATGTCTGCTGGGTTTGGGGGTTGGGGTTGGGTGGGTTCTGGGGGGTTCTGGAGTTAATCTGAGGGTTTTTTATTCCTTCTCATCATCATTTTCTGCAGAGTTATTTTCTAGCTGCTCAGATAATAAACTTGGTGCCTCCCACTCCACACCTTGTCAGTGCTGTTTGACCACACATGAATTATTGATTTCCAGCCTGGCAAACACACCCTGGCTGCAATGAATTCCCAGATCAGTGCTGGCAGCTCCCAGGGATGACAGACTTCTAACAAACTTCCAGAGCAGGTTCAGCTGTAGGGGTCAGCATCTCAGCCTCTCAGATGTGTCACAGAGTCCTGCTGGGAGCCAGAGCAGAGCTGCTTCTGCCCAGAGCTGGCCCTGCCCAGAGCTGGCCCTGCCCAGAGCTGCTTCTGCCCAGAGCTGGCCCTGCCCAGAGCTGGCCCTGCCCAGCTCAGCCCCTGCTCACTGAGGCTCTTCCTGCCCCTCAGGGCAGCTTGGCACACCCAGGGGCTGCCTCTAGCAGGCACAGGCTGCTGTGCAGAGCTCCTGCCAAGGGCTGCCCTGCACAGAGCCTCTGCCTCACACTTGCTCCTGCACACACCAAGGCCACTGCCACAGCCTGGGCCACACCTCGGGGGCAGGAAGGCAGAGCCCACAGCCCTGCCCTGCCCTGCAGCTCTTGCAGTGATTCAGAGCAAGCTGCAGTGGAGCTGGCAGGGAAGTCATGAGTCAAGGGGTGAAGAAGGCTTCTGAGGCCATGTGAGTGACCAGCAGAGGTCTGCAGCTGAGGATGGATGTGCTGTAAATGGAGCCCAGGCAGTGATCAAGCCCCAGCCACTGCCACGGCAATCAATCACTTGCCCAAGGCCTTTAACTTCCAGCCCCAGAGTTATTTCCACTCCATCAAGCAACTCCTTTCACCAACAGCTCCAGCCCCCCACAATTTATGCCCCCTCCTGCCTGCCTGCCTCCCCTCATCTCCATACAGACAAATGGCTGTGGGGCAGGGCTTGAGACTTTCACTCTTTGGGGAGTTGGAAGCCTTCTCCCTCCCTCCCTCCCTGTGCTCCTGGCTGCTTTAAATCCATCTGATCTATTTCCCTCCTAGCCCTGCACAGCTCTGCCTCATTTGATGACATCCTCCAGAGGGATTTCTGTGACCAGTCCTCCCCTGCCCCCTCCAGGGCCCTTTGCAGTGCTGACAAAGGGAGGCTCTGCAGCGCTGCCTGCTGCAGAGGCTGCTCCCTGCCCTGCCTGCCCATTCTGCAGCCTTCCCCTGCCCTGATGCAATTTAAAACCAATTCTTTATTTAGGTTTTGGGGTTTTTTTCCTGGCCCAAGCCATTTAGAGCAGCTCCAGCAAACCCTGCCCCTGGCTTTGTGCACAGCACCAATGCTCTGAGCTCTGCCTAAAGCCCGCAGCCCCGAGCCAGGAGGGCTGCTTCCCAGCTGCCTCTCATCACCCAGCCATGGTGATGCTCAAGCCAGCCAGTGCATACTGATGCTGACCTCTGCCTCCCCTGCTGCTTCTAGCTGGTGAATCCTCAGCTCCCAGCAAAAGGCCTTTCCTGCTCTCCTGTCCTGCTGGGAGCCAGAGCAGAGCTGCTTCTGCCCAGAGCTGCTTCTGCCCAGAGCTGGTTCTGCCCAGAGCTGGCCCTGCCCAGAGCTGGTTCTGCCCAGAGCTGGTTCTGCCCAGAGCTGCTTCTGCCCAGAGCTGGTTCTGCCCAGAGCTGCTTCTGCCCAGAGCTGGTTCTGCCCAGAGCTGGTTCTGCCCAGAGTTGGTTCTGCCCAGAGCTGCTTCTGCCCAGAGCTGGCCCTGCCCAGAGCTGGTTCTGCCCAGAGCTGGTTCTGCCCAGAGCTGGCCCTGCCCAGCTCAGCCCCTGCTCACTGAGGCTCTTCCTGCCAGGGGAAGTGGTGGTTCCCAGCAGGCAGATGCTCCACATGGGGGAGAAAACCAAAGCCCTTTGAGGCCCACAGTGGACAAAGGAAATTTGCTCTTGAGAAACATCTTGAGGAATTGTTCCCAGCTCGCTTGGCTCTAATTAAAGTGATTGATTCACTCCAGAAAGATGCCAGAAGTAGTCTGTCTCTGCTCAAGCTCTGCCTAATGTAGGAACAAATATCACTCATGTCCTTGTTGAGGCCAATTAATGTCAGGAGTAAAGGAGCTGTGTGCCTGGTGGGGTCCTCCTGCACTGAGAAGCTTTGCTCTGCCTCCCTGGGAGACTTTTTGGTCTCCTCCCTCAGAGCTGATTTGGGATCCAGGAGCTCTTCCCTTTTGTTTTTGCCTAGAAGAAGAGGCTTGAGGTGAGGGTGCAGCAGGATGGATCCTTGGGCAGTGCTGAGCTACCTGCCACAGAGCAACCTGCAGCCCTTCTGCCTGCCCATCCCACCCTGTGTTCATCACAGCTTGTGCAGGAGGGAGGGAGAGCTGCTGCTGCCCCCCCTGCCCAGCAGAATCAGAGCAGCATCACAGCATCAGCCAGGCTGGAAAAGACCTCAGTGGTCATCCAGTCCAACCTACTGCCTAGCACCCAACACCTCCTGACAACCAAACCCTGGCTCCCAGTGCCACATCCAAGCCTTCTCCAGGCATGGGGACTCCACCACCTCCCTGGGCAGCACATCCCAGTGGCCAATTACTCTTGGAAGAACTTTCTCCTCACCTCTAGCCTGAACCTCCCCTGGCACAGCTGGAGACTGTGTCCTCTTGTTCTGGTGCTGGGTGCCTGGCAGAAGAGCCCAACCCCCACCTGGCTACAGCCTCCCTTCAGGGTGCTGCAGAGAGCAAGAAGGTCTCCCCTGAGCCTCCTCCTCTCCAGGCTAAGCAACCCCAGCTCCCTCAGCCTCTCCTCCCAGGGCTGTGCCCCAGACCCCTCCCCAGCCTCCTTGCCCTCCTCTGGACACCTTCCAGCAGCTCAATGTCCTAACTGAGAGCCAGGGTCCAGCTCCTGCTGCTTGTGGATGCAGTGGGGCCCCTGAGCAGGAGAGCTCCTGAGGCTTCCAGGTTCCACACCAGGGTCCGAGGCACCTCAGACACCTGCCAGCTAGCTTCAGAGGAGCCTTGAGAGCCATGGAGCACATGAGGGGATCACAGCTCAGCTCCTCAGGGTTATCAGCAGTTGGGAATCATGGAGAGCAGCTAGGAGGCAGGGAAGTGGGGAATGACTTCTTCCTGCAGGAGCAGCGTGGGAAGCAGTGCTGCTGCCTCCACATCCAGGTTCATCACAGCCCACACTGACCACTGAGGCAGGCCCCAGGGCTCAGGGGAACAGAGTCAGGACTGGAAGAGCCACTCATGATCTCTGTGTTAATAACATTCACCAGGCAAGGCAGCAGTGCCAGGGAGACTGCCTCTTGCTCCAGCAGGGAATGACTTCTGCTGGCTGCAGCCACGGTGCCAAAGCCCTCTGAGGGGAGGCTGCTGCCTCTGGGCAGCTTCAGGGTGGGCTGGGGAGGTGGGAGCCAGGCTGAGTAAATCAGCTCAGGCCAATGCAGTTAGCTCCTAATGCAATAACTCTCTGCCTGGAGCCAGGGCCACCACTGCAGCCCAGAGAGCTGCTTCCCCCTGTGCCTTCTCTGGCTGCACTTTCCCATGGGGAATTCACAGTGCCACAGGACATCAGAGGTTGGAAGGGACCTCCAGAGGTCATCCAGTCCAACCCCCCTGCCAGAGCAGGGGAGCCTCTGGAGCCTTTCCAGCCCCACCTGGATGCACTCCTGTGTGCCCTGCCCTGGGTGCCCCTGCTCTGGCAGGGGGCTTGGGCTGGAGGAGAGGCTGAGAGCCCTGGGGCTGCTGAGGCTGCAGAGGAGAAGCCTGAGAGGGGATCTAAGGAATGCTTCTAAATCTCTGAGGGCTGGGGGGCAGGAGGCAGGGCACAGGCTCTGCTCAGCTGCAGCCTGGCATAGGCCAAGGGGCAAGGGATGGAAACTGCAGCCCAGGAGGTTGCAGCTCAGCAGGAGGAGGAACTTCTGCCCTGGGAGGCTCCCAGAGGCCTGGAGCAGGCTGCCCAGAGAGGTTGTGGAGTCTCCTGCTCTGGAGCCTCTCCAGCCCCATCTGGATGTGTTCTGTGTGCCCTGTGCTGGAGTCTCTGCTCCTGCTCTGGCAGGGGGCTTGGGCTGGATGATCTCTGGAGGTCCCTTCTGACCCCTAACATCCTGTGAGCCTCTGACCCTGTGATCTTTTCAAGTCCCTCCCCACCCCCCAGCGTTCTGGGGTGCTGTGCACACAGGGATACCTCGGGGCTGGAGTCCTGGTGAGGGTGAAGTGGTGTAAAGCCCAGAGGGAAGAGGCCTGGCCACGGCAGGGGCCCTGACAGTGTTGTGCTGCAGGCTTTGGCTCAGGCTCCTAGAGCAGAGGCAGGGAGGTGCTGGTGTTGTCTGAGAGCTGTTATTGACACTGAGGGATGCTGGATTCCTGAGGCACCAATTAGAGCTCAGCCTTCATCCAGGGGCTTTGGCCCAGGCTCTCATGAACCTGATGGTGTCCAGGGGTTTGCTCTCCCAACATGAAGAAAGATCTCATTAAAATGAGAATGGGAGAGCCCAAAGCAGCCAAGTTAATGAGAGGAATGGAAGGGCTTGGAGAGAAGGATGAAAGAGATGTTACTGCCTGCTGGAGGCAGAGGAGCTGAGCCTGGATGATGACACCAAAAACCACCTCGTGATTTTCCAGCCTGACTCATGCCAATGGCCAGGAGATACCTCCCTCTCAGGGGGGAAGAAGAACCCCAAGCAGAAGGTGTTTCAATTAGCTCTCAGTGGGGTTGAAAATGAGACAAAAATCAGATCAGATTTGACAGAATGTGAAGGATTTTGTTCAGCTGCTCTGGAAGACATCCAAGCCATGGACACCACCCTGCTGCCTGCTGCTCCTGTGTCGAGGAAGGGAGAAACTCACCTGGAGCACTGCACCCAGCCCTGGGCTCCCCAGCTCAGCAGGGACAGGGACCTGCTGCAGAGAGCCCAACAGAGGCTACCAGGATGAGTGAGGGACTGCAGCACTGCCCTGGGAGGAGAGGCTGAGAGCCCTGGGGCTGCTGAGGCTGCAGAGGAGAAGCCTGAGAGGGGATCTAAGGAATGCTTCTAAATCTCTGAGGGCTGGGGGGCAGGAGGCAGGGCACAGGCTCTGCTCAGCTGCAGCCTGGCATAGGCCAAGGGGCAAGGGATGGAAACTGCAGCCCAGGAGGTTGCAGCTCAGCAGGAGGAGGAACTTCTGCCCTGGGAGGCTCCCAGAGGCCTGGAGCAGGCTGCCCAGAGAGGTTGTGGAGTCTCCTGCTCTGGAGCCTCTCCAGCCCCATCTGGATGTGTTCTGTGTGCCCTGTGCTGGAGTCTCTGCTCCTGCCCTGGCAGTGGCTTGGGCTGGGTGATCTCTGGAGGTCCCTTCCAGCCCCTGACACCCTGGGAGCCTGTGAGGTGGTGGCATTAAAATGCAGACCCCCAGAAAGGGAGGTGAGATTCCCATTGTGAAGGATGGAACTTGGAGACAGTTTTAGACCTCTGAAAATCAAATCTGCTCCCCCCAAAAACCAAACAAAAAGGAAAGACAATGCTCTCTCTCCCTCTCTCTCTCTCTCTCTCTCCCTGTGGAAAGAAGAGGCAGGGAAGTGAAAATTGTGGCTTCACTGCCACCCACAGAAAGCTGGCAGGGGTTTTTTTTAGCCAAGAGCATTCACAACCTGCTGGTGGAGGCTCCATGAGATGGAAGAAATCTCCCAGCAGGTTCCTCTGCTCTGGGGGTTGAGCTTCTGCTCTCCTCCCTGTGCCAGCTGGGCTGCTCAGGTGCCTCAGGTCCCTGCTGAGGTTAGCAGAGGAAATGTGCATGCCCCAGCAGGGGTGTGAGGCACCAGGCTCTCTGCACCTGAGGGCTTTCATTCATCTTCAGGAGCAAGCAGGAGCAGGCTGCTGGGTGCCTGCCCAGGGTGAGACAGGAGCTGCAGGAGGTGCTGCTGTTCTGAGCAGGGTCCAGGCCTGCAGAGCACACTGCTTCACGGCAGGAGCAGTCACTCTGATGCCTCTTCCAGCCACAGGGTGTCTGCCCATGGCTCTCTCCTCTTGGTCAGCAGGACCAAGCCAACCTCAGGAGCTTCAACCAGACCAAGGGCAGGGTCCTGCAGCTGGGGCAGGGCAATCCCAGCACTGACACAGGCTGGGCAGGGACTGGCTGAGAGCAGCCCTGGAGGAAAGGAGCTGGGGGTGCTGGGGGAGGAGAAGCTCAGCAAGAGCCAGCAGGGAGCACTGGCAGAGCCTGGGCAGCCTGTGCCAGGCTCTCACCACCCTCATAGGGAACAACTTCTTCCTCACATCCAATCTCAATCTCCCCACTTCTAGTTCTGCTCCATCCCCCCCAGTCCTGTCCCTCCCTGACACCCTCCAAAGTCCCTCCCCAGCTTTCCTGCAGCCCCCTGCAGCTCCTGGAAGGCCACAATGAGGTCTCCTGGGAGCCTTCTCCTCTCCAGCCTGCACAACCCCAACTCCCTCAGTCTGTGCTCACAGCAGAGCAGCTCCAGCCCTCTGCTCCTCCTCCTGGCCCTGCTCTGGACACCTTCCAGCCCCTCCAGAGCCTTCCTGGCACAGAGGCTCCAGAGCTGGCCCCAGAGCTCCAGCTGTGGTCTGAGCAGAGTGGAGCAGAGGGGCAGAATCCCCTCCCTGCCCTGCTGGCCACACTTCTCTTGCTGCAGCCCAGGCTCCACCACCTCCCTGGGCAGCCTGTGCCAGGCTCCAGAAGCCCAAGGACTAAAGGCACTCCTCAGCACCCCCTGGGGCTGCTGCAGTGCTCTCAGGCAGTGTTTGCAAACCCCTCTGGCTCAGCCCCTGCTGTGCTGTTTGCAAACACTTCTGCCAGCAGCTTGCTCTGGGCTGAGCTGCTCTGGAGTGGCTGTTTGCTTTCATTCATTCATGGATGGGGCTGCTCCTGCCTGCCCAAATATTTGCTTTCCATTAGTCATTATTTGCAGTTCCTGGGTGGCTGTTGGTAATCTGAGCTCCTCTCTCCTCCCCTTGTTTTCCACTCCCTCTCTGCATCCTCAGCAGCTGGAGGCAGCCCTGCGTGGCAGCAGCTGGAGGCAGCCCTGGGTGGCAGCAGCTGGAAGCTGCCCTGGGTGGCAGCAGCTGGAGGCAGCCCTGGGTGGCAGCAGCTGGAGGCAGCTCTGGGTGGCAGCAGCTGGAGGCAGCCCTGGGTGGCAGCAGCTGGAGGCAGCTCTGGGTGGCAGCAGCTGGAGGCAGCTCTGGGTGGCAGCAACTGGAAGCTGCCCTGGGTGGCAGCAGCTGGAGGCAGCCCTGGGTGGCAGCAGCTGGAGGCAGCTCTGGGTGGCAGCAGCTGGAGGCAGCTCTGGGTGGCAGCAGCTGGAAGCTGCCCTGGGTGGCAGCAGCTGGAGGCAGCCCTGGGTGGCAGCAGCTGGAGGCAGCCCTGGGTGGCAGCAGCTGGAGGCAGCTCTGGGTGGCAGCAGCTGGAGGCAGCCCTGGGTGGCAGCAGCTGGAGGCAGCTCTGGGTGGCAGCAGCTGGAAGCTGCCCTGGGTGGCAGCAGCTGGAGGCAGCCCTGGGTGGCAGCAGCTGGAAGCTGCCCTGGGTGGCAGGACTGGAGCTGTTCCCCTGTCAGCAGCAGACACTTGTCTGATGCTGAGACGCAAATCCAAGCACTGCAGCCAGCAGATTTCTGTCAGGAAGAGATTGAAACACAGCAAGGAACCACAGCTCTCTCTCTGCATTCAAGAGGCAGGCTGGGCCTTGGGTGTGTTTTTTATTGCCTTTATTTTGAAAGCCTTGTAAATAGAGACCAAATCCATCTCAGCTACAGCAGAGTGTGTCCAGAGCAGGGCAGTGAGGCTGCAGAAGGGCCTGGAGCCCCTGGCCCACCAGGAGGGGCTGAGGGAGCTGGGGGTGTTGAGGCTGCAGGAGAGGAGGCTGAGGGAGAGCTCCTTGCCCTCTGCAGCTGCCTGCAGGGAGGGTGCAGTGAGGAGGGGGCAGCCTCTGCTCCTGGGCTCCTTGCCCTCTCCAACTCCCTGAAGGGAGGTTGGAGCCAGGTGGGGGTTGTTCTCTTCTCCCAGGCACCCAGCAGCAGAACAAGAGGACACAGTCTCAAGCTGTGCCAGGGGAGGTTCAGGCTGGAGGTGAGGAAGAAATCCTTCCCAGCAAGAGAGATTGGCCATGGGGATGTGCTGCCCAGGGAGATGGTGGAGTCCCCATCCCTGGGGGTGTTTAGGAAGAGCCTGGCTGAGGCCCTTGGTGCCAGGGTCTGGTTGATCAGTTAGGGTTGGGTGATCAGTTGGACTTGATGACCTTGGAGGTCTCTTCCAACCTGGCTGCTTCTGTGATTCCTTGACTCCATTGCTCTCTATCCTCCTTGCCCAAGCTCTCTCTCTCTCCTCTTCCAAGGAGCAGAGCCACACACTCAGCTTTTCAAAGCCTGTTGTCACTGCTTCCCTTGTTCAAGGAGCTCTGCTGAGGAGCAGGGGAAGGCAAAATCTGCTGAAGAGAGGCAGAGTGAAGCCCCTGAGCACAGTGTTTTATGGCCTGGGCCTGGCATGGGCCCATTCAAATCTGTTTTGACATCCAGCACGTTGCTCTTTCCAAGGCAGTTGGTCTCTTTATTTATTTAGTGAGAGTGAAGGATTCATTCCCCCACTGGCTAACAGGAGACCAAGGATTCCCACATGCAGCTGAGCCCCTGCACTTCATTCTCTGCTGCTGAAATTGTTTTCATCCATTCTGGAGCTATTGCACTTCATTCCTCACCAATAGAGTTTTATTTGTATATAAAATAAAACTGTGACAGCAGAGGGAAAGCTCAGAAGTGGAGAAAGTCATCAATTACTTTTATGCAGCAAGGCTGCAGGGGCTGTGCTCCTCTGCACTTAACTGCTGCACAGCCAGAGAGGTAAAAGGTGGGCACTGGGAGCAGGATGAGGCCCTCTGGGTGCACAGCCAGAGAGGTAAAAGGTGGGCAGTGGGAGCAGGATGAGGCCCTCTGGGTGCACAGCCAGAGAGGTAAAAGGTGGGCAGTGGGAGCAGGATGAGCCCCCTGGAAGGGGCACAGCCAGAGAGGTGCAGAGGTGGGCAGTGGGCAGAGGCTGAGCCCCCTGGAAGGGGCACAGCCAGAGAGGTGCAGAGGTGGGCAGTGGGCAGAGGCTGAGCCCCCTGGAAGGGGCACACTTGGCTTTTTCTGTCCTACAAACCATTTCTGCCCTACAGAGAGCACAGCCCCTCGGGGTGGCTGGCTTCAGCCTCCTGCCCTCAGGGCCTCACAAGGGTTTGGGAAGCACACTGAGGGGAGCCCTGAGGTCAGGATTCGGCACAGGGAGAGCCCCCAGCCCCCCTGCACAGCCAGGCCTCCCTGGCACAGGTGGGAGTCACTTGGAGATGTTTTGGCACATCATGAAGTGGTTCTGCTGTAGAACTTGAGCCTCAGCAAGTTATGGTGGGACTGCTGGCCTGGAGACCCTGGAGCTGGAGCTGAGCCCTCCCCTCCTCATCCTCCCTGGGTACTGGTGCCTGGAACAGAGAGGGGAAGGAGCTGGAGCTGAGCCCTCCCCTCCTCACCCTCCCTGGGTAGTGGTGCCTGGAACAGAGAGGGGAAGGAGCTGGAGCTGACCTTCCCCTCCTCACCCTCCCTGTGTCCCGGTGCTCCTGTCAGTGGTGGGACAGAGCTGGCTCTGGAGGGCTGTGTCCTGGGTCCCCTTTCCCAGGATGCTGAGGAGGAGGCAGCCAGGAGAGGAGGAAGCAAAGCTGCTTTGGGGGCTGGATTTTGTTTGTTTGTTTGAGGAGTTTCTTCTCCCTCTTGTTTCCCTTTAAGCAGAATCCCAGCTCAGCTCTGAAGTGTTTGCCAAGCACTTTGATGTCCTCCATGAAAGGCAGGGAGCAAATGCAAATGTTCCCCATCCTTATTATTGTTTGCATTACCCTGCTGGCCTCTGCTGCTGCCTGCTGAGCTGCTGCTGCCTGCTGAGCTGCTGCTGCCTGCTGAGCTGCCACCACCGGGGCTGGGAGGAGAGCCTCGGGGGGGCTGTGCACACAGGAGGCAGCCCTGCAGGACACAGCCCTGCAGGACACAGCCCTGGGAAACAGCAGGGGCAGGAGAGGCTTTTGAACAACCCTGGAGCTTGGCTTCTCCCTGGCTCCCTGCCCAGCAGCAGCCCAGGCCACGGCACCCAGTTCCCAGCCTTGCCTTTCCCCAGCAGTGCAGCAAATGAGGCAGAGGAGCTGCCCCCAGCACAGCAGCCACAGGCAGGGGGAAGAGGCATTGATTTTTTCCCCCCTCATTGCTGCTGAGCAGCTGAAGGTCAGCAGAAACACTTCACAGAATCCCAGAAGCACAGAAGGTTAGGGGCTGGAAGGGACCTCCAGAGATCATCCACTCATAGAACCATGGAATGGGTTGGGTTGGAAGGCACCTCCAAAGCTCCCCCAGCCCAACCTCCCCACACCCAGCAGGGACATCCCCAGCTAGATCAGGCTGCCCAGGGCCTCACTGAGCCTCCCCTTGGAGATCTCCAGGGCTGGAGCCTCAGCCCCCTCCCTGGGCAGCCTGCTGCAGTGTTCCAGCAGCCCCACAGGGAAGAACTTCTTCCTGATACCCAATCTCAGTCTGCCCTGCTCTAGTCTGGAGCCATTGCCCCTGGTGCTGTCCCTGCAGGCCTTTGCCAACAGTCTCTCTGCAGCCTTTCTGTAGCCTCCTTCAGGTACTGCCAGGCTGCTCTAAGGTCCCCCTGGAGCCTTCTCTTCTCCAGGCTCCCTCAGCCTCTCCTTGTAGCAGAGCTGCTCCAAGCCCCTGAGCATTCTCCTGGCCTCCTCTGGACCCTGTCCATCAGCCCCAGGTCCTTCCTGTGCTGAGGGCTCCAGAGCTGCACACAGTCCAACCCAACCCCCCCCCTGCCTCACTGATGAAGCTGAGCAGGACTAGACCCAGCATGGGGCATGGAGAGATGTGGCTGAGGTGCCCTGCTCCACACAAACAGATGCAGGTTGGCCCTGACAGCCAGCAAACCCTCCCCAGTCAGGTGTAATTCATGATGCCAGGGCAAAAGACCTGAAGCTGTAAGGAGAGGACCTAGCAGTGGTCTGGAGTGGAGACTTTCACATCCACCAAGCCCTTGTTGAGGGACAGTAGCCCAGGGTTAGGAGGCAGGGCTGCTGCTCAGCTTGGGGAGAGAGCAAGCACCTCTGTAGTGGGCTGTGTGACATGACCACAAGGACCAGCTCAAGAGAGACAGAGACCTGCTGGGGACAGTCCAAGGGAGAGCCAGGAGGATGCTTAGGGGCCTTGAGCATCTCCCCTGTGGAGAGACACTGAGAGCCCTGGGGCTGTTTGGTCTGGAGAAGAGAAGGCTGAGAGGGATCTGATCAATGTCTATCAATAGCTGAGGGCTGGGGGGCACGGGGAGGGGGCCAAGCTCTTGTGGGTGCTGTGCACTAATAAGACAAGAAACAGCAGGTTCAAGCTCGAGCAGAGAAGGTTTCAGCTCAACATGAGGAGAAACTTCTTTACGGTGAGGCTCTCACAGCCCTGGAGCAGGCTGCCCAGGGGGGATTGTGGAGACTCCTGGCTGGAGCCTTTCCAGCCCCCCCGGATGCATTCCTGTGCAGCCT
This sequence comes from Dryobates pubescens, assembly GCF_014839835.1. Classification (NCBI taxonomy): domain Eukaryota; kingdom Metazoa; phylum Chordata; class Aves; order Piciformes; family Picidae; genus Dryobates; species Dryobates pubescens. The sequence continues at coordinate 885,420 of NC_071636.1, forward strand.
GCCCTGGGTGCTGCTGCTCTGGCAGGGGGCTTGGACTGGATGAGCTCTGGGGGTCCCTTCCAACCCCTGATGTCCTGTGGCACTGTGAGCACTGCGAGTGAATGCCCAGGGAGCACAAAGCAGGTGGGGCTCAGACTGGGCTCTGTTCCCAGGGTTGTGATGCATTAACCTTATCCACACCCAGGCTCCCAGTGCACCCCTAAAGGGAGCAGCCACAGTGCTGCTGCTGCCTCCAGTTAATCACACCCTGGATTAATTAGCAATCAGGAGAAGCTGATGGCTCTGCCAGGGCTCTGAAGCTCCCTGTTTAATGTTTTATTGCTGTCATTTATGCAGAAGAGCCCTGAGCTAATAACCCTCTTTAATGGTCACATCACCGCGCTGGAGCCGTTAAGAGGGGATGGGAGCAGGGGGATCTCCACCATGAATAACAAAGGGATGGGCAGGATGTGTCCTGATCACCGGGTGCCAGGGCTGCTGTGGCCCTCCCTTTCCTGCTCACCTCCAGGGCTGCCAGCCTGCAGAGCACTGAAGGGGCTGCAGCTCACAGCCAGGCTGCTGAGGTCCTCTGGGGCAGGGTGCCAGAGGAGACAGCAGGAGCTCAGGCTCAGCTGGCAGGGCAGGACACAGCCCTGAGATGGAATGATCCTGTTAGAGTTAATTGATGTCATGGTCCTATCAAAGTGCCATTAACAGCCCGGGGTTGGCTGCCCCTGCTCCCTGCGATTCCAGCCCCTGCCCTGCCAGGAATTAAAGCAGTCAACGACTTCAAACCCACAGCTAATGCCGCTGCTTGTCCTCCTTCCTGGGAGTGCTTGCAGGGACGGCAGCAGTGGCTCTGGACGGCAGCAGCAGTGGCGTCTCAAGTACCCTTAATCTCTTCCATCAGAGTCACCGAGGTGGGGAATTGCTCCAAAGATAGCCCAGAACATGACAGCCTGTCTGGAAGCACAAGCTGCTCCAGCCCAGCCTCAGACAGAGTACAACTTAGAGGGACCAATAAATAATTGACTAAGGTGGTGATTAATAGAGGTGTCACAGAGCAGAGAAACCTTGAGCAGAGCTGCAGCCCAAGGGCTCCAGAGGGATGAGGAAGCAACACATGCCAGCTGAGTTTGTGAAGTCCTGGAGCCAGGGGAGAGTCTGGAGGGGCTGAGGAGACCTCATCTGCCCCCCAGATCCCATCCCTGGAGCCAGGGCAGAGCAGGGCAAGGAAGCTGGGGAGGGCCTGGAGAAGGAATCTGAGGAGCAGCAACTGAAGGAGCTGGGGATGGGTGGTGTGAAAGAGAGGAGGCTGAGGGAGACCTCACTGCTGTCTGCAGCTCCCTGCAGGGAGGTGGTGGAGAGGCTGCTGCTGCTCTCTGCTCCCAGGTCAGTAGTGATGGAACAAGAGGCAATGGCCTCAAGCTGAGCTGGGCAGCTTCAGGCTGGACAGTAGGAAACATTTTTCCCCTCAGGAGTGGTCAGGGCTTGGAATGTGCTGGGCAGGGAGGTGGTGGAGTCCCCAAGCCTGGAGGTGGTTTGGCTGTGGTGCTTGGGGCTCTGGTTTAGGGTTGAGCCTTGCAGAGCAGGGCTCTGGGCTGGGCTTGGGGATCCTGAGGCTCTGCTCCAACCTGCCTGTTCCTGAGGCTCTGTGCCCACCCCTAGCTCAGAGTCTTTCTTCATGGAGGAAGGGTTGGATTGCTGAGGACAGGTCTAGGAGAAGCAGCAGAGGATGAGTCAAAGCCAAGAGGGGCACAAGGGGAGACCCAAAGGGAATCCAGCTAGGGAGGGTCATAAGGACTGAGGAGAGAGCTCTCTGTAATGAAGGAGGTTATGAGAACAAGACAGAAAAGGCTCTTCCCTGGCCCACTGCTGGTCCAAGGAGGTGAGGAAGCTGTGACTGATGATGCTCCAGGCAAAGGGATTTCTTGTGCTGCTGTTTCAGCCTTCAGCAGGAGAGCTGATGACAAGGACACAGTGAGCTCAAACCAGGCTCTGGTGACAAAGGGGCAAGGATTTACTCTGCAAGCAGAGGAAGAATGGTGGGGAGAGCACTTAGGTACATTAGAGGGTCTCAGATTGCCTGGGTCTGTCAGCATTCACTGCCTGGGGCTTAAAGGAGGCTGAATCAATCCCAGAGCAGCTGGCTGGCTTTCATCTTCCAAAGTGTGTGGAGAATGGAAACAATTCTGAAGGCCTGAAAAAACCCCAACAAGAGCTGCTAAGCCCAGCTGTAAAATGCAGGAAGGATGAGCTGGGGAATCTATCGAGCAGGCAGCTGCCTGAAACACCTGGGGAGGGACAGGAGCAGACGAGGAGGCAGCCCAGTGCTGAGCACCTGGGAGCTAACAAGCAAGGAAGTGCAGCCAGGCTTGATGTGTCAGGAACAAATCACAGACAATCAATGCAATGGCCTTGCATAGCAGCACCACAGCCCTGTGCTCTGCCCTGTGCTCAGCCCTGTGCCCTGCCCTGTGCTCAGCCCAGTGCTCAGCCCTGTGCTCAGCCCTGTGCTCAGCCCTGTGCTCAGCCCTGTGCTCTGCTCAGCCCTGTGCTCAGCCCTGTGCTCTGCCCTGTGCTCAGCCCTGTGCTCTGCCCTGTGCTCTGCTCAGCCCTGTGCTCTGCCCTGTGCTCAGCCCTGTGCTCTGCCCTGTGCTCTGCCCTGTGCTCAGCCCTGTGCTCAGCCCTGTGCTCTGCCCTGTGCTCTGCTCAGCCCTGTGCTCAGCCCTGTGCTCTGCCCTGTGCTCAGCCCTGTGCTCTGCCCTGTGCTCAGCCCTGTGCTCTGCCCTGTGCTCAGCCCTGTGCTCTGCCCTGTGCTCTGCCCTGTGCTCTGCCCTGTGCTCAGCCCTGTGCTCTGCCCTGTGCTCAGCCCTGTGCTCTGCCCTGTGCTCAGCCCTGTGCTCTGCCCTGTGCTCTGCCCTGTGCTCAGCCCTGTGCTCTGCCCTGTGCTCTGCCCTGTGCTCAGCCCTGTGCTCTGCCCTGTGCTCTGCCCTGTGCTCTGCCCTGTGCTCAGCCCTGTGCTCTGCCCTGTGCTCAGCCCTGTGCTCTGCCCTGTGCTCAGCCCTGTGCTCAGCCCTGTGCTCTGCCCTGTGCGTGCTCAGCCCTGTGCTCTGCCCTGTGCTCTGCCCTGTGCTCTGCCCTGTGCTCAGCCCTGTGCTCTGCCCTGTGCTCAGCCCTGTGCTCTGCCCTGTGCTCAGCCCTGTGCTCTGCCCTAGTGCTCTGCCCTGTGCTCAGCCCTGTGCTCATGTGCCCTGTGCTCTGCCCTGTGCTCAGCCCTGTGCTCTGCCCTGTGCTCTGCCCTGTGCTCGCCCTGTGCTCAGCCCTGTGCTCTGGCCCTGTGCTTCAGCCCTGTGCTCTGCCTGTGCTCAGCCCTGTGCTCAGCCCTGTGCTCTGCCCTGTGCTCTGCCCTGTGCTCAGCCCTGTGCTCTGCCCTGTGCTCTGCCCTGTGCTCTGCTCAGCCCTGTGCTCTGCCCTGTGCTCTGCCCTGTGCTCAGCCCTGTGCTCAGCCCTGTGCTCAGCCCTGTGCTCTGCTCTGCCCTGTGCTCTGCCCTGTGCTCTGCCCTGTGCTCAGCCCTGTGCTCTGCCCTGTGCTCTGCCCTGTGCTCTGCCCTCTGCTCAGCCCTGTGCTCTGCCCTGTGCTCAGCCCTGTGCTCTGCCCTGTGCTCTGCCCTGTGCTCAGCCCTGTGCTCTGCTCAGCCCTGTGCTCTGCCCTGTGCTCTGCCCTGTGCTCTGCTCAGCCCTGTGCTCAGCCCTGTGCTCTGCCCTGTGCTCTGCCCTGTGCTCAGCCCTGTGCTCTGCCCTGTGCTCTGCCCTGTGCTCAGCCCTGTGCTCTGCCCTGTGCTCAGCCCTGTGCTCAGCCCTGTGCTCTGCTCTGCCCTGTGCTCAGCCCTGTGCTCTGCCCTGTGCTCTGCTCAGCCCTGTGCTCTGCCCTGTGCTCTGCCCTGTGCTCAGCCCTGTGCTCAGCCCTGTGCTCAGCCCTGTGCTCTGCCCTGTGCTCAGCCCTGTGCTCAGCCCTGTGCTCTGCCCTGTGCTCAGCCCTGTGCTCTGCTCTGCCCTGTGCTCAGCCCTGTGCTCTGCTCTGCCCTGTGCTCTGCCCTGTGCTCAGCCCTGTGCTCAGCCCTGTGCTCTGCCCTGTGCTCAGCCCTGTGCTCTGCCCTGTGCTCTGCCCTGTGCTCTGCCCTGTGCTCAGCCCTGTGCTCTGCTCTGCCCTGTGCTCTGCCCTGTGCTCAGCCCTGTGCTCAGCCCTGTGCTCTGCTCAGCCCTGTGCTCAGCCCTGTGCTCTGCCCTGTGCTCTGCCCTGTGCTCAGCCCTGTGCTCAGCCCTGTGCTCAGCCCTGTGCTCTGCTCTGCCCTGTGCTCAGCCCTGTGCTCTGCCCTGTGCTCAGCCCTGTGCTCAGCCCTGTGCTCTGCTCAGCCCTGTGCTCAGCCCTGTGCTCTGCCCTGTGCTCAGCCCTGTGCTCTGCTCAGCCCTGTGCTCAGCCCTGTGCTCAGCCCTGTGCTCTGCTCAGCCCTGTGCTCTGCCCTGTGCTCAGCCCTGTGCTCTGCCCTGTGCTCTGCCCTGTGCTCAGCCCTGTGCTCTGCCCTGTGCTCAGCCCTGTGCTCTGCCCTCTGCTCTGCCCTCTGCTCAGCCCTGTGCTCTGCCCTGTGCTCTGCCCTGTGCTCTGCTCTGCCCTGTGCTCAGCCCTGTGCTCTGCCCTCTGCTCTGCCCTCTGCTCAGCCCTGTGCTCTGCCCTCTGCTCAGCCCTGTGCTCTGCCCTGTGCTGCCCAGGGAGGTGGTGGAGTCCCCAAGCCTGGAGGTGTCTGAAGGTGGTTTGGCTGTGGTGCTTGGGGCTCTGGTTTTGGGGTGAGCCTTGCAGAGCAGGGCTCTGGGCTGGGCTTGGGGATCCTGAGGCTCTGTTCCTACCTGACCCTGTGCTTCTGTGACTTCTCTGCTCAGTCTTGGCCTGGAAACCTGAGGCTTGCTGCTGCTGTGTCCCTTCCAAAAGGTGGTGGCTGAGCTGGGAGGTGTAGAAGTGGGAGCAGCCATGGGGGTGGGAAACATGATCTTGGAAGAGACTGAGGCCTGGCATCACTGCCAGCAAAGGGCAGCATGGTGCCAGTTGTAACTGCACTAAAAGTAGCTGCAGAGGAGGGAAGGAAAGCTGTCCTGTCAGGCAAGCTGAGAAGAGGAAAGGGGAGTTGTGGCATCGGTTGTGTGGTGAGCAGGCTCTGAGGAAACAACCCCCAGCGAGGACAGAGTGGAGCACTCTGCCCTGGGAAGTGAGGACAGCTCTCTCAGGGGATGCTCTGATGCAAAAGGGCTGAGCTGACTCTGCTGGGGCAGCTTTGGCTTGTGGCAGAGGATGACCTGAAGGCCACCAGGCAGCTTCGTCCAGCCCTCTTTACTGTGACTGGAGATATTCAAGGGGAGGCTCTGGGCAGCCTGATCTGGTGGAGGATTCTGCTGCTGGCTGCAGAGGGACTGGATGACCTCTGGAGGTCCCTTCCAACCCAGCCCATTCTGTGGCTGTGACTCCATGGGTACATGAGTGCCACAGGTGTGCCCTGCCCCTGCCTCCTGCCTGTCCCACGCCTCCTGGGCATCTCCTCTCTTGCTGTCTGTCCTTCCTCCCCCAGACTTGCTGACATTTGGCTCACAGAGCAGAGCCCCTGGCCCCGTGGAGCAGCTTCAGTGGTGTGCCTGAGCTCTCTCCTACAGCAGCACAGCAGAAGGCAGGAGGGAGAGGGAGAGGCAGGCTGGTTCCACAGGAGAATACTCGGAGTGCGTGGACGTGGATGAGTCACTGGCTCTGACGTGGTTCTGACACCGTTGTGGGGCTGCTTCCACTCCAAATCTGTCAGCAGCATGAAGTCAGAACAACACAGCACTGACCTCAGATGTCCTCTGCCACGGGAGAGAGGAGGGAGAGGGAATGAGTGGGATGAGCAGCCCTGGTCCAGCGCTGCCTCCTCCAAGGGCAGGCAGCGAAATGATTGGGAAGCTGATCCAAGAGTGCAGCTCAGCTGTCAGCAGAGGCACTTCCTCTCACCGACTCTCCTGCTGAGGTGCTTTGTCTTGCCGTGAGTCAGAGAAGTGCTGCAGGGCATTGTGAGGCCCCGGTGCATCCCAGCAGAGCTGCGAGGTGGCGCTGAGGGTCCTTGCTGCTTGGCAAAAGAAACCCCAGAGTGGGCAGGTGGGGGAGGGAAGGAGAATAGCACCAAGTCCCAGCCGGGTGTCTTCAGACCATCTCCTCTGAGCCTCTGGGAGCAGCTCAAGGACAAGCACTGAGATGTCCAAGGGAAGAAGAACAACACAGTAGTGATCAGGAGGGGTGATGGGGAAAGGAAAAGGAGCAAAGAAGTGCAGGAGAACAGCAGGAACAGAGGGGAACACAACAGAAAGGAGCAGTGGATGGAAACTGCAGCCCAGGAGGTTGCAGCTCAGCAGGAGGAGGAACTTCTGCCCTGGGAGGCTCCCAGAGGCCTGGAGCAGGCTGCCCAGAGAGGTTGTGGAGTCTCCTGCTCTGGAGCCTCTCCAGCCCCATCTGGATGTGTTCTGTGTGCCCTGTGCTGGAGCCTCTGCTCCTGCTCTGGCAGGGGGCTTGGAGGCCCCTTCCAGCCCCCAGCATGCTGTGAAGTGCTGACACAAACGTTGCCAACCTGCATGCTCAGCTCCAGCAGCAGTGGCTAGGAGCCCTCTGGGGCATTTTGGCTTCCTGAGGCTTTCCTGAGCACCCACTGCTCTGCTGAGCTCTGGAGCTGAGGTGCTGCTGGCTCCCTGTGTCTGCCCAGGGCCTGAAGGGAGATGGAGAAGCACAGAATGTGAGGGGCTGGAAGGGACCTCAAAAGCTCATCGAATCCAGCCCCAGTGTGGTCCTTCCTCTTCGGAGGGGAACTCACTGGGCTCCAGGTGCTGTGCTCCAGGAGCTGTGCTCCAGGAGAAGCTCAGCTCCTTCCAGGCTCTGAAGGCTGGGGGTGGTTAGAGTCCCACAGGTAGGCAGCAGCCTGGCAGCAGGGACTGTGCTGTGACTCCTCCTAGAGAGCACTGTCAAGGAGCAGTGAGGGGGCTGCAGCTCCAGGCAGCAGGAGGCTGTGTTTCTGTGAAGGCTTCCTTCAGAGCATGCAAATCTCTTCCTTTGTACTGCAGGAGCTTGCTCTGCAGTGTGTGTGTGAGCCTGCCTGCCTGCCTGCCTGCCTGCTTGGGAGTAATTGATGTATTTATGATGCCCCCTGGCTCTGCTGGTTTACTAAAGCTGTCCCTTTTTTTTTTCCCCTTCATTTTTTTTATGTTGCTCTTTTATCCCTCTGGGAACAGGACTTATATATCTTTAAAGGAAACAGAGCTATTTCACGTTGCTGAAATGGGATTTTAAGTGGGGTAATGCAGATGAAGTGCAGCTCACAAACACAATCAGCCTTTGTATCCTCAATAAAAAATACCTTCCTCGGGAAGGCAGCTCTGGAGGTGTTCTCTCAGGCTCTGCCTGCTGAAGGACTTTCCTCTCTCTCCCCCCAGTTCAGAGCATATTTCTCCTGCACAGCTCTGCTCTGTGCTAGGGAAGAACTCTTCCCTCAAGTGTGTTCTGTCTCGCTAGGTGCTAAGGCTTCAGCTGCTAAGGGCTTCAGGAGATGCTTGGAACCATTCCAGATGCAGAGGGAGGGAAAGCTCCCAGACACTTATCCTGGGAAACCCCAGGATCCCAGCGTGGTGTGGGTTGGAAGGGACCTCCACAGACCGCCCTGCCCAAAGCAGGGCAGCCACAGCAGCCTGCCCAGCAGCACGATGGCCAGGGGGGGTTGGGAGCTCTCCAGAGAAGGAGACTTCCACAGCCTGCCCCAGGCCTCCAGCACCCTCACACCAAACAACTTTCTCCTCCTGCTCAGATGCAACCTCCTGGGTCCCAGTTCGTGCCTGCTGCCCCTTGTGCTGTCCCTGGGCACCACTGAGCAGAGCCTGGCCCCAGCCTCTTGCCCTCCCACTGTTCAGATCCCCTCTGGGGCTGTTCTTCTCCAGGCTCAGCAGCCCCAGGGCTCTCAGTCTCTGCTGCTCACAGAGATGAGATCCCAGTCACCCTTGGGGAGGGTCTTGCTCCCCCCAGGTCCCTCAGCTGGCTGCTTGCACCCCTCCTGCCCAGGTTGAGCTGCCTCCTGGCAAAACCTCTGCCTGCCGGTGCCAGGATCCCCTCAGGCACATTGGAGGGGGTTTGCTGCTGTGTCTCAGCTGCCTGTGTGAGGACAGGAGCACCTCCCAGCTTCACAGAGACCTCTGACCTCAGCCTGTGCAGAGCCAGGGGAAAGGTGTTTACCAGCTGAGCTGACAAGCTGAGGGGCAGCAGGGATCAGAGCAGTGCTGTGCTGCCCTCTGCCCCTGCAGGCTCCCTGTGCCCCTGCTGGAGCAGGCAGCCTGCTGGGCTGACGCTGCCTGCACACCAGCTGCCCACCAAAGCCACTCTGTGCCACTGCTTTCCTCAGCTGCACAGGGGAGGGGAAATGCAGCTGAAGGCTCAGGCAGGCAGAGATGGCTCAGCCCTTCCCACCAGGGGCAAAAGAGGCTCAGCTCGGGGGGCCAGGTTCATTCATTGCCTTGCAGGGCAGTGAGGAATAACCCCCAAATCTCACAGAACCTTCTCCTCCCCCCTCCCTTCTTCCTAGGCTCAGCTTCAGTCCTGATCTCTGCCTCCTCCCCCCACAGCAGCACAGGGGGAGAGGGGACAGGGCTTGTGGTCAGTTCGTCACACCTTGTCCCTGCAGCTCTTTCCTCCTCAGAGCAAAGTACTCCTCACACTCTTGCCCTGCTCCAGGGCTCCCTCCCACAGCAGACAGCCTCTGAGCTTCTCCTCTGTGGATCCTCTCCACAGCTCTTCACCAGCTGGCTGGGTGCCCCTCGGGGTCCCAGCCAACACACTCCAACCTGCTCTGCACGGAGGCAAAGCTTCCTCTGGGCATCCACCTGCTCCAGCACGGAGTCCTTCCTGGGCTCCAGGTTGATACCAGCTCCACCACGGACCTGCTTCACCGTGGGCTGCAGGAGAATCCCTGCTCTGGCACCTGGGACACCTCCTCCCCTTCCTCCTTCCTCCTCTTGGTGTCTGCAGTTGTTTCTCCCGAGGGTTCTCTCTCCTCTCTCCAGCTGCAGTGGCACAGGGGCATTTTTCCTTCTTGAAGCCCTGATCCCAGGGGTGTTGCCACTCTCCTGATGTCACTCAGTTCAAGAAAGCTGTTGAGGTGCTCAAACGTGGCCAGAGAAGGGCAACAAAGCTGGGGAGGGGTCTGGAGCACAGCCCTGGGAGGAGAGGCTGAGGGAGCTGGGGTTGCTTAGCCTGCAGAAGAGGAGGCTCAGGGGAGACCTTCTTGCTCTCTCCAACTCCCTGAAGGGAGCTTGGAGCCTGCTGGGGGTTGGTCTCTTCTCCCAGGCACCCAGCCCCAGAACAAGAGGACACAGTCTCGAGCTGTGCCAGGGGAAGTTTAGGCTTGACCTTAGCAAGAAGTTCTTCAGAGCAAGAGAGATTGGAATGAGCTGCCCAGGGCTAGGGTGGGGATGTTCCCCTTCAGCCCGGTGTGAGGAGAGGGAGCAGAGCAGGACACCAAAGCACCAGGCACTGAGGGACAAAGGGCAGCTCAGGATGCCAGCTCAGCCTTGCAGCTCCATGGTCCCTGGGTTGACCCCAGCTGCTGCTGCAGCCAGGCCAGCAGCTCAGTCAGAGCAGGGCCCATAATCACCTTGTGGAGGGGACGCAGCCAGCGCAGCGCTGAGCCGGACAGCAGCGGCGCAGAATGAAGATGGAAAACCAATATCAGAGGGTGCAGGCTGCAGCCAGAGCCTCTGGCTGCAATCACAGCACCACAGCCTTGTTTGCAGCGGACGTGGCCTGGAACAGCAGCCACTCAATAGCACAGAAACGTCCTCTGGATCGAGCTGCTGCCCTCCACACTCACATTTGTCATGGCAGGGATCACAGGGAGAGGGATCAATGGGCCCTGCTGTGGCCATGGCAGGGCCTCAGCCCGGCTCCCCACCTCCAGCTCACACCCCTGAGCACCCAGCTAGGCACCAGGGGAAAGAACCCAACCCATCCCTCTGCTCAGGAGCCCTTTTGCCATGCGTGAGACCTCAGCACCTTCCCAGCCCCACTGAGAGATTTCTGTTCACCTGCAGCTCCGAGCAGGCAAGCAGTGGAGGTGCAGTGCTGCAGAGCCCTGACAGGGAGCTCCCCAGGGCTAGCTCCACTGCCTGCTGCACCTCCTCACCCCAGCTGCCCCTCTCAGTCCTGCTGAGCCATCCTGGCCCCTTCTGATCCTGTATTAGGCAGGTAAACCAGAGCAGCTCTTCCCATGCCCTGGAGCTCTGGGCCTGGGGAGGGGGTGGCTGGAAGGCCACGAGCCTCAGTGGGGATGGGATGCAGCTGGGTTTTAGCTCTCTCTCATGTCACATACTTGAGTCAGGGTCTCAGACAGCCCCTGACACCTTCCACTTCCAAACAGCAGGGGATATCTCTGGCAAGCTGAAGGGTTGAGCAGGGAAAGGGAGAGGAGAGGGAGAGGAGAGGGAGAGGAGGGAGAGGGGAGAGAGAAGAGAGAAGAGAGGGAGAGGGAGAGAGAGGAGAGGGAGAGGGAGAGGGAGAGGGAGAGGGAGAGGGAGAGGGAGAGGGAGAGGGAGAGGGAGAGGGAGAGGGAGAGGGAGAGGGAGAGGGAGAGGGAGAGGGAGAGGGAGAGGGAGAGGGAGAGGGAGAGGGAGAGGGAGAGGGAGAGGGAGAGGGAGAGGAGAAGTTCACCAGCCTACAAACTTTGACAGTCTTCTCTCATAGCTCCCCATAATTTATCACCCTGCTAAGCAGGACTAAATCAGAGCTGCAGCAACACTTAGCTCTCACCAGCACCTTCAATCAGAGAGCTCAGAGCTCTGTGCAGCACAATTAACCTTCTGGCTACTGAAGTAAATTACAACAAAGGCGAAGAACAAATCAGAGCCTACCCTCCACAAACGAGGCCTGGGCTCTACCCTCTTGCTGATGCATTTCACTGGAGCATGAAGAGCCAAGAGGAGCCTATGGAAGGGCAGGACCAGAGGGCAGAGCTGTGCAGCCCAGTGTGCAGGAGGAGAAACTTGTTTGGTGTGAGGCTGCTGGAGGCCTGGAGCAGGCTGCCCAGAGGGGCTGTGGAGTCTCCTGCTCTGGAGAGCTTCCAACCCTCTCTGGCTGTGTTCCTGTGTGAGCTGCCCTGGGTGCTCCTGCTCTGGCAGGGGGCTTGGACTGGATGATGTCTGGAGGTCCCTTCCAACCCCTAAGGTTCTGTGGTTCTGGGATTCTCTGTGTGACTGTACCAGCATAGAGTAGAATAGAATAGAATAGAATAGAATAGAATAGAATAGAATAGAATAGACCAGGTTGGAAGAGACCTTTGAGATCATCATGTCCAACCTATCATCCAACACCACCTAATCAACTAAACCATGGCACCCAGCACCCCATCCAGTCTCCTCCTAAACACCTCCAATGATAGTGACTCCACCACCTCCCTGGGCAGCACATCCCAGTGGCCAATCACTCTCTCTATGAAGAACTTCTTCCTAACACCCAGCCTGAACCTCCCCTGGCACAGCTTGAGACTGTGTCCTCTTGTTCTGCTGCTGGTTGCCTGGGAGAAGAGACCAACCCCCACCTGGCTACAGCCTCCCTTCAGGGAGTTGGAGAGGGCAAGAAGGTCTCCCCTGAGCCTCCTCTTCTGCAGGCTAAACATCCCCATGGCGAGCAGAGGGCCGTAATGCTTGCCCCCAGCACGCTGGCCACTTGTTAGCTTCCCGCTGCTGGATCGGCTCCCGCAGGGTGTGCCCCGGCCGGCCGGGGCGGTTGAAAAGCACTGCAACAGCGCCACTGACAGGCCGCCGGGCGCACCGCACCCTGCGCACCTCCGGCGGCACCGCGCCCGGCCCGCAGCGCGGCAGGGGGGACGGCGGCTTCCGGACGGCCACATGCGAGCAGGGATCGCGACAGCGCTGCTCAGAGCCGCCCGCACCGCCGGCCCTGCTGCGCCGCTCCCCGCAGCTCCACACCGGCCGTCCCCGGCTCCCTCTGCCCCGCAGCAGCTCCACACCGGCCGTCCCCGGCTCCCTCTGCCCCGCACTGCCCCGCAGCAGCTCCACACCGGCCGTCCCCGGCTCCCTCTGCCCGCCACTGCTCCGCTCTGCCCTGCAGCTCCTCACCTGGCATCCCCTGGTCCCCCACACTGCTCCACTCTGCATTGCCTACACAGCCTAAATATCTAAATCTCTGAGGGCTGGGGGGCAGGAGGCAGGGCACAGGCTCTGCTCAGCTGCAGCCTGGCATAGGCCAAGGGGCAAGGGATGGAAACTGCAGCCCAGGAGGTTGCAGCTCAGCAGGAGGAGGAACTTCTGCCCTGGGAGGCTCCCAGAGCCCTGGAGCAGGCTGCCCAGAGAGGTTGTGGAGTCTCCTGCTCTGGAGCCTCTCCAGCCCCATCTGGATGTGTTCTGTGTGCCCTGTGCTGGAGTCTCTGCCCCTACTCTGGCAGGGGCTTGGACTGGATGACCTTCGGAGGTCCCTTCGAACCCCTGACATCCTGTGAGCCTTTAGCACTTGGGACAGCTCCCTCTGCTCGCACTGCTCTGCTCTGCCAGTGCAGCCCTGACAGCTCCCTCTGCTCGCACTGCTCTGCTCTGCCAGTGCAGCCCTGACAGCTCCCTCTGCTCGCACTGCTCTGCTCTGCCAGTGCAGCCGGGACAGCTCCCTCTGCTCGCACTGCTCTGCTCTGCCAGTGCAGCCCTGACAGCTCCCTCTGCTCGCACTGCTCTGCTCTGCCAGTGCAGCCGGGACAGCTCCCTCTGCTCGCACTGCTCTGCTCTGCCAGTGCAGCCCTGACAGCTCCCTCTGCTCGCACTGCTCTGCTCTGCCAGTGCAGCCCTGACAGCTCCCTCTGCTCGCACTGCTCTGCTCTGCCAGCGCAGCCCTGACAGCTCCCTCTGCTCGCACTGCTCCGCTCTGCACTGTCTCTGTTCCTGTGATAATTCTAAGAGCTGGATCCAGGGTGATATCTCTTCCATTGCTCTTCAACTCATTCTCTCTCTCCCTGTGTCTCCTTTTCCCTGTCCTTTCTCTCCCCATTCTCCCTCTGTTCTGGTCCAACCAAACCCAACCCCTCAGCCGTTTTGCCTCATCTTGCCTTTATTTACTCCAAGGGACTTGTTTGACCCCCACTGCTGACCAGGGCTGGTACAGGATAACCAGCTGGTGACACAGCTTCAGCACATAAGTGCAGGCTGGAGCTCTCCTCACAGGCACAGCCCAGGGGGAAGTTTGTCTGAGCTGCACTGAACCTCACCCTGCTGTTCCCTGCCGTGTGCCAGCACCCTTGGGCCAGCCAGCGAGCAGTGCACAGTGTGGCCCAGCTCCCCAGCAGCCTCAGTCCGATGACACTGAGCTGGGGGCTCCTATTAGAGACCCTGCAGTGTTCCCTGGCCCGGAGTGATGCTCTCCTCAGGGCCATTATGGTCCATCACAGCTCGTTATGCCCTTTTTAATTGGCTAATGATGCTATCCCCCTGCTGAGCACACTCGGAGGTTGCAATCACTATTGGAAGCTATATTTAGGTCTTCTCTGCCCTGTGCATCTCCCACCACGCCGTGTGCCTCAGGTGCCTTTTGTGCCTCTGGGTGGTGCTGTGAAGGATGACCATCATCACTCCTGCTGATCGTTACCTGGTGCTTACCAGCCAGACCCCTGAGCTCCCCATTAATTCAGCTGCAGTTAAAGCAGTCAGGCCTTTTCCAGGCACATGCAGCCCCTCCTCGGCCTGCAGCATCCCCTGCTGAAAGCTCTGGCTTCTTCTGACCTGTCCTGAGCATTTGGAGAGAGCCTGCAGCCCTATTGCCATGGGATCATAGACTGGTTTGGGTTCAAAGGGTCCCTTCAGGGTCAGCTAGTCCAAGACCCCTGAGGTCAGCAAGGAACTCTGCAACTAGAGCAGGTTGCTCAGAGTCCCAAACAACCTGACCTCAAATGCTTCCAGGTATGAGGCATCTCCCTGGCTGAGGAAGTGATGAGGATGGAAAAGGCTTGGGGAACAGCACAGTTGGTACCTGCAAGAGTACCAACCCCCCCACCTCTTCTCAGCTGCTTTCTGCCCCCTGTGCCCTCCCCTGTGAAGCTCAGGACAGCCTCTCAGTGTGTCTGTGGGAGCTGGCTGTGACATTTTCCAAGCAGCACTTTGGCTGCAGAGCTGTAGGATCTCTGTAGCACAGCAAGGACAAAGTGAAGAGTCAGCAGCTTCAAAGGTCACCTTCCAGAGAGCATTCTTTATTGTGACCAGTTCTGAACTGCCTTCACTCATTCTTCATGGCTGCTCTCATCACAGTGCTTCCCTTCTCCTTCCAGCCCTGGGTTTAGGGTGGATGCAGAGCTGCCTCTCTGGGGGCTTCTGCACTCTGCTGCAGCTGCAGCTGGCTGTGGTCACAGAGCTGGCCTGGGCCTGTGGATCACCAAGACACAGAAAGGCCTTGCAGGCAACAGCAGCAGCAGAGAGAAAGCTCCACAAAGAGCAAAGAATCTGAGGCTCCAAGGCCTGGTGAGCCAGTCTTGGGGCAAATGGCAGCTGGTGAACTCGATCTTCTTGCAGACCCTGTCCTGGTGGTGTGCTGACAGCCTCCAAGAATTGCTTTGTGACCTGTGCAAAGCCTTCCTCTGAAGGCAGCTGGAGACCTTTTCTTCTAACAGACCCTTCACAAAGAGGATGCTGCAAGTGACTCAGAGATGTGGGCTGAGGAGGAGCCCATGCTCACACACACAATCCTTCCAGGGTCCATCCTGCTCCTCCTCATGGCTGGAAATCTTCAGGGTGTGCTTTCCCTCGGGGCCCATCACACACCTGAACTCCTGGCTGTGGTCTGCAGGAGCAATTCTGACCTCGAGCCTCAGAGCCTGCCCCTAAGCTTGCAAGGACTGAGACCATGAAGGATCTGCCTGCAGCCTGGGAGGAAGGGGCAAACTCCTCCTGCATTAGCTGCAGCCTGAGAGCTCTGCAAGTGCCCACATCTGGACCAGGGAGAGATGCAGGAACGAAACCTGGCTGTCAAGGGCTGCTTGTGACATGCTCAGAATCTTTGGGCTCTAAGAGCACCTTGGCTAAGCCACTCCAGAAACAGGGCCATGAAGGAACCCCTTCACAGCTCCCAGAAGGTGGATGTTAAGCTCTTACCCTTTCAGCAGAAGCAGCTCCCTCTGAGCAGGAGTTGGGCAGGTTGGGTCACGCTGGGTGGCTTCAAGCGGCTGCAGTGGCCTGGGGGCAGGGCTGGGGGCTGCTGGGAGTAGAACAGAACATCCAGGCCACCTCACCTCCTGATGAGGTGAGGGGGAAATTGAATTCCCATAGGAAATGGGAGAAAAGGGAAGGAGCCAAATGACTCAGAGCATCGTTCAGTGCTGCCAAAGGGCAGCTCAGAGTCTCCTTCAGCAGGGCACAGCTCTGCTTGGCTTCACTGTCTCTCCAAAAGGCTTTGACACTTGCTGTGGCTGAAGCCCATGAGGGGCCAGTGCTGAGGATCTGGAGACAGTGGCTGTTGCCATTCAGCTGGTCCAGGCAAGGAAACTTCTGCTCTGATCCACAGCTTCAGAAGGCTTGGGGGGGGGGGGGGGGGGGGGGAGGAAGGGGTTTCAGCATTCCTCAACAGTTCCTAGAGAGCAACTGGAACAGTCCCACTGCTTTTGGCTTCTCCCAGGAGATCTCTGAGCTGGGACAGTCAGTTAATAAAAGCCAGCAGCAGAGCAGCTATCACAAGAGGATGATTGTTACCCTCCTTGACTCTGACATCCCTGCTGTGTTTGCTCATCCTGACTGTCCTGACGTTGGGACTGAGCAGCAGAGGCTGAGGAGGGAGATCCATCTAGGAGGAGGATAAGAAAACTCGAGGTAGGGGAGGGGGTGAGCATAAGGCAAGAGCAGTTGACTCCTCTGGAATACTGAGCAGTGTCCTGTACTTGGCTGGCATGCTGTGAGCTCCCTGGGTGGTGCAGGCATTGCCTGAGAAGGGCACAGGAAGGCTGCTTCCCACTGCTCAGCCATGAGCCCCAACACCACAGGCTGAAGCTCTGCTTGCTGGCCTCTGGTGATGGCAAAGAGCAGCCTGTCCCCACACCTCCCACTGCTGCTGCAGCTTCCTGTGGCCCCTGGTGGTGCTGAGCCTTTGTCCTGGGCTCTTCCTTCTTAGAATCATAGAACTGTCAGGGCTGGAAGGGACCCCAAGGCTCAGCCAGTCCCAACCCCCTGCCCTGGGCAGGGACACCTCACACCACAGCAGGTTGCTCACAGCCACCTCCAGCCTGGCTGCAAACACCTCCAGGGATGAGGCTGCCACCACCTCCCTGGGCAGCCTGTGCCAGGCTCTCACCACCCTCCTGGGGAACAACTTCTTCCTCCTTGCTTGGCCTCAGCCATGTTTGTCCACCACCTCCCTGTGCCTTCATCCATCACCTCACAGCCCAGGGAGGAATGTGGCCATGGAGCATGGCCACCAGCTGGCCACAGCCTCAGGCCCAGGCTGTGAGCTCCTTGTCTTGCAGTCCCTGCAGCAGCAGTGCATCTCTGAGCACTTCCCTCTCATCACTCATGTTCTCATCCCACTCTTTAGTCCCCTGCAGCTTGGCCTGTTCAGAGCTGTTCTTTATGTCATGAATTAACCCCTCTGTCACTGTGAGTTATCAAATCTCATCACCCACCCTCAGGAGGTGTTATGAGCACCTCCTCCAGAGGTGACCTGCTGTGCTGTGGGAGGTCACAACCCCCCTGGCCAGAGCCTGCCTGCTGCCTGTTCCTTTGGTGCTCATTTGCATTCTCCAGGCATGTGGTTTGATGGCAAGTTTTTTGGAGCAGAAACTCCCCATTCATCAGAGAGATACATGGACTCCAGAGTGCTAGGCAGGTGTTTATGAATCTCCACATGATATTACATTAATACAATGGTCATTTATCAGCCTGGCATCTCCTAATCTAAGAGGACCAAGAGGCAAAGGGAAGGGGGAAAAGAGGGATGCTGAGGGTTTCTTTCCCCCCCCCCAAGTTGCAGTGTTTGTGTGTGGACCATAGAGGCTTCATGGCTCCTTCACAGCCTGGCTGTGCTGCTCTGACAGACACCCAGCACAGGCTGCTGCAAGCCCTGAACCCTGAGTCAGTGTAATTCTCAGGTCCTGAACCTCTGGTTTTACTGCATCAAAGCTGTTCAGAACAAAGAGTCCTGGCTCAGGAGGTCTGGCCCTGCATTTTGATATCTGCAGCAGGATGCACTCTGCTAATCAGCTGCAAAGGGCAGGGAGGATTTGAAGGGACCCTGGCGTTGCCTTGGAATAAATAAGGCCCTCAGCTGGAGCTGTTTGTCAGAGGATGGAGCTCAGACTGCAAGCAAGCAGGAAGGCTGTAGAACAAGGTGTCCAATAGACAGGAGCCCTCCCCAGCAGCAGGCAGCATCCACACACCAGTCCTGAGGGAGCTCAAGGACAGAACAACTGTTGTAGGCAGCCTCTGTCTTAAAGCTGGCACGGGGTGGGAGGCTTTTTGCTTCTTCTCCTCGGGTTCTCTGGCTTAGTTAACAATAAGCCTGAAAGAGCAGAGCCTCCAGGCTGTCCTGGGGAAGTGGTTAATGTGTTGGGAAAGAGTCAGTGCAGCTTCACTCAGGGGAACCCAAAGCACACTGAGCACCACCAGAGGAGCCCACAGCCACGTCCCAGAGGAGGACTGGTTGGTTTGTCCTCTTCCCCTCTGAGGAGCACACAGTAAGAGTCACAGAATCAGCCAGGTTGGAGGAGACCTCCAAGATCACTAAGTCCAACTGATCACCCAACCCTAACTAATCAACCAGACCCTGGCACTGAGTGCCTCAGCCAGGCTTTGCTTAAACACCTCCAGGGATTGGTGACCCCATCACCTCCCTGGGCAGCACATCCCAAGCTCTCTTGCTCTGAAGAACTTCTTGCTAAGGTCAAGCCTAAACTTCCCCTGGCACAGCTTGAGACTGTATCCTCTTGTTCTGGTGCCTGGGAGAAGAGCCCAACCCCCAGCTGGCTCCAACCTCCCTTCAGGGAGTTGCAGAGAGCAAGGAGGTCTCCCCTGAGCCTCCTCCCCAGGCTAAGCAACCCCAGCTCCCTCAGCCTCTCCTCACAGGGCTGTGCCCCAGACCCCTCCCCAGCCTTGTTGCCCTCCCCTGGACACCTTCCAGCAGCTCAACCTCTTTCTTGAACTGAGGAGCCCAGAACTAGACACAGGACTCCAGGTGTGGCCTCAGCAGTGCTGAGCACAGGGGTCATAGGAAGAAGGGTGAAGACCCTCAGGTGGATGAGCATGTGGCTGAAAGGAAGGGCAGGGTTTAGGAGCCAAGGAGCAGTGGAGGGAGGGCAGAAGGGAGCTGCCTGGGTGTCTGTGCTGCTCAGCTTTCCCATATACAGACTGGGGAAGAGCTGGAGTGCTCAGGGAGCAGTTTGCTGCTGAGCCACTGTTGCCCAGGGGACCAAGGAGCAAGAACTAGAGAAGCACAATGTGATGAAATGGGAGGTGAGGTTAATGCAAATAAAAGCAAAGTCAAGTGCAGGGGGGGGAATACTAATTACACATCTCCAGGGGTGGGCTCTGAGTTGATTACTGTTGTTTAGGTGGGAGGGAGGGAGGACATAACAGCCGGGTCCATGAATACAGATTGGCTGTTAGGAGGAAGTTGTTGCCCATGAGGGTGGTGAGAGCCTGGCACAGGCTGCCCAGGGAGGTGGTGGAAGCCTCCTGCCTGGAGGTGTTTGCAGCCAGGCTGGAGGTGGCTGTGAGCAACCTGCTGTGGTGTGAGGTGTCCCTGCCCAGGGCAGGGGGTTGGAGCTGGCTGAGCCTTGAGCTCCCTCCCTTCCAGCCCTGCCAGCTCTGTGGTTCTGCATCAGCTCAGTAAACAGAAAAGCCAAGCAGACTGCAGGGGCAGCTGGGCACAGGGGGATGGTGACAGGCTTGGACAAGCTGAGCTCTGCACACCACACAACAGCCTTTAGAGCAAAGCAGTCCATCAGGCACGGGCTACCTGCTGATGCAAAGGGCCGGGCAGCTGGGCTGCAAGGTCTCTCCTTTGCAATCCCTGCCTGCTGAGTTGGGATAATTGGGAAATGAGGCAGAAGGGAATTGTGCCTCCCTGGGGCCAGGAGCTCTTCAAGTCAGAGAGTGGCCCTGAGCCAGCGCTGGGTTGTTAGTTGCTCCTTCCCCAGCTGTGGCATGGAGGTGGCCATAACAAGAAGTGTTCTCTCCTCTGACATTGATGGGGTTTAGCAGTGACAGATGTAATCCCCTGGCCTCTGACCCTTGGTGGAAAAGGCCTGAGAGACACTAATGAAGATGGGCACTGTCTGTTATCCGTGCTCAAACCCTGCTGCAAGATGACAGGCTCTGAAGAGGGGACCACATCTTCACACCACACACAATGCAGGCCTGCTGGCAGCCTTGCAGGGAGCAATGGAGATTAACCAGCACCCCCGAGCCGTTTGGTACGTTTGTTTTCCCCTGCAGCAGCAGCTGGGAGCCTGTGCTGTCAGGAGGCTGTCTCAGGAAAAGGACAAACAGCAGCTGAGCTACCCAGCCAAATGGGAAGTGAAATCGTTATCTTTGAGCAGCCTCTGCTACTCCTGGCTGCTCTCAGCCAGTGACCTTTTCATCATGCTGCTCCCTGCCTGGACAAGGAGCAGGTGGAAGGCTGCCACACGTGCACAGCTCCGGGCTGCCACCCTCCGCCGCTGCCCCGGCCGGTGCCTCCTCTGCCGCGCTGGTGCAGGGCTCTCCTCGCCCCACTGAGTGACATTTACCCTGCTCCTCCAGCTGGGGAGAGCTTAATGCTCCCCTCAGATCCTGCCTCAGAGCAGGAGGTAGGCTGTGAGGTCAGAGGAGACCTCTGCAAGTCCGAGTTCGACCTGCGGCCAAAGCAGGGCCAGCCTCAGCTTGCTCAGGGCTTCGTGCTGCTCTTGTCTGAGGATCCCCAAGGATGGAGGTCTCAGCCCCCCTTGCTGCCTGCCACAGTGTCTGAGGACATTCAGCACCCTGTATTTCCATTACAGCCCTTGCACCCACCGAGTGTGGAGCTGCCCCTCCTGCTCCTGCTGGGAGCCCTGGAGAGCTCCCTCCACCCCCGGTCTGGATGTGCCTCTTGCTGGCCCTCCTGACCTGTGCAGGAGTTGCTGCTCCCTGGCTGTCAGCTCACCAGGCTCAGATGTTTGCTGGATCCTCGTGTCCAGGGCTCTGCAGAGCTGCCTCCCCCCTTGGTGCTGGCAGTCTGGACCCATTTCAGTGCTGGCAGCAAAAGCCTCTCCTGTTTGTCCTGGCGGTGGCAGAGAGGTGATCCCAGCTGCTCCACCTGGGATGAAGCACAAAGCTAAGGCCTTGCTTCCTGGAGCTTTCTTGCCCTGAAAGTAAGTCCTGGCCAAATTCCAGCGAGTTTGGGGCCACCCAAATCCCTCTCAAGCCTAACCTGAGGGCATGGCAAAGGAATGGCTGCTTCTTGGTTTGCTTTGCAGGGCACAGCTTTGCTCTTCTCCCTGGGAGGCTGAATTTCAGCGGTGCTCACAAGGCAGCTGATGGCTCTGTGATACCTCCTGGCTGTTGCCATGATGAAGCTCTCACACAACACATTTGGAGCTAAAATTTAATCCATTATGGCTGTAAACAACACACTCCAATGTGAGGCAGGTGTAACCTGTGCTGTCTGCTGAAAATATGAAGCAATAACTCTGTGAAAACGCTGCAAGCCTCACCATCTGTCCAGCCCTCTGTCACTGTGCAGTGCCCCCTGCATCCCACCACTCCTGGGGGATGGGATCCCTCAGCCCCCTCCCTGGGCAGCCTGCTGCAGTGTTCCAGCAGCCCCACAGGGAAGAACTTCTTCCTGATACCCAATCTCAGTCTGCCCTGCTCTAGTCTGGAGCCATTGCCCCTGGTGCTGTCCCTGCAGGCCTTTGCCAACAGTCTCTCTGCAGCCTTCCTGTAGCCTCCTTCAGGTCCTGCCAGGCTGCTCTGAGGTCTGCCCTGAGCCTCCTCCTCTCCAGGCTGAACACCCCCAGCTCCCTCAGCCTCTCCCTGCAGCAGAGCTGCTCCAAGCCCCTGAGCATTTTCCTCTGGAGCCTCTCCATCAGCCCCAGGTCCTTCCTGTGCTGAGGGCTCCAGAGCTGCACACAGTGCTCCAGGGGAGCTCTCAGCAGAGCAGAGTGGCAGAATCCCCTCTCTGGCTCTGCTGGCAATGCAGCTTTGGATGCAGCCCAGGCTGGGATTTGCCTCCTGGGCTGCAGTCTCACACTGCCTGCTCCTGGCCAGCTCACTCTGAACTTCTATGTCAGGGAAATTGGACATCTGCTTGAGTGACCACCTCGTATTCTGTGGGGCATGCTGAGTCCTGGCAAGTGGTGAAATATGCTGCACACCATGGAGAAGAATCTGGCCTGATCCTCTTGAGCCCCCCACCTCCCCTCCTTTAGCTCTTGCTGAGCATTGCTCAGCTTCCCTCTGGGGCTGCTCTGCTCCAGGCTCTCAGCCCCAGGGCTCTCAGCCTTTGCTCCTCACAGAGCTGCTCCAGGCCCCACAGCATCTCCATAGCCTCCACTGGACTCTCTCTGGCAGTTCCTTGTGAAAGAAACCAAGAAAAGAGGCAGGTTCATCAGAAAGCTGGCAAAGAGGGGAAGAGTGTGGCAGTGCAGTCCAAAGAGGAGAGTGCTGTGGGCATGTGCCAGGATGTAGAGCAATGAATGCTCTGGAGGAGATGGGGATAGGTCATCAGAGTCATCTGCTCTCCTAGCACAGAAATGTCAGAGCCAGCAGCAGCTGCACAGAGGAATGAAAGGCAGGAGTGTGGTTTTTCTAGTCACAGCACCACACAAACCAGAGGAACTCTCTGTGGTGAGATGTAGGGCAAAAAAAAAAGCCTCTTGGATTCCCACTTTTCAGCAGGAACCAGACAATAGGAGCTGCATCTGCAAAGACATCACCTGAGAGTGGTGGCTTTCATGCTCCAGCCCTTGTCCTGCCAGCAGCAAGCTGCTTTCCCCCAGCCTGGGGTCCTCTCACCGTGCACAGAGTGCTGAGGGGGGCTGGGGCTGTGCTCCTGATGCTGGCCTGGGTGGGAGATTCACCCAAGGGAGATCCCAGCCAGGGATGGTTCCTTGCACTGCCTTTGACTCAGAGTAAATCTTTGCCCCTTTGTCACCAGAGCCTGGTTTGAGCTCACTGTGTCCTTGTCATCAGCTCTCCTGCTGAAGGCTGAAACAGCAGCACAAGAAATCCCTTTGCCTGGAGCATCATCAGTCACAGCTTCCTCACCTCCTTGGACCAGCAGTGGGCCAGGGAAGAGCCTTTTCTGTCTTGTTCTCATAACCTCCTTCATTACAGAGAGCTCTCTCCTTACGACCCTCCCTAGCTGGATTCCCTTTGGGTCTCCCCTTGTGCCCCTCTTGGCTTTGACTCATCCTCTGCTGCTTCTCTTAGACCTGTCCTCAGCAAGCCAACCCTTCCTCCATGAAGAAAGACTCTGAGCTAGGGGTGGGCACAGAGCCTCAGGAACAGTCAGGTTGGAGCAGAGCCTCAGGATCCCCAAGCCCAGCCCAGAGCCCTGCTCTGCAAGGCTCACCCCAACACCACAGCCCCAAGCACCACAGCCAAACCACCTCCAGGCTTGGGGACTCCACCACCTCCCTGCCCAGCACATTCCAAGCCCTGACCACTCCTGAGGGGAAAAATGTTTCCTACTGTCCAGCCTGAAGCTGCCCAGCTCAGCTTGAGGCCATTGCCTCTTGTTCCATCACTACTGACCTGGGAGCAGAGAGCAGCAGCAGCCTCTCCACCACCTCCCTGCAGGGAGCTGCAGACAGCAGTGAGGTCTCCCTCAGCCTCCTCTCTTTCACACCACCCATCCCCAGCTCCTTCAGTTGCTGCTCCTCAGATTCCTTCCCCAGGCCCTCCCCAGCTTCCTTGCCCTGCTCTGCCCTGGCTCCAGCACCTCAACCCAGGGTCATCCATCACCAGTAAGACAGCATTCATGACAAGGAGGCTGCCCAGGCAAGCTCCCAGCCCCAGATTCAGCCTATTTCCACCCCAGTGAGGTCAGCTCTGATCTGGGCTGCTGCAGCCTCTCTCTCAGTGCTTTCCTTTGCTGGAATGAACTTGCCAAGGCTGCTCCCTTCCAGTGTTCTGGGGCTAGGAGAGGCAACAGCACATGTTCTGGTGCTGCAGAAGCCAGGAGCTGGAAGGAGCTGGGCTCTCAGGAAGGCTGCAGATGTGTGGCTTTGCTGGACAGCCCTTTGACCCCCACCCTGCAGGTGCTCCTGGACCACCCCTCTAATGCCCATGTCAGAAGAACCTTTGCTTGCCAGTGCTCCAAGACTGCCCAGCTGGGAGAGAGGGGAGTAGAAAACTTCTCCAGCCTTCATGATTCTCTCTTGGTTCTGTGCTTCCATGACTCTGGAAGAGAGGAAAGAGAAGGAGAGCCACCATGCCCCATGCCCCATGCCCCCTGCAAGTGGCAGCCAGAGCTACAGGGGCTCCCTGCCCCTGAGTTTCAAGGCAGCTCCCTAATGGGTTTGCTTTGCTCCTTGAGGTGATTGTTTATTCCCCCTGCCCAGAGGTGCCCCTTGCTCCATTTCTGGCATGATTTATGGGGGGGTCACAGCAATCAGTCTCAGCCTGGAGAGGAAGCAGCTGCACCTCTGATTAAACCTTGCTCTCGGTGTGGAGTTCAGCCTGGAGGGATTCTGCCTTTTAACAGAAACTAATCACCAAGTCAGGATGAAAAGGAGCCTCTGGCTTACCCAAGCTGCTGTTCCTCCTGCACACTCAGCCTAAACCCCTGCAGATTCGGTGCTGGGTTCCAGTCTCTGCCTGTCAGATGTTATTATCCTTGGCCTCTGCCCCTGCACTTGTCAGTCAAGCAGGGGACAGGAGTGTGAGCAGAGTCTCCAGGACAGCTCGGGGGGGATGCAGCAGCCAAGGCTCTGCAGCCTGCCTGGGCACTCTGACATTTCACTGCAAGGGTTCAGTGAGTCCAATCTGCAGGACAGGGCTTGGAGACATCACACAAGGGCAGCTCTCTCTGACAGGACCTGAATGTCAGAGCCTGGTGCTCCAAAAGCTCCACCCAGGGCTGGGGGGGAGGGAGGGAGGGCTCTGGAGGGGGGCTGCAGCCATCTCCCTTGGCACTTACCTCCTCTGCCAAGACTTTGGGGTGGAGTTGGGCAGAACTCCTCTCAGACACTGAGAGCCCACAGCTGCACAGCCCCTGGCAGCCGAGGGGATGCTGTGCTCCTGGTGGCAGCTTCCAGAACTGATTCCCATTTTTGCTGAGGCGCTGCCCTGAGGGACAGGGGTGCTCAGAGACAGAGCCTCAGAGCATGACAGAGTGCTTTAGTTTGCCTTTAAAGGTCCTCTAACTCAAGCCTCCTGCAGTCAGCAGACACATCTACAACCAGAGAGGGTTGCTCAGAGTCCCAAACAACCTGACCTCAAATGCTTCCAGGCATGAGGCATCTCCCACCTCTCTGGGCAACCTGGCACAGGCTCTCCCTCACCCTCTCCCCAACCTCCTGGGTTCCAGTTTGTGTCCTCTGCCCATTGCCCTGTCCCTGGGCACCACTGACTAAAGTCTGTCCCTATGCTCTTGCCCCCCAGCCTTGAGCTCTTGCTGAGCACTGCTCAGCTCCCCTCTGGGGCTGCTCTGCTCCAGGCTCTCAGCCCCAGGGCTCTCAGCCTCTGCTGCTCACAGAGCTGCTCCAGGCCCCTCAGCATCTTGGTGGCCTCCACTGGATTCTCTCCAGTAGTTTCCTGTCTGTCTTGGACTGGGGAGCCCAGAGCTGGACCCAGGACTCCAGATGTGGCCTCACCAGGGCAGAGCAGAGGGGGAGGAGAAGCTCCCTTGCCCTGCTGGCCACACTCTGCTGCATTCACCCAACCCCCAGCTGGCCACAACCTCCCTTCAGGTCTGTGCTCAGCGACCTCAGCTGAAAGGATTCTCTGATGCCCTCGTGTGCAGGAAGGCTCAGGGCAGTCTGCCTGGCTGGCTGCTTGTGTGTGGCAAGGCCTCAGAGTCAAACTTCAAGCCCTCCTCACAAGAGCAGGGACCTCTGGAGTCCTCACATCAATGGGATAAAAACATTTCCTTCGAGTAACCAAATCCAAGCAGGCTGCAGAAAGCGATGAAGTATTGATCCTGCTGGGGCTGGCCCGGGGCTGGGTGGTAATTTGGTGCTCACAGGTAAAGAGTGTTCTACAAATTCATTAAGAATAGCATCAGGGCTCCAGCAGGCACTAAAGGTGATGGATATGGACCAGTTAAAGTAATATACTGCAGCCTGCACAGCCTGAATTATGCATCAGGGCAGCAGAGGCAGCGAGGGGAAAGGGGGGGGGAGAAATATAAATGAAGGGCTGAGGTAAAAAGTGGTTTCCTAAACGCTGCTCAACACACAGCATTATGTCCTCATCTCCACCTGCCTGTTCCTCATCCTCACAGAAACACAGAGCTGCTGAGGCTGGAAGCACCTCTGGAGAGCAGGCAGTCCGAGGGGGCTCACACAGCCCAGGGGGACCACGGCCAGCAGAGGAGCCTGAGTGTCTGCAGGCATGGAATGGCATGGGATGGCATGGAATGGGATGGGATGGGATGGAATGGGATGGGATGGGATGGGATGGGATGGGATGGGATGGGATGGGATGGGATGGGATGGGATGGGATGGGATGGGATGGGATGGGATGGGATGGAATGGGATGGAATGGGATGGGATGGAATGGAATGGAACGGAATAGGATAGAACAGAACAGAACAGAACAGAACAGAACAGAACAGAATAGAATAGAATAGAATAGAATAGAATAGAATAGAATAGAATAGAATAGAATAGAATAGAATAGAATTAACCAGGTGGGAAAAGCCCTTTGAGCTCATCCAGTCCAACCTCTCACCCAGCACCATCTGATCAGCTAAGCCATGGCACCCAGGGCCTCATCCAGGCTCTTCTTAGACACTTCCAGGCATGGTGACTCCACCACCTCCCTGGGCAGCACATCCCAGTGGCCAATCTCTCTTGCTGGGAAGAATTTCTTCCTCCCCTCCAGCCTGAACCTCCCCTGGCACAGCTTGAGACTGTGTCCTCTTGTTCTGGTGCTGGGTGCCTGGGAGAAGAGACCAACCCCCACCTGGCTACAGCCTCCCTTCAGGGAGTTGTAGAGAGCAAGAAGGTCTCCCCTGAGCCTCCTCTTCTCCAGGCTAAGCAACCCCAGCTCCCTCAGGGTGGAGACTTCAGAGCATCTCTGGACAACCTCTTCCAGTTCTTGACAACCCTCAGACCAAGAAGCTTCCTTGGGTGTAAGTGGAATTTCCTGTACTTCAGTTTTGGGGCATTGCCTCTGGTCCTGCCATGGGGATGGCTGAGAAGAGCCTGGCTCTGCCTGCCCCTGGCTCTGCCTGCCCCTGGCCCTGCCTGCCCCTGGCCCTGCCTGCCCCTGGCTCTGCCTGCCCCTGGCCCTGCCTGCCCCTGGCTCTGCCTGCCCCTGGCTCTGCCTGCCCCTGGCCCTGCCTGCCCCTGGCCCTGCCTGCCCCTGGCCCTGCCTGCCTTGCCCCCTCCTCTCAGCTCTTCACACACACTGCTGAAGTTCCCCCAACCCAGATCTTCTCCATCCTGAACACTCCCAGCTCCCACAGCCTCTCTTTGTAGGAAAGCTGCTGCCATCCTGGGCTGCAGTCAGAGTGTGCCCAGCAGAGCCAGGGAGGTTCTCCTCCCCCTCTGCTCTGCCCTGCTCAGACCTCACCTGGAGCACTGCACCCAGCCCTGGGCTCCCCAGCTCAGCAGGGACAGGGACCTGCTGCAGAGAGCCCAACAGAGGCTACCAGGATGAGTGAGGGACTGCAGCACTGCCCTGGGAGGAGAGGCTGAGAGCCCTGGGGCTGCTGAGGCTGCAGAGGAGAAGCCTGAGAGGGGATCTAAGGAATGCTTCTAAATCTCTGAGGGCTGGGGGGCAGGAGGCAGGGCACAGGCTCTGCTCAGCTGCAGCCTGGCATAGGCCAAGGGGCAAGGGATGGAAAGTGCAGCCCAGGAGGTTGCAGCTCAGCAGGAGGAGGAACTTCTGCCCTGGGAGGCTGCCAGAGCCCTGGAGCAGGCTGCCCAGAGAGGTTGTGGAGTCTCCTGCTCTGGAGCCTCTCCAGCCCCATCTGGATGTGTTCTGTGTGCCCTGTGCTGGAGTCTCTGCTCCTGCTCTGGCAGGGGGCTTGGACTGGATGGTCTTTGGAGGCCCCTAACACCCTGTGAGCCTGTGTGAAGAGCTCCCCTCTGCTGTCCCCAGTGCATCCCCATCCCCATCCCCATCCCAGTCAGTGCTGTGTGACCACTATCAGCCTCCTGAGCCTCACACCCTGCCAGAGCTGCAGCCCAGGCTGGATTTATCACTTGTGCAGTCACCTCCAGCAGCTGTTAGGAGAAGATGGAGGAAGAAGCCCTCTGCCACCCCTGGAGACCCCCTCAGAGGCAGGAGCTCCAAACTTCTCTTGTGGAGATGGACAGCTTTAATAGCAGGCAGAGCCCAGGGCTGCTCCCTTGGCTGGCCCAGGCCTGCTCTCACCTCTTGCTGCTGTTATTATCTTGCTGACAGTTTCTCTTCCCAGCTGCTTTATGAGCCAGGCTTTTCATTTTGGTTAAAGCCCAGGAAGCCTCAAGCAGGGCCAGGGTTAAAGGTGGTCAAAGGAGGAGGCAGCAACTGCAGTCTGCAGATGCTTTATGTCCTCTTTAGACCCAGCTGCCAGCCCCTCCTGCCATTGCCACCTGATGGATTTGCTCCCAGCTCCTCACTAGAAGCCTTGCACAGCAGAAGCAGTGGCAGAGAGCTCACACCAGACCTGGACTGGGTGGCTGCAGCAGTGGCTGACCACCAGCCCCAACTCAGCAGCACCTCTGGATGCTGAGCACTGCAGAGGGAGTGCAGAGGAGCAGATGGAGGAGCACACAGAGGTGGTGCTGCTGGCTGTGGAGCTCAGGCAGGTTCTTTGCTTTGGAGTGTGAAGCTGGTGGGATGGCAGAAGGTCAGAGCTTTCCTTCCCTGGCCAGGCTGGGACAGAGCTGTGATGGCCTCTGAGGCTCAGGACTCACTCCTGAGAGTGGTGCATCAGTGATGTTAGAACCACAGAGCTGGCAGGGCTGGAAGGCACCTCCAGGATCAGCCAGTCCCAGCCCCCTGCCATGGCCAGGGACACCTCACACCACAGCAGGCTGCTCACAGCCACCTCCAGCCTGGCTGCAAACACCTCCAGGCAGGAGGCTTCCACCCCCTCCCTGGGCAGCCTGTGCCAGGCTCTCACCACCCTCCTGGCCAACAACTTCTTCCTCACAGCCAATCTCATCTCCCACTTCCAGTTTTGCTGCAACCCTCTGCTCCTGTCCCTCCCAGGGAGTCCAGCTGCTGCAGACCCAAGCTCTCTACCACAAACAGAAGGGGGCCAGGAGCTCCCATGGGATTTGTTGCTCCAGATCACCTCCTGGTCAGAAAGCACCCAGAGGGTGACAGATAACCTCCAACACTGTCAAGCCTGAGTCTCCTTGGAGCCTCAGCATTTGTTGTGTCTTCTCCAGAGGAAATGGATGAGGATGCTGCTTCCTCTGCCAGAGTTCTCCACCGTGATGGGAGCTGAAGCAAACCCCACAGCCACGGCAGGGATGTGGCACAGGGAGTTTCCAGAGCAGGCACACCCTGGGGAGTCAAACGTTTAGAGCCATGCCAGGTGTGGGCAAACAAACCCCATGCCTGGATGTTTGATGGTACACAGGAGAGGAGGGAGAGCAGGATGAGCAATGCCCCAGAGCTGCAGAGCAGAGAGGGCTCTCGGCTGGAGCTGCTGCCCTGGAGCTGTGCCACTGCCGAAGCTGTTTCTCCCTTTGGGTTCTTGTTGTGACAACAGCCCCGCAGTCATTAGCACTTCAGCCCGAGTGACAATCTCCCTCCTTCGGAGGCCATTAGGAGATGAGATTAGGAGGCAGAGATGATCTGAGTGCCTCTCAAGGGGACCTCCTTATCTTGCCCAGAGAAACTTCTCTCCGTGGTGAAACACAGGGCTGGAAAAGCACTACCAGCACCCAGCAGGATCAAACCCAAGGCTCCATTCAGCTTTACCAGCCAGATTCTTCTGTGAAGAATTCCTCCCTAACACCCAGCCTAAGCCTCCCCTGGTGCAGCTTGAGAGGACACAGTCTCAAGCTGTGCCAGGGGAGGTTCAGGCTGGATGCTAGGAAGAAATCCTTCCCAGAAGGCGAGATTGGCCACTGGGATGTGCTGCCCAGGGAGGTGGTGGAGTCCCCATCCCTGGAGGTGCTTAGGAAGAGCCTGGATGAGGCCCTTGGTGCCATGGTTTGGTTAATCAGATGGTGCTGGGTGCTAGGTTGGACCCTAGGAAGAGAGGCTGAGGGAGCTGGGGTTGCTTAGCCTGGAGAAGAGGAGGCTCAGGGGAGACCTTCTTGCTCTCTACAACTCCCTGAAGGGAGGCTGTAGCCAGGAGGGGGTTGGTCTCTTCTCCCAGGCACCAAGCACCAGAACAAGAGGACACAGTCTCAAGCTGTGCCAGGGGAAGTTTAGGCTGGAGGTGAGGAGAAAGTTCTTCACTGAGAGAGTTGTTAGCCACTGGGATGTGCTGCCCAGGGAGGTGGTGGAGTCCCCATCCCTGGAGGGGTTCAAGAGGGGCTTGGATGTGGCACTTGGAGCCATGGTCTGGCCATGAGGTCTGTGGTGCCAGGTTGGACTCAGTGATCTTTGAGGTCTCTTCCAGCCTTGGTGATTCTGTGACTCTGATACTTGATGCTCTCAAAGGCCTTTTCCAACCTGGTTAATTCTGTGTTGGCTGAGTGGGCAGAGCCATGGCATGACCCCAAGCAAACAGAACACCTCAGGGCCTCTCCCTCTCTCTCCCTGCAGCCCTGCTTGGCTTCCAGCAGGCAAGAGAAGAGTCAGGAGCAGCCTGGCTACCCCAGGCTGAGCACCTGCCAGTGACTACAGACAGCAGCTGCTGCTCCTGAACATGTGTTGGGAGTAAGCCTGGGTGAGTAATTGATTTTTCAGTTCAACCACCAAGTTAAAAAGTGGGAGGGAAAAAAAAGCAAAGCAAAGCAAAGAAAATCAATTGGCTCCAACCTGGAGCAGAGCTTTTTGTTGTTGTTGTTGTTGGTTTGTTTGGGTTTTGCTTTTCAAGTTTCCTTGCCAAAGAGAAAAATGAAACAATTCCACCTCAGTGATTAAAAGCAACAATGTTCTGTTCCTCCCTGGGCCAGGGGAGGGGAGGGCAGCCTGGGCACCAAGCTCACCAAGGCTGTTCACACACAGGCAGCATCAGCACAGCCTGGGGCTGGAGCAGCTCAGGGCTCAGCCTCCACGGGAGGGGCAGTGTGTCCCCCTCCTCGCCCCAGGTTTCCTGGTGGATCTGTTCCACTCCTGTTCTGCTCACTGGAGCTGCACTGTGACACCACACAGGAAAGCTTTGGGAGGGTGACAGAGCCCTGCAGCAGGCTGCCCAGGGAGGTTGTGGAGTCTCCTGCTCTGGAGAATTCCAACCCCACCAGGCTGTGTTCCTGTGTGCCCTGCCCTGGGTGCCCCTGCTCTGGCAGGGGGGGTGGGCTGGGTGCTCTTTCAAGGTCCCTTCCAACCCCTAGCACTCTTTGGTTCTGTGATCCCTCTGGGGTCATCCTAGTCCCCAGATAAAGTATTTCTTTGTAAGGCTACCCTGAGTTTGATGAAGACTTTGACACTGTCTCCCAGAGCTTCCTCTCTTGGGGCCAAGGGGATCCTGGGGTGCCGCAAGGGAAGTGTGGCCAGCAGGGCTGGGGAGGTTCTGCTGCCCCTCTGCTCTGCCCTGCTGAGACCACAGCTGCAATCCTGTGCCCAGTTCTGGGCTGCCCAGTTCCAGAGAGACAGAGACCTGCTGGGGAGAGGCCAAGGCAGAGCCAGGAGGATGCTTAGGGGACTTGAGCATCTCCCCTGTGAAGAGAGACTGAGAGCCAGGCCCAAAGGGTGGTGGAGAATGGAGTTCAATCCAGCTGGTGGCTGGCCACAGGTGGGGTTCCCCTGCTGGGGACAGTGCTGCTCAACATCTCTACCAATGACCTGGGTGGAAGGCTTGAGGGCACCCTCAGGGAGTCTGCAGGTGGCACCAGCTCAGGTGGTTGTGTCAAACTGTTTGCAGGGAGGCTGTACAGAGGGACCTGGCCACACTGGATTCCAGGGTGGAGGCCAAGGGGACTGAGGTTCAACAGGTCCTGTGGATGCTCCAGGCTGGGGGAAGGGTTAGCTGGAAAGTGCCTGGTGAAAAAGACCTGGGGCTGCTGCATGACAGCCCTTGAATATGAGACAACAGTGAGCCCAGGTGGCCAAGAAGGCCAACAGCATCCTGGCCTGGGTCAGGAATAGGGTAGGGAAATGATTGTGCCCCCTGGACTCAGCACTGGAGAGGCTGCAACAAAATACTGGGTGCAGTCCTGGGCCCCTCACAGCAAGGGCACTGATGGGCTGGAGTCCTGGGCCCCTCACAGCAAGGGCACTGATGGGCTGGAGCAGATCATCCAAGGCTGAAGGCAGGCCATGGCAGAGGATGGAAATGCAGAGCAAACCTCATGCAAGGCTTGGGATTGCCCTGACTTGGGTGCTGACGTGTCCGGGGCCAAGCAAGGGCAGCTGCTTGAGGTTCATTGAGGCCAAGTGAGGAGTGCTGCCCTTGAGTCCCAAGCAGCCCACCCCAGGAGTGCTCCAGGCTTGGGGAAGAGGGGCTGCAAACTGCCCAGGGGAAGAGGCCCTTCAGAGAGGAGAGCTGGGGCCGGAGCCGGGGCTGCCCCCTGGCTTCGCCTCGGCTGCCGCTCCATCACCTCCCGCCGGCACAGAGCGCTCCAGCCAGGCAGTGAAATCGGCGAGCCGAGGATAATTGCCGGTTGTAGACGGCGCTAATGGCTGTAATTTGGGCTGTGGAAGCAATAAACCCCGGCTCAATCACTGCCTGCCTGATCTGGGAGGGAGCCCAAGGCTGCAAACACCGCAAATGAAATTTACAGAACAACAACCCGCGGGGAGCAGAGCCGGGAGAAGGGCTGGGAGCAGGGCTGGGAACAGGGCTGGGAGCAGGGAGCAGGGCTGGGAGCAGGGCTGGGAGCAGGGAGCAGGGAGCAGGGAGCAGGGAGCAGGGCTGGGAGCAGGGAGCAGGGAGAAGGGCTGGGAGCAGGGAGCAGGGAGAAGGGCTGGGAGCAGGGAGCAGGGCTGGGAGCAGGGAGCAGGGCTGGGAGCAGGGAGCAGGGCTGGGAACAGAGCCGGGAGCAGGGAGCAGGGAGAAGGGCTGGGAACAGAGCCAGGAGCAGGGCTGGGAGCAGGGCTGGGAGAAGAGGAGGCTCAGGGGAGACCTTCTTGCTCTCTCCAACTCCCTGAAGGGAGGTTGCAGCCAGCTGGAGGTTGGTCTCTTCTCCCAGGCACCCAGCACCAGAACAAGAGGACAGAGTGTCAAGCTGTGCCAGGGGGAAGCTTAGGCTGGAGGTGAGGGAGAAATTCTTCCCAGCAAGAGAGCTTGGGATGTGCTGCCCAGGGAGGGGCTGGGGTCAGCATCCCTGGAGGTGTTTAAGAAGAGCCTGGCTGAGGCACTTGGTGCCAGGGTCTGGTTGATTAGAGCTCCCTCTCCTCTGTCCTGCTCCCCAGCAGGTCAGTCCCCAACCTATCCCTTGCCCTTGTTGTGTTTGGTTGTGTTGTGGGGTTTGGGGTTTTGACCCTGCACCTGCAGCAGGAAAGCTCCACCTGCAATAACCTCCCCTGCATGCCCCAGCCTGGTCACTGCCAGGGGGCCTCTGTTATTTTCCCAGATCATATCTGAGGAGATGAAGTTTCAATCATCTCCCTCCCAGAAGTTCTTCCCCTGTAAAATTGATCTCTGGGGAGAGTTTTCCTGACAGTCAGCCGAACCATCCCCTCTCTCATTTTCATCCCATTACTCCTAGCAAATGACTTTGCCAGAGTTATTGTGATGAGCAATGGGCACTCGCTGCTCGCTCTGATCTCTGTATTATGGCATGGGAATGAGGCTGGGAGACCTCTCACAGCTGATGGATTGATAATTGTGCTGCCTTTAAACACCTCTTCAGCAGCATTTCCCAGGTCTGCCTCTTCCTGTGTGGACTGGACATGGAGCTTCACTCTCCTGAGGTGGAAACTGCTCTAATTGATGGCTCAGGTAGCTCACTCTGGAGGGGGAGAAGGGCAGTCAAGGAATGAAAAAGAAGAGCAGAGAAATTGCAACTCCTTTGAGTTCTTACAGGAAGCAACAAGAAAGAGGAGTTCCTGGATTAAGCCTCAGGGAGTGGCTCAGGTTGGAAGGGACCTCAGATATCTCTACTCCAACATCCCCACCATGGGCAGGGACACCTCTCAACCAGACTTGGGTGCTCAAGGACTCATCCAGCCTGCCCTTGAACACCCCCAGGGAGAAGGCAGCCACAACCTCTCTGGGCAACCCCTTCCAGAGTCTCACCACCCTCACACTGAAGAACTTAAGCTGCAGTCTAACCCTGCTCTGCCTCAGCTTCCAACCATTCCCCCTTGGCCTGGCTCAGACACCCTTAGGAACAGTCCCTCTGCAGCCTTCCTGCAGGATCCCTTCAGGTCCTGGCAGGCAGCTCTGAGCTCCCCCAGAGACTTCTCCTCTGTAGGCTGCACAGCCCCAGCTCCCTCAGCCTGTGCTCCCAGCAGAGCTGCTCCAGCCCTGGGAGCATCCTTGTGGCATCTCCAACACAAGCACAGCATGGGTCAGGATCCCAGCTCAGCTCTCCTGGAGCTCTGTGTGGTCAGGATCCCAGCTCAGCTCTCTCCTGGAGCTCTGTTGGTCAGGATCCCAGCTCAGCTCTCCTGGAGCTCTGTGTGGTCAGGATCCCAGCTCAGCTCTCTCCTGGAGCTCTGTGTGGTCAGGATCCCAGCTCAGCTCTCCTGGAGTTCTGTTGGTCAGGATCCCAGCTCAGCTCTCCTGGAGCTCTGTGTGGTCAGGATCCCACCTCAGCTCTCCTGGAGCTCTGTGTGGTCAGGATCCCAGCTCAGCTCTCTCCTGGAGCTCTGTTGGTCAGGATCCCAGCTCAGCTCTCTCCTGGAGCTCTGTTGGTCAGGATCCCACCTCAGCTCTCTCCTGGAGCTCTGTTGGTCAGGATCCCAGCTCAGCTCTCCTGGAGCTCTGTGTGGTCAGGATCCCAGCTCAGCTCTCTCCTGAGGCTGTGTGGTCAGGATCCCAGCTCAGCTCTCTCCTGGAGCTCTGTGTGGTCAGGATCCCAGCTCAGCTCTCCTGGAGCTCTGTTGGTCAGGATCCCAGCTCAGCTCTCTCCTGAGGCTGTGTGGTCAGGATCCCAGCTCAGCTCTCTCCTGGAGCTCTGTTGGTCAGGATCCCAGCTCAGCTCTCCTGGAGCTCTGTTGGTCAGGATCCCAGCTCAGCTCTCTCCTGGAGCTCTGTTGGTCAGGATCCCAGCTCAGCTCTCTCCTGGAGCTCTGTGTGGTGCTGCCATCCACTGCCTGCACTGGGGACTCTTCTCTCACCACACACTTTGTAGGAGCTCAGTCCCTGGCACTGCACCAGTGAGGGAAGCTCTGGAGAGAAGCTGTGATGCTCTTTCCCTACAGCCTGAAATTGCAACTCCTGCAGCCACCAGAGCCACCTCAGCCCCTTCCAGCAGCAAACTGAGTTGTTTTCCTGCTCAGGCTCATGTGTGATGTTTTTCACACCTGTTGACAAAGCAATTCTCACCTCAGAAGAAACCCCTCAGCAGTTTGTCATCTCCTAGCTCTCAGCAGTGGACTCAGGAGGTGACAGGGAGCCACCCACTGCTTCCCTCCACACTGCAAAGCCCAGCAAGGAAACCACAGCTTGTGGTCAAGCAGGGGCAGGGAGGGGATTCTGCTTCTCTGCTGTGCTCTGCTGAGACCCCCCCTGCAGTGCTGGGGCAGCTCTGGAGTCCTCAGCACAGCCAGGGACCTGGTGGAGCAGGGCCAGAGGAGGTCACAGCAGTGCTGGCAGGGCTGGAAGCCCTCTGCTGGGGGGCTTCAGGCTGGGAGGGTTGGGCTTGGGCAGCCTGGAGAAGAGAAGGCTCCAGGGAGACCTCCTGGTGGCCTTGCAGTGCTGAGAGGGCTGCTCAGAAAGCTGGGGGCAGACTGTGGAGCAGGGGCTGCTGTGCCAGGACAAAGGGTGATGGTCTGAACCAAAAGAGGGAGATTCAGACTGCAGAGGAGGGAGAAACGTTTGGCACTGAGGATGTCTCCTGCCTGAGGGCTGCAGGAGGCACTGCTGGCTCCTGGGGAGCTGCTCAGCAACCAACACCCCCAAGGCTTTTCCTCCAGGGCTGCTCTCAGCCCCTTCTGCACCCAGCCTGCAGCTGTGCCTGGGGCTGGTCCAACCCAGCTGCAGGACCTTGCCCTGTGACTTGCTGACCCTCCTGCCCTTGGCACTGGCACACTTCTCAAGCCTGCCAAGATCCTTCTGGATGCATTCCCTGCCCTCAATTGAGTCCAGCTCAGCACTCAGCTTGGTGCCAGCAGCAAACCTGCTGAGGGAGCCTCAATACCACTGGGCTTGGGCTTTCCATTTTTGAGTGGCCCTCATCAGAAGAGCAGGAGGGAGGGAGCCAGGAAGATAAAATGGACAGCCACAGGAAGAATAAAGGCACTTTCTGTGGGTCAGGTAGAAGGACAGAGTTCCTCTCCTTTGGTGTGTTACACCTCCAAGGGAGCTTGGAAAGCCAACACAGTTGCTTCCACATGCAAGACACTGCTGGCATCCAAAACCCTCCCCCTCTGCCCTGCCCTGCTGAGGCCACATCTGGAATACTGTGTCCAGTTCTGGGCCACTCAGCTCAAGGACCTCAAGGAACTGCTTGAGAGAGTCCAGCAAAGAGCCACAAAGATGCTGCAGGCAGTGGAAGATCTCCCTCATGAGGAGAGCCTGAGGGAGCTGAGGGCTCTGCCTGGAGCAGAGGAGCCTGAGGTGACCTCCTTGCTGCTGCTAAAGCTGTGCAGGGGCAGTGCCCAGAGGCTGGAGCCAGGCTCTGCTGGGGGATGCCCAGCACCAGGGGCAGTGGTGGAAGCTGAGGCACAGAAGCTCCATGGAAACAGGAGGAAGAATTATTTCCCTGTGAGGGTGACAGAGCCCTGGGGCAGGCTGCCCAGGGGGTGGTGGAGTCTCCCTCTCTGGAGACTCAAGACCTGCCTGGATGTGTTCCTGTGTGCCCTGCCCTGGGTGCCCTGCTCTGGCAGGGGGCTGGGCTGGATGCTCTCTGGAGCTCCCTTCCAGCCCCTAGCATTCTGTGACTCTGTGATATGACCTCTGAGGTCTCCAAGCAAGAGGAGAGGGCTTGCTGAGGGTGAGGAGTGGGAACAGATGGGAGGGAGCTGTGCTGCTCCCTCTCACTGCGATGCAGCTTCCCTGGGCACTGCTCAGACAGAGAGCACTGCCTGGGGAGCAGGAGAGTGCCATCAGCATTCCAGCCCCTGCCAGTCTGGGACTCTGAGATCCTGGCTGGCTCATGGTGCCATGCCCAGTGTCCTTGTGTCTCAGCCCAGGCACACACACAGAGCTGATTCCCAGGGAGCTTGGCATGCACAGTAAAACCCAATTTGCCATCTCATTACTGTGGGCCATGGTGGCTTGTACACCTGAAAGGCCTCATTAATTTCAATGAGCCTCTTATTTACCTGCTACTTTTGTGCTGCATTGCTCATCGCTCAGTCAGGCCTCCCAGCCTGGCTGGGGTTGCAAGGGACCTCTGGAGATCATCCAGTCCCAGCCCCCTGCTCCAGCAGGGCTCCCACAGCAGCTTGCCCAGCAGCACAGTGCCCAGGGGGGGTTGGAAGCTCTGCAGAGCAGGAGACTCCACAACCTCCCTGGGCAGCCTGCTCCAGGCCTCCAGCAGCCTCACACCAAACAACTTTCTCCTCCTGTTGAGATGGAAC
Organism: Dryobates pubescens; assembly: GCF_014839835.1. NCBI lineage: Eukaryota > Metazoa > Chordata > Aves > Piciformes > Picidae > Dryobates > Dryobates pubescens. The sequence goes on from NC_071636.1 coordinate 922,351, forward strand.
CTCCTGAGGGTTGCAGTTTGTGCCTGTTGCTCCTTGTCCTGTCCCTGGGCACCACTGACCAGAGCCTCTTGCCCTCCATCCTTTATCTCTTGCAGAGCATTGCTCAGGTCCCCACTCCCCTGCGCTCCCCTTCCAGGAGGGACTGATCCAAGCAGCTTCAAGAGCGGTTTGCAAAGGCTCTGCTGCCACTCCTGCACAGCAATGATCAAAATGGAGAGCCTCAGACACCTACCTGATTTGATGTAGTCCCCTTTATTTTCCAGCCCCCCTGTAGCAGGGATTGCTTGGGCACAGAGCAGGAGAGCAGCCAGCACCGGTAACGCGGTGCGAGCCAGGGGTGGGGAGCAAGACGGCGCCCGAGAAATGCAACACAATTAATTAGCCTCTGACAAAAGGGGGGGGAGAAGAAAAGCATTTGAAGTGTTTATTGCAGGATCAAGCTCCTGGTTTTATAAGCAGATGGGGAAATAAAGTGCTGGGGATGACATGGAGAAAACAGCTGCACTGGGACCAGCAGCCTAATTCATAATTCAACAGACTAATCAGTGAACATCTTCTGCAGCTCCTCAGCTGGAATGGGGGAACGTGAGGAGGCAAACGATTAGGCTGCTTTAGCTCTTAAAGAGGCTGCTACCAATTAGCTTCCTTCCTCTGCTGCCCACATCCAAACCTGGTGCTGTGCCCCACGTTATTAGAGAGAGAGAGAGAGGGAGAGGGGGGAAAAGTAGGTCAGGCAGCCTAAAATAATTGTCTTGATGATAAACACTGCGAGGCACAGATTCGGGTGCAGTTTGCTGAGAATTAATTAAAAGAGGAGAGATCTCTCCTGGCTTTTTTCTGCTCTTCCCCCATCCTCCTGCCTGAAGAGGAGGAGAGGTTCCCTTGCTGCTGCTGTCTGCTCTGAGCAGTGGCTGCAGAGGCAGCCATGGTGGTGCTGAGCCAACCAGCACGGCACAGCTCTGTGCTGGAGGTGCAGCTTCCTCCCGCTCTGGCTCTGCAGGCTGGACAGCCAGTGCCTCACAGGCACCCAGGAGGATTCACCTCTGGGCTGAAGGGGACAGCTTCGAGGAAGAAGTTCCCCCAGGAGGGTGGTGAGAGCCTGGCACAGGCTGCCCAGGGAGGTGGTGGCAGCCTCCTGCCTGGAGGTGTTTGCAGCCAGGCTGGAGGTGGCTGTGAGCAACCTGCTGTGGTGTGAGGTGTCCCTGCCCATGGCAGGGGGTTGGGACTGGCTGAGCCTTGAGCTCCCTTCCTGCCCTGCCAGCTCTGTGGTTCTCTGGTCCTGGAGGCCCTGTGGGGGCAGCAGTCTCAGGTGAGATGTAGTTTTTAGCTTCTCATGGATCCTCCAACCAAAACCCTTCCACCACAGTCGGTAGAGGCAACACTTGCTAATGCTCTGCCCTTCTTCCCAAGGTGGGGAGAGTCCAGGTGCCACCAGAAAATGATGCAGCTGGAGAACATCAGCCCAGCAGCTGTGCTGGGAAAGTGCCTCCCTTGGTGTGGCAGCAAACCCCCCGAGCAGGGAGAGGAACTTGTGCCTCTCTGTTTGCCTGCTGGAGAAGCCCTCTGGCAAGCCCAGGCCAAGCTGCAAAGATTTCTCTTTTTTGTTGTTATTATTCCTTTGTTGTTGTTGTTGTAGCTGAGGTTTTAATCACCTCTGAAAAGCAGGAACCTCTCCAACAAAACGTTTGCCTTCTTCTTGTCACGGCTCAGGCTTGTCAGCCCCTGCACTGCCGCCCAGCGAAGGCGAGGGAGCGCGGCGAGGCTCGCTGGCAGCTCTGCCTCTCCCCACACGGCCCCAGAACATTTCCCTGCCTCTCCCAGAATGGGTTTGAAAGGTTTCTGAAAATTTAATTTGATGTGAAAATCCCAGCTCTGGCTGGGATGAACAAAACCCACCCTGCTGTTCAGAGCCCACTGACAGCAGGCTGCACCTGCCTCTTCTGACATTTGTCTAGAGACAAGGCAAAGCCAGAGGCACGGATCAGAGTCACTGCCTGAAGAACAAACAGCTGAGTCCTCCCTGCCAGGCACTTTGAAAGCACCAAACCTGGTGCTCAGATCTCTCTGCCTCTGCTCCTGCTTGGGAGCACCCCCTGCCAGCTTCATCCCCAAGACCTGCTCTAGTGACCTGTCTGAGCCGCTCTGTCACTCATGAAGCTGCACTTTGTCACTTCCTGCACCAACCCTTCTCAAGGCATCACTGGGTGAAATGCCTTGGCTGAGCACAAGGCTGTGCTGAAAAGGCTGGAGGGACAGCTTGCATGGCTCCATTCAAGAGCTGTGCCACTGATCTCTGCAGTCATGACTGAGCTCAGCTGACATTCACGGCCTCTGAAGGATGGATTTGGTGTCAGTCTTGGTTTCAGTGCCACAGTAAAACTGATTAATCTGCTGTTACTCGCTGGAACACAGCTTCTCTTCTTCCCCAAGGACATGATCATTCCAGAAATCATTGCAGCATTCCCCAGGACAGCAGGGAGCTGGCAGGAGCCCCCATCACGCTGCTCTCTAACTCACAGGCTTCCTCACCAGCCTGTCCCAAAGGAGCTCCAGAGACAAGAGCTGAGAGGCATGAAAAGAAGAGCTGGAAGTCCTCCCTGGATGTCCACTTCCTTACCTTGCAGCCAACAGCCTGGGCAGGAGCAGCCTCTTCTAACAGCCTCCTGGGCACTGCTGCTGCCACATGGGAGTGAGTCTTGTCAGAGTGAGCTGCCTTCAACCAGGACAGTCTGTGGTGAGGAGCTCCTCCCTGCAGCTCCTGGGGCATTCTGTGCACGTGTAGACAGCGATTCCCAGGACCACAGCAACATCCAGGCTGGAAAGGACCCTCAGGAGCACCGAGTCCAGGCCAGAAGCAGGCACAGGCAGGGGGGGTTGGAGGTCACCCTGACTCCCCCAGGTTGCTTTGTGTATCTTTCTAAATCAGCTTGCAGGGGCCAGACAGGGGATTAAAATAAACCAAATATCAAACATTTCAGGCTGGTGTGTGATTCTCCAGCTTCTGTGAGCACACAGCTCTCAAAATAATGAGGGGATGGAAAAGCTGCATCCTGGGATGTCCCTGCTGGCCGCAGCCTTTCCCGGCACTCCTCCGCTGCGCTCAGAAGCTGATGCATGTTTGCTGAGCAGGTTCTTGCTGTTCCAGCAGCAGCCTGAGCACTGCCTGCGAGTGCTGCTGATTCATCTCCAGCCAAGTGCCCCAGTTCTTCATGCCTGGGAAGCTCCCTGATGAGAGCCATCAAAAGTTGTGTGCCTGAAAGCTTTCTCAGAGAGAAAAATCCACCCCCCGAAAAACAGCGGTGAGGCCAGAGCAGGTCCCCAGAGCCGCCTGCCAGTCCTCACCCTGCCAGGGTCAGGGCTCTGAGGGCTGCTCCTGGGGGCTCACACTTCAGCTTTTTTCTGCTTCATAGGACTGGGGAAGGTATTTTAATAAATACATCCCAAAAATGTGCCTGAAAAAGAACAGAGAGGAGGATTTGGAGCACAGCCCTGGGAGGAGAGGCTGAGGGAGCTGGGGTTTGCCTAGCCTGGAGAAGAGGAGGCTCAGGGGAGACCTCATTGCTCTCTGCAACTCCCTGAAGGGAGGCTGGAGACAGGTGGGGGTGAGGCTCTTCTCCCAGGCAACCAGCACCAGAACAAGTCTCAAGCTGTGCCAGGGGAGGTTTAGGCTGGAAGGGAGGAAGAAATTCTTCCCAGCAAGAGAGATTGGCCACTGGGATGTGCTGCCCAGGGAGGTGGTGGAGTCCCCATCCCTGGAGGTGTTTAAGAAGAGCCTGGATGAGGCCCTGGGTGCCATGGCTTAGCTGATCAGATGGTGCTGGGTGCTAGGTTGGACTGGATGAGCTCAAAGGGCTTTTCCAACCTGGTTAATTCCATTCTATTCTATTCCATTTTGGCTGTGTTTATTGCAATTCCAGTGACCAAAAGCAGATCTCTCACACACAAAAGGATTCTTTCTTTTGCATGAAGAAGTCTCTCAGTGCCTTCATGGCAAGATGTCAACAGCTCCAGTGCTGGAGAAGGAATGGGGGAATGATGGAAAGAGAAGAGTTTCTAGGCAATGGCAGTGGAGGACAGGAGGCTCCTGCAGCTTTGATAGGTGTTAGAGAGGAGAACCCTGAGGTGAGACCCAAGCTGAGTGCTCATCGTGGGGTCACCATAAGAGACATCTGGAGACAGCTGCAAGAAAGCTGCAGAGGGACTGTTCCCAAAGGCCTGCAGGGACAGGACCAGGGCTGATGGTTTGAAATGAGAGCAGAGCAGGTTGAGATTGGCTGTGAGGAACAAGTTCTGCCCCAGGAGGCTGCTGGAGCACTGCAGCAGGTTGCCCAGGGAGGTGGTTGAGGCTCCAGCCCTGGAGATACTCAAGGTGAGGCTGGAGAGGGCTCTGGGCAGCCTGCTCCAGGGGAGGATGTCCCTGCTGAGTGCAGAAGGAGTTGGCCTGGATGAGCTTTGGAGCTCCCTTCCAACCCAGCCCACTCTGTGAGTCTCTGCACTTCACAGCAGGGACAAACAGAAACAGGCAGTGTGAGCCTTGTGCCAAGTGGGAATCAGACTGAGCTGGAAGAGCTGAGGAAGGAAAAAAACCTTTCAGGTAGCCTGACTCCAGCAAGAGGCTGAGAGATTAATACTGGCTTGATCCTGTGGGATTAGCCCTGCTTGTGTGGTTTTAATTTGCTCTCTGTTATGGATAGGTGCTTTGAACATCTAAATAAACAAGTGAGTCAATTGCAGAACTTCTCCATCAGATTTCATTTCCACAGATTAGGAATCACCTTGTAATACCATTTGGGCCTCTGTCTTAGTCAATAGATCTGCAGATCACTCATCCCCCCCCCAGTTTTACAGTTAGGGTGCTTGGTAGCAACACAAACTGACAAACCAGGCACGAATGAGAGGGAAAAACCTTGTGGGACCCAGACCCCAACCCCATGACTGGGTACAGATGCTTGGGGTGAGCCTTTGGCTGCTCTCCCTGCCCCGATGTGGCTCAGTGGTTTCCCCCACGGTGTCAGGACAGAGCCTCTCTGCCTTGGTGAGACCAAGCCTTGCTCTGCCCTGCTGAGACCTCACCTGGAATATTGCATCCAGCTCTGGGCTCCCCAGTTCAAGAGGGACAGGGATCTGCTGCAGAGACTCCAACAGAGGCCAGGCTGGATGTGGCTGTGAGCAACCTGCTGCGGTGTGAGGTGTCCCTGGCCATGGCAGGGGGTTGGAGCTGGCTGAGCCCCGAGGTCCCTGCCAACCCTGACAATTCCATGATTCTATGCAGAACCCAAATCAGAGCCATCAAAATCGATTTCCTGTGCAGGTGTAGCCCGGTGCTGCCTGCGTTTGTTTGGATAACAACTAATGGATCGTTAGGTGGGAATCGGAAGAGCAATCATGGTGTAATTTGCTTCACAATGCTCCTGCAAGGCTCCTGCCTAGGTTAATTATATTGAAAGCCACCAATCATTCATCCAAACCTGCTCCCAGTGCTGCTAACACACACACACACAACACCAACAGCAGGAGAAGATAAGAACCCCAGACCCCACACACACTGAAGTCACTCAGTCACTGAGCTGAGCTCCTGGCCCCCTCTTCAAATTGCTTTCCAACTGACAGCAATGTGCCCTGGGGGCCAAGAGGGACAACGGGGTCCTGGGCTGCAGTCAGAGTGTGGCCAGCAGAGCCAGGGAGCTTCTCCTTCCCCTCTGAGACCTCACCTGGAGCGCTGCACCCAGCCCTGGGCTCCCCAGCTCAGCAGGGACAGGGACCTGCTGCAGAGAGCCCAACAGAGGCTACCAGGATGAGTGAGGGACTGCAGCACTGCCCTGGGAGGAGAGGCTGAGAGCCCTGGGGCTGCTGAGGCTGCAGAGGAGAAGCCTGAGAGGGGATCTAAGGAATGCTTCTAAATCTCTGAGGGCTGGGGGGCAGGAGGCAGGGCACAGGCTCTGCTCAGCTGCAGCCTGGCATAGGCCAAGGGGCAAGGGATGGAAACTGCAGCCCAGGAGGTTGCAGCTCAGCAGGAGGAGGAACTTCTGCCCTGGGAGGCTCCCAGAGCCCTGGAGCAGGCTGCCCAGAGAGGTTGTGGAGTCTCCTGCTCTGGAGCCTCTCCAGCCCCATCTGGATGTGTTCTGTGTGCCCTGTGCTGGAGTCTCTGCTCCTGCTCTGGCAGGGGGCTTGGGCTGGGTGATCTCTGGAGGTCCCTTCCAACCCCTGACATCCTGGGAGCCTGTGAATAAAACCAAACCAAACCTAACCTAACCCCACACACACTGAAGTCACCCAGCCATGGAGAGGAGCTTCTGGCCCCCTTTTCAAATTGCTTCTCCTTGACTAGGGATGGATCCTGCAGGCAGACTCCTGGGGCAGGAGTGTGAAGCTGCTCTCAGCAGTGCCAGGGTAGCTGTGGCTTGCCCATGGAGGGGAAGGCTCTTCTCTGGAGCTGCAAGGCCAGAAAATCTCTAAGCCTCACCTTAGACCCATGGGGTAAGCAGTGTGGTGTCTGGCTGGGATCAGGACCAAGGAATCCACTCTGTGCAAGGTCACAGTCCTTGTGTCAGCATGGAGCTGAGCTATTCCACCCAGCACCTCTGCATGTGAGGAGATTCTAACAGCATTTCAGGACACGGTTCAAGGGCCACAGGGGGCTTAGGCTGAAGGTTGGACTCAATGACCTTAAAGGTCTCTTCCAAGTGACACAGCTCTGTGACAGGGCAGCTGGTGAGCCTGCAGCACTTCTCTTGGCCACATTTACTGTGAGGCCACGCAGTCTGCTCGGAGGTTTTGTCCCATGCATGATTCATGAGGTAATGGAGGGCTTTTTAGTGATGTTCTGTGGCCTTTACCCCTGTCCCATGGATGTGAGGAACAAGGTCTGCACCAGGAGGGTGGTGGAACACTGGAACAGGTTGGCCAGGGAGGTGGTTGAGGCTTTGTCCCTGGAGACATTCAAAGTGAGGCTCAAGAGGGCTCTGGGCAACCTGACCCAGTGGAGGATGCTGAGTGCAGAAGGGGTTGGAGTGGATGAGCTTTGGAGGTCCCTTCAGAGGTCCCTTCCAACCCAGCCCATCAGCTGAGCTCACACTGCAGCTTTGGTGCTTTTCCCACCCGGATCCAGGGCACGGCAGACCTCCTTTAGGACAGCAGAGCCACTCCCTCCCTCCCTTCACCTCTGGGGAGAGAAGTTTTGGGTCCCCAGGGAGCAGGCAGCAGAATCTGAGGTCCAGAGTTTGTAAGGAAGATGCAGGGCAGTGTGGAATTATGCTCTGGGCAGGTCCATGCTTGCAATACAAAGTGCAGCTCTCCCTGGCCGCAGCAAATCTCTCCACAGGCACCGTTAGGGGTTTTTAACAAGGCAGCTTTGAAGCCATTAGCATAATGAGCTGCTCCTCAAATCCTGATGGCTAATTGAAGCCATATATAATTGTCAGCTCCCCCCACTGGTATGTGAGCTCCTTACAGGGTAATAAATGCTTCCTTGGGCTGCTCTTTGCTTTTTGTTGTCTTTTTTTTCCTTTCCTTTTTTTTTTCTTCATTTTTTTCTTCCCTTTTTTCTTTCTTTTCCCTTTCTTTTTCTTTCCTTTTTTCTTTTCCTTTTATTCTTTCCTTTATTTTCTTCCTTTTTTCCTTTCCTTTTTTCCTTTCCTTTTCTTTCCTTTTTTCTTCCCTTTTATTCTTTCTTTTATTTTCTTCCCTTTTTCCCCCCTTTTTTCCTTTTCTTTTCTTTCATTTTTTCTTCCCTTTTATTCTTTCCTTTTAGTCTTTATTTTCTTCCCTTTTTTCTTTCCTTTTTACTTTCCTTTTCTTTCCTTTTTTCTTCCTTTTTTTTCCTTTTATTCTTTCCTTTATTTTCTTCCCTTTTTTTCTTCCCTTTTTTCTTCCCTTTTTTCTTTCCTTTTTTCCTTTCCCTTTCTTTCCTTTTTTCTTCCCTTTTTTCTTCCCTTTTTTATTTGCTTTTATTCTTTATTTTCTTCCCTTTTTCCTTTCCTTTTTTCCTTTCCTTTTCTTTCCTTTTTTCTTCCTTTTCTTCTTTCTTTGTTGTTATTTCCTTTTTGTTATTTTTTTTCTTTCCTTCTTTTATTTTTTCTTTCTTTTTTTCTTCCCTTTTTCTTTTTTCTTCCCTTTTTTCCTTTCTTTTTTTCTTTTTTTCCCCCCCTTTTTTTCCTTCCTCTTTTTTTTTTCCTTATTTTTTCTTCCCTTTGTTTTTTCCTTTCCTTTTTTTTTTTTCCTCCCCTCTTGACAGCAAAGTTGCAGCAAACTTCCCACTACCTAAAACAGGACTGGTTCCTTCCCTCCCTTCTGGAGGGAAGCTGTGAAGCCTATTCAGCATCTTTGTCCACAGCCAAAGGAAGCCAAATTGCTGTGTGACTGCTCCCAAGGATGCCACACAGCTCTGGAGCTAATTAAAAGTCAGTCTCTGTGCACTTGCCACCAAATAAGGTAGCAGCAAGCGGAGGGAACAGCAAAACACTCAAAGATTTTGCTTTGAAACTCAAGCCCAGAGCTACTCTGTGCAAATACTAAATGAGGAACTTAGTTCAAGAGGCAAAAATCAAAAGGCAAGGAAGTGGTGGTTGTGCTGCTCGGCACAGAGGCTGTTTAAATAACTCCAGAGTCCCAGAAGGGTTACGTGACCCAAAATTACTGAGACAAAAGAAGATGTAAGATGTTAGAGAGCTGCACAACTGGGACAGGCTGATTGAGCAGAGCTGAGCAGCATCTCCAGCTCAGTAAACATCACATCAGATGCAGGAAGAGTGAGAAAGGGCAAAGAGAAGCCAGGAAGGGAAGGAGAGCACAGAAAATGCATAATGCAAAGGTGGGGAGGCTGAAAATCTACCACATGCCCTGAAGCTGTGAACCTGCCCCATGGATGTGCACCTGCCCCATGGATGTGCACCAGTCCATGCTCCCTTGATGGCTGCAGGCTGGCTCTGAAACAGCCTCAGGCTGCCCTGAGAGGGAATCACCCCTTTGTGGGTAAAGACAGGGTCCCAGCATGGTGGGCTTTGAAGGGACCTCTGGAGATCACCCAGTCCACCCCCCCTGCTAAAGCAGGGCACCCACAGCAGCCTGCCCAGCACCACAATGGCCAGGGGGGGTTGGAATCTCCCCAGGGAAGGAGACTCCACAGCCTCTCTGGGCAGCCTGCTCCAGGCCTCCAGCAGCCTCACACCAAAGCAGTTTCTCCTCATGTTGAGGTGGAACCTCCTGGGTTCCAGCTTATCCCTCTTGTTGCTTGTCCTGTCACAGGACAGCTCTGGAAAGAGCCTGGCCCCTTGCTCTTGCCCCCCACCCCTCAGATATTGATAGGCATTGATCAGATCCCTCTCAGCCTTCTCCTCTCCACACTGAGCAGCCCCAGGGCTCTCAGCCTTCCTGCACAGAAGAGATGTCCAAGTCCCACAGCCAGAGAGAGGTTTTTTTTCCCCACTGCCTCACCTCACCAAATTAAATTAATTAAGAAGCATTAGCAGGAGTTATAAATCTCGGGGTAAGTGTTATCTCAATAATGATGAATTGATGAATGGCTTCATTAGGAATTGTAATTATTATTATTATTAAAATTTATACCCCTCAGTAATTACTGCTGCTGCTGAAATGCCTGCTGCTAGGTGGAACAGAGCCTCTGAGCCTTCCCTTTGAGGAGTCAAGAAAGTGATAGAAAGAGGAAAAGTTTCCAGGGGCTGTTTGGAGCAGCTCCTGATGGGTGTCCTTCACTCCAAGCCTCTCCTGACCTCAGTGCTGCAGGCTGCTGCAGGCAAGGCTGGGGACTGCACCTGGGGGGCCAAGATCTCTGCGACAGGAGAGAGCAGCCCCCCTGCTGCTCAGTCACTGCTTCCCTCGGGGTGCTGCCTGCTCCTGGGCTGCTAACAAAGAGCTTTTATTAAGCTTTGTTCCGCCAGAGCCTGAGCTGGCCTTGGAAGAGGGCTGGTGAAATGGAGAGGAAATGTTGCAGGAAATACTGTGGGCATCTCCAGAATCCACCCAGAAGGCAAAAGCTCCTGCTCTGGGGGGTGTGGTGGGGAGAATGCCAGGGGTCAGGGCTGGGCTGAGCACCAGGCACGTTCCAAAGGCTCTCCATGAAGCCCTCTGCTTCCCAAAGGGAAGAGAAAGGGAAGAAGAGAGAGAGACTGAAGGGGTGAGAAAGAAACTAACCCAGCTGGGATGGAGAGAAGAACAATGCCATGGGCTGGAGACCCAGGGACACAAAGCAGTGTGGAACCAAGCCCTGAGGGCAAGGAGGGCAGCACTGGCACCACTGCTGCTGGGGCAGGCACTGGGCAAGGCCCAGCCTGGGCTCAGCAGCAGATGGGAGCTGGGTTCAGGAGCTGCATTCTGGAGCTGGATTGAGGATCACAGGGATGGGGATGGAAGGCTCCCTGTGGCCCTCTCTGGCCAGAGGATGATCATTAGTAAGCAAATAGCTCGTTAGGGAGTTGATCTGATGACCTGGAGTCCCCCCTGCACTCTGGGGTGCAGGCTCCCAGCTGCACAAGGCAAGGATGTCCTCACGGCTGCTGCTGCATGCAGCCAGCACGGTGTGAGCAGTCTGCAGCAGGAACTCTCGTGTTCCTGTGAGAGCCTGGAGCTGCAGGACAGGGCTGCCAGGAAAACTGCAGGCAACAGTTTGCTCGGTGGGAGGATGAGGTGGGAAAGTGGAAGAGAAGAAGGTGAAACTGCTCTGGGATTGGGGATCCCTGGGAAGTGCCAGTGTGGGCAGCTGGTACAGAGGGAGATGGATGAGAGGGCTGAGGGAAAGCCTTGGTGTGTTCTGCAGGGAAGGGACCTCAAGGCTCAGCCAGTCCCAAGCCCCTGCCCTGGGCAGGGACACCTCACACCACAGCAGGTTGCTCACAGCCACCTCCAGCCTGGCTGCAAACACCTCCAGGGATGAGGATGAGGCTTCCACCACCTCCCTGGACAGCCTGTGCCAGCCCCTGGCCACTCTTGCAGCAAGGAAATTACTGGGAGGGAGATGCTGGAACGGTCTCTGCCAAGCACTTTGGAAGCCCTGACAGCCAATGTATTGCACTCCAGGCCCCAGCAAGACTTTCCCCAGAGTAATTACTTTCAATTTCCTCCCCATAACTCCTCTGCTATTTTTGCCTTCCCAATAATTGAGCATATTTATTATTAACTAAGATTAACTGTCTTTTGGAGCCCAAAACGAATGGGGCTGCCTTGGGAGATCAATACAAATGCTCCTAGCAGTTGTCTCTCTGTGAAGCCTGTGCAAGCCCTGAAGACCCTCCAGCTGCCCTTAGATGACCACTGCTCCCCAGGGCACCTGGCAGCTGAACACTGCCAAAGCTCCCTCACAGGGAAGAAAAGCAGGCAGCCTGGGTGCAGCTCCCCAGCCTGCTTTGGCTGCTGCCAGGGTGCCCACAGGCTGGGAAGCAGGGAGAGAGGAATGGGTTCAGGGCTGAGCAGGGCAGGGGTTCCCAGCTCATCCCTCAGAGCAGAGAGAGCTCAGCAGCAGCAGACTCGACATTGCACAGCAGCAATGGCCAGGTTGAGCCTGGCCTCTGCTCCTGCCCTGATTTAGAGCCATGCTGCTGGAACAGTGCCTGGCTCTGAGCTCTGCACAGGCTCTGCAGGTAGAGCTCAGGTCACAGAGCCCCAGGAACAGTCAGGTTGGAGCAGAGCCTCAGGGTCCCCAAGCCCAGCCCAGAGCCCTGCTCTGCAAGGCTCACCCCAACACCACAGCCCCAAGCACCACAGCCAAACCACCTCCAGGCCTGGGGACTCCACCACCTCCCTGCCCAGCACATTCCAAGCCCTGACCACTCCTCAGGGGAAAAATGTTTCCTACTGTCCAGCCTGAAGCTGCCCAGCTCAGCTTGAGGCCATTGCCTCTTGTTCCATCACTACTGACCTGGGAGCAGAGAGCAGCAGCAGCCTCTCCACCACCTCCCTGCAGGGAGCTGCAGACAGCAGTGAGGTCTCCCTCAGCCTCCTCTCTTTCACACCACCCATCCCCAGCTCCTTCAGTTGCTGCTCCTCAGATTCCTTCCCCAGGCCCTTCCCAGCTTCCTTGCCCTGCTCTGCCCTGGCTCCAGCACCTCCACAGCTCTCCTGTGCTGAGGTGCCCAGAGCTGGCCCCAGCACTGGAGCTGTGGGCTGCCCAGAGCTGAGCCCCAGGGGCCAATCCCCTCCCTGCTGCTGCTGCTGGAGATGTGGTGCTGAGGGGCAGGGTTCAGTGATGGCCTGGCAGTTAATGGTTGGACTTCATGATCTAAAAAGCCTTCTCCAACCAGAATGATTCAATGGTTCTGTCCTGTGAGTCACAGAGCTGGCAGGCTGCACACCCCACCGGGATGCTGCAGCACGCAGCCAGCTCACACCACACACAGCCTCTGGGCTTTATCTCTCCCAGAGGCCCACCTGGGCTCTGGACAAACAACCCTGGCTTGCTGCACATCACTGGAAGCAGGAAATCAAATGCTTAATGTGCAGACCTCTCTGGGAGGAGAAAGTGATGGGGATAAATGCTGCCTTCTCCCACAGGAGGCTTGCCTGTGCTTTGCTTGTGCTGCCCTGAGCTGTGGCTCAGCAGGGGCTGCAGCAGGGAGATTCATGGCTTCAGCTGCCCAGTAATTAAATGATACTAATAATGGGGGGAAAAAACTACAAACCCCCAAACCCAGCAGCTGTAATGCACACACCTCAGAGCTGGCTGTCTTTAGAACACCAGGCAGCAGTTGTCAGGGAATGACTTTTAACCACTCAGCAACTGAAGCAAGCTTCACTACTGAGCTGAACTCTTGATTCTAAAGACATCAGTGCCAGGAGTCAGAGCTCCTGACAGAGTTTTCCCTTCTGTGCCCATGGCTCCTCCTCTGCTCCAGCTTGCCCCCAGTGCCCCCTGTGCTGTGCTTGGCCAGCCCTGAGCAGAGCCTGGCTCCAGCCCTGAGCAGAGCCTGGCTCCAGCCCTGCACATCTTTACCCCAGCACTGAGGGCAGCCCTCAGGCTGCTCTGCTCCCAGCCCCAGCTGCCTCAGCCTGGCCTCACAGGAGATGTTCCACTGCCTGCAGCAGCTCTGTGCCTCTGGGCTGGGCTCTCTCAAGCAGTTTCCTGAGCTCCTTCCTGAGCTGAGGGGCCTAGAAGTGGACACAATGTGGCCTCAGCAGGGCAGAGCAGAGGGGCAGGAGAACCTCTCTGGAGCTACTCACCACAGCCCCTCTTATCCAGCCTGGGATGCCCTTGGCCTTGGCCACAAGGGCACACTGCTGGCTCTTGGGCATCCTTCTGTCCATCAGGCCCCCTAATTCCTCCCTACATTAACCAAATCTCTGCCCTTCCCCCATCAGCAGCTTCAGCCAGGTGCTGTTTTCCTCCCCCACCAGATGTTCCCTCCACACCAAACTTACACATTGGAAAGTCAGGGGAATGGGTGCTGGATCCTCTCTTGCATGTACTCCCCATGGGTGCTGCAGCCTTAGGCCATGTCCACCACTTGCTTCACTGCAAAGGTGTCTTCAGCAAACTCAAGCAATTGATATTGCCCACAGTCAATACTGCAGCCAGCCCAGGGGGTGGGTTTCAGGTGCTGCAACAGGCACTGTGCTGCTGGCAGGGAGTTTGCTGGCTGCTGTAACACAGCATTCCCAGCCCACTGCAGGGGGAGGGACAGGCAGCCAGCAGCACTTCCCTGAACAGCATTTAAACGTGAAATGCAGGATTAGATTAGGATTAGGGAGGACTAGATTAGGATTAGGGTGGATTTGGGTAGGGATGATGCAAGATTAGTTTTCCCTGCCATGAGTTTATGGCTTTAGCTTGGTGGGAAGCAGAAGGATTTCCCTCACTGTAGAGCATTCCAAACACAAAGGAGCAACCCAAATGGATCCTGTCAGTGCTTCAGGAGCAGTGTGGCCAGCAGGAGCAGGGAACTCATCCTGCCCTGTGCTCAGCACTGCTGAGGCCACACCTGGAGTCCTGTGTCCAGTTCTGGGCTCCTCAGTTTAAGAAGGACATTGAGCTGCTGGAAGGTGTCCAGAGAAGGGCAATGAAGATGGGGGCACAGCCCTGGGAGGAGAGGCTGAGGGAGCTGGGGTTGCTTAGCCTGGAGAAGAGGAGGCTCAGGGGAGACCTTCTTGCTCTCTCCAACTCCCTGCAGGGAGGTTGTAGCCAGGTGGGGGTTGGGCTCTTCTCCCAGGCACCCAGCACCAGAACAAGAGGACACAGTCTCAAGCTGTGCCAGGGGAGGTTTGGGCTGGAGGTGAGAAGAAAGTTCCTCCCAGAAAGAGTAATTGGCCACTGGGATGTGCTGCCCAGGGAGGTGGTGGAGTCCCCACCCCTGGAGGTGCTCAAGACAGGCTTGGATGTGGCCCTTGGAGCCAGGGTTTGGTTGTCAGGAGCTGTTAGGGATTAGGGAACAGGTTGGACTGGATGATCCCTGAGGTCTTTCCCAGCCTGGCTGATTCTGTGATTCTATTCTACAAATGACACAGGAGAGTTCCAGCTGCTGCCTGCTGCTTGCTGAAACCCAAGTGTTAATTGTGCTAATTGCCCCGTGTCCCGGGGGGTGGAGGTTTCCCCCTCCGGGTGCAGAAGGCGTTTATCACCAAACAGCAGGAGGCAGGGAGCTCGTTCCCGGAGACCTGGCAGCCAGCCGCTCGCAGCTCCCGACCCAGGGTCAGCCGCAGCAGAGCCCAGGACGCGGGGCTGAGGACACAGCCTGCCAGGGGTAATCGCTCAGAGACCCATTTCTGCTGGCCCTCTTGGCTGCCACAAGCCAAGCCCAGGTCCCTGCTGAGAGCTGCTCTGGCACCTTCCCCGTGCTGGCCCCGGGAGCACCTCCTGGCACTTTGGTGCGTATTGAAAAGTGAGGGATTGAAGAGCACCTGAAGCCTCCCCCTCAGCCTGCTGCTGCCTTTCACATTTAATTGAATTCCACCCTGCATTGTCCCAAAGTGTCACTGCGAGATGATGTGTCCTTTTACAGCTCCACTGAAGCGCTATCTGGCTGCAGCAACAGGAGGTGGAGAGCGCCCCGCAGCAGGGCTGTGCGCAGACACACTGCGAGGGGCTGGCTGCCCGCTCCGGAGCTCTGCGCTCTTCCACCAGGGGCTGGCAGCCCCAGGCCCCAGCCTGCCGCATTAAAATGAGCTGGTTTGAAACGAAAATTGGGTTGTAAACAGGCTTTTCCCCAGGTTTTGGGCAGGTCAAGAGGGGTGAGCTCCTCCTCAGAGTTTACATTATAACAGCGATTAAGTCCACCTGATCCAGGGGGTCTGAGGAACAGGAACAACAGACAGGCTCGAAATCATTCCAGTGGAGTATTGAAAAGCTTCTGTCTGGCAGCAGAGTTGTGCTGTGCTCTCCTGGCTGCTGGATCCTGCTGCTTTGCTTGGGGGATTCAGGCTGTGCCATCTTCCTCCTCACCCTGCACCTTTTCTGCTTGGTGTGGGGAAGAGGTAGAAGGGGAAGGGAGAGGCTGAGCTTTTCTTGGGGCCCTTTGTCCCTAAAGTGGGGAGGAGGGAGCAAGGGGAACTTGTGCAAGCTATTAAACTGCTGTGTATACATATGTGTGTGTGTAGGTATCTGTGTGTGTGTATAGATAGTAAATACATGTGGAACTCGTGTATTGCATTTTGTGCTGCTATATATTCAGTTTCATTTGTAAATGCAAGTCCATCTTTTCCCTTCCAAACCCTGAGTGTGGGGGATTTGCTCTCTGGGGCAGATGTACCCAAAGATAAATGGTTGGGGGGGGTGGAAGATCCAATTCAGCCCCAGCTACGTGAAGGCAAGGGAGAAAGGTGACACTCTGACATCCTCTGCATGCTGGGCAGCTTCAGGCTGGGCAGTAGGAAACATTTTTCCCCTCAGGAGTGGTCAGGGCTTGGAATGTGCTGGGCAGGGAGGTGGTGGAGTCCCCAAGCCTGGAGGTGGTTTGGCTGTGGTGCTTGGGGCTGTGGTGTTGGGGTGAGCCTTGCAGAGCAGGGCTCTGGGCTGGGTTTGGGGATCCTGAGGCTCTGCTCCAACCTGCCTGTTCCTGTGGCTCTGTGATATGCTTCTGGGACACCGCAGCCCAGGCTTTGTGCTGGAGGCTGCTTGACCTTTCCTGCACCCTTTTGCCTTTGCTGGGTGTCCTGTGCAGCACTCCTGGGGCAAATGGATCCTTTTGTTTCGTGAGCAGGATCTGCTGCTTGCTGCCTGCTGCCTCCCATTCCGCTCTGCTCTCCACCTCTTTCCATTAGGAGGTTATTGTATTCAGAAGCTGTGGCACTGCTGTTCTGCTGGGCAGTTATTTCTTCTTCCACAGCATAACAGGCAGCAGGCAGGCAGAGGAATCCCTCTGCTACTCCGAGGCCCTCACTCAGCATGATGCACAAACCATCCCTGCCCCCCTGTGGTGGGTGGGCACCACGGCCCTCAGCGACTGCACTCCGTGCCAGGGCACATCCCAGCCAAGCACAAAGGGCTGCACAGCTGTCTGACAACAGGCCACAGCCACAGCCTCTGAAGGGAGCCCTGGAGAAGATCCACCTTCATCTCCATGCTTCCAGCTTGCTCCTCCTGGAGGGACTCAGACCCAGAGCAGAGGGCACTGCCAGCAAGTTTGCTGATGACAGCAAGCTGGGAGCAGTGGTGCCAGCCCCGAGGCTGTGCTGCCAGGCAGCGAGACCTGGCCAGGCTGGAGAGTTGGGTGGGGAGAAATGGAATGAAATCCAACAAGGGCAAGGCCAGAGTCTGGCACCTGGGGAAGAACAACCCCAGGGACCAGCACAGGCTGGGGACTGAGCTGTTAGAGAGCAGGACAGAGGAGAGGCACCTGGGGGTCCTGGTGGACAGGCTGGGGACTGAGCTGTTAGAGGGCAGGACAGAGGAGAGGCACCTGGGGGTCCTGGTGGACAGGCTGGGGACTGAGCTGTTAGAGAGCAGGACAGAGGAGAGGCACCTGGGGGTCCTGGTGGACAGAAGGATGCCCAAGAGCCAGCCATGTGCCCTGTGGTCAGGAAGCTCCACACTGTGGCCATCTTGAATTCTCCTTGTTAGCTCCATTTCATCTCAGTTCATCCCTTTACTGCTTGGAGTGCTCCTTAAGTGCCATTCTCCCCACACACCTCTGTGAGGATCAAGATTCACTTGGAGAATGACTTCCCTGCCATCTTGGGTCCCTCCTTCATAACAGACAGAAGCAATTTTCTCAGCCAGGTTGGATTTGCCTTCCCCACACTGCTAGTAACTTTTTTTCCCCTTTCAGGCTGGTTTGATCTATGGTCCTTTGGCATCCTGGAGTCCTCTCACTGACACAGTTTGCCAGGGATATATGTCCCCAAAAGGTCATAAACTTCTGCAAAGTTGGTATGAGCTCCTGGGAGGGTGCTGTGAAACTCTTCATCCTTGTCAAGGAGCCAGAGCCAAGCCTGGCTTAAATCAGCACAGGAATTGTGCAGATGACACAAATGGGTGCACAGGGACAAGTCAGGTTCTGCAGGCTGATCTGAGCTGCTTGACAGCAGAGGTTGCAGGCAATGTGGATTTTAATCAGCAGAGCCCAGCATGGGGAGGGCTGGAAGGGACCTCTGGAGATCATCCAGTCCAACAGACCCACAGCAGCTTGCCCAGGGTCACAATGGCCAGGAGGGGTTGGAAGCTCCCCAGAGAGACTCCACAACCTCTCTGGGCAGCCTGCTCCAGGCCTCCAGCAGCCTGACACCAAGCAAGTTTCTCCTCTTGATCAGATGGAACCTCCTGGGTCCCAGTTTGTGCCCACTGCTGCCCCTTGTCCTGTCCCTGGGCACCACTGTCTAGAATCTGGCCCCAGCCTCTTGCCCCTCACCAGATTCCCTCTGGGGCTGCTCTTTTCCAGGCTCACCAACCTCAGGCCTCTCAGCCTTTCCTCCTCACAGAGACAGCAAAACCTAGGAGGAAAAGCCCAAACCAAGGCCATGTTGTGAAAAATGAGCCTTGGAAGTATGAGAGCCTGCAGCAATGGTGACAGAATTGCTTTCTACCACTCAAATTACTTCATGCCACCTCTGACCCTGGAAGGTGGATGGAGCAGCTCCTTTGGGGGCATCTCTAAGCACATGGAAGAAGGTGACTGGGAACAGTCAGCATGCATTTGGCAAAGGGAATTCACAGCTGACCATCCTGAGAGCCTTCCATGCAGGGTGAGCACTGGGGGAATTCACAGCTGACCATCCTGAGAGCCTTCCTGCAGGGTGAGCACTGAGGGAATTCACAGCTGACCATCCTGAGAGCCTTCCATGCAGGGAGAGCACTGGGGAAATTCACAGCTGACCATCCTGAGAGCCTTCCTGCAGGGTGAGCACTGGGGGAATTCACAGCTGACCATCCTGAGAGCCTTCCATGCAGGGTGAGCACTGGGGGAATTCACAGCTGACCATCCTGAGAGCCTTCCTGCAGGGTGAGCACTGAGGGAATTCACAGCTGGCCATCCTGAGAGCCTTCCATGCAGGGTGAGCACTGGGGGAATTCACAGCTGACCATCCTGAGAGCCTTCCATGCAGGGTGAGCACTGAGGGAATTCACAGCTGACCATCCTGAGAGCCTTCCATGCAGGGAGAGCACTGGGGGAATTCACAGCTGGCCATCCTGAGAGCCTTCCATGCAGGGTGAGCACTGGGGGAAAGCACAGCTGACCATCCTGAGAGCCTTCCTTGCAGGGTGAGCACTGGGGGAAAGCACAGCTGGCCATCCTGAGAGCCTTCCTTGCAGGGTGAGCACTGGGGGAATTCACAGCTGGCCATCCTGAGAGCCTTCCTTGCAGGGTGAGCACTGGGGGAAAGCACAGCTGACCATCCTGAGAGCCTTCCTGCAGGGTGAGCACTGGGGGAAAGCACAGCTGGCCATCCTGAGAGCCTTCCTGCAGGGTGAGCACTGGGGGAAAGCACAGCTGGCCATCCTGAGAGCCTTCCTGCAGGGTGAGCACTGGGGGAAAGCACAGCTGGCCATCCTGAGAGCCTTCCTGCAGGGTGAGCACTGAGGGAATTCACAGCTGGCCATCCTGAGAGCCTTCCTGCAGGGTGAGCACTGAGGGAATTCACAGCTGGCCATCCTGAGAGCCTTCCTGCAGGGTGAGCACTGGGGGAATTCACAGCTGGCCATCCTGAGAGCCTTCCTGCAGGGTGAGCACTGAGGGAATTCACAGCTGGCCATCCTGAGAGCCTTCCTGCAGGGTGAGCACTGGGGGAATTCACAGCTGGATGTCCTGAGAGCCTTCCTGCAGGGTGAGCACTGAGGGAATTCACAGCTGGCCATCCTGAGAGCCTACCTGCAGGGTGAGCACTGGGGGAAAGCACAGCTGACCATCCTGAGAGCCTTCCTGCAGGGTGAGCACTGGGGGGGAATTCACAGCTGGCCATCCTGAGAGCCTTCCATGCAGGGTGAGCACTGAGGGAATTCACAGCTGACCATCCTGAGAGCCTTCCTGCAGGGTGAGCACTGAGGGAATTCACAGCTGACCATCCTGAGAGCCTTCCTGCAGGGTGAGCACTGGGGGAATTCACAGCTGGCCATCCTGAGAGCCTTCCTGCAGGGTGAGCACTGGGGGAATTCACAGCTGGCCATCCTGAGAGCCTCCCTTGCAGGGTGAGCACTGAGGGAATTCACAGCTGACCATCCTGAGAGCCTTCCTGCAGGGTGAGCACTGAGGGAATTCACAGCTGACCATCCTGAGAGCCTTCCATGCAGGGTGAGCACTGAGGGAATTCACAGCTGGCCATCCTGAGAGCCTTCCTGCAGGGTGAGCACTGGGGGAATTCACAGCTGACCATCCTGAGAGCCTTCCATGCAGGGTGAGCACTGGATGGTGACTACCTTGACTTTAGCAAGGCCTTTGACACTGTCTCCCCTAACATCCTCATAGGTCAGCTCAGGAGCTGGGGCTGAGAGCAGGGAACAGTGAGGTGGGTTGAGAGCTGGCTGAACAACAGACCTCAGAGGGCTGTGATCAGCACCAGAGTCCAGTCAGAGGCCTGTGGCTAGAGGCATTCCACAGGGGTCAGGGCTGGGGCCAGCCTTGTTCAGTAGCTTCATCACCAACCAAGGGACAGAGCAGACCCTCAGCAGGTTCACTGATGGTACCAAACTGCAGGGAGTGGCTGCCAGCCCCTCAGGCTGTGCTGCCATCCAGTGAGACCTGAGGGGTTGGTCTCTTCTCCCAGGCACCCAGCACCAGAACAAGAGGACACAGTCTCAAGCTGTGCCAGGGGAGTTTAGGTTGGCTGTGAGGAAGAAGTTCTTTACAGAGATTGGCCCTTGGGATGTGCTGCCCAGGGGGGTGGTGGAGTCACCATCCCTGGAGGTGTTTAGGAAGAGCCTGGATGAGGCCCTTGGTGCCATGGTTGAGTTGATTAGATGGTGCTGGGTGATAGGTTGGGCTTCCCTGCTCCTGCTGGCCACACCGTTCCTGATGCAGGCCAGGATCCCATTGGCCTTCTTGGCCACCTGGGCACACTGCAGGCTCATGTTCAGCCTACTGTTAACCAGTACCCCCAGGTCCCTCTCTGCCTGGCTGCTCTCAGCCACTCTGTCCCCAGCCTGTAGCACTGCCTGGGGTTGCTGTGGCCAAAGTGCAGCACCCAACACTTAGATGTGCTGAATCTCCTGCCCTTGGCCTCTGCCCAGCCCGGCAAGGTCCCTCTGCAGAGCTCTCCTACCTTCCCTCAGATCACCTCCTGCTCCCATCAGCACAGCCCTGTGAGGGATTCTCCCAGGGGAACGGGAAAAAAATGACAAAGCTTCATTTAGAGAAGAAAACAGCAGGTAAGAACAAACAGGCAGGGCTCAGACAGCACTTGAAAGCACTGCTGGAGGCTGAGCAGGTTGCTGCTGCTGTGAAGGAGCAGCAGGGTTTGACATCTGCCTTCGCCCCGGGCCAGCGCTGCACTCACTGAGGCTGCCCCAGCCCTGCCCAGCCCAGCTGCCAGCTCTAACAAGGAGAGGGTTTTGCTAACACAGATGCAGATCCCAGCTCTTAAACCTTCAAGGCTCCTCAAAGAGTTGTTGCTTTGGGTTTGTGGAGGGTTGGGCTGTGTGTGTGTTGGGTTTGGGTTGGATTTCCCCCCCCCCCCCCCCCCCATTCTCAGCCCTGTGTATTTTTAACCACTGAGATCTTCTTATGTATAATAAACACCAAAATGCTGCTTTTTTCCCAGCTTTGCTGCTAAAGCCAGGATGATGATAAAGCTAAATCCTCAGCATATGGCATGGGCACTGCTCTTGCAAACTTCCCACCGTGTCTTGCACCCAGGGAGGAGTTAACCCTTGGCAGCAAACAGTGCTGGCCACAGCCTGCAGCACAGGGGGTTGGGACCCACACACCTGGGGCTGGGGAGGGTTCCCCTTGCCTGGGCTCACACACAGCACTCACTTCAGTGAGCAGCTCTCCAGAGGGGGATGGGCAGTGGGAGGAAGGGAGGTGGAAGAGCAGGGGTAGAGGTCATCCGAGTTGTGTGCAGGGCAGTGTGGGGAGGATGGAGCCAGGCTCTGCTCAGGGATGGCCAAGCACAGCCAAGGGGCACTGGGGGCAAGCTGGAGCAGAGGAGGAGCCACAGGAACAGAAGAGACTGTGAGGGTGCTGGAGCCTGGAGCAGGCTGCCCAGGGGGTTGTGGAGTCTGCTCTGGAGACACTCAAAACCTGCCTGGCTGTGTTCCTGTGTGCCCTGCCCTGGCTGTCCCTGCTCTGGCAGGGGGGGTTGAACTGGATGATCTCTGGAGGTCCCTTCCAACCCCTAACCTTCTGTGATGCTGTGAAAACCTTGATCCTGCCTCTCCAAAAGCTGGCAGAGCCTGGAGCCAGGCAAGGCTGAGCTGCTGGGCTGGTGCTCAGCTCAGGACACTGCAGATATTAAAGCTTTGCAAGAATTGGTCTTTGCTTGAAGCCAGGTGGGGGAAAAAAGAGGCACTCGTGGCATGGAGCAGTGCCAGACTCCACTGAAGCCCTCTAGCTCAGCCTGCTGCTGGAGAGCCTCCCAGGGGCTGCACATTAGTCTGGGTTTCCCTGTGCCCTTGTCCCACCCCACACATAACAGAGTGCCTGAGTTTGCCACATTTCCAAACCAAAAGATGAGCAAAGTTTGCCTGCTGAAAGACAGCTTACACAGGGGGCAGACACAGGTCTGCCATGCCTGAACCTGGCAGGAATCCCAGCATCACTGTAAGGGCTCTGTGGCTGTGTTTTGAAGCCAGCATCATCATTGCTTTCTGTCACCACGTGAAAAAGAAACAACCCAAGAGGCAGCCCTGGGCTCCACAAAAGCTTTCTCAAGTCCCCTTTAGGTCACTTTGATTCGCTGCTCCAGCCAGGGACTCTCGATGGAGCCTGGGAAGGCAGGAGCAAAGGGGCCTGCCCCAGGAGCAGCAGGATCCGGGCTGGTAAATCGAGGGCAGCGCAGGGCACCAGCACCATCCCCCCGAGCAGGACACAAGCCCGGGGAGCTGCGCTGCTCCAAGCCGCAGCCGCGGCTCGGGAGCTGCCCCAGGCGCGCCGCCGGAGCCGGGCAGGGCGCGGCGGCCTGCGGAGCACAGTCGCCATCTAGCGGCCGAGAGCATCTCTGCAGGGGGGCGTCGGGCTGCTCAGCTGCGGCAGCCGCCAGAGCGCCGTTCAGCTCCATCTACAGAGGAAATCTTCCACTCGACTCTCCCGTGGGGGAGAGAAGACTTCCCTCCCACAATGACTGATGCAGCTGCTCTACATCTGCCAGCTGCAGAGAGCCCAGGGGCCCAGGTTAACTCCAAGCACTCTCTTAGCCTTAATATGAGGCAAGATCCTAGAATCACAGAATCTCCTGGTTGGAAAAGCCCTCAAGACCATCCAGTCCAACCTTAGCCTAACATCTCCCTGTACACAACAGCCATCCCACGTCCCTGAGCTCCTCACCCTCCTTTAGGAACAAGTTCTTTACCATGAGGGTGGTTGAGCACTGCAACAGGTTGCCCAGGGAGGTGTTTGGGGTCCCATCCCTTGGAGATAGTCAAGGTGAGGCTCTGGGCAACCTGATCTAGTGGAGGATGCTCCTGCTGAGTGCAGAGGGGGTTGGACTAGATGACCTTTGAAGGTCCCTTCCAACCCAACCCATTCTATGATTCCATGATCCAAAGATCTTTTACACAGCTGTAGGGGTGGGGACTCCACCACTTCCCTGGGCAGCCTGTCCCAGTGCCCACTCACCCTTTTGGGTGAAGGAATGTTTCCTGTTATCCACTCTAACTGTGCCCTGGTGCAGCCTGAGGCCTGTGTGCCTCCTGGGTGGGTCCTGCCTGCATGGCCACAGGGGATTTTTTTGTCCCAAATTTTCACCTTTTTTCGGCCTCTTTTTCTTCTTTTGGTTTTTTTTTCTTTTCCATTTTTCTTTGTATTTCTTCACAGTACCTTAGAGGTTGGAAGGGACCCCAAGAGATCATTGGGTCCAACCCCCCTGCCAAAGCAGGATCACTTAGGGTAGTCCACACAGGAATGCATCCAGGTGAGTCTGGGAAGTCTCCAGAGCAGGAGACTCCACAACCCCCCTGGGCAGCCTGCTCCAGGGCTCTGTGAGCCTCACTGTGAGGAAGCTTCTCCTCCTGTTGAGCTGAAACCTTCAATGTACAAGCTCACACCTGCTGTTTCTTGCTTTATTACTGTGTGCCACCAAGAAGAGCTTGGCCCCCTCCCCTTGGCCCCCACCCCTCAGCTATTGATAGACATTGATCAGATCCCTCTCAGCCTTCTCTTCTCCAGACCAAACAGCCCCAGGGCTCTCAGTCTCTCTTCCCAGGGGAGATGCTCAAGGCCCCTGAGCATCCTCCTGGCTCTCCCTTGGGCTCTCTCCAGCAGGTCTCTGTCCCTCTTGAACTGGGGGCCCAGAACTGGGCACAGGATTGCAGCTGTGGTCTCAGCAGGGCAGAGCAGAGGGGGAGCAGAACCTCCCCAGCCCTGCTGGCCACACTTCTCTTGCTGTCCCCCAGGCTCCCCTTGGCTCTCTTGGCCCCCAGGGCACATTGCTGTCCCATGCAGAACTTGCTGCCCCCCAGCACCCCAAGGTCTCTCTCCATGGAGCTGCTTTCCATCAGGGCAGCCTCTAACCTGCCCTGGTGCCTGCTGTTCCCCTCCCCAGATGCAGGACCCTGCACTTGGCCTTACTGAGCTCCACGAGGTTTGCCTGCAGCCAGCTCTCAGCCTGCCCAGGTCACTTTCTCTTTAAGCCAAAGCAAAGGGAATCTTTGGTTGGGTTTTCCTTTTTCCTCCTATTCCTTCCCACCAGGGACACAAATCAGGACATTTTCCCTCGGGTGTCAACTTCAGCCTTAAGCACGGGAGGGCAGCAGCAACCTTTAGCTCATTTTTAATCGCTTTCCCCTGGTGGACAAAAGGGTCTCAGGGGGTCGGTTTCCTGCCCCATCAGCTGCTGGCTGGGTGAGCATCCAGGCAAGGGCGCCAAGGCTCGTTAAGGCTTTTGCTGACACGGCAGAGAGCTCCTTTCATCCTGCGACCCCAGAGAGTGCCGCGCAGGGCAGAATGGGAGCCGCTGCCTTTAAACAGCATCTGTCGGGTCTTGAAACAATCAGCGAGGGCAGTCAGCTCACTACCCAAAAAAAACCCCCACACCTAAAACAAGTTCCAGATGGGCTCAAAAGGAGTTGGTTTGGTCTTCACTGAATTGGAATGGATTCATGTCTTGGAGTTCCTCTGGCATTTATGGGCAGGAAACACGAATTACACACCATCACTTACTGCAAACAAAAGAGATGAGCACTGCCACAGCCTGTTTACCTTTGCTCATGTGCCTCCTCGAGGTTTATGTGCTGGGTAGCTCAAGGGTTTTTTTTGGGGGTGGGTTTTTGTGTTGGTTTTTTCCCCCTTTGTTTTCTAACTCTTTGCTGTTTTGGTTTGCAGACACTGAGACAGGAAGCTGTTGCATTTCTGTTGCAGGCTTAAGCTTACCTGCAGCCCCAGGCAACTGCTTCTGTGCTCCTTGGAATCATCCCAGAAATGGGGAAAACAAAACTAGAGGCAACAGGAGAGTCCAGTAGGGGCTGTCACTGGCTGTGTGCAAAACCCCTTCCCCCTCAGGCACCAGAGGTAATATAAAGTCAAATGAATCTACAGACCTTTTTCAAAGTCCATCCAAAATGGACTTAAAAGTCTGAGCATCCAACACAGAATCAACCAGGTTGGAAAGGACCTCAGGGATCATCAAGTCCAACCTATCACCCAACACCTCCTGACAACCAAACCCTGGCTCCAAGTGCCACATCCAAGCTTTTCTTGAGCACCTCCAGGGATGGGGACTCCACCACCTCCCTGGGCAGCACATCCCAGTAGCCAATTACTCTTTCTGGGAATAACTTTCTCCTCACTGTGGATAGCTAGTGAACCTCCCCTGGCACAGCTTGAGACTGTGTCCTCTGGTGCTGGGTGCCTGGGAGAAGAGACCAACCCCCACCTGGCTACAACCTCCCTGCAGGGAGTTGTAGACAGCAATGAAGTCTCCCCTGAGCCTCCTCTCCTCCAGGCTAAGCAACCCCAGCTCCCTCAGCCTCTCCTCATAGGGCTGTGCTCCAGACCCCCACCCCCCAGCTTCATTGCCCTTCTCTGGACACCTTCCAGCATCTCAATGTCCTTCTTAAACTGAGGAGCCCAGAACTGGACACAGGACTCAAGGTGTGGCCTAACCAGTGCTGAGCACAGGGCAGAATGAGTTCCCTGCTCCTGCTGGCCACACTCTTCCTGATCCAGGCCAGGATGCCCTTGGCCTTCTTGGCCCCCTGGGCACACTGCTGGCTTAAACAAGGAGTTTCTGATGTCCTGGGTTTTTGAACTCGATGCTGTACATGGCATGAATGCAACTGCTTCCAAAAGGAAGGGGAACCCAAAGGATGGCAGGATTCTGCTGGGGCTGCCAGCTCTGCAGCACGCAGGGCACTTGGGCTGGAACAGCCACAGGGATTTAGGAAGCCCTTTGCAGAGCCCCTGGTCCAGACAAGGAGCTGTCTTTCCTTGTCTGCTCAGCTCAGCTCGTTTCACCTGCCCAGAGCTCACATCCCCCCAGCCTGCAACAAGGCAGCCAAGCTTATTGGCACTGCTGCAGTCCTAGTTCCTTCCTCGGCTGCAGCTCAGACCTGGAGTGGTTTCTCCTTCTCCCCCAGAGGCCAGGTCAGAGACAGCTCTCAGCACTGCAGTGTCTGAAGCGCTCACGAACCTCCCCCTGGTCCCACGGCCCCCACCTGGGTCTCATATTCTCCCCTTCCTCCATACAATATTTTGACTTCCCATCCCCTCACCTTCCAGCTGGGTTTTGTTCTTATCCAAAGGGCAGAGTGGAGGTGGTGGAAAACACAAAGGCTCCCTCCCTCCCCTCCCCCGCCGCTGACTTAATTTCCCATTAACCGCGGGTTTAAAAGGAAATCTCTGGGCTCATTAAGGCTCTGCTGACAGCGCAACCTTCTCCTGCAGAAACTCAACCCCAGACCCCTTCCCCCGCCTGAAAGCAGGGGCTGTAACCTTAGACCCGACCCCCGAACACGGCAAGCAGATCTGGGAAGCATGAACACCGGGGCAGAGGATGCCAACTTTAGGCAGCCCTCTATGAGGTCATCCTTCCACGGTGCTTTGGAAGATCTTAGGAGCTAACAGCCCTTGCCCTCCGGGCTAAATACAAATACACGTCAAGGGCGTCGTTCCTGCCCAGCGAATCCCTGGCTCCTGCCAGCGACTTCGTGCCGCCCACTGTGACCTCGCACAGCTCAGGGAAGCGCCTCCGGGCTCCGACCGAGAGCAAGCAGTGTTTTGAGCACGAAGCCAAAGCCCTTCGCGCAGTAGTGCAGACGAGACCCTTTCGGCCGGAGAACGCCTGGCCCAGCACCTGCGGGACTGCCAGGGTGCCCCTGCTCTGGGGCGCTCAGCAGCGTGCCCCTCTCTGTACAAGCACCTGGGTGCCCTCAACTCGCCGCAGCAGTCCCGGGTGGGGAGCCGCAGCTCCTTCACCCAGTGTCTCGCACAGGCAGGCAGCTTACGGACGCCGAGAGACAGTCGGACACACGGCCAGGGTCCGCAGCGGAGCACAGAGCCCCGCGGCCCCTGGCCCCTCCTTGGCTCCACCGCTTCGCCCTGATTGGCCCTGCCCTGGTAGACACGTGACCTACCCCTTCGCTTCTCCCCGCCGCCCATCATCGGCGCTGCCCGCTGCCATTGGCTAGGGAGCCTGTCCCCGCCTCCAGGGGGCGGCACCCCAGGGGCTCTCCCCTTGCCGGCCCGTCACCTGCTGCAGCGGGTCCATTCCGGGTTGGCGGCGGGGGGAGGGCCGACGGCACGAGGCGCGCTCCGATTGGCCAGCTCTCGCCGCCTTGTCGCGTCGGGATTGGGCGGGCACGGCCGGCGGGGGCGTGGCGCGGCGGCGGCGCGTGGGGGCGTTAAAGGGGCGGCGGCGGCGGCGGCGGCGCGCTGTCGCGGTGTGCGCCATGGCGTACCAGGGCTTCGCGCAGGAGTACCTGGGCATGCCGGCCGTGACGCGGGCCTACACCACCGCCTGCGTGCTCACCACCGCCGCCGTGGTGAGGGCTAGGCGGCTCCCGGCGGGAGGGCGCCGTGGCGGGAGGCCGGGGACCCCGGGGGCGGTGCTGGGGGTGGGGGGAGCCGGGGGGGCTGGCTGAGGGCGGCGGGTGGCCGGCAGCGGGTGGCAGCTCTGCCTGTCTCTCACAGCAGTTGGAGTTCATCACCCCCTTCCAGCTCTACTTCAACCCCGACCTCATCTTCAGGAAGTTCCAGGTGAGGCCTTGACCGGGCTTGGGGCCCCTTCTTGCCCCTTCCCAGCAAGGGGTGGGGGGCGACAGGCTGGGCCCCGCGTGTCCCCCTCCTCAGGATGGCCAGGGAGTGCTGTACGGTCCCAAGGGACTTCTCTCCCACTGCTTCAGCCTTTGCTGACTGCTGGGAGCTAGGTCACCAGTGTGGTGTTCCCTCGTGTCACAGACACCTGGGTGGAGATAACCTCTTCCAGCCTTTCCCTGCCATACACCATCCTGGCAGTCCCTGTTTACCTTTGCTCTGCACCTGTCCCCTCCTTCCCCATGACAGAAGGGTGTTTGGCAAGCTGACATCAGGCTGGGTGGGGAAGGCTTTACCATACAGACACATGAACAGAAAAGCAGAGAAATCTTCTGTCCCACACCTGGGAGGGCAAGATAGTGTGATGTGGGCAAGGGAGGGAGGTCCCACCTCAAGGTGGGGCAGCTGTCTGCTGTCCTGGGGTAGTTCTGAGTGGGTGGGGGCGTGACTGGACATCCCCAGTGGACAGGGTGATGGGGAGAAGCCTGTCTGTCCACCTCCTTTTCTCCTCTCTGTTCTCTTGCAGATATGGAGGCTGATCACCAACTTTCTCTTTTTTGGGCCCCTGGGATTCAGTTTCTTTTTCAACATGATATTTCTGTATCCTTTGGTCTCAGTGAAGCTCTCTGCTCCCTTTTTTGCTTAGATGCAATTCCCTCCATCTGTCTTCCTCCCTGGGCTGGCTTGCTTTGGTAGAAGTCCAGGGCTGTGGATTCTTCCTTTGGCCCTTTTGGTCAGAACCGAAGCCATTCCCCCAGCAACTGTGGCCACCTCCTGCACCTGCAACTCTGCTTTTGCTGCAGGGCAGCCCCTGCCAAAAGGCTGCAGCAGCTGGCAGCGCTGCTGTGGCTTGTGCTGGAGAGCAGTGCCTGCCCCTGGGGTGAGCTCTGGCTGGAGCACAGCAGAGGCCTCTTTCTTTCCTTGGGGTCGGTGGTAGGAGGTGAAGCTTGCGCTGTTCTCCTCTGGGGCTTGGCCACCTGGCTGACAGTTTCCTGTGATGGAACAGCTTGTAGCTGGCTTATTCCCCACTGCTGAGGGGGGTGGGGACAGGGGGTGGCCAGCTGTTAATTTCCTATACTGCAACCCCTGCCTTCTCTCTCAGGTACAGGTACTGCCGCATGCTCGAGGAAGGCTCCTTCCGTGGCAGGACAGCTGACTTTGTCTTCATGTTCCTCTTTGGAGGGTTCCTCATGACAGTATCCTTCTGAGTTGGCAAAGCTCTTTGGTGTCTCCTGAGATGCTGTGGCTCTCGTGGGGCTTGCCTGCTAGCTCTCTGTATCCCAGCTCTATCAGCTACCTGAGCAGGACAGCTGGCTCCTGAACCTTGGTGCCATGGAGCAGTCTTGTTGTGCCCCCACGCCTGCCAGGCTGATCCCTGAGGCTTAGGACAAGGAGCAATGGATGTAAGCTGAGCACAGGAGGTTCCACCTCAACACAAGGGAGAACTTCTTTACTAATAAGGGTCACAGAGCACTGGAACAGGCTGCCCAGAGAGGCTGTGGAGTCTCCTTCTGTAGAGGCTTTCAAGGTCCATCTGGATGTGTTCTGTGTGACCTGTGCTGGATTCTATGGCCCTGCTCTGGCAGGGGGGTTGGACTGGATGATCTCTTTGGGCCCCTGACACCCTGTCATCCTGTGAGCTCTGCTGAGCACATGGAGGGACACCTCCTGCCTCTGTGACACAGGTTTGCTCCTTGTCTTGCCCACCTTTGTCTCCTGGCCAGTGCCTCCCTCAGTATGCTCAGAGTGGGAGCAAACTATGGGAGAAGCTGCCAGTATGTGTGCTGCTGTCTGGCACAGGGATGGGCTGCCTGATCCTAGAAGAGGATGTGTAGCAGTGTGCTTGGGAAGCTCAGCCTGAAAGGAAGGCCTGTGAGAAACCATCCAGCTGCAGCAGGATGACTGTGTCTGAGCTCTGGTGGGTGGAGCAGACTGGAGCACTGCTACCATTGGCATGAGGCTGGCTCAGAAAAGCCAGCTGCAGCTGAAGGGCAGAACACAGAGACATAAGGACAAGGAGTGGGATGCCATCAGCACGTCAGGCAGTGTGAGCCCAGCACTGTCCTCACAGCCTGTCCGTGGCTGCAGCAGTTCTTTTGTTCTGAGACCAAATAGTCTGATGGGGAGAAGTGTCTCCAGTCAGGAGAACCTTTCCTGAGTGTCTTGCTGCTCTCTGGTGCAGAGAGCTCCAAGTGCTGCTGCTCCCCCCACAGTCTCTGCATGAAGCTGTGTGACTCTCGTGGCTGTTGGGTGTTCAGCTAAGGCAGCGTCCAGGTACCTGCAGCATCTCATCCACACTTGGCCCTGGGTGGATTTGGAGTCCAACAATAATGAGGGCAGGGGAATTTCTTTTGCCTCTAGCTGTCTCCTTGAGGTCTGAAAGAGAGGGCTGTGAATTAGCAGAGCCAGCTCACTGCTGCAGGCAGCTCTCCTGCAGAAGGCAGCTGCTGGATGTGAGATGGTTGCTCAGGTGAGTGCTGGAAGGACATGAAGGCCCTCTTCTGAAGAAGGTCACTTTGCAGAGGCCTCTATACAGCCTCCCTGGACTGTGGTGGTTGTAGCCAGCAGTCTGTATGTGCTGCTCCAGAATGTCTTGGGGAATGGGGGCAAAGGGGGCAGGGCATCTCAGCCAGCCCAGGAGGGGCTTGGTGAGGTGGGCAAGGTCTCGCAGGCGGCGGTCAGCTGCCTGCCGCTCTGGGCTTGCTCATCACAGGACACCCTGTGCTGCCTGGAGGGGTGGTGCTCAGGGTGGGCAGCTCTTTCCTTGACTCTGTAGCTGCCAGCTGTTTGGCCTCTTTGCCAGCCTGTTTTTCCTGGGCCAGGCCTTCACCATCATGCTGGTGTACGTCTGGAGCCGCAGGAACCCCTACATCCGCATGAACTTCTTTGGGCTGCTGAACTTCCAGGCTCCCTTCTTGCCCTGGGTCCTGATGGGATTCTCTCTGCTCCTGGGCAACTCCATCATCATTGACTTGCTGGGTAGGTCCAAGCTGGCAGTGCTGGGAACAAAGGAGGGCACCTTGCATGCTCTGTTCTCGTAGATGCTGCTGGGCCACCAGCACCACAGCTGTTGAAGGTGGTGGGTTCCCTAAAGGGAGCTGGCTGAGGCTGCTGGGTGGGCATCCTCATGGCTGCCCTCTTGCTTGTGACCTGCTGTGGCTTCCCCAGGGGAGCAGAAGTTGGCCACAGCTAACAGCCTGCCCTCTGGTGGGAGCTGGAGCGTGGGTACATGGCTGAGGGATTCTTGGAGCTTCATCTTGCTTAAGCTGCCAACAGCTCTGCTTCAGCTGGCACAGGAGTCCCAGCTGGGCCTGACCTTGCTGCCATCTCTCCCCAGGGATTGCAGTGGGTCACATCTATTATTTCTTGGAAGATGTTTTCCCAAACCAGCCTGGAGGAAAGAAGTTGCTGTTGACCCCTGGCTTCCTGTAAGTAAAGCTGGATTCTTTCTGGGCTTTGCTGGGTTGCTCCTCAGCCTTGGCTCAGAGCCAGCTGTGGTCTGTGAGAGCCTGACCATGGGACACAGTTGGATGCTGGCAGCACCTCAGCTGGGTGGTTTATGCCTCTGCTGCAGGAGGCAGTGGTGCTCTGCACATCGTGTACAGATGGAGACAGGGTCCATGAAGCAGCTGCTGGTCCCTTAGGCTTTGCTGGTGGCAGTGTTCTGACTGCTAGCTGCAGGGGGGTTGTTTTCTGGTGTACTTCTGTAGTTTAAGAAAGCAGAATGTTCTGCTTCATGCTGAGGATCAAAGCTGACCTAGAGATGCAGGAGGTGGGCACTGCCATCATCATTTCCAGAGCTGGGCAGAGGAACAGCGAGTGCTGGTGCAGCAGGCCCACAGCCAAGCCCTGGGAGAGGCTGGGATGCCCCTGGGAGGCCTGGGGGGGTTATCCTGGCCTTATTTTCCTAACCTGCCTGCTTGGTGGGATGGGCATGTGCCTTGCCAGGAAGATGGTATTTGACACACCTGAAGAGGATCCCAACTATAACCCTCTCCCTGAGGAGCACCCAGAAAACCGACCTAGAGACCAAGACCAGAACCAGCAGCAGCAGCCACAGTAACACAGGGGACTTCTCTTCTGGCTGGACTTGTGCCATGGCCCAGAGCTCCTGCTGGAACACCACCAGCTGCCATGCCAGTGTCATGTGTCCCTGTCTGTCTGGGTGATTCATCTTCCTCTTGTACCAAGTGGTTCCACAGAGCTGTGCACACCAGAACCCCTGAAGGCTTCTGCAGGGGTTCCAGGGGCTGGGAGCTGTGCTGGCTTCCTCAGTTACCCAGTGGGGCTCAAGTGTCAGATGAGATGTTGGAACAGCTCCTCCTCCTGCTGTGTGCCAGCTCACTCTTGCCCTCTGTACAAAGACCAATGCCCCTGGCTCTCGCTGTCCTGAGACCTCTCTGGGGGCTCTCCATGAAGTTGTCCTCCCTACTCTGCCATGGTAGAATGCAGCTCAGCCTCCTCCTCTCCTCTCCTCTCCGTCCCCCACTCCTTTGTTGTTGTTTCCAAAGAGTCTTTACATTAAAGTCTTTTATTTTTCAGCTGTGTGTCCATTTGTGCCCAGGGCAGAGGCAGCCATGCAGCAGGACTCAGCAGGACTTTGCTCACAGCTCTCAGGCTGCCTGCTTGGCCTTTGCTTTTTCCCCAGGGGCAGAGCACAGTTCAGGCTGCCTGGAAGATGTCCTTACCCTCAGGAGAAGGGTAGGGGAGTGTCTAGTTGGACAGAGAGATGCCTGGGTTAGGAGAGGGGTCAGAGCTGGACACTTGGCCCTGGCAGTGACACTAGTAATAAAGGCTGGCTGGGATTCCACTCCTGGTGAGTTCTTTAGTTCTGAAACAGCTGAATGGGAGGGAACTCAGGAAGCTCATCCCTGCCCTGCAGCTGCACTGAGATCACTCTTGCTAAGGCAGCACAGACCTCTGCCACAAGAAAGCTGGGGAGGGACTTCTGAGGGTGTCAGGCAGGGACAGGACTGGGGGGGATGGAGCAGAACTAGAAGTGGGGAGACTGAGATTGGCTGTGAGGAAGAAGTTGTTGCCCAAGAGGGTGGTGAGAGCCTGGCACAGGCTGCCCAGGGAGGTGGTGGAAGCCTCCTGCCTGGAGGTGTTTGCAGCCAGGCTGGAGGTGGCTGTGAGCAACCTGCTGTGGTGTGAGGGGTCCCTGCCCATGGCAGGGGGTTGGGACTGGCTGAGCCTTGAGCTCCCTTCCAAGCCTGACAGCTCTGTGCCTTCTCAGGCAGGAGTTCTTATGTCCAGGAGGGGAAGTTTTCTCTAGGGGAGGTTACAATGCAGGAGCCCCAGGCTCTTGCCCTGCCAAAACCACCTTTCAGCCTCTCTAACAAGGACTAATGGCCAGAGCACCACTCTGCCCCAGCAGCCTAGGCTAACACTGCAGCAACATTACTGCTGCAGGGCAAGTTTGTGGTTCCTCACATCTGGAAAAGGTTCCCTCCCACCTGGGAAATCAGAACTGGCTCTGCTATTACTCTAAAGATGATAAATTAAGGCCAGAAAGTGGTTTGGGTTTTCTTTTTGACTGTGCTAGCAGTGTGGGTGGATCAGCAAGGATCATAAAAACCTATTGGCTTTGTGATAAAGACCTGAACAGAGTTGTCAGGCTGCCAGCAGGATCTGCCCTGCTTGCAAGCCCTCCTCAGTTCTGGCCCAGTGGAGGGTAGGAGCTCTCTCAAAGGGCTGCTGTGCCTCACCAGCAAGGCAGAGACTAATTAGTGTGGGGGTTTTAAGGCAACCTTGATTTGGTTGAATCTCACTGCAATGGATTTTGGTTTTAAACTCCCCAGGGAAAGGACAGATTGCTCCTAGGGCTGCAGTGCTAAGGGCATTTGAGAGACACTGCTCTGGGCTGACACTGACCACAGCAAAGCACTCACTGAAGAGATGCTGCAGTCACAGTGGCTGCAGGCTGCAGCTGGTTGCAGGAGTTCAGAGACTTTGTTTGTTTGCAGCTGTGTTCTTCCCAGAAAAAGGGGTTCACCACCCACCAGCCTACCAGAAAAGTTTGCTTTATGGCTTCAGTTCACCTGCTCTACCCTTGCCAAGCAAGCTGGCAACACCCCCCTGGGCTCTCTGCAGCCTGCACCTGCTAACAGGCCAGCCCTTCAGCTCTGGAGGCAGCTGCTGCTTCTGGTTGGCAGTCTCCTTGCCACTTTCCCCTGCAGCAAGAGGGTTTGGGGTGCTTGAGCCACTGAAGGCAAGCACTCAGTTTCCAGCCTGCTCCTGGAACTCTGAGTGGACCTTGAGCATTCAGCACTCTGCCCCAAAGCCCCTGGGGCAGCTGAGATGCCAGGAGAGCACAAAGCAGGGGGAGGTGGAGTACTGACCCAAACTTCCTGAGCTCCACCTAAGTAGTATGCATTCCTTTTTATTTAAAAAGTTGTCCTAAGAGTGCAGGCTGCACCTATACAAAAGGATCTTTACACTGTCCACACACAGGTAAAGGAGGGCTCCAACAGCTGCCACAGGTCTCAGCTAGCTCAAGGTGCTAACAGCCTGCTTGCTACGTGGCAGTCGGCTGGAGGGGCTCGGGGAAGAAGTCAGCAGGACTGGGAACCCTTGGCAAGTGGAATGTGTGTCCCCCTTCAGGGACAGAAAGACCCCCTGCCAATCCTAGATCCATGAGGGGAGAGGAGTAGGGGTAAGTCTGTAGGAAGAGCACCAGTGTCACAAAGAGGAGGTTTACCAGGCTGGAGCAGTGTTGGCCAAGCGTCTCATGCGCCTAGGAGACAGAGAGAGACAGAGAGACAAAGCTGTTAGTCCTGTGAGGCCTGCCTGAGGGCAGCCCTCTCACTCCTGGAGGAGGGAAGGCTCCAAGGAGACCTTATGGTGGCCTCCCAGGATCTGCAAGGGGCTACAAGAAAGCTGGGGAGGGACTTCTTAGGATGTCAGGCAGTGACAGGACCAGGGGGAATGGAGCAAAACTAGAAGGGGGGAGACTGAGATTGGCTGTGAGGAAGAAGTTGTTGCCCAGGAGGGTGGTGAGAGCCTGGCACAGGCTGCCCAGGGAGGTGGTGGAAGCCTCCTGCCTGGAGGTGTTTGCAGCCAGGCTGGAGGTGGCTGTGAGCAACCTGCTGTGGTGTGAGGTGTCCCTGCCCATGGCAGGGGGTTGGAGCTGGCTGAGCCTTGAGCTCCCTTCCAGCCCTGCCAATTCTATGATGAATGCCTTCCTCTAGGAACAAACCCCCTGCCCAGGCAGACAGCCCACAGGCAACTCTGCTTCAAGCAGAGGATGGTTCAAGTGGAGATTTAAATGTGAAGCAAGCTGCTAACAGTTTAACACCCTGAAGCTAAAGAGCCATGAGGTTGTGGTGTGCAAGGCTGAACCCCTGCCAGTCAGCCTCTCAGCAGAGAAGGACAAACATCCAAGCTTTTAACTTCTGTCTCAGAGACAGGCCTGAAGGAGAAGTATCTGCACCGGTGGCAGTACCTTGTGTTCCTGTCCTGGTCTCTGATCTTCTTCTCCATCTCGGCATCTGTGAGGGTCTCCAGCAGGGGGCACCACTGGTCAGCATCCCCCGTGTTGCGGATGGCGATTTCCACCGTCGGCAAAGGGTTCTCGCTGCAGGGCAGGGGGCAACAAAGCAGCATCCATCAGCGCTCCTCAGCCTCACCAGCCGAGGTGGGAAGGGCAACAGAGCAGCAGCTACAGTGCTCCAGGCTTAAGCATTCTTAACCCCACTCAGTTTGGCTCCAGAAGCACACGAGGTTACCAACTAGTGGAGCCTGAAATCAGTGCAAGAGCAGCTGTGAGCAGCTGCCCTTCCCAGCCTGGGGAGGTGCTTGTGAAAAGCACTGCAGCTGATGCAGTCTCTCCCACAAAGGCCACTGGCTGACAGCTTCCAAACCCAGCACAGGCAAAGTTCACAGCAGCTTCCCAGTGCTGGGAGCACTTCCCCCAGAGCAGCAGCTGAGCAGGCACTGGGAGCAGGGCTCTCAGTCCAGCTTGGACTCCCTAGCTGTAGCTTGCCAGCACCCCTCTGGCAGCTCTACCCTGGCAAACACTGGGTTCCTGGGGGCCTGCTGGGATGGGAGCCCAACAGTGCAGCAAGCACTGTCCTCCCCACTGCCACAGGAAGGGCAGTCTCTTAGGAGCTGCTGTTGCAACCAGGCTGTGTCCCTGGTCACAAGATGTGCTCCTCAGAGCTCTCTCTCCCTGCCCTGCCCCAGGTGCATTGTCACACACACAGCAGAACTCTCTGCTGCCTCCCTAGCCCCTTTCCAGTAAAAGTCAACAGGAACTGACCAGGAGCAGCTTCCCAAATATTGACAGTGGCTGGGGAGGCCAGGCATAAACACAGAGGAGCCTCAGAATGTAAATGTTTGCCTCCAGCTCTAGAGAGGGGCTCAGGCTGAGCTGCAGGGAGCCCACGGCAGGTGCGGGGGCATCCGGCCCCCTCCCCGGGGACCTGGCCCTGCAGGGCTCTCCCCTGGCAGGGAACACAACCATGGGAACAGACATCATCTGCAGCACAGCCTTTTATCAGCTGCAAGAGCAGCTCTTCAAAGTGGTGCTGCAGTGAAGGATCAACCCAGAGCCTTTGGCATCTGATCCTGGGAGGGAGCTTCAGTCAAATCTCCTTCCAGTACTGCTGACATCCACTAAGCAACACTCAAACCCAGGAATAATTTCATCTCAGCCCCAGCCTGCTGCACATCCCAGGCTAACTGCTAGACCTTTAAGTGGCTTCTCTGACTTGACAGCATGAGGCCTCTACCTCATTTCCTATGCTTACCTCTGAGCACCCACTCGAATCGAATGGGAGTTGGAAGTCTGGCACACAGCTCACAGGCACAGCCAGCTCAGGCACCACCCCTCCAGCAAAGAATCAGAGAGACACTGAAAAACCTTCCCTCACCTCTTGTTCTCCAAGGCAAGACAGCTCCTCCTCCCCTCTTGCTTCCTGATGAAGGTGAAAGTGCTGCCGGCAGGATGACTGAAATGCTCTGCCAGCTGCAGGGCTCCCAGTACAGCAAGACACTTCCTCTGCTGGGCCCCAGGCCTCAGCAGTGCCACCAGCAAATGTGTCTTGTGGAAAAGGTGACTCCCTCAGGCACACAGGTTTGGTGTGGGAGAGAACCTGGGCCAGCATTCAGGCCTGGGTCTGGAGTGCTGTGTGCCAGCACCGGAGGCGCTCAGCACCGAGCTGGGAAGCGCTGTGCCACAGCAGCGCCTGGAAACGCATCAGCTACCTGTCCAGGGGCTTGCAGGCTGCCCTTGCTCTGCAGAGCAGGCCAGCTGGAAGAACTTCCCTGGCTTTCATCAGTTAAAAGACAGTTTTACCTCTCCCTCAGATGATTAAGAGGCACATGACTTCCTAACCCCCCCTCCAGTCTCTTGAGATATTAAGGTTCCTTTGATACATCTAAAGCAGACCCTCTCCTCACATCAGTGGAATGACTTTGGAGCAACCACCCCTCCTGTGGTTTGGGAATTCAGGAACTGAACCAACCACAGAACCCAAATACCATTAATCACTGTGAAGTTTCAAAAGTGCTCCATTGCTTGAAGAGGAAAAGGGAAGGGGAGGACATATTTGTGCCATGACACAAAGCAAGGTTTGAATTAGAGGTTTGCTCCTTCCTGAACAGCTCATGTCCCTGCTGCTTTGTTCTGCTGGGGTTCCCTTGCTAGCTGTTGTTTCTCCCCCTTGCCATATGGCCAGTCTAAGGGTGGCCTGAAAATGTACCTGCCTCCAGCTCCTCCTTGCTCAGCCCTGCATCAACTACTCCTTGTCCTCCCCCAAGGCAGGACAGGGCTGGTGCCTGTTTCCCTTTGCTGCCCAGGCAGCTCATTCTGCTTCCTTGCACTGATCTCTCCACAACTGGTGTCAACAACAGCATTGCCTCACCTCTGCAAACACATCACATGCTGAACTCTCCAGCTTCCCCAAGCTGTCACCACGACCCCAGGTCACAAAACCTCAGAGCACAGCTGAAGGGCTAGCACAGACTGCAGAGGGAGCAGCAGGCTGGGGATAACATCAGTGCAGCAACGCAGCACAACTGCAGACCATTATCTCCAGGAGACAGGCTACAAAGCTGTCTGCTCAGACTGACACTGCTGCATCCCAGCTGTGAGAAGGGCCTAGAATCAGGCCAGCTTTAACCTCAGCCAAGGCAGAGACCTACAGCTTCAATCAGTCTTAATTCAAAACACCAAATCTTGGGACAGTGGCTGGCACAAAGCAGGCAACCCCAACGAAACCAAAACCTACCCAAGGCTCTTGATCAGCCTGCACTGGAGGAGGGAACCCCAAGGTACTCTGTTAATTGCAAGTCCCCAGTGTCTTAATTACAAGAGCCTTTCATTCTGCACCATGTGCTCCTGAAATGCAACACACCCTGCAGGCAAGCACAAGGGGCCACGAGCACTGCAGGGAGGGCTGCAAGCCACAAGGACCCATTTCAAGTGAGACTCTGTGCATGAGTTCAGCTGTTCTAAGACTCACTGATGTGAATGCCCATGAAGCACAGAGACCCCTCCCCAGCCACACTGGAAGGACAGTTCTGTACCTGAAGGCATATGTCTTCTGGTGCCAACTCAGCTGTCCCCGGATGCTGTAGGCAATGGTAGTGACAAACTCCCCACCCAGGCCAAGCTCTGAGCACAGCTTCAAGGCAAACTTCTCTGGTGAATTCTCCTTCTCTGACATGTCCCACTCAAACTGGTCTACAAGGGAGATGTTCCCTACATGAATGTTTAGCTGGAGACAAGGGAAAGAAAAAGGTCATTCGTTTCCACCCTCACAAGTCTGTCAAGGTCAACTGAGCAGAGAAGAGCAGCAGAGCAGCAGCTCCTAGCTCACTGCTTCTGCAGAGCTCCTAACTGAACTCTTCATTCCAGTAGCATGAAGACAACTCAGCTCTGCTCACCAAGGCTCAGAGCAGCAGCTCCTAGCTCACTGCTTCTGCAGAGCTCCTAACTGAACTCTTCATTCCAGTAGCATGAAGACAACTCAGCTCTGCTCACCAAGGCTCAGAGCAGCAGCTCCTAGCTCACTGCTTCTGCAGAGCTCCTAACTGAACTCTCCATTCCAGTAGCATGAAGACAACTCAGCTCTGCTCACCAAGGCTCAGTTCCTCCAAAGGAAGATGGCAATGCTTTAACTGAGCTACTGAATCACCTCAGGAGCTGCCACATGAATGGTTAATAATCTGCTACCTTGGTTCTGTTCTCAACACAAAGGAGAAAAATACAGTCTGGAAGGAGGACTGGAATTAAGAGCTCCTTTGCTCCATGGGAAGCCTTTGTACCCTTTACCCCTCCCATGAGGAGAGAAACCCAAGTGGTTCCCCCCTGGTTCTGCTGCCTCCCTGCATTACCTTAATAATAACTCGCTGGTCTGACTGATCCTCCAGGATGCTGTCGGTTGGGTAGGACTCGATCTGCTGTCGGATGGCAGAGGCAATAGCAGGGACAAAGGTCAGGGGATTCAAATCCAGGTCATCACAAAGAATCTCAGAGAACATTTCTGGGGTCATTAGCTTTTCTGACACAGAACAAGAAGGAAAAGACAAGAATCAATGCCTGCCACTTGAAGAACACACAACATTCATCCCACAGCACTGACAAAGGCAATCCCAAACCCATCACCTTTTGCCTTGCAGAGGGTGTTCCCTGCCAGGTCTGTAAGGGTGTGCACAAGGACACAGGGAATGGCAGCTGCCTTTACTCACTGTACCCAAACCCATCACCTTTTGCCTTGCCAAGGGTGTTCCCTGCCAGGTCTGTAAGGGTGTGCACAAGGACATGGGGAATTGCAGCTGCCTTTACTCACTGTACCCAAACCCATCACCTTTTGCCTTGCCAAGGGTGTTCCCTGCCAGGTCTGTAAGGGTGTGCACAAGGACACAGGGAATGGCAGCTGCCTTTACTCACTCCAAGCAGACAACACAGCTCTGGTCTGATCAGATACATAAAGGAGCCACAGACATCAGCTGTGCTGTAACTAAGGTCTCTCAGCTAACAGAGGAACTGGGTCAGGGGACCAGGCCAGTTAAATCCTTCCTCTCAAGGTGTGGCCAGGGATGCCTGCGAGCCGTGGAAGTGGCAGAGCTAAGAGACACAACAGCTGAACAGAGTCCAAAGTGGGAGAGCTTCAAAGCTCTGTCTGTAGGGGGTGAGGACACAGTCATGCTTGCTCTCTCCTTCATGTTTGGTGATGGATACAGTTTTGCTTCTCCAGCCCCAGGACAGTCTCCTTCCTACATACCATTCATGTTCCACGTAAATGCATCTCGGAGTTTCTGCCCATCGATTTCCATATCGAGCCTGATTGGAACCAGAACCTCTGGCTGGGATGCATTCTCATGGATCACTGCTGGGTCATGGTCATCAAAGCTAAAACAAAGAGCAACATCACAGTATATGCAGCTAGCACATGACACTTCTGGCATCCACAGAGGGAAAGCAAAGCCTGTTGGAAGCAATCCCTACGCTCCAACTCCCCAGCCAGTCTTTAGACAGCCTCCTCAGTGCAAGCTTATGGGGGATATGGCAACCAACACAGGGGTTTATCACCTTTCATCACATCTGTAACACATTCCTGCAATTAAAACAAGGAATTTTTTCCAGGCTTACATTTCTCTTGGTTTCCTCAACTTCTCTAATGGACAACAAAAGCTACTCGTGAGCCACAGCAGCGCTTCCCATTGGAGGAACCACATCAAAGGTACTGGAGTCTGTCAGTGAGAGGCAGCCTGTCCTTCACAGAGAGCTTTCAGGCTCCTCAAATGATAACAGCTCAGCAAATCAGCAGAAGGAAGGAACTCCTCAGGAAAAGACTGAGCCATTGTCCTCACAAGAGGAAAGCTCCTCTCCAAGCCATGGGCTGGCTGCTGGAAGGATGAGCCTCAAGCCCCACAGTTTAACTGACAGCCTCCAGGTCCTTCATCACTTAGAGATGAATCACAACACTGTATTAACTCCTCAGCTTTACCCTGGCAGGGTGGCACTTTGGTGAGTGTTCCCACTCTGGAAGCAGGAAGCTCTCTTACCACAGTGGGAATGTTCTCTTCTTATCCCTGCCCATGCGGTTCCTGTTGATGGTGGTGGAGCACGGCACTGCGTCCAGGTGGTGAGAGCTGTTGGGCAGGGTTGGCACCCACTGGTTGTTCCTCTTCGCCTTCTGTTCTCTGGAGGAGGAGACTGAATGTTAAACTGCAGACCCTGAGCACCACTGCTACCAAAGGAATGGTCTAACTCTGAACTTCAAGTCCTGTCATGAGCTCCTGCTATTTGGATTCTGGAGCCCTCAATACTGTTCCATTGAGAACTGCTGCTCCACACCAGCCTCTGGCAAGCCCATTCTGCAGCTCACAGTTGCTCCTCAGGTACAAATCCAGCAGTGCCATCACAAATACCAGGCTCCCAGTAGGATTTTCTGCCTGTGCTTTACAAAGAGCTAGCTGAGCACCATGAGGTCTCCAGAGGCAGTACGTGCAGAGAGAGTCTGTTCTGAAAACATCTGCTACAGCTGGAATGCAGCAACTGCAAAAGGAGCTGCATCATCAAACACTTCTGCTTTTCTTCCTGTTGCATGTGGGCAGTAACCCAACCCTTATGCTCTGGAAATCCTCACTTGCCCTACACTGCCAAGAACTACAGCAGAGATGGGAGCGATGCACCCCCCGGCACTGTGGCCTGGGTTTGTGCTTCCTGCCCAAGCTGCCATCTTCCAAGCAGCTCTGTTCTGAGCCTGGCCCTCACAGATGCCCTTTACCTGAGGTAGGTGGGAGGTTCTGTGCTGATAGACACTGCCTTGTACTTCTCATCATTTCCATCCAAGATCTCTTCCACTTCAGAGGCCTTCAGCAGCGTCACACTAGTGGCTAACGTGGTATAGCCATGATCTAGTACCAGGAGAGATGCCAGCAGTTAACATGGAGCAGCACCACACAGCAATGCAGCAACAGGCTGCATGCTGAAGAGCCCTGCCTGATGCTGCCTGCAGGAGGGACTACAATAGGTTACCACATGATACAAGTGTGTGCCCCAAAAGCCCTCTGGGCTTCCTCTCTCTTCCTACACACATTGGAACTGTAGAGGAAGGCTCTGACCCTGGCAGTTTGTACCCATGAGGAAAATGGATGTGACAAAACCTTCCACTGTCATCTCTGAGCTGCCAAGAAGGCTCCACTCTCCCTCCCACACCAGGATGCTCTGCTGCTGGCTTGGATTCCTTGGAGGGAGCAGAAGCCCAGGCACAGTGCACAGCTCTAAAGGAGCACAATCAGGTTTTGACATCCATCTGAGCACCAGCACAAACCTGACTCTCCTGGGGGCAGAGGGGGAATGTCTTAGCCCACACAAGGCAATCCCCACCACAAAGCCCAGGGAACACCAATCAAAAGACAAAAGCAGATGGCACCTTGGAGAGGCTGCACAGTGAGAGACCAAAGATTTGCAGAAGGCTTCAGCATCTTTACTTTCTACAGCTGCCCTGGCCACACTCCACTCAGAACACCTTCCATTTGGACTGGCACAGGGAGGGTTAGCACTGCATGGGTTTCCCTCGGGTGCTACCACTGGCTGAACCTCCTTGCAGGCTGCAACTTATTTATAGACTTCAGTCATTTCCTAACAGATGAAATGAGTCAAGATGGAAGTGAGCCCTACAAAAACAAAACTTCAGGGGGGCAAAAAGAGCCCTTAAATCCAGCTGCTGTGCTTTGACTTTGGAAGTAAAAGAGGATAACAATTCCTTCCTACCCTGACCTGCACTTTGCAATTACAGGGTCTGGCCCTGCACACCTACACCTGCCAAAGTGATGCAAAAAACCCCTCCACAGCCCAGAGCACATCAAGTCCTCAGTGGACATCAAAGGCTGGAAACAGAGAGTCAGTGATCAATAGAGAGGCTGATGAGACTTGGGACAGGAGGAGAAACCTCCAGACTGCTCTTGCTGAATTCCACAGCCCATCTGCACTTGAAAGTCCCACTAAGGTTCTGAGAGAGAGAGGAGCTCAGCATGTGATCGGGATGCACAATTAGGGCAACCACACAGAGAGATCAGAGGAAGGGGATTAGCCATTAGTATATATTGTAATAGCACCAAAGGTCACAGTGGACATTCCTCCTCCAGCACAGCTAAGAATAACATGCAGATAAGACTTACATCTTCTGGGGCTGTGAGATCGCTGATTTTCTGTTGGGAGAACGACAAAAAAACAACAAAAAGAAAGAAAAAGAGAAGAAAGCAACAGGTCAGCAGGATACTGGCAGGAAGGAGACATCAAGTCCAGAATGAACTATTTGTTTTCATTATGCTTTTCATCCAAAGAGTGTACAACAAGTCACGCTGCCAGGACTGCTGGTTGTTTGCCTCCCACCAAAAATCATGCTGAGGCAGCCCTGCACTCTCCCTCCCTGTGGCAGTCACAGCAGGAGCAGCACACCACAACAAAGCCTGGCAGGCAGAAGCACTCAGCCCCTGGGAGAAGCCAAGTGAAGCAGAGGCACACAGGGAAGGTCCTTCAACACTGCTGCCTACCTGACAGAGAGACAAAGGTGACCCTCCTCTGGCTGTCACAGTCCCTTCTGGGCTGAGACTGACTCAGATATGAGGCCCATGCTTTGTGATGAACACAGCCTACCCCAGGAGAGCCAGGATGGATGTTTTGGTCTCAGCTGATGTTTGTTGCCAGGCTGAACCAGGAGTTACCTGGTGCAGAGGGCTCCATCCCTGAGGAAATGTTGTGGCCAAGAAGGCCAATGGGATCCTGGGGTGCATTCAGAGAAGTGTGTCCAGCAGAGCCAGGGAGGTTCTCCTCCTCCTCTGCTCTGCCCTGCTGAGACCTCACCTGGAATATTGCATCCAGCTCTGGGCTCCCCAGTTCAAGGGGGACTCAAGAGAGTCCAACAGAGGCTACCAGGATGATTGAGAGACTGCAGCACTGCCCTATAAGGAGAGGCTGAGAGCCCTGGGGGTGGTTAATCTGGAGAAGAGAAGACTGAGAGGGGATTTAAGAAATGCTTCTAAGTCTCTGAGGGCTGGGGGGCAGGAGGCAGGGCACAGGCTCTGCTCAGCTGCCAGGGCAAGGGATGGAAACTGCAGCCCAGGAGGTTCCACCTCAACATGGGGAGGAACTTCTTCGCTGTGAGGTCACAGAGCACTGCAGCAGGCTGCCCAGAGAGGCTGTGGAGTCTCCTTCTCTGGAGCCTTTCAAGACCCCATCTGGATGTGTTCCTATGTGACCTGTGCTGGTTTCTACGGTCCTGCTCTGGCAGGGGGCTTGGACTCTATGATCTCTGAAGGTCTCTTCCAGCCCCTGACATCCTGTGGTCCGCACAGCCCTCGAGGTGCATGAGCTTCTCAATCACCAGAGCTTGTTTCTGCAGGCCAAGTGTCAGACAAACACTCCTCATCTCCTCACCATGTGAAGAGGCCACTATCTTCTTCCTTTCCTCCACGGTGGCCAGCCGTCTCCAGAGCGAGGGGTATCTCTTGTACAGGGAGCCCCGAAACATACGCAGGTAGTTCCCCACCTACAGGAAGGAAAGCAGAGGCATGGCCCAGCGCTCCAGCACGGCCTCCTGCTGTGCTCCAGGGAGCTGCAGCAGAAGCTGAAACAGATTCAGCTCCTTCTAAG
The DNA here is from genome assembly GCF_014839835.1 of Dryobates pubescens. Lineage (NCBI taxonomy): Eukaryota > Metazoa > Chordata > Aves > Piciformes > Picidae > Dryobates > Dryobates pubescens. The sequence continues at coordinate 966,736 of NC_071636.1, forward strand.
TCAAGAAGCACACAAAGCACAGGGAACAGCAGAGGGTTATGAAGATGATTAGGGGTCTGGAACACCTTTCGTGAAGCTGAGGGACTTGGGGCTTTTTAGGCTGGAAAAGCCTCTGGGAGTTCTTATCGATGCTGGTCAATACTTACAGGGTGGGAGCCAGGAGGATGGGGCCAGGCTTTTTTCAGTGGTGCCTAGTGACAGGCACAAACTGGAAGCCAGGAAGCTTCATCTAAACTTGACAAGGAAATTCTTCCCTTTTGAGGGGGGTGAAGAAAGGGAAGGGACTGCCCAAGCTGGTGGTGGAGTCTCCATCCCTGGAGCTATTCAAAGGCTGCTCTGGCAGAGGGGTTGGATGAGGTGATCTCCAGAGCTCCCTTCTAGCCCCTATCATTCTGTGAAGAGGAATCTCCCAAGAGGATTACTTGGCTGTCTTTCATGACAGACTGACTGCACTGTGTTTGGCATCATACAGCATCACAGCTTTCACAGCAAGCACAGCTTTTGCAGCAGCACAGAAGCCATCACTTTTATCAGCACTGACTTCAGTAGCCCAATTAGGGGGGGGAAAAAATCCCCCATTGATTGACAATAATCCCCTTAATAGGGGGGGAAATTCCATTCATTTTCCTGTATTCTGGAGCAGTCTGACCTTTGCTTCCTCAACTTGTGTTCCAGTGCACAGGGCTCAGGAGGACACCCAGCTGTCTCAGTTAGCACTTTACTTTGAGCCTCTGTGCCATCCAGACACTGGATACAAAGACAGCAAAAGCTGACAGCCTTGCAGTTTGGTTCAAATCCTCTGAACAGGTCAGAAGTGATCACTGCCAATAATCATCTTTCAAATTCGCTCAGCATCTCTAAACCACTTCTGCTCTGCCTGGCACAAGGTCCTCAGCTGTGCTGACAGCCACAGCAGGACTTGCTGAACCACAGAACTATTTCTAGACTCCAAAATACTCCTTTGGGTTTTTCCAGACTGGCAGTGCACTGTCAGACTGCCACACAATGAGGCTTTCATTCCTTGCTTGACAAGGTTCATTTTGATCCTAACACCTCCTTTTAGGTGTTTGCCAGGGAGGTGCTGGAAGCCTCATCCCTGGAGGTGTTTGCAGCCAGGCTGGATGTGGCTGTGAGCAACCTGCTGTAGTGTGAGGTGTCCCTGCCCATGGCAGGGGGGTTGCAACTGGATGATCCTTGGGGTCCCTTCCAACCCTAACAATTCTATGATTATTTTTTAATCCCATCTTTTGCTCTAGAGCACTCAACAGACAGAAATCAACAGATGAGGAAAGCAATCCTTTCCCCCTTGCCCTGTGCCTAGTCTGGTAATCTCACCAACGAGCTGACCACACTTAACAGATCTTCTTCCAGACTTTGCCTTTCACATGAGAGGGAGCCTTTAGCCCCTGCTCAACCTGGACAACTGGCAGCTGAACGTGTTGAGCCTTTCCTTGTTGCCATCAAGGCTTTTCTTCCAGTTTGCAACTGCGATCATCGCGCTGGCACCGAAGCACCAAGGCTTCTCGCTTCAACAGGCTGCTGCCCAGGGGGGCAGAGCAGGCTCCCCGCACACCCCCCGGGCGCTGGAACGCTGCACCCCCGGCGCTCGCTGGCGGCCGAAGAAGCTGCACCGGCTGCTCTCCGTGCGGTGGCTGCACACAAAAGGCCTAGGTGCGGGCTTCAGCACCTGCCGGCACGCGAAATAACCAAACCTCTCGGGGCGAAGGGGCTACAGGAACTGCTCACAGGGTTCGCGGTCGGGGAGCCGCGGGGCCTGGAACCGGGGGGGGCTCAGGCTGCCGATCCGGTCTCGTGTGCTGTCTGCAAGAGCCGCCCGCACCTGGGAGCGCTGCCGCCGGCAGGGCTGAGGCTGCCGGGCAGCGCTGAGCGCCCAGCCCCCGAGCCGAGCCCCGCCGCCCCCCGGCAGCGCCCGCAGGAGCGGGGCAGAGCAGAGCCGCGGGGGGTGGAAGGCCGCAACCCCTCACACCCCCCCCCCACACACACAGCTCCCCTGCTCCCCTTTCCCACCCTAAGCCCGGCTCCCCCGCAGCTCTCCCGTGCCCGCCCGGCGCCCCTCCGCTTGCCCCGGACCCGCTTCCCGCGCCCGGGGCCGCCGCTTGCCGGGCCGCACCTCGGAGCCGATCATATAGAACTCGCCGTCCTCCTCCAGCTGGAACTTGACGGGCTTTTGCCCGAAGGTCTTGCTCAGCGCCATCATCATCATGGTGGCGGCGGGCGAGGGGCGGCGGCAGGGCTCAGCAGCGTCCCGAGCGGGGCCTGAGGCACCGGCGGCGGCAGCAGGCAGCGGAGCGAGCACGGGCGGCGCCGCGGCCTACTCCAGGCCCTGCTCCGCGCATGCGCCGCAGCGCCCCCGCCCGGCGCCGGCTGGAGGAGGAGCGGCCTCGGGAGCAGCCCTTTAGCGGGGGGGATCGATTAGGAAAGAGCTTTCTTGGTGCCCCAGGAGCAGCCCTTTAGCGGGGGGGATCGATTAGGAAAGAGCTTTCTTGGTGCCCCAGGAGCAGCCCTTTAGCGGGGGGGTCGCGTCGGAAAGAGCTTTCTTGGTGCCCCAGGAGCAGCCCTTTAGCGGGGGGGATCGATTAGGAAAGAGCTTTCTTGGTGCCCCAGGAGCAGCCCTTTAGCGGGGGGGAGTCGCTTAGGAAAGAGCTTTATTGGTGCCCCACAAGCAGCCCTGTATCGGGGGGAGAGTCGCTTAGGAAAGAGCTTTATTGGTGCCCCACAAGCAGCCCTTTAGCGGGGGGGAGTCGCTTAGGAAAGAGCTTTCTTAGTGCCCCAGGAGCAGCCCTTTAGCGGGGGGGAGTCGCTTAGGAAAGAGCTTTATTGGTGCCCCACAAGCAGCCCTGTATCGGGGGGGAGTCGCTTAGGAAAGAGCTTTATTGGTGCCCCACAAGCAGCCCTGTAACGGGGGGAGAGTCGCTTAGGAGAGAGCTTTATTGGCGGACATAAATACAGAGGCAGCGCTCGCACGCTGGCACGGACACGCGTGGGAACGGCGGCAGAGCCGCGCCCGCTCTGCGCGCACCGACCGCGGCGCTCACCGGCGGCCGGCACCGCACACACCCCCACCCCTCCCCTCCCTTCTCTCCTGCCCTCTCCCATGCCCGGCCGGGGCACTGGGGACCCGGGCAGCTGCGCTGTCCCCCAGCCGCTCACCCGAGGCGGGGAACGGCGAGGGACACACGGGGCCGGTTGAAAAAGTGAAAAGGGAAGAATCTGGCCGCAGCCCTGTTGAGTTCTTTGGCACTGGGTGATGTAGCCTGGAGGGGTGTGCAAGGAGCCAGAGTGGGGCTGCACCCGGTGAGCGGCGGGGCGAGACCGGCCGGTGCAGCGGTGAGCAAGCCAGGGTGGGGACCCGAACTCGGACCGAGCACGGGAAGCGACGGGGCAGTGTCCAGCACTGGCACCCAGCACCGTGGGAGGAAGGGGGCCCCTTGTCTATGTACAGATGGGTATAAAACCCTAAGGCATACCAGTGATACAACATCAAAGCGGGACTAAGGCTGCGGTAGGGTCCTGGCCGTCACCGGTGCAGCCCCGGTGCGGCGACCCTGGCAGCAGCCGCACGTCTGCGTTCCTCCGCGGGTACAGTCAGTGTCCTTCAAAGGCCCTGGCTAAGGCTGAGGGAGGTGGTCTCACTGGAAGCCCTCCTCCCAGGCCGAGGTCTGGAGCAGCAAAGGGCTGCTGGTGTCGGCTATGTAAACATAGGAAATGCTGTCAGATCAGTTCTGCAGGGTGGGGTCCAGGTTAGGCAGGAGAGTGATCCCATTCCAGGCTGGCTTGATGGCTTTTGGGATGCTATTGCTGGAAGAGCATGGCCACACAAACGTTTAAGTGGCTGCTCTTGCCTGCAAAGAACATGGCAGATGCTTTTAGCAACTGAAGCTGGGGCTGCTGGAACTTGAAAGGAGCAAAATCTTTGTCACTTGTTACGACAGACACACGTTGTGTCAGATGGTGAGCCTGGAAGGAAGCCAGGAATGGCAGAGAGAAGCCCCTGTATGGCTGCTGGAGGTAAGGGTGATGCAAGAGGAGCGTGGAGGACACAGGCATCCCCCTCATCTGAAGGCATTGGAGACAGGTGTACAGCTGAAGAAGTCCTGGCTGATCTGGCGTGGGAAGCCCTCCAGCACTTTCACCTGGACTGGATCAAACTTCCAGTAATCTCGGCCCCTCAGGAAATAGGCAAAACCTGTAGGTGAGAGAGGAAAGATGAGGAGAGGCAGAGCTGGCACAGCTCAGAGCTCTTTGCTAGCATTCTCGGTCAGAGGTTTGAATTCCCTCTATCAGACAACTGTTGATTGTTGTATTTAATAACAACCAAACTTCTTGCTTTCAGGGGAGAAGCCTCAGTTCCCTACCCACTGGGACGGAGCTGCCTCTCTCTCTCTGCCATGTGCTATGGCTGGGCAATGTCTGCTACTACCAAATACCTAAATCTGCCCAGTTCTTCCATCAGGGCAGTGGTGCCAGTCTGAGTGCCCACCCCAGGGCAGGCTGTGTCCCTGCTGCACTGACCAAACTCATCCTGAAAAGCTGCATCAATCTCCTGCGGGACGCCGCGCCAGTCAGCCATGGTCCGGGGGTAGATGTTGTCCACCTGGCGGGTGTGAGGGTTGAAGCGCCAGTAGTTGCCTCCACTGAAGATGTAGATCTTGTTCTTCTCAGCCCCCCACACTAGAGCTGCCTGCACAGGGGATGCAGGGAGGCCCAGCTCCGTGATTGGGGTGGGACCAGATACCCGTCTCTCACCGTCGTAAATCCAGTACTGGGAATCTGGCAAAGAGATGAAAAAAGGCAGACGAGGAGTGAGAAGCATTTTGGTGCCTGGTAATCTGGCAGTATCTGTGCAACTGGAGCTGGTGCCTTGGCACAGCTCCCTCAGGAAGCTGTGCCTGAGAGTCAGAAACCCCACCAGTGTCAGTGACCCAACGTGCCACCAGCGTGAGGAGCTGACTTCCCACTTCGGTCGACCCCAGGGGTGTCTCTGGTGGGATGAGGAGGACCAGGTCTGCTCGTGGGAGTTCTAATAAAAGGCTTGGCTGGAGGCCCCAGCCTCTGCCCTGCAAACTCAGTGCCTGGAAGAGAACATAAGTGGGCATGCAGAGGCATAGAGGGGGCATGTGGCTGTAAAGGAGCAAGCTACAGAAACCAGCAAGGGGTTGCCAAGCTGAAGTCGAGACTGGAAGCACATTTCCAGATTAGATTGAAATGGGAATCTCAGTAATTAGCCTAAGGCTTGTGATACTTTCCCTTTATCTCATTTCAGCTCGTGCTAGGAGCCTGCCCATCTTAGCCCTGTAAGTCCCTGCATGGGGGTCAGGTGCTCAGCAACCTGTGCAGGGGCACTGCTGGCAGAGCCACGCAGTGTGCTGCTGGTACCTTGGTGTCACAGGGCACAGGGAGGGCATGCACACCCACAGCATGTGGGTGCCTCTCCCATTCTGCACCCCTACACTTGGAGCAGTAAAGAAAACAGTGGAGCTGAAATTGAGTTTATTGCTAGCCTTGAACTCCAGCAGTGGCCAGAGTGACGGGCTTTAATCTCTGTGGTGGCTGGAGGTTGCCTGGCTCTCTACCACAGGCTCCCTGCAGGCTCATTCAGTCTCAAGGTTTTGGAGAAGCTCCACATCCAGGTCCCTGAGGAGCAGAGAAGACCACATCCATTGCCTGAGCAGGGCCTTGGGGCACAGGCAAGGGAGTTTCACAACTGGTGAAGCTGCCTGGGGCTTCTGGCTCAGCGCTTCCCAGAACAGCTGGGAGATGGAGCAAGTGTTTCCTTCCTCCTCTGCCAGCAGCAGTGCCAGGGCAAAGGCTCAAAACAAACCTTTGTGTTCCTGAGGAGGAGAATGGGATTGTTGTGGCTGTGTCTAAAATAAAAGTGACCCTCCTTCTCTCTTTCCCTCTCAAAACCTGCTAAAAAGCTTCCACAGAGATGAAAACCGCTAGTAAGAATCACAGAATCAGTAAGGTTGGAAGAGACCTCAAAGATCATCAAGTCCAACCTGCCACCCAAGACCTCAAGACCCTCCAATCCCCTCTTGAACACCTCCAGGGACAGTGAGTGACTCCACCACCTCCCTGGGCAGCACATCCCAATGGCCAATTTCTCTTTCTGGGAAGAACTTTCTCCTCACCTTGAGCCTAAACTTCCCCTGGTGCAGCTTGAGACTGTGTCCTCTTGTTCTGGTGCTGCTTGCCTGGGAGAAGAGACCAACCCCCACCTGGCTACAACCTCCCTTCAGGTAGCTGCAGACAGCAAGAAGGTCTCCCCTGAGCCTCCTCTTCTCCAGGCTAAGCAACCCCAGCTCCCTCAGCAAATGAGGGTCACGGGATTGCCGAGGAAGGCACAGAAAAGCTCATCCTCCCAGGAACTTGTTGGGTCCTGAATATCCTGAAGTGAGGGAGCTGCATTTCCAGGCTGTCTGATCGTGGTCCAACTCTTTCTTACCTTGGAAGAACCAGATATTGCCCAGAGGGTCCTCGAAGGTGGCATCGACAGAGCTGGGGATCCCCTGCCAGTGGCGCGAGGCCAGAGCTGGGTAGCCGTCCTGCAGCTTCCCGGCCCGCAGCCGCCACACGTAGCGAGACTTGAAGAAGAAGAGCTCCCCTCGGATGGTGGCCGCCGCGTCGAAGGCTGCGCCGCAGGCCTGGGGCTGCGCCGGCTGCCAAGGCACGGCCGGTCAGCCCCCCGCGCCGCTGGCAGCCGCCCCTCCTCGCCCAGGCTGCGGCCAGGCAACCCTCCTGCCTTCAGCCGCTCCGGGTTTGGGCGCCTGCTGCCCACACATCCCCTCCCCACGCGGCCCAGGCTGGGTGGCGGTGCCAGCCGTGGGGCGCGGACCCAGGCTTAGCAGCGCAGCGGGTGGAAGGCGCCAGGTGTAAGCCTGCTGCTGGCCTCCCAGCTGCGGCGTTCGAGGGCAAGCTGTGCACTCACCTCCACGTTGGTGATCTCGTTTGTTTCAAGGTCTGGCTGGGGGAGCTCTGCCGGCTGAGTTGGGGTTGGGTCGGGCTCCGGTTTGGGTTTCCCGTAGAGGTACTGGATGCCCTGCTTGTCGTCCTCGCTCAGGCTGAGCGGGTAGCGGAAGATGTAGAAAGGAGACATCAGGGACTTGGAGACAGCCGTGTGCTGCAGGCCCAGGACGTGGCCAAACTCATGAGCAGCCACTTGCAGGAGGTCAGTGCCTGCAAAGGGAAGAGGTGGGAGAGGTTTGGGCTGCTTGTGTGCCGTGGGCAAGGCACACCTGCCGAGCAGACACCTGCCTCGGGCTCACTTCTACCCACTACCAGCCCCTGACGACGCACTGGGGTGTGGGAGCCTAACACAAGAGAAACCTCCCTCCACCACGGTGCTCCCAGCTTGTTATTCCCAGGCTTTATATGTGTTATTTCACTCCTTTCTGTCTGCTTTTTTAGGCAGCCAAAGAGCACAGCTAAGGGATCCACTGGTGCAGGAGCACTGTGAGGGAATTCATGCACTCGGGGGTTAGCCTGGGCATGTTGATAATCTGTGAATCCATCACTCCTGCATTTCATCAGCTACCAGGAAGAGAACTTTCCTTTGTGCTTTTGGGAGGGAGAAGTTTGCACAGCCTGGCCCATAGATGGAGGTGATGGGTGGTGAGGTCGGGGGTTTGTCCACCCAGCAGTTTCTGGCTGCAGCCACCGGGTATCAGGTCCCGTTTAGATCACCTCCAGGGTGGAAGACAGACTCAGCAAGGGAGCAAACCTTGCTGACGGCTGTTGCCTCGCAGACAGCAGAGGGAGCTCATTTCTTGTGTGTGGCTCACGTCTAGAAGCTGACATTCAGGAATAAATCTATCCAAAATGATCCAGTGTCAGGGCCTGGCCCTTCACCAGGTTCAAGAAGATTTATGGGAGAGCATGAAATACATGACCTGGAGCACCTAGGAGAGAGGGGGGAGGGAGTGCAGGGGGAAGTGGCTCTCAGTGTACAAAAACGTGTCATCTGGCAGGTGGTCTTCAGCTTTCTGTGGCTCCTTTTTTGAAGCTGGTAAATTCCAGGGCAAGCTGGAAGTGAAGGCATACTAAGCAGCGGAGCCTGTGAGCAGAGGCTGTTTGTTGACAAGTCCAAACATATTCATTCCCTTGCCTTCAGCCAGAAATCCTCCAAGACAGAGCCCAAGTGATGAGAAAGGCAGGGCTGGGAGTCAGCCAGCCGTGCTGCTCCAGGCAGGATTTCCCTGCAGGGTCACTCTTCAGCACCAGGATGGGACAGGACAAGGGAGGAAGACCTGGGAAGGGTGGAGGGGAAGGTGAGCCTCTGCCTTCCTCTGCTGCTGGTCAGCTGGATGTCGAAGCGCTGAATTTGCACGGCACTGACCCGATTAAATCAACACATGTAGGTCAGCTGAGAAAGAGATTTCTGTGTCAGTGATTTATTACAAACTTTCAGACACTTGTGTTTAGCTTGGCAGGCTCCTCACTTGATGCTTTCCAGTGTTGGCAGATCAGCTGTGCTATTGTCAGATTATCCAGGGGAGGTGAACTACGGCGTGCCTGCAGGAGCTGCGCCGGAGACCATCCCTGTGTCCTTCACAGAAGGTCCTCCACGTGGAATCCCACTGCCTGCACGGCTCTGGGGTCACCCCAGGGCACCCCTTAGCCCTCCTTGTACTTCTGCTCCCCCCTCTGTGAAACGAGGCTAAAGATTTCCCCATCGCCCTGCGAGCTGAGTCAAGGGTTTATCCATGTTTACATCGTAAAGCTCTTTTCAGCACATTAAAGGGCAATTAGCCTCAAAGAGCTTTTACAGCATTTATTTATGGAAGACGTGGTGGGGAGGCCATGGGGCAGGGCTGGACTCTGAGGGGAGCTGCCAGCCATTTGCAGTTCCTGGTTTGCCTCGCACACTCTTGGTGGGAGAATGGAGGAAACTCTTCCAACCACGCAGGCAGCCCTGACAGAGCATGAGAAGGCAGAGCCCACCCTTCTCTCAGGAGCAAAACCACTTCTGCAGGGAGCTCTGCTGCTCTGTGTTTCTCGGTTTGGACATCAACACAAGCAGAGACACAGTGGTCCTGTGTCCCATGCAGAGTCAGGTTGGTGTACAGCTGGTGGAAGCCTCATCCCTGGAGGTTTTGAAGGCCAGGCTGGATGTGGCTGTGAGCAACCTGCTGTGGTGTGAGGTGTCCCTGCCCATGGCAGGGGGTTGGAACTGGATGAGCCTTGAGGTCCTTTCCAACCCTGACAATTCTGTGATTCTGTGTTGTGGGCTTTGGTGGAGTCCCTCTGAGCCCTGAACACTGAGGTGGGCAAAATGGTTGGGAGACCCTGGAGAGGCAAGGATTTAACTTTGGGCATTGTGATTGTTTCTTTGTCCCTGCAGATAAGAACTGGGAAGGAGGAGGAGGGGCTGATGTGGGTCTTCCAGAAACTCATGTTTGGGGCACTGATCCAGATGGTCTCAGGCAGTACTGCAGTATCTCATGAGATATTGTGACACCAGACCCTGAGTGCCCAAGCAGAGAGCTACCAGATTGGATCTATTATTAGCAAAAAGGCAAAAAACAGCGGGGGGAGGGGGGGAAAGAGCCTTGATGTGACATTGTTTATGGTCAGAGCATTCCCAGGCCACAGGGACAGAGCTGGAGCCTGGGTGGTTTCCCTTTATGGACTTGTCTGGGGGCAGATGGTGAACAGTGTGTGCAAGGATTGGGGCTGAGGCTGCACTCGGGAAGACAACTGCCTCAGCCAGTGCTTGAACCTCAGCTTCCCTTCATCTTTCCCCTGATTCATTCTAATGGCTCCTGCCAATGCTAGGTGCAATTCCCAAGTGGCAGGGCACGTGGCTGGACAGAGGAGCCCAGGGGGAGCCCACCAGAGCCCTGATGCCAGGCACAGGCTTTGGCTTTGCTGTGGCTGAAGGACATCAAGAAAAGACCAGAACACTAACAGTAGGCTTGTAGGTGATGGGAGGTGCCTGCTGCCTCTCGCTTTGGCAGGGCCCTGGTGCACACCACCATGGAATCATTTGCAAGCACACTGAGGAGCATCCTGGAGCATGCACAGCTGCCCCCCCAAGCAGTACCATACCCAGGTTGTTCCCAATCGTCCAGGTCTCATCGTAGTCAAAGTGGACATCTCCTTCCCGGTGTGTCTTGGGGAAGAAGGCATGGGCCAGGATCCCTCCAGGCCCGTCAAAGGGCAAGTTGTCTCCGTGCCAGTACCTGCAGGGAAGACACGTGGCACCTCAGGCAAAGGGCTGTGTGCCTCCACTCAACTAAGGTGGGGAGCCACGGGCAGGGGGCAGCAGCTCTCACTCCCACTAGCTCAGATCAAGTGCTCAGAGCCCTTCTGATTGCCACAACCCCCTTCTGGATCAGGTCACTGAGGAAGCAGAGCTCAGTCACACCAAGCCCTCAGGAATTCATGTTTTCTCAGGGGTGTTTCCCTCCTCCCTCTGTTCAGCTTCCAGTCCAAAGCTGACCCTGGAGCCTAAAGAATTAAGGAACTGACTGCTGAGGCCAAGATGAAGTCGAAGTAGCTGAGTGGTGGGGGGACATGGAAGGGCAGCCAGCAGCAAATCCAGGCAAACCCTCAGCTCCTCACTCAAGCCAAGCCCACTGTTGACTAATGAAGGAAAGCCATGAGAGATGTGACCACTTCAGAGAGCTGAGGGAAGCACAGGCAAATACACAGCATGCAAATCACATCACTGCTTGGATGGGCTCCACTGCCTCTATTAGTTCTGTGTGAGCACGCAGCAGAGGGAAGTCTTTGCCCCCTCAGTATTTTGCCAAAGTTAGTTTCAGGCCAGGAGCCAAGATTAATTTAGCCAAGAAACTATATTTGTCTTTCAGCAGACAGTTTTGTTGTTCAGTCAGGGGACAGGATGGAGGACCTGAAGATGGAAAGTCAAAACAAACACTTAGGAAAACAGCCTGTGGGCAGAGAAATGTAAATGTACCAGGAAAATTAATGAATGATCAGACAGGGCACTGTGCACAGCCAGCACGGAACAGCTGCTCTTACACCAAGCAGCCCACAGCTGGCAGGAGAAAAAATGAAAAAAGAAAAAGAAAAAGAAAAAGAAAAAGAAAGGAGAAAAGAAAAGAGAAAAGAAAAGAAAAGAGAAAAGAAAAGAGAAAAGAAAAGAAAAGAAAAGAAAAGAGAAAAGAAAAGAAAAGAAAAGAAAAGAAAAGAAAAGAAAAGAAAAGAAAAGAGAAAAGAAAATAAAAGATAAAAGAAAAGAAAAGAGAAAAGAAAAGAAAAGAGAAAAGAAAAGAAAGAAAAGAAAGAAAAGAAAAGAAAAAAAGAGAAAAGAGAGAAAAAGGGGAAAGAAAATAGGGAAAGAAAAAAGGAAAATAAATAAAGAAAATAAAGGAAAAAGAAGAAAAAATGAAAACTAAAAAAAAAGGGAAAGAAAAAAAAAAGAAAAAGGAAAAGAATGGAAAAAAAGAAAAGACAATAAAAAAGGAGAGAAGAAAGAGAAACCAACATCCCATGCAGGCTATGAGCCTCCATGAAATGCCTGGGTTGTGTGCTGGCTGCTCTCTGCTCTGCTTGGAGGCTTGGGGGTCTTGTGTGTGAGGCTGCCCCAGGGGGAGGCTGCTGCTTGTCCTTCCCCCCCCCCCCCAATGCTCACCTTGTGAAATCGATGACGATGTCAGCCCGTCCCTCCTGCACCTCGGTGAAGGTCAGCGGGGTCACATCGCTCCAGACTTTCAAAGCCTCCTCGATGGTCCTCCTCACTTTAGCTTTTACAAGTTGCCATGGGAACCTGATAATTCTGAAAGGCAACAAGGCAGTGGAAGAGGAGAGCTCAGCCGCTGTCCCGTGGGCGCTGCTGCCCTTCAGACGCCAGCTGTAGGATCGGGGTCGCCAGGGCTGCCCCTCCCTCCGCACCAGGACATCTCCAATCCGTACGAGCGCTGCTCTGCCACCCTCTGCCCAGCAAGATAAATCCCAGCAGTGCTGAAACTCTCTCGCTGCTGGACCCGGAGGGAGCTTTCCGGGAGGGCTTTGTGTTTTCCTGGTGTGAAGTGCTGTGACATTTCCTGAGCCTGCCCCCCGCAGAGGGTGCCTGGGAGGGGTGGGATGTGATTTCTCCAGGTGTCTCTGGAAACCTGGGCTGGCTCAGAGCAGCTGCTGCCTCTTCTGCCCTCCTCTAACAAGCAGGCTGTAAGGTCTGCCTCAGAGGGAGCTCCCTTCCCCTTCCACTGACACTGGTGGGGTGTGTTCCTCTCTGCTGTGTTCTTAACACTGCTGAACAGAAGGAAAAAGAAAAGGAAGATGCCTTTTCATTACCCACAGCCCCCTACCGCTGCGAGGAACTGTCTCCTGCCTTTGCTTAGCTACAAAGATGATTTCCATGCTGTCAAGGTCCATATGAGTGTGCTCAGTTCTCCACTCATGCCCCTGTGGGGAGGCAGCACAACGCTCCTCAAGCCTGTCAAGCAGATGCTCAACGGAGAAGGTGTGAGGTGATTCCTGCAAACCTTGCCCCTGCAGCCGTGTTTATGGCAAGATCAACAGCAGCTGAGCAAAGAGCTCTTCTTAACATAAACTGTGAGGTGAGCCCACGGCGGGGTGGCTCTGGGGGCAAAGGCACAGCAGGAGAGGGGCTGCTGCCGGAGGCTGTCAGGGGGTTGATGCAGGGGAAAACAGGGGGGGTGCCGCTGCGGGACAGACGGACAGAGCGGGGCTGCAGTGGCTGTCTGGAATGTGTGTGGGCAGCGGGGACAGGCAGCTGCGTGCGTGAGGGGATGTGGAGGTGCTGGGTGCGACCCTGCTGGCGGCTCAGCCTGTGGCCCCTTTGGCTGCCCTCCAGCTTTTGTGGTCACGTCAGAGTGCGCTGTGCTCCAGGCAACATCAGGCTGAGAGGTCTGGGGAGGGAGAAGCGAATCAGCCTGACTCCCGTTCGGGCCTCCCTTACTTGTAGGTGAGGTCGGTTTTGTCCCAGCGCCCGCCGGAGAGGACGAACCGCTTCTGCCGGTTCCGCCCGTTCTGGCCATCCGGCAGCACCGGCAGGTCCGGCACACCGCAGCGGGGCGGGTTCCAGCGCGCCGCCTGCTCCTCCACAGCCCTCGGGAAGCCCTTGGCAGGCCCACCGGTCCCCACCGCATTCATCAAGGACGACAGCCAATGACTCTGCTCCTTCCAGGTGTGATGCTTTCGGGACACGTCCTAAAAGGGAAGAGCAAAGCTGTGACCTCAGTGTCCGCGAAGAGACGTCCTGATCCCGGCGGCTAATGCCTGCCCACTGCGGTCCTGCAGGGACGAGTTCCACCTCTGCCCGGGGCTGTTCCCTGCTGCTAGGCTACAAACTGCTCCCCACAAGCATCCTCCGTTCCTTGGGCTCCGCTGCTCCAAGGCCAGGTCACACCTGGTGAGGCACTGTCATGCCATGGCACCCCCCGAGCACTGGGCTATTTTTGTCCCACTTTGCCTTGGCAGCCGGCCGGCAGGAAATGCTTTTGCAAGCTGTGGATGAGAACCAGACCCTTCAAGAATGAAGCAGATCACTAGGGACTAAATTCTCCCCCTTTGCCACACAACCTTTATTCCCTCCTGGCCCTGGGTAGAGGTGACACTAGTGGGAAGAAGTCTTGACTCCCCAGCACACTTGTGTTCCTCATTGATGCTTCCATGGTGTCTCCTTACTGTCCTGGCATGGTGAGCAGGCTCTCAGTGCAGTTAGGGGACATTGCAAGCTGGAGAGCAGGACACAGGGGTCTGGGGAGTGACTGAAGCCAGCCCATGATGCAGAGAGCAATAGGCACTGTCCCTCCAGCCCCTATCACTGCCTGAGGAAGGGACAGGACCATACCCCCTTGCCTCACTGACTTTGCTTGGGGATAAGATCACCTGAGCACTGCCACACTCAGCTGGAAAAACACAATTCCTCTTGGCAACATGAATCAATGCTCATTAGCTGAGTTCCTCTGGTTGCCCCCAGGTGACAGCAGGACTATGGGATCAGTATGAAACATGAGCCAAGTGAGGTACGTGGAGCAAGAGACACTTGGTCCCCACATCACCATGCTGCCCAAGCCAGAGGTCCAAACACAGACAATGAAACCTGATCGTGTGCAGGACAAAGGTCAAGGTGCTGGGGATGCAGCAGTGCCACATCTCGTCTTGGACAGGCAGGCTCCATCCCACAGGGCTCCAGAGGAAGGACCCAGGGTGTAGGGGTCCCCTTCCTTCCCATGCAGAGAGCTGCCTTCTTCCAGGCCAGCTGTCCTGGCTGCCCTGCTGGGGACACGAAGCTCAGGATGGCAGGATGCCAGAGGTGCCATGATGCTGTGTAATCTGCGTGCTGCCACCGCTCTGCTGCCCACAATGAAGCCATTCATGCAGGCTGGGAGGAAGTGTGAAGCCCTTGGCACTAATTCCACAACCAAGCTCCTGGCAGTGCCTCTGAGCTGCACACAGATGGACAAAGGAGCCAGGGAGCTCCCACAAGGTGCAGTTGAGGTGTCCAACATTTCATGTGTCTGCTACCACTGCTGGCTTGTCCTCCCCAGCCAGCTAGACACTCCTGGTGGCTTGGCACTTGCCAGCCTTTGCCTCAGAAACCATCAGCCCAGTCCTGGTGTCCCAGTGCACTTTCACACACCATGGGAACTGCACCATCAACACCTGCAAACAGAGGAAGCTGCTTCACACCCTGAACAGCAAAGCCTACCCAAGCCACCAGCCATCCAGTGGTTTAGTGGCAGGAGGGGGCACAGGCTGGGCTGTCCCAGGGGAGCCTGCACCAGGCTGCTCCTGCTGCCTGCTGGAGCCCTGCCAGGCCGGAGGTACCTGCCTGTCTAAGAGGAGATGTCTAAGAGCCACCTGGCACCCTGCCTGGGCTGGCAGATATTGCCTGTGAAGGACAGCTGGCAGGAGGAGCTGATAAAGTTCATGTCCTGGCCAGCACCTTGATCCCAGCCCCACTGAGACTCTGCCAAGTGGTGTCACCGAAGCCCAGCCTGGCTGTACTCAAGAGCCTGCCACCCAAGGACTTGGGCTGACGAATGTGTCTGGTTTCCCAGGACCAGGAGGTGCAGGCACATGGGGAGAGTGGAGATGGACCCTGTGGAAAGGCCTCACTGTGAAACTGGGAGCACTGGGAAACCCTCAGGAGCTGCCCATGCAGGTGAGAGGGCTGAGGCTGACCCAGATAGGTTTACTCCTGTTGCTTTGGTTTGGGCTGTGTTAGGCACAGCCCCCAGTCCCCCAGCAAAGCCAGCTGTTGCCTTACCAGCTGGGGGCACTGGCATAGACTGGACATGAGCACTCTCCCCTGAGCAGGAGCAGAGAGAGGAGGAACTGCTTGTTTCCTTCTCACTCTGAGGGACCCCACATTCAGAGGCAGACCAGGGGCAGATTTTTCTCTCCCCTCTTCAGTTAGCTCAAGGCTAGTGGCATGAATCCCAGCTGCCAGCCAAGCCCCACCTTGCCCTAGGCAGCACCCTCCCTGCTCCTGCCTGTCCTCTGCCAAAGAGCTGACCTTAGGAGGGGACACAGCATGGCCCTGCAAACTCCTTCTGTGTGGAGGCAGGAGGCAAGACCTGCCCGGCGTGCCCGCTGTGCCCCGCACAAGCAGAGGCTCTCTCCCTGTCGTCACTGCGCTGCCATGAACACCATGGCAGGAAAGGGCTGGAAAATGCCACTGCAGGCACAGCCTGCAAGGGGAAATGTGACAGAAACCACTTTGCCAAACAATGCTCAGGAGATACGTCAGGCTGGAGATTCTGATCTCCTTGGCTGGACACACCTCGCTGGAGGCACTTCCCAAGGCTTAGATAATGTCCTCTCGCTTAAGGTTGCATCCTGCCCACCTGGCACTGAAGCCACCCTCTCCCTGCTTTGTTCTCCCAGCTGTGGTGTAATGCCCCAGCTGTATGCTCAGGGGTTTGCTTAAGGCTGTGCTGCTGCTGAATCTGGTACAGACCTGTAAAGAGAGGATGAGGTGGGCACTGGCTGCTGGTAGCTGCCAAGGCATCCCCACTCCTCTCATCCCACCACCAGAGGCAGAAGGATTACTGAAGACAAAAGCCAAGGGACATCCCTGCAGCCCAGGGCAGGCATTCAGACTGGCTAAGTGCAGAGCTGGATCTGAGCCTCTGTCTGAGTGTGTGCAGCCAGATGCACTGCCATCAGGGGTGGCTGCTGGGCATGGGGACAGTTTAGCCAAGGGAGGAGGCCAGGGCTTTGTGATGGAGACGGAGCAGCAAAGTGTTCGCACAGCAGGAGCACAGAGTGGCTGCCAGGCCTGAAGCTAGGGACTGAGGGCAGTGAGGACAGCAGAGGAGCAAAGCTGTACATGAGGAAGGCCATGCTGCAGGCTGGCCACAGCTCCTTGGAAAGAAAGTGCCTTTTCCTGCAGCTTAGTGATTGAAAGGCTGAGAGGGAACAGAAGGGAAACAACAGATCCCATGGGAGAGCAGAAACCACAGCAGAGGTTTCTGACTGCCAACTCAGTTCTTCACAGCTTTATCAGCCCTCAAGTGTTGTGATACAACAGCCATCACTTATGGGTCTGCCTGGACCAGATGAACACCAGCCAAGCTTCCCAGGAAGTATCCCAGCCACCCCAAGGAGCCAGAAGCATCTTTAACCTTATTGTGTCGAGCAGCACTTGCCCTCCAGAGCTTCCCAGGAGGAGAAGCAGCTGGGGCAGTGGTGCAGATGACCTCTGGAGTGAGGCCAGAACCTGGTACTTGACAAACCCAGTGCCCTCCTCTGCCTGAGTCCACCCTGTGCTGCCTGCCCTGAACTTAAACTTGTCTCCTCTGTAGTGCACCTAATTACCTGGGCTCCTGTCTGCTTCTTCAGCACAGACATGAAAGGAGATCCCCCCTCCCTGTCAGACAGGAGTGACTGGACAAGTTGCTACATGAACCTCATCAGTCTTGGATACTTCCCTTGGCACTGGGGGCTGTTTCCTTTTCTGCTAGGGCATGGGCTCATGGGCATTCTTGCCACCTCCCTATCCCTTCTGCTGCTGCTTTTCCATTTCTCCCTGCTTTTTCCTTCTGTTACTCAGTGTTTGTCGAGGCTCCAGGGCTTGCTGCCTCTGTGGCCAGTAGCATTATCCAACTCCTACCTGTAAGCCTCCACCTCGAAGCACTCCTGCCTTCAGTTCAGCAGGTGGGGAAGGAAAGCAGTGATGCTTTCTCCTGCAGGTTCTCATGTAAGACAGTTCTCTCACCCCATTCCAGTCTGCTGTGGGGTGGCTGTGCCCCCCAGGGGCTCTGCACCCCCTTAACAGCCTGTAGCAATGTTCCTGCCTGTGATCAGCACAGAGTACCATGGCTGGCTTCCTGGCCAGCCTGCCTCTCAGCCCAGCATGGAGTTGCAGGGATTGGACTTGGATGTGCAGCTACAGCTGATGGTCAGTGGTAAAACCGAAGCCAGCCCCATTCTAGTCAGGTTCTGTCCCAGAAGCAGGCTGCTCTCAGGAGGTCCTAATGCTGCAGCTGAAATTTCAGGGCAGAAATAAGTTATGTCTGTGATCTGGCCAGACCTGGGTCAAGGCTTTGTTAGTGCAAACAATGCCTAGGCAAAGCCTCCAGGTTTATCTTGCCTCCCCCAGAACAAGCCAGAGCCTCACAAGCCCTCTAACTATGAATCCTTTGCTTACACTAAATACTTCTGCTACAGGACTGGCCCTGCATACTCAGTTGGAGGTTGCTCTCTGCTTGCTTCCCATACTCCATGGCACCATCAGGCACTACCTCCTGGGGCCTGACAGTTTGTTTCCAGATTGTTTGGTGGTAGTTGTTGTTGGCAACCAGAGAAGAAAAATGTTTATTTTTCCTAAGCAATGTGGAACATGAAACATGATGGACTGCAAATGGTTTTGCCCACAGAGAGAAAGAGAAGGCCCAGGCTCTGATGTAAAAAGAGAAGGCAAATGAATAAACACTGCAGGACTATTTTGATTATCAGACACTTTAATTACATGACAGTTTGTGAGTCTAGTCCATCAACAACACCACCACCAAGCTGCTGGTGTCACCCAAGCAACAGTTTGCCAGAAGCAGGAGTACAAAGCAAACAAGCCCCAGGATGCTGGGATAGCAAAAGGTTTCAAAAGCCTTTGTGACCTAGAAATCCCCTTGGAACCAGGCAGCTGCTCTAGGATGCAGCACACTCCAGGCAGAGGAGGAAGGAGGTTGAGACATTTCATTCTTGTGCAATCCCATCCAAGCTCGGGTGAGCAATGAGCTACCAGTGCCCAGCCCCAATACAACAGCCAGGACTTCTCCCACCTGGCACAGTGCAGCCCCCTCCAGAGCTACAGAGGGATGACCTACCATTAAGAAGCACATTCTGCTCAGATGGGATCTCCCAACCCAGGAGACAAGCACTGTCTCCCTGCCCACCCTCCTGGAGCTGTCTGGGAGGGGCTGCCCCCCACTACTTTTCACACAGCCACCTTTGTGAGATGGTAATGGCTCTCTCCTGCACAAATCCCACTACAAGGAGGGAGGTCTGATCACCTCTCCATCCTTGTGGGTCTCCTCTGCAGCAGGATCTCAGCAGGCCTCTAAAAACACATCTGTGGCCTCCAGTGAAACCCTGCAGTGCTCTGCTTTTCCTTTGGCTGTGCAGCCATGGCAGACTCAGCAGTTCATGTTACAGGCTCAGCCATCCCCAGGGTGAGAGTATCCAGGAGCCCTTCATTTACCTGTCTGTGTGCTGGGGATTGGTGGAAGAGAGCTGACAGCATCTCTGGTGTGAAAATTCTCCTCAGGACTATGTTTTTCCCATGGAAGCTTCTTTTTAAACCAGACCTACACAGTGCACATCCTCCTCTGCTGAGGAATCAGTGGTGCCAGGGCAGGATATGCATGGGGGGGAAGCATGAGCTGGGGTGGGGGGGATCCTCCCCACGGCCCTCTGCTCCTCCCTGCTCCCTCTTGCCTCTCCAGCCCGCTTTGCCAGCTGCACACCTTGAGTCTTGCCACACTGCAGGCTGGGCTTGAGCGTTGCATGTGAAAGCACAAACCCACAACGCCGCTGGAGAATAACTGCTTACATGTGTCTTTAGTCCCTCCCGGAGCAGAGGATAAACACGCCTAAAATTACCCCAGCGCTCGCTGCTGTGCTGGAGCAGCCAAAGCAAGGAGTGCAAATCCAAGCCTTCCTGCGGCGGCAGCTGCCGGAGCCCCGGGCGAGGCGGGCAGGCAGGCAGCCTCCCCGGCTCCCGGGCACCGCGCTTCCAGCGGGGAGCCTGCCGGCTGCGGGGTGAGAGCCGAGGATACAGCTCCCGAGGGACTACGCTGGGAAGGTGCCTGCCGCTTCTCCGCAGAGAGAGAGAGTTTCCCAGCAAAGGGACTGGCTCTGATTTCCCAGAGGAGCCGAGAGCAACGCAGGAATTCGGTGTCTGCGCCTGCACTGCCCCGAGGACTGCGGAGCTTTTGTTCTCGAGGTTTTGCAGCGGACACCGGGCACAGCCTCTGCTCTGCTCTCAGGGTTCTGTTCCTTTCTTTCGGAGCTAATGTAAAGGGGAAGGAGAGCCGCAGGGTTTGCTACGAAGAACACAGGTCCTCCTGCAGCTTGCCTTGTGGAACCTGGCCTCAAAAAGAATCTCAGCCCTTGATTCCCTCACCTGTCAGTTACTGAGGCTGTGACTTGTTCCTAGAGCACCAAATCACCACAGGGCAGCGTCCTGCAGTGCCTGGGATGGTCCTTCCCCACCCCATCTACCAGCACAGCTGGAGGAAGTCAGCATTGTCTGTCTTGTAGGAGTGCAAGGCTCTTTTCCCTCTGCTCCTTTCTCATTCATCACCCAAGAGCAGAAGGTGCCCAGACAGGAAATTAGCTGCTGTTAGATACGGGGAAACATCTCTTTGTTCAGAAAGCCTCAAAGCAGCCAGAGAAGTGAATGTGCAGTAGCATGGCAGAGCTCTCCTGCACGGGCCACTGTCAGCCCAGCTGTCCCACTTCAGCCAGTCCACACTGAGGTACCCCAGCCAGGAGAGAAATGGGGTACACTACTCTCAACTTATGTCCTGCGTGAAAACAACCACTGGGATACTGGCTTTACCTCAGAGGCAGTAGAATAACCTTCAGACACCAGATAAGGAACCCAGAAGGGCAGCCACTGGGGATGAGAGATCTGCTCTTTGAAAGGCTGTGAAACCTGTTCAGTTCCACCCCCAAACCAAGGCAGCCACCCCCTCTGCAAAGACAGTCAACCTGAAACCTGAGCTCCACAGGGCTGCTCAAACACACAAACATGAGGTGTTCCCTGAGCAAAACATACCTGCAGGATCATCACCTGGAGTTACTCCAGCCCAGAGTAAAGCACTAGCATTCACATTACAGAGCATGAGCCTGGGATGAGGAAGAAACCATCTCTGAGCAGCAGACTGCCAGCTCGGGGAACCTTCCTCGGGAGTGTGATGGTGGTGGATTAGATGGACTGGGAGCCTGAGCAGCCCCGGACCCCTGCATTAACTCTGTGCTCTTCAGCAGTTTGGTGTGCTCTCCCCATTCAAGGTTAAGTGGCCAAGACAGAGGAGCCCCACCAACTTCTGCTGTCAGTCAGCAAAAGGAGATGAACAGTGCCCATCACAGCTGGAGCAGACCCGAGTTCAGGCAGTGTGAAACCCAGGCTGGCTCTCTCTTCCCTGGGGATCCTGCACAACTCCTTGCTGGCAGCGAGACTGCAACCAGAGCCTGCACAGGTGCCTCCAGAAGCAGCAGCTTCACAGCCTGCACACAGCACCAGCGTGAGGCACCCACCAGCCCAGCCAGCATCCCCGCAGACCCCAGCAGGCTCCGGCTCCGTGCAGGTGGAACTCTGTCCTCCCAGCCCCTCCGCTTGCTGCGTGCAGAGGGGGAGGACATCTGCAGAGCCGTGTCGTAAGCGGGGCGCAGAATGTCACCGCCCAAGCCTTTGCCCTCACCTTCCTCAGAGGCAGAGCAGAGCCGAGGGCAGTGACATTTCGTCTGGAACAACACAGGCACCTGGGGGGCCAAGGCTCCGCTGTGCCAAGTCCCAGCCCACAGCGCGTTTAGCAGCCAAGTTAGAAAGTGCTCAGATGACAGAGCTGATAATAAAACCATCGGCAGAACCTGAACTAATCCCCTCGGGCTGCTACCGGGCATTTGCTCTGTCATTATTTTATGGCACGCCGGCACAGCGCAGGGCCACAATAAGGCGATTACAGCGGAGCGGCGTCCCCAGCACAAGGAGCTCTCTGTCTCCTCCCGGGCCCCGCATTCCCCGCACGCCGCTGCTCTCCTCCAGCAGCCACCGGCCCCGCCGCTCGCAGCTCCAGCCCAGGTGCTGGGATCTGGCAGGCGTGAGCAGGAAGAATGAGCTCTGCTGCTGCTACCCTCCTGCCTGAAGCATTTGATTCATCCCTCAAGTCTCGTCTCCCTGTAACACTTCTCGGAAGTGCCGGCACAGCCGGCGCGGGGTGTTTTTAGCAGGGCTCTGCTGCTGCCTTTAAAGGAAGGGGGATCCCGTGTCCTCTCCTAAACCCTCCCTGTCCGGTTCCTTGTTTTTCCCTGGCTTGCTCTGCAGAATCGTGGAATCGTTTCGGCTGGAAAAGAGGATCATCGAGTCCAACCATTCTCTGACTACCAAGTCTGGTGCTAAACCATGTCCCTCAGCACCACATCTCTGCCTCGTTGAGACGCCTCCAGGGCTTCTAACGTCCAACCTGAACCTCCCCTGGTGCAACTTGAAGCCATTTCCTCTTGTCCTATCACTTGCTACTAGGGAGGAGAGACCAACCCCCACCTCACTCCAGCCTCCGTGCAGGTAGTCGTAGAGAGCGAGAAGGTCTCCCCTCAGCCTCCTCTTCCCCAGCCTGAACGACCTCAGTTCCCCCTCACCAGACCTGTTCTCCAGACCCTTCACCAGCTTGGTTGCCCTTTTCTGGACCTGCTCCAACACCTCGGTGTCCTCTTTGCAGTGAGGGGTCCAAACCTGAACCCAGGACTTGAGGTGCTGCCCGTGCCAGCATCCCGAGGGCGGCTTTCGGGGGGTGGGACGGATGGATGGGGAGGTGGGCATCTCATCCTGCTCGGCAGCGGGGTTGCCGGGGAGATGCTCCCCTCGGGGCTGTTACCGGAGAGCCGCGGGACGGCCGGGACTCGTCGGGGAGGGGACACACACGACACGCAGAGCACCGTGGAGGAGCGGGGGGAGGCACCGGGTGGTCCCGACTCACCGGCTTGTGACGGCGGGCGGGGGCGGCGGGCACGCAGTGCAGCAGAGCGGCGGCCAACAAGGCGGCGGCGGCGGGCAGCGGCGGACGGGCCATTACCGGGGCGGCGAAGAGGGCTCGGACATGAGGCGGAGTGGGGGGGGTGGGGGTCCCCGCTGAGCCTTTTATTCCACCCCCCCCGCGGCTGCCTGCCCTCCTCCCCGCACCTCCTCCCCGCTCCTGCCTTTTGTTCTCCCTGAGCAGCGTCTGTTCGGGGCCGGGGGGACACGGCCCGGCGGCATCGCGGGAGGGGGCATCCCGCCCGTTCCGCCCCGCTCCGCCCCGCCGCTGGGGGTGGGGGGGCGGAGCGGGGCGGGACGGACGGGATCCCCCCCCGCCCCCCCTCTCCCGCGCCTGCCCTGCACCGGCCCCTGGCCTCTGTCACCCCCAGGGAGCAGACTGTGGGGGTCCCCGGCGCCATGCATGGTTCCCCTACGGGGGATACTCTGCCTCGCCGCCGGATGCTTCCAGTCCTGTAACTGGTTTCTGTCTGGATTGAGATGGCTTTAAATGGGGCAGTGTAAAAGTGGCTTTAACCTCTCCTGCCCAGGAGTATCACAATCCTCTTAGACCCTCAGTGCCCGCCGAGACCTCTCAGTCCCCACTAATCTCTGCTTTTATGTACAAAACGTGTCTGCAGCCCTGCTTTGCCTGGGGAGGGCTCTGCTGAAGCCCTCTGGGGGCATCCAGAACATCACTTGCAGCTTGCAAGAAGACTTTCCCTGTGTGGGACGCTGAGGGAGGGGAAGGCAGGGAGCAGCCCTGCCCCCCCAGTTTGGAGATGCCAAAGCCTCCCTCTGCTCAGCCACCTGGAGATGGAGGCAGCAGTGCACAGATCTGGTTTCTTAGTTCTTGTTTCTACGGGACGAGCCCTGGACTGTGTCAGCATCCCCTCAGCAGATCTGAGTTTAACTGCAAATTGTTTCAAGAAATGTATGCAAATAGGAAAACTTTGATCTCCAGCTGCCTGGGCTGGTGTGCAGGGAGTGGGTAAAGCTTCCTGACATCCCGGGCTGTGTTGCTGTTTTATTTGTCTGTGATCAAGTTGTTCATGTTTTGTTTTATGGGAACCATACCGAGGATGTAAGTACTGGGGAGGGTAAGCAGACGCCAGAAGAAAGAGCCCGGTGGTGGCTGTGCTTGGAAGGTGCTTAGGGCGGTGCTTAGCTTCGTGGGCTGTTGGTGAGATGTCCCTGAACCAGAGCACTGTTTGGAGCGTCCCCGAGGCCTCACTCGTAAGAGGGGAAAGGGAAGGAGGGGAAAAAAGCAAAAGGGAAGAAGCCAGGAGCTGGTGTTCACAGGGCTCGGAGTTTAGACTGTGGAACTGACCCTTCTCCTACTCTTCTGGTGTGCTCTGGGACTGCAGAGCAGATCCTACTTTCTTGCCTTGCTCTGAGCCAGACAGCTGGGTCCCAGCAAGAAAAGCTTTCCTGCCTTTGTCTCTTTTCTTCAGTGCCTTTTCTTTGACTGCTGGTGTCTCTGGGAGCTCGGTGCCTTCCAGTCCGTGGTGGCAGAGCTTGTTGGTGCCTTGAGGAAGGAGGGAGAGGCGTGGGAGCAGCCTGTGAGGCAGCAACAGGCAACTTGGCTCTTCTTAATAAAGGGAGACTTTTGAAGGGGATGTTCTGGGATTCATGGCTGCTGCAGAGATGGGAGAGTGTCAGGGAACCGCCGGCTCCTGCCGAGGCACTTAACACAAAGGAAAGTGCATGGTATGTTTGGGATCACAAATATTTCCCGACCAAGCAAGTAGATGTTTAGCAGCAGGGAAGTGGGTGGGTGCCCACCTTCTGCAGAGGGTCCTATGTGCAGCCTGCAGAAGCCTTTTTTTGCTAGCACTCTGTGCTGGGAGCTCTCTCAGCCACTGTCTGTCCACGCAGCCCTCATCCCTACCTCAGTCTGCAGCTTGCTGAACGTACAGACTGCTGGCAGATGAGCACAGGGCTCCCACCCCAGCCCCAGAGCACTGACAGTCTGACATCTCTCAGTGCAGGCCCTGTCTGCTTGCTTTCCTGCAGCTCCTGCCAGGCTGGAGCCAAATTTGGGGTTCAGGAATCTTATGATTGTCTGCAGGATCTCAGTGGAAGCCTTTGTGTTCAGGAGGTCCTGCTGGTTGCTGATGTGGCTGGCACAGCATCCCCACATGTGGCACTCCTTGCTCCAGGTCTGCCTCAATGCCTTCCAGTCCTAGCAAGCAGCAGAGATGTCATGGGTTTTCCAGGCCCTTCTGGCCACAAACATAAGCTCCCTTCCCACTCCTCCAAGGCTTTCCACCGAGGAGGGACCTTGTGAGCTGGGCAGGCAAAGCAGCGTTATGATGTGGGTCTCAACAGGAATCACCAGTGGGGACTTGCATCTCTCAGCAGGCCCATCCCCAGCAGGTGTTTGGTGGAAAGACACAGCACAAGAGGGAAGAAGGGAAGACCAGGGCTGACTCTGCTCTGTTGTGAGCAGCAAAGATGTGGATTAACTCTTTCAATCCATGGGCCATGGGTGTGAACCTGCTGTAGGGCACCTGGGACTGAGAGGAGGTGGGGGAAGAGGTCTCTGATGAGAGCTAAAGGGAAAGGAGGGGGAGTGTGAGAGAAACTGAATACAAATGGATTAAGCCTGTCTGTCCAAAGCCCTTTGTTTCCTGCCACCTCCCTGTGTGACTTTCACAGATGTACTCTGTGTGGCTGAGGACCTGATTTTAGGTTCCCTGCAAAGTCAGCATGGAGCTTTACACCTCCTGGGCATTTCCCTGAGCAGCTGGAAGAGGGTCCAGGAGCCAAATCCCCGGGACAGAGATTCCTCCTTTGATTTCTCTCCTCTAATGTCTGTCCTCTTCTCTGGGCAGGTGATGGCCTGGTGAATTGATGTCTGCAGCCTCATTGCTCAGTGGGGGACAAACAGGAACACATCCCCATCAGGCAAGGCTCTGGTCTCACCCTCTTGCTTTAGGGATTCCCATTTTCTTTGGCCCTGGCATCTTGTTTTCTCCTGGGCAGCCCAAGTGGGTGTTTGTACAGGTGGTGGTAGGTGCAGACAAGGCTGGGGGTCAGGCACAGTGAACTGCCCTTGTAAATAGCAGGGATCAGGAGCAGCTCTTGAACGGGCCTTGAATTGCCTGGTACTTGCCCTCAGCACCATGGGCATGGGGAGAGGGCAAAGAAGAGGATGTGGAGTCAGGACCTTTGGCCTGCACTCACAAGTGGAAAGGTAAAGTCCTATCTAAAAATGTCTGTTGGTCAGCAGAATACTTTGCTTCAAGCCCCTTTTATCTTTTTTAAACCTTTCAAATGAAAATGGATGGAATTATGCAGGCTCTCCTGCATCCAAGCAGTCCACCCTGAAACTGCCAAAATGAGAAGTTTTGGGGGTTTTGTAGACTTCAGCTTCCCTAGGCCAATGCAGCAGTCTCACTATGAACTTCCAGAGAGTTTTGGCTTGAGCCACTACCATTTATTTAGCATTTGTTTGGCTTTGCCTTTAAAACCAAAACCAAAACCTTCACTGACCTTAAATCTGTGTTGGGCAGGGTCTATAAGGTGGGGATCTGCCTGGTGTCCTGTCCTTGTGAAACCAAGGGGTTCCACTCAGCCACTGGGCTGAGTTCACAGCTCCCTGCAGGGCTGCTGGGCTGGCACTGCTGCCTCCTCCAGCCTCGGAGCAAGCAAGGTGGTGGCAGGATTGTCCTGCACCTCACCTTGCAGAGGTGCACTGCATCTCCACAGGGCCCAGGACAAGAGTGGGGTCGGGCAGCTAAGGCAGCCACAGCCCCGTACCCCGTGCAGCTCACGCTGCAGCTCATGGGGTGCCTGAGCAGCTGCGGGGTCGTGCAGCTCTTCCTTCCCCCTCGTTCCCCTGCAGCCCCGGTGCAGCAGCAGCCAGCCTCGGGACTCTGCTCCTGGGAAGCCGATCCCTGCTGCTCCGTGGTCTGGGCAGGGCAGGCGCAGGCTGCAGCCCCGGCAGAGGTACCCACAGTGTTTGTGTTTTAACCACCTCCTGCCCCCATGCCAGCAGCCGAGCGCACACAGACGGTGCCGGGCTCCGCCGAGAAGCGCTGCCGGAGAGATAAGCCAGGCAAGGAAAACACATCCATCTTCGTGTCTCTTGGCCTGAGATGGAGTTTCATCTGCTGGCATTTTCCTGGCATAGGCTCAGGGCACACCACAATTCACCCGAGGAGCCAGACGCTGGGGAGCCAGCTCCCATTCCTGGCGAGAGGTGTCAGCCCCGACTGGTGCAGAGGCTGCGAGGAGCTGCCGGTTGAGGCCCTGTGGGTGCTGAGGGAAGGGTGCTGACCGCGGGCCGAGCCCCGACCCGGCTGCACGTCGCCAAGTTGTGTTCATCACCTGAACAAAAGGGTGAGACTCCCTGCCCGGGCTCCCTGTGCCCAGCCGTGCACCCAGCGCTCAGCAGAGCTCAGGTGAAGAGCTTCCAGCCAGCAGCCGAGGCAGAAATGACCGAGACACGGAGCCGGCAATGCAGAAAGCAGAGCTTCAGAGCTGAGCAGAGGCTCTGCTGCCTGATAAGGAGGCTGCTAGTGCTGCCTTGCAGCGCTCTCAACCTGCCAGCTCCCCGCCAACGAAACCTCCCGGTGAAACGCCCCCCACCCTTGGCTGCCTCTGATCCCCTCCTGAGCGGGGCTGAGGCTGGAATGTCTCCTGGGATGTGATTCCCTCTAGCCTAAGGGGGACTGAGTTAATAAAACCCAGCGTGAGCCGTGGGGGCGATGGGGAGGAGGCTGCAGGGCTGGGGAGATGAGGCTTTTACAAACAAGTCAGGGGGCTGCTGAAGTGTCCCATCCTGTCCTCCCTCCCGCCCCCTGTCCCCGGAGCCGAGCTGTGGAATTCAGGGCGTGGGTCGAGGCTTTTCTTCACGCACGTTTCAGCTCAGAGCAGCCAACCCCCTCGTCTCCCCTCCCTCTCCCCAGCGAACGCACTGAACTCGCCTCTCTGCAACAGGTACCACTCCCCCGGCCCCTCTGGGCTCAGCCTCACTGCTGCGACCCTCCTGCCCCTCCGCAGTGCCCTGGCGGCGCCCCTCGGTGCTGTTCTCGTGGTGAGTGGAAGAGAGGTGTCCATCCCCAGGATGTGCAGGCCAGCTTGGCAAGCCAGGCCAGCTTGGCAAGCCAGACCAGCAGCAAGGAGAGCGCTCCCTGCATCTCGGCAGGACTGGCAGCGGCTCTGCTCACGGCAGGGAAGCAGCTGGGCCGGTTGGTGCAGGGTGAGCACAAACAGGCACCTGCAGGGTGTCTGCCCAGCATCAGGGCAGTGCTGTGGGCTCTGACTGAGTGAAAGAAACAAGGATGTGAGGGGAAAATGACAGGAGAGAACAAGCAAACAGTGCAGAGGAGATAACCAGGCAGAGAGATGATGGAGGTGTGGGCTTTGGTTGGTGTGAGTGTGCTCTTGGCTCCCACTGGGATGCAAAGGTGGTTCTCATGGCTTGGAGTTCATGCAGCAGTAATGGCAGTGCCCTGCAATCCCAGGTTCATGCTACCCTAGGCGTTGGGGGGAAGGACATACCTGTGACCTGTGCTGTCTTGCCACTAACAAATGGTACTTCAATAAAGTGGCTGTCAGGCTCTGGGTTATTAACCACTGGCTGCTTCTCCAGAGGAAAGAGAAGATGGGCTCCAGTATTTAGTTTCCAGCTGAGAAGAGATGTTGGAAGTTCATGTCTGGTCAGCCTCAACAGGGCAGGGAGAGCTGTGTGGTGACTGAAAGTCATAAGATGTTTTGGAGAGCTAAGACAAAGGACCTCGAATCCCAGGTGGCTGTGAACTGCTTGTGCAGAGGCTGCAGAACCACACAAGGTGTCTCTGGCTGCTGTATGGACCATGCCTTTGCTTGGGAAGGGGGAGATGGGGGCAGGTAGTTGCTGTAGTTTTCTAGTTCAAAGAAGTAGCTGTTCATGTGTTGGTGCTAACAACCTCCTAGAAAGCCAGAGATGCCTCTGCCTTACACACAGCCCCTGTGCTGCCTTCCCTATTTGCTTATGAGGTGTTTTACTACAGGCATCTTGAAGCTGTTGCCATCTCCCCTGGAGCTGTGCTTGGGGAACCACAGAGTGCAGCCTTCCAGAGATGTTTGCTAGGTGTCTGCAACAGAGGGGGGGAACCAGACCAGCCAGGGAGCAGACGTGCAAGAGTGGAAGGAAATGGCCTCTAGGCAGACATCGGTGTGAGGAGGAAATGCTAAGCCCTAAGTCTAAGACAGCAGGTAAACAGGGAGCCTGTAAAGGTGTGAGATCCCTCCAGGGCCCACTCAGTGCTCTTACCTCCTGCAAGGGGTGTGAGCTCACTGCTTAGGATTCCCTGCAAGTACCTGGCAGATCCCAGCCACAGGAGAGGCAGCAAAGGGCACTGTCCGTTGCTCAGATCCTCCAGTCACCAAACTGGGCAGGTTTAAGTGGCACAGGTAAACGCAGAGATGTACCTGCACCTCCCAGGACCCATGGACATGGCTGAAGGAAACCTCTTCTGATGGGGAAAGAAACCTCTGGAAACCCAGAGCAGAGCAGTCTAGCTCAGGTGTGCTCCAGCAGTCAGGCCCTGGGGTTCAAACAGGAAACATTGGTGGTGTGAATGGATTGGGGGGGGGTCTCAAAAAAGCCCTCAGACCGAAAGGGGCCCAGCATGAACGAGTTAAAAATCCTTCCCTTTGCTTTGTGAAACGTATTGAAAACTACATTGTTCATCTGCTGAAACTTCACAGCTGTTGAGGTTGCCCTGGGGGCAAACCACATCCAAGACATGGCACGTCGATCCCGGGAGCAGGAGACTTGAAAGCTGAACTGGGGCTGCGGCGCTGCCTCCCTCCCCTTGCAGCCAGGCCTCGCCATCTGCAGCTCCTCCAGCCGGGCGCCGCCGTCCTCCCTCCCTCCCTTGCCTCATCTCTGACTCTCGCAGCACAGTGACTTCATTTCTGCCTTTTGGCTAAAAGAAAAGGCTGGGGAAGGTATGCTGGAAGCCTGTGGCATCCAGTGGGAGACAGGGCTGTGTGCCAGCTGCGGGGCAGTGCCATTGATTGTCACCTACCTGTGAGCACCGCTGCTTTGCTCTCCCTTGGCAGGGAGGGCAGGGTGGAAGGGCTGTGGGAAATGTGCCCCTTTGCTTAGGAAGAAAAACCTGTGAGGGCCTTTTAGTGGTGGCAGTTTCTTGGGTTTTGCTGTTTGGGGGTTGGTTGGTTTGTTTGATCAATTGATTGATTGTTTTTTAAGTTGCAGCTTCTTCTTGGGGTGGGGGGGGGGGGAGGAAACCAACAACAAACAAAACTCCAAACAAACAAAAACCCAAACAAAGAGAAACCCCAAAGAGAAACCCCAAACAAAACCCCAAGAAAAACCCAAACACAACCCCAAACAAACCAAAAACCCAACCAAAACCCCAAATAAAACAACCAAACAAAACCACACAACCAACCAAACACCACCACCCCCCCCCAAACCCACAAAAACCTCCTAAACCCAACCCTTTCTAGCTGACCTGAAAGCTCCACGGGGCCTTGGGAGACTGGAATCAGCCACCAGGCACAAGCAGAATTAGGACTAGCCAGAGGCTCAGAGGTGAACACAAGAGCAGGACAGGAGGAACCCACTGGCTGCAGCAGAGTCAGGCATGGATGATTCATGGAGCAGCAAACACGTTGGTAAGAACCAGAGGTTTGAGCTGCTTGGGTGTTTTGGTTTGGTTTGGGTGTTGTTGTGAGGTTGGGGGGGGAGGGGGAGGCAGGGCTTGGGGGGGGGGCACTGTCCACAAACAAAAATGTTGGCTAATTCATCAGAAGCTTTCTTCTGCTTTGAATAGTCTGCCCAGATCCCCGAGCAACCGTCCCGTTTGCTGTTAACCTAAATAACTTACATTCAGGTGAACACTCGAGAGCACTGCCCAGATCTGCCCCTGCACGCAATAATTAGGGCTCTCCGAGTGCAAACCTGCAGCTCAGGAGGGTTCCAGCAGCATCTCCACAACGGCTACCTGCTGGCGGCGGGCCCGTGGCAGGGACAGGGCAGGGATGCGCGGCGGCGCGGCGCGGCGGCGCGGAGCGGGCTTCCGTGGCAGCGTTCTCCTAGGGAAATGCCCTGTGAGGCCGCAGCTGGTAAGGACAGACCCACTCTGTCACCTGATGGAGGGGCAGAGACAGGAAGGAGACCCAGGGAGGCCGGGTCCTGCATTCCTTACCTGTGAAATAAACCCTTTGTGATCCAAACACTTGGGGAATTCCTGGCTGCCTTTGTAGCCACGGTCCAGCTGCGACAGCGAGAGGCTTTAAACTCTGAAGAGGGAGATGATTATCTGCTCTCGGAGCAACGGGGAGCAAGCAGCTGGGAAGAAAAACAGACCTGCTTTTTCCAACCCCTGTCCTACCTGGTCCTGCTGCTGACAGGAGGGAATGCACAGGCCCAGCCAGTGCACTGAGGTGCTCAGAAATGAGAGGTTCTCAGCAAAGATTTCCAAAACTGTTCAGGAATTAGTTACTGTCTTGCAGATTTCTATGTCCCTTAATCCGGTTAACCTTCAAGTGCAGGCAAGCCCTAACATTTGAGCTATGTAAGCAGGGATCTTCTGGAGCAGGGACAGAGAGAGAGAGAGGCAGAAACCAAGCTCCTTGGTGGAATCACAGATCAAATTTAGGCTGAAAAATAGAGGGATCAGGCAGTTTGGGCAGGGAAGCAGTGAATACTGTTGGGGGGATTATTTAGGTGCAAACAGAGCCCTTGCTGGCAGAGTGTCCTGAGAGAAGGATGGTGCAGGGAGACCTAACGGAGTACTTCCACCTCCAGCGCTGAGGAGACTCCAGCTGGGAGCAGAGGGCTTGGAGTGGGTGGTGTGTGTGTGCGGGTGGAGTTGTGTACACTCAGCCTCTCAGACAGCCACAATAAATTATCTCATTAGTAAAGCCGGGGTAGCTGTGCTCCTCTGCACATACCCGGCCTCCCACAGCACAGAAAACCTTCCTGTCTAATTATCCAAATCAAAGGGTCCCCCCAGACGCAGCTGAAAGGGCTGTGCTCAGCTTGAAACCCAGGCTCCCTCAGCCAGTGGTGCTGTGCGTGGTGGAACTAATGAACCTCGATTTCTTCTGGCTGGAGGGCTGGCATTCCCCGTGCCCCCTGCAAATCCCTCCCCTCCTCCCCGCAGCGTGTGCTCAGCTTCTTCCTAGGACCGGGGACGGCCGTGCTGTGGTGGCCGCTGATGGCAGAGAGCTGGGCTCTCACCCCAGGGGGTTTCTCTCGGCGAGGGTCTCCCTGAGGTCGCTCTTTTCCTTCCTCCTGCCTTTTCCCCTCATGCCTTTGAGACCTCTGTTTCCCCACAAATACTTGTGGCTTGGTGGAAGGGGCACTGAGGAGGGACCCCCCACTCCTCCAGGATGCATGGCTGGGAGAAGTGCAGGTGCTGCCGATGCAGGGGCTTCCCAGAAGCATTCTTCTGGTTCTGCAGCTGCTTGCCCCCTCTGCTATCAGCCAGCAAACGCCCGGCAAAAGCTGAATGTAAAACGCTGCTGCTCCAGCTGAGAGCAGAACTGCGCAGCTCCGCTTCCCCGGGGCCAGCCAGCTCCCTGGCACCGCTGGGGGGAGGATTTGGGGCTGCTACCCCTCAGCAGAGGAGCCCCCAGTTGTGTCTGTGCGAGACACAACTCCCTTTCCGCAGGAGCTGCAGGTCTCCCCCTGCCCTCCCAGCTCCGGTGCCGTGGGAGTGGCTTCCTTTACAAACACTTTTCCCTTCCCCTCGTGCTGGAAATTCGATTCTACAAACACACACAGCAGCTAACTGCCAACCCCGCGGTGACTTAGCTCTCTAATTCCTGCCAGTCAATGAACCAGCCCAAGGAGCTGGTTTGCATCACTTGCTGAATGTATGAACACAGCCCTGCAGACACAGCAGAGCTGGGCTTTGGGTTTGGGGTTTGTTGTTCTTTCTGTTGATTTTTGTTGCTGTTATTGTTGGGTTTTGTTTAGTTTGCTTTGGTTTGCTTTGGTTTGATTTTTTTTTCCTGGACAACTTCAGGCTCCTTTTCAGTTTTGGAAACATCTTTCAGTGGACAAAGGCTTAAAGAAGATGCAAAGAAAAGTGGAGCAGGCAGTCAGGCCCACCCTGGGGAAACACTGAGCAGACATGGACCCACAGACAGCCCAGAGGCCAGCTGGGGTGCCAGGGAAGAGATGATTGTCAGGAAATTGGTTTGAAGGTACAACTGGCGTCGCCCAGCCTGTCTGCTCGGGATTTGAGGGCTCATCATCATCATCTCTCCGTGGATTCCTACCTCCCCACAACATCCACGCCTTCCAAAGGGTTCCTTGATCTGCTGCTTTATATCCAGAGGGCTGCTGCACAAACTGTTATTCTGGCCACTGTCTTAGACCACATCATTCCTCCCCACACTCCTCCCTGGCACCCTCTTTTTCTCTGTCCCAGTTGTGGACTCTTCATCTTCCCTCTCCCAGCCCTTCATTATCCACCTCTCTCCCACCCATCGTCTCCCATGCAACAGGAGCCTGTCTCTGTTGCCCATCTCCAACAAGCCTCTTCATGCTCTCTCCTGCTGTGCTCCACACCTGGGAGAAGCAGCCTTTGAGCATTTGCAAAGCCACCACACTGCCCTCCTTGAAACTCTCCATTATCATAGAGGTGGTCCTGCTTTGGCAGGGGGTTTGGACTGGATGATCTCTCAAGGTCCCTTCCACCCCCTGACATTCTGTGATCATGACATCTGCAGCAGCCCTCACATCAGAGCTGCAGAGCTATGCTCATGATCTGCTAGCAGGGCCTCCTTGCTCCCCGCTGCTGCCTGCACCCTGCTGCTGCTTCTTCAGCCCTCCTGGGACTGCACGCAGCTTGGGCCCTTGTAGGCTCTGCGGCACCCATCCAGTGGTGGGAGCCCAAAACTGATCTGAGCCACATGTGGGACAGTGGCTCCAGAGCTGGCCTGTTGCTTCACCTGCAGGTGCTGAATTTGGGCACCACGAAATGCCAGCTCACCCATCAGTGCCAGCTCACCCATCAGTGCCAGCTCACCCATCGATGCCCATGGCAGGGGGGCTGGAACTGGATGATCCTTCAGGTCCCTTCCAACCCTGACCGTTCTACGATTCCCTGTTACCTGTATTCCCTGACTGAGGCCTTTCTCCCTCAGCAGGAGCAATGTCTTCGGTAAAAGTGCACGCAGTCAGGGTGAGCTTTGTGTGCTCTGCAGCTGCAGTGTTTCTGACAGGCATTGCCTCCAGATGCAGGGTGGCTGTTTGCCGGGTGTACCCGGTACGCTGAGCTTCCCCGTACTCAGCCTGTTTCACCAAGGAAGTCTGAGCTACAAATGCTATTTTTTTATTAATTGTTCTGTACCATGAATGTTATAAAGCACCGACATAATTTTATTTACAAGGGGAGGGGGCGGGGGGGGGAAGCAGCTGTATTACACTGGACTCAAAGTCTCTTATCTATACAAAGAAGCATCCGGGCCCCGTTACTTTGCTTTGCTGGGGACAAGGCGGGGTGCAGGCGGGAGCCCCGAGGCCGAGAACAAGTCCGTGCCCGCCGTGCGGGGACAGCCTGGCTGACACCGCGATCCCGCTTCAGAGGAAAGCTCCGCGGACCCCCGCCGGCTGCTGCCCGCCGCCCTCTGACCGGGGCTGGGCCGGGCCCAGCGAGCCGAGGGCGCCCTCTGGCGGCATCGACGGCGGCGCCGCCGGGGCAGGGTGGGACGGGGGAGAGGCCGTCCCGGGGCGTGGCCGGGGCGGGGCGGGGCGGGGCACGCCGCGGGTGACGCGTGGCGCCGGCGGCTCTTAAGGCGGCGCGCGGGGGAGGGGCGGGAGATCGGCGGAGGATGGCGCGCGGCGGCAGGAGCGTGTCGCGGCCGGCGGCGGCACCGGCCCCCGCCAGGTACCGGGGCTCGGCTCGGCTCGGCTCGGCACGGCTCGGCTCGGCACGCAGGGGCTGTGTCCGGCCCCCGTTGCCCCTCTCTGACTCGTCTCTCTCCGCAGCCCGGCCCCAGCGGCCCCGATGCCGGCGGCGCAGCCAGCCCAGCCCGGGCTGATGGCGCAGATGGCGAGCACTGCGGCCGGCGTGGCCGTGGGCTCCGCCGTGGGACACGTCGTGGGCAGCGCCATCACCGGCGCCTTCAGCGGCGGCTCCTCCGAACCGGCCAAGCCGGCGGCTCCAGCCCAGGTACGAGCGGAGCCAGGCTAGGTTCGGCCGTCCTTGACCTGCCCTTGCGCGGCGAGCCCGGGACCGGCGTGGGCCGTGGGTTGCGGGTCCTGGACGAGGAGGAGCGGTGGGAGCTGGGCGGGCAGAGCCGGTCCTGGGAAGCGGGGTTCGCCGGCGGTTCCTAGGCCGCCTGAGCCGTGTGCTGAAGGACAGGGACAGCCCAAGGTGACAGGGCTGCGCTGCCGAGAAGGGACAGGGAGCCTCCGTGCCTCTGCCCCAAGTCTCCTTCCCTAACCCGCACCTTGCCCGCAGCAGCCTGTGTACCAGCAGTCGCCCTATGGACCCTGCCACTACGAGATCAAGCAGTTCCTGGAGTGTGCTACCAACCAGAAGGACCTGACCTTGTGCGAGGGCTTCAACGAGGCTCTGAAGCAGTGCAAGTATAGCAGCGGTGAGTCTGTGCCCTGGCCACACAGGGTATCCTGCTGCCAGGAGGGTACCCCCAGCAGGGGCAGCGGTTGCAGAAGCAACCTGTTGAGGTCATAGGGCTCTTCAGGGCTTTCAACAGGAAGCAGTTCTGCTCTTCCTGTGTTCTGGAACACAGAACAGAACGGGAAAGGGCAGGAGGAATGATCCTGACTGTTTCTGGAGGTGAGGAGGCTCTAGATACAGAACCATGGAATTACCCAGGTTGGAAAAGACCTCAGAGATCATCAAGTCCAACCTGTTACCTAACACCTCCTGACAACTAAAGCATGTCCAGGGATGGTGACTCCACCACCTCCCTGGGCAGCACATTCCAGTGGCCAATTCCTCTTTCTGGGAAGAACTTCATCCTCACCTCCAGCCTAAACTTCCTGTGGTGCAGCTTGAGACTCTGTTCCTTTCTTGCTGCCTTGGGAAGCCTCTTGCTTTTCCTCCTTGATTAGTTCCTGCTGCACCTGTCAAAAGCAGATGTCAGTAGTTATGTCTTGATTTAGTCACCTTAAATAAGAGAGCTTTTATTAAGCCCAGCTGCTGGAGCACCCACCTCATGCTCATCTCGTGTTTTCTCCTCTGTAGGTGTTTCTTCTCTCCTGTGAAGAATCTGCCCCCTGGTAGGGAAGAGGAGTCTGGTGTTGAGCCCTGCTGCCTGCAGGGAGCGAAGGACAGGCGTTCAGGGAATGAGATGGAGGCAACAGATTGACCAGGCAGGAGGCTTCTAGTGGTAATTCACTTCTAGACTAGCAGGGAAGGAGAGGAATGGTTGGATCCGTGGGATGTCAGAATTCAGGTAGTGCTGTATTCATTACAGAGAAATAAAGGAGCTGACTTGGACCTACCCCTTGTGCCTGTTCTTTATTTAAAGTCTCAAGGTGAAATTAAGCTCTCCAGATGCTAGCAGAATCAGCCAGGACAAGGCACAGCTGTGTGTTTGCTGTCATCAGGCTAGCAGGGACTGTGCCTGCATGACTGTGCAAAAGCAGCTCCACAGCTGAGCTGAGGCTGGTTTGGCTGCCCTCCAGGCAGAGGAGAGGCTGGAGAGAGGTAACCTGAGATGTGTCCTGCAGTATTTTGAGTAACACTCTTTTCTGCTTGTATCCCCTTCCTGAAGAGCTGTTCTGACCCTGGAGCTGAGAGGGATGACCTGTCTGGCTGTGTACCTCGGATACAGCTGGCTGATCTGACTTAAAAGCCTTAGCAGGTTATGCAATGTTCTCAAGGTCACCAGCACCAGGCGAAGTTTGGAGCTGCTTTCCTTTGACCATGGCAGTCTCAGGAGTACTGTCTGCAGACTGGCCTCCAGTAGGGGACCCTGCTCCTCCTGGTGGTGTGAAGGTTGTGGCCAGCAAAGGTAGGACCCCTCTGTGGCAGTCAGCAGGCTGCTGAGCTGCTGCATTGGAGCCACATCCCCTGGGGGGTGGCGCTGGGAACGCTCCAGGCTAGGAGTGGGGACAAACACTTTTGATTTGGGGCAAATGATTCCAGTTTGTGACATTTCAGTCCTTCAACTTTGCCTCATGAAACATGAGGAGGGAAAAGCAAGGAGCCCTGACCTTTCCCAGTCCCTTTCCCTGAAGTTGTCCCAGTCACAAGGGGAAGGAGCTGGGGAATGTGGCTGAGGCAGGGGGGGATGATTTGGCTGTGAACTCTGACCGAGTTTGCTGTGATTGAGGCATCCCTGAGGCTGACACACGTCAGCAGTCAGAGCTGGGGATCCAACTCAGATAACACAGGGGGCAAAGGCTTAGGACCATGTGTGTCTGGCAGCTTCAGCTGCAAGTGTCTGGAGCCAGGCAAAGGCTCTTGGCCAACTGGGCAAGGCAAGGCCAGGACAAGGTCTGCTTGTTCCCTCCCACCGGCTGCACGTAGCTGCTCTCTCAAGCCCACGACCAGGATGTGAGCCAGGGAGCCCTGTGCACACAGCCTGGAGCAGGTGAGCTCTGCTGGCAGCTGTCACTGCTGCCCTGTGGTTCTTCTGAGTGTGTCTGGGTAAGCAGAGCCCTTTCCTGTGACTCCCCAGAGCTGCCAGCCTGGGAGCTCATCCTTGCTTCTGGCCTCCCTGCAATTAACTTACCTCTGCTGGGGTGGTTTACTTCCATGATTTGCTGTGGAGGGGTTAAAGATTTCTCTTTTCTGAACACAAGCACAAGGCAGAGGATGCTGATGGTCTCTGGCAGAGCTCTCTGTTCCCTAACCACTGGGCATTGCTGGGCATCAAAGTGCCAATGTTAAAGGATTGTTTCCTCACCCCAGGTGCCCGGTAGCAGAGGCTCAGGGAACAGAAATCATTGGTTCAGATGGCACAGTGGAAACCAGCTTGAGCTGAGTGCCCCTAGAGGGGGAACCTGAACAAAGATCTCTGGGTAGTGTAACCTTAACAACTGAAGTTTTCCCTCCCCTCATGGTGGTTCAGTCCAATAGTGATAGCCTGGGTCTGGGACTGTCTTGTTCCTCATTGTATGGTTTCCCTTTCCAGGTGGGCTGCTGGCTTTGTTACCTTGAGCATGCAGCTTCTGTTCACTCAGCACCTCTCATACCCTCTGCAGGAGGTTATAGAGCTGGCAGAACAGGCTAAGCTCATACCTGCTCCTGAGCTTTGCACAGCTAGGTGCTTTCCTGCCCCCCTGGGCTGTCAGGGTGATGTGCAGGGCGTGTAGCTCAGCTGGACCTTCCATTTGGTGCCCAAATGTTGCTGTACAAATGATCCTGCAAGCAGGGCTTGGGAGCCCTGTGGCATCATCCACTTTTCCTGCTGAGATGTATGGATGAAGTCGTGTGCCCAAGCTCACCAGCAGAGGTGGAGGACCTGGGTGCTGGGAACCAGTAAGAGTGCTGCTGTACTGCATGTCCAGAGCTCACTGCTCTGTGGACAGATTCCTTCTCTCCAAAATGCCCTTGGAGGTGACTTCCTTCTGCCTTGGTGGGTCTTTCTTCCACAGTCTCTGATCCATGGACTTGATCTGCCTGGGGCTTGGTGAGAGGCTAAGAGACCTGGGGCTGCTGAGTCTGCAGAGGAGAAGCCTGAGAGGGGATCTAAGGAATGCTTCTAAATCACTGGGGGTCAGGAGGCAGGGGACAGGCTCTGCTCAGCTGCACCCTGGCATAGGCCAAGGGGCAAGGGATGGAAACTGCAGCCCAGGAGGTTGCAGCTCAGCAGGAGGAGGAACTTCTGCCCTGGGAGGCTCATAGAGGCCTGGAGCAGGCTGCCCAGAGAGGTTGTGGAGTCTCCTGCTCTGGAGCCTTTCAGCCCTATCTGGATGTGTTCTTCTGTGACCTGTGCTGGAGTCTCTCTGCTCCTGCTCTGGCAGGGGGGATTGGGCTTGATGACCTTTGGAGGTCCCTTCCAACCCCTGACAGCCTGTGAGCTTCTGACACTGTGCAGTGCCTGCTGACCACCTTGCTGTGAGGCAGTGCCATGGGCTGGTGGTGGGAGGGGGCAGTGATGTGATTGTGGACAGCTTGGTACTGTGGTGTCTCTGTGCTAGGTGGTAGAGGCAGGAGGGGCTTTGTGCCCAGTGAGCCTGGCAGCCTCTTGCTGTCACAGTCTGCTGCCTTTCTGCACAAGGCACCAGCTGAGCTGCAGCTGTGTCTTGCTGCATTGCCTCCCTTCTGGCAGGTGACTTTAGCAGCCAGCCCTGCATGCTTACCCGTGGCTGCTCCTCCTGAGGTTGCCCTGGCAGAGCTCTCGGCACTGTCAGCAGCTTCCAGCCTGTGCTGTGGGGCTGTTGTCACAGCAGTGGAGCTGCATGGAGAATGGAGCAGCAGCTTTCCTTGTATTGCCTCTGCAGTGAAACAGCTGCTGGAGGGGCTCTCCCTTGCCCTGCCCTTCGTTCTCTCTGTTGGCAGCAGAGCCAGATGGCCACAGGGCAGCCTTGGCATGGTGCAGCTGAGGCTGCTGCCATCCTGCACACTTGGTGGATGAGGGCCTGAGGCTAAAGATCTCTGTGTAAGAGCACAGGCAAACCTCTCTGCTCCCCCCATCAGAGAGGAGTGATGGTCATTGATGTCCCCCCACCATATCCTGACGCCCAGGGTGGTGGGGTGGGCTGGATCTGCATCAGGACACCTGCCTGCAGGTGAAGGTGGGTGGTGGGTCACAATGCTCAGCTCTTGCCCCACTGCTTCGAGACCCTTCCCTGAAGCCCAGCTGCAGCAGAGTGAGCAGCGCTGGGAGCTGGGTCCCTGAGCCCCCTGAGTCATTTACATAACGCCTCAGGGGCAGCAGCAGCTCAGCAAGCCAGGCTTGTGCAGCACCACACACCCGCTCTGAGACATGGCCCTGGGCCTCACGGTGCTGCTGCTGGTGGGGATGGTGAGGACAGGTAAGGGTGGTGTGTGGCTGAGCAAGCTGCTGTCTGTGAGGGCACAGTGGGGTGGAGGGCAGGACTGGGCTCTTCCAAGGGCAATGATAATCTGAGGAGAGTGTTTCGCCCCGGGGCTGTGTGCCGTGACGAGCAGGATGGAGGTTGGGTAATGAGGCTGCCTGAAGGGAGCGGGTGGCACATCGTGGGGCTGGGGGGACGTGGCTCAGCCCCTCAGTAACTGCCTCCTTGGTGCACACAGCTTCCAGGGCTCAGCCCGTGCTGCTCCAGCCGCCTGCCGTGGTGGTGCTGCCCGGGCAGACGGCTCGGCTGTCCTGCACCCTGAGCGCCCCCTACAACATCAGCCAGTTTGGCATCGCCTGGTTCCAGCAGCGCCCGGGGCAGGTAGCCCTGAGGTATTTGCTCTATTACAACTCTGAGCGAGACAAGCACAGGCCCACCAAGGTTCCCGACCGCTTCTCTGCTACCAAAGACCTCGCCAGCAACGCCTGCATCCTCATCATCGCCTCTGCCCGCCAGGAGGACAACGGCAGCTACTACTGCTCCCTGTCCGTTGCCTTCCACTGGGCTTAGAAACGGGGGACAGAGGCTTGCTGCCTTCTCCCTGGCAACACTGAAGCAAAGCCCTCAACAGGCACGACAGCAGCCCCAGGAGGGATGGAGCAATGATGTCTTGCATGCTTGAGCAAGCCCAGCAGCCCTGTGTTGCACTGTTGAGGTGCAGCAGCCTCCTCTCCAGCCCCATGGAGCATTAGGCAGCCTGGACACAGTGTGAGACCTGCCAGGGCTTGGCCCAGGAGCACACAGGAGCTGGGGTCTGCTACTGCAGTGGGCTCTGCCAGGACCTGGCTCTCCTGGACTCTTCTAGCTCTTGGCACAAGGTGGGCTTGATCCTGGTTTGGGCTTCTATGCAGTTTGGCTCACCAGGTAATAAATAAAGTTTAATCCTTAGATATGTGGCATGTGTCCTGGCTTAACTGTTGAACTTGATGGTCTAAAGGCCTTTTCCAAACCCAGCAGGTCTGTGGTTGATTCTAGGAAGGTGGAGCCCTGAGGAACCCCTCGGGTGCCTCTCTGCATGGGTGCTGCTGTGCCCTGGGCTACCTGAGTTCGGGTACCGAGTTTGATGGAGCCTCTCGGGCATGGGAGGAGCAGTGTCACCCCCATGGACCCCCACACGGGGCGCTGGGTGGGGACGTTCATGGCCTATGCAGGGGGAGGCCACGAGAGGGCGCTGCTGCCGCGGGGCTGTAGGCAGCCAAAGCTTCGCTGCCTTGAGCCTGTGAGCGGCGCCCGTGTGGGTGCCCAGCCCGCGCCCGAAGGACAAGGAAGCAGCGATGGAGAGAAAGCCGCCTGTGGAAAACATCCTGTGTGTCAGGAGCTGCTGTGTTCCTGGCCTAA
Organism: Dryobates pubescens; assembly: GCF_014839835.1. Classification (NCBI taxonomy): domain Eukaryota; kingdom Metazoa; phylum Chordata; class Aves; order Piciformes; family Picidae; genus Dryobates; species Dryobates pubescens. The sequence goes on from NC_071636.1 coordinate 1,007,268, forward strand.
GGGAGTCGCAGAGGGTGCTGGTAGCTTGGCATTGAACCTTTGTGCAGGCAAACACGGCATAAGCAATCCCTGCCTCCATGTGTCTGGATGCAATTCCTTCTGCTTCTAAGGGCTGAGGTGGGGCTGGAATTAGGTGAGCAGGCTCCAAGGGCTGCAGGAACCTGCTCTGTCTGGGATTAGCGGCAGCAATCCTGTTGGATGGTACCAGAAGGTCCCTGGCAGTGCCCCTGTCGCTGTGGGCTACTGAAGTGACCAGAGGCCCTCAGGCATCCCTTCACGGTTCCCTGGATCCAAGTCTGGCTCCACAGGCACCTTAACCATCACTGGGGTGCAGGCTGAGGACGAGGCTGTCTATTACTGTGGCAGCTGGGATGGCAGTGGCTATGGTGCCTGGAGACAATGAGTATTGGGAGGTAAGACACAGAGTCCAAAATGAGAGGAAGGTTTTCAGTCCTTCTGCCTCCTGGACAGAGTCTTGGCCATGGAGCTGAGGTAGGAGCTTCAAACCTCCAGCAGCAACACTCCCTGTCTCTCTGCTGAGGCAGGGCTGTGCTGCTGGGGCTCTGGCTGACCCCCATCTTCTCCCCTCTCTCCTCTCCCTCTCCAGGTTCCCTGGTGCAGGCAGCAGTGACTCAGCCACCCTCGGTGTCAGCAAAGCCAGGACAAACCGTCCAGATCTCCTGCTCTGGGCTTAGCAGCAGCAGCTATGCTGGCTGGTACCAGCAGAAGGTGCCTGGCACTGCCCCTCTCACTGTGATCTATCATGACACCAAGAGACCCTCAGGCATCCCTTCACGATTCTCTGGCTCCATGTCTGGCTCCACAGCCACCTTAACCATCACTGGGGTGCAGGCTGAGGACGAGGCTGTCTATTACTGTGGTGGCTGGGACAGCAGCAGTGGTAGCTATGGTGTCTGCTGGCCATGGAGCTGAGGCAGGTTTGTGTCCCCCTGCACAACCATGCCTGTGAAGATGTCTTTCATGTCCCAGAGACCTGGAGGTGGCCTTGAGGCATGGAGCCATTGCTGCTGTCCCTACAAAGCTCAGGCTGTGCCCTTGTCTGCCAGAGCTGCTCCAGAGCTGCCTCTCTGCTGCAATGTGCTGCTGGGGCTCTGGCTGACCCCCATCTTCTCCCCTCTCTCCTCTCCCTCTCCAGGTTCCCTGGTGCAGGCAGCTCTGACTCAGCCACCCTCGGTGTCAGCGAAGCCAGGACAAACCGTCCAGATCTCCTGCTCGGGGAGCAGTGGCAGCTATGGCTGGCACCAGCAGAAGGTGCCTGGCACTGCCCCTCTCACTGTGATCTACTACAATGACAGGAGACCCTCAGGCATCCCTTCACGATTCTCTGGCTCCACAGGCACCTTAACCATCACTGGGGTGCAGACCAAGGCTGAAGCTCTGTGTCACTGGGGGAGCAAAACTGGCAGCAGTGCTCATCTCATGGAGCCACAGGCAGAGCCCACAAGTGTCAGGGAAGTTGCTTTTCTTTCATCCTTCCTCTCGGACAGGCAGGGCCCTCTCTGCCTTTCCCTTCCCAGTGCCCTTCCTCTTGTGTCTCAGGGCTGTGACTGTGTCCCTATTGATGCAGGCTTGGTGCTGGAGAAGCCTTGGCCTGGCTTGTCCCTGATGCTCAACATCCACAGGAGTGTTAGAGGAGCCTGCAACAGTGTTAGGAGCTGGAGCCTGCAGAGCTCCCTCAGCAAAGCCTTGCAACCTTTCTGCCCCTGCAGACAGAGGCTTGCCCAGGGCTCTGCAGCACTGCAGCCATCCTGGGTGTGCAGGGCTGGGCCCCTGGGCAGCAGCCTCAGGCACTGCAGCTGGGCAGGGAGAGTTTCTGCCTCAGTCCCTTGCTCTGACAGTGCTCTAGTTCAGCTGCCTCCAGGGACATGGACACCCAGACATGCCCCAGGAGCAGCAATGGAGTTTATGGCTGGTTCCAGCAGAAGGTGCCTGGCACTGCCCCTCTCACTGTGATCTACTGGAATGACAAGAGACCCTCAGGCATCCCTTCACGATTCTCTGGCTCCAAGTCTGGCTCCACAGCCACCTTAACCATCACTGGGGTGCAGGCTGAGGACGAGGCTGTCTATTACTGTGGTGGCTACGACAGCAGCAGTGGTGGTGTTGCAGTGACTCAGAGATATGGAAGTGAGCTACAGGAGAGAGAAAACTGGGCATTTTCTGCCCTCTCCTTCATGGCTGAGCAGGGCTGTGGGGCTGGGGCAGGAGGGCAGCACTGTGTCCTCTTCCCGTGCTCATGCCAGGAAGTGTCCTGCCAGGTGTGCCTCATGGGACAGGAGGTGATTCTGCCCATCCAGACAGGAGCTGCTGCCCATCCATACAGAAGTGATGGCATCCCCTTGTCACCAGCCCCACTGCCTCTTGATGCTGGACCCTCTGTCCTGCTGCTGCTGCCTGCTCTCCTTGCAGGGTCCCAGAGCTGAGTCTGGGTCTCTGCTTGCCCTGGTTTCCCCTATGGTATTGTGGCCAGTGGGCAACAAAGCTCTATTGCTCTTCAGAGCAGCTGTGTCCATGAGGCACTACCTGAGCTCTGCCTTCTCTCCTCTCCCTCTCCAGGTTCCCTGGTCCAGGCAGCTCTGACTCAGCCACCCTCGGTGTCAGCGAAGCCAGGACAAACCGTCCAGATCTCCTGCTCTGGGAGCAGCTATCCTGTGGGCTGGTACCAGCAGAAGGTGCCTGGCACTGCCCCTCTCACTGTGATCTACAGGAATGACCAGAGACCCTCAGGCATCCCTTCACGATTCTCTGGCTCCAAGTCTGGCTCCACAGCCACCTTAACCATCACTGGGGTGCAGGCTGAGGACGAGGCTGTCTATTACTGTGGCAGCTGGGACAGCAGCAGCGGTGGCTATGGTGTGTGGTGATCCCCTGCTCCGGGGATAACAGCAGCTGCTATGGCTGGTACCAGCAGAAGGTGCCTGGCAGTGCTCCTGTCATTATTATCTATGCTTGGGCATTCCTTTGCATGTGTCCAGGCTCACATCTGGCTCCATGCCCACCTGAAGCATCCCTGTGCTCTGTTACTGTGGTGGCCAGGACAGCAGCACTGCTGTGGTTTTGGTGCCCTTGGTGGGCTGGGGAGCACTGGCACAGGAGCTACCAGGGGACATGAGGGTGCCCATTTGCACTGAGGGGCCGTGCCCTGGACAAGTGGGGGTTTAAAAGGGAGTTGGGTACACAGCACAGCCCCATTGTCATGGAGGCTTGGAGCTGGTGGAGTGCACCATGGCCTGGGCCCCTCACCTCCTTGCAGTGCTCAGCCATGGATCAGGTGCCATGGCCACACCGACCGCACCTAGGCAGGGTCTTTGTGCAAAAGAACCCAGGACCTCTGCCGAGGCAGGGCTGTGCTGCTGGGGCTCTGGCTGACCCCCATCTTCTCCCCTCTCTCCTCTCCCTCTCCAGGTTCCCTGGTGCAGGCAGCTCTGACTCAGCCACCCTCGGTGTCAGCGAAGCCAGGACAAACCGTCCAGATCTCCTGCTCGGGAGGTGGCAACTACTATGGCTGGTACCAGCAGAAGGTGCCTGGCACTGCCCCTCTCACTGTGATCTATGATAACACCAAGAGACCCTCAGGCATCCCTTCACGATTCTCTGGCTCCACATCTGGCTCCACAGCCACCTTAACCATCACTGGGGTGCAGGCTGAGGACGAGGCTGTCTATTACTGTGGCAGCTGGGACGACAGTGGTAGCTATGGTGTCTGCAGGCACGGAGGAGGAGGAAGTGTGACACTGACTGCAAAATCAGAGGCAGACTTCCAGACATTCTCCCTCCTGGACAGAGTCATGGCCATGGAGCTGAGGCAGGTTTGTGTCCCTTCTGCACAACCATGCCTGTGAAGATGTCTTTCATGTCCCAGAGACCTGGAGGTGGCCTTGAGGCATGGAGCCATTGCTGCTGTCCCTACAAAGCTCAGGCTGTGCCCTTGTCTGCCAGAGCTGCTCCAGAGCTGCCTCTCTGCTGCAATGTGCTGCTGGGGCTCTGGCTGACCCCCATCTTCTCCCCTCTCTCCTCTCCCTCTCCAGGTTCCCTGGTGCAGGCAGCAGTGACTCAGCCACCCTCGGTGTCAGCGAAGCCAGGACAAACCATCCAGATCTCCTGCTCTGGGCTTAGCAGCAGCAATGCTGTTGGCTGGTTCCAGCAGAAGGTGCCTGGCACTGCCCCTCTCACTGTGATCTACTGGAATGACAAGAGACCCTCAGGCATCCCTTCACGATTCTCTGGCTCCAAGTCTGGCACCACAGGCACCTTAACCATCACTGGGGTGCAGGCTGAGGATGAGGCTGTCTATTACTGTGGCAGCTGGGATGGCAGTGGTGCTGTTGCAGTGACACAGAGATGTGGAAGTGAGCTACAGGAGAGTTTGAGCTGGACGTTTTCTACCCTTCTGCTTCATGGCTGAGCAGGGCTCAGGGGCAGAAGGGCAGCATTGAGTCCTTGTGCCTCACAGGACAGGAGGTGATTCTGCAGCTGTGTGCAGCTGCTGCCCACCCATACAGAAGTGATGGCATCCCCTTGTCACCAGCCCCACTGCCTCTTGCTGCTGGCCCCTCTGTCCTGCTGCTGCTGCCTGCTCTCTTTGCAGGGCCCCAGAGCTGAGTCTGGACCCTGAGTCTGGGTCTCTGCTTGCCCTGGTGTCACCTGTGGTATCAAGGGCAATGGGCACAAAAGCTCTGTATTGCTATCCAGGGTAGCTGTGCCCACAGGGCACTGTCTGAACTCTGCCTTCTCTTCTCTCCCTCTCCAGGTTCCCTGGTCCAGGCAGCTCTGACTCAGCCACCCTCGGTGTCAGCGAAGCCAGGACAAACCATCCAGATCTCCTGCTCGGGGAGCAGCGATGGCTACTATGGCTGGTACCAGCAGAAGGTGCCTGGCACTGCCCCTCTCACTCTGATCTATGCTAATACCAACAGACCCTCAGGCATCCCTTCACGATTCTCTGGCTCCAAGTCTGGCTCCACAGCCACCTTAACCATCACTGGGGTGCAGGCTGAGGACGAGGCTGTCTATTACTGTGGCAGCTGGGATGGCAGTGGCAGTGGTAGCTATGGTGTCTGCTGGCCATGGAGCTGAGGCAGGTTTGTGTCCCCCTGCACAACCATGCCTGTGATGATGTCTTTCATGTCCCAGAGACCTGGAGGTGGCCTTGAGGCATGGAGCCATTGCTGCTGTCCCTACAAAGCTCAGGCTGTGCCCTTGTCTGCCAGAGCTGCTCCAGAGCTGCCTCTCTGCTGGGCTGTGTGGGGCCAGGCTCTGCTCTCCCAACGTACCTGGGACTCTTCCTGTGCCTGTTCCCCTCTGGCTGTGGCATTCTCCATCCTGCTGCCCAGGGAGTCAGCAAACCCAGGACGCACTGTCCAGACCTCCTGCTCTGGGAGCAGCAGTGACTCTGGCTGGTACCAGCAGAAGGTGCCTGGCACTGCCCCTCTCACTGTGATCTACTTGAATGACCAGAGACCCTCAGGCATCCCTTCACGATTCTCTGGCTCCAAGTCTGGCACCACAGGCACCTTAACCATCACCGGGGTGCAGGCTGAGGACGAGGCTGTCTATTACTGTGGTGGCTGGGATGGCAGTGGCAGTGGCTATGGTGCCTGGTGGCACTGAGGAGCACAGTGAGACACACTGTGAGGTACAGTGATACACAGAGTGCAAAGCCAGAGGAAGACCTTTCAGCTCTTTTTCCCTCCTCCCTGTCCAGTGTTGTGAAGCTGAGGCAGCTTCCTCTGCTCTCTGCACAGCCACGCCTGTGAATGGCCTCCCTTTTTTGCCCCTGACTCTTGGAGGTGGCTTTGTGGCTGGCAATGATTGTTCCTGCCTCTAGAATTTCAGAGTGTGACTTTGCCAGCCCAGTGCTTCTTGCTCCCCATGACCTCCTGGGACTGGCAGAGCTGCCTCTGCGCTGGGCTGCCTTGGGCTGTGCTCTGCTCCTAAGGTTTGACTCTGGTTGTGTCCATTCCCTTCCATCTCTGTCACCTTCTGCCTTGCTGTCCAGGGAGGGCTCTCTGTTCCCTGTTTTCTGGGTGACCTCCATCTTATCCATTCTCCCTCTCCAGGTTCCCTGGTCCAGGCAGCTCTGACTCAGCCACCCTCGGTGTCAGCGAAGCCAGGACAAACCGTCCAGATCTCCTGCTCTGGGCTTGACAGCAGATATGCTGCTGGCTGGTTCCAGCAGAAGGTGCCTGGCACTGCCCCTCTCACTGTGATCTATGCTAATGACAAGAGACCCTCAGGCATCCCTTCACGATTCTCTGGCTCCAAGTCTGGCTCCACAGGCACCTTAACCATCACTGGGGTGCAGGCTGAGGACGAGGCTGTCTATTACTGTGGCAGCTGGGATGGCAGTGGCTATGGTGCCTGGTGACAGAGTATTAAGAAGTGAGAGACAGAGTGGGAAAGGAGAGGAACTTTTTCAGTCCTTCTCCCTCCTGGCTGAAGAGAGTCCTGGCTGTGGGGCTGTGGCAGCTTCCACTTTCCTCTGCTCAGCCACACCTGCCTGTGTCCTCCCTCTCATGTCACACAGGTGTGGAGGTGACTTTGAAGGGGCAAATGTTGTTCTTGTCCCTACAAAGTCCAAACTGTGTCCTCCTCTGCCAAACTGATGCCTGTTAGTGGCAGTGACCACGTCCTGCTGCTGCTGCCAGAGCTGTGCCCGTGCTGGGAAGTGTTGTGTTGAGCTTTGCCACGGGAATTTCCCTGTGAACACAGCCGTGTCTGTTCTGCAGCAGCAGCGACACTCCCTGGCCCTCTGCCGAGGCAGGGCTGTGCTGCTGGGGCTCTGGCTGACCCCCATCTTCTCCTCTCTCTCCTCTCCCTCTCCAGGTTCCCTGGTCCAGGCAGCTCTGACTCAGCCACCCTCGGTGTCAGCGAAGCCAGGACAAACCGTCCAGATCTCCTGCTCCGGTACCGGCGGCTATGATGTTGGCTGGTACCAGCAGAAGGTGCCTGGCACTGCCCCTCTCACTCTGATCTACTACAATACCAACAGACCCTCAGGCATCCCTTCACGATTCTCTGGCTCCACATCTGGCTTCACAGCCACCTTAACCATCAGTGGGGTGCAGGCTGAGGACGAGGCTGTCTATTACTGTGGTGGCTACGACAGCAGCAGTGGTGGCTTTGGTGTCTGCAGGCACTGAGGAGGAGGAAGTGTGACACTGACTGCAAAATCAGAGGCAGACTTCCAGCCATGCTCTGTCACTGTGACTATGATAACACCAAGAGACCCTCAGGCATCCCTTGACAATTTTCTGGATCCATGTCTGGCTCCACAGCCATCCCTGGGCTCCCAGCTGAGCTCACTGCTGTCTATTACAGTGGTGGCGAGGACAGCAGCACTGCTCAGCATCCAGGCACCCTGCAGGGTGGCCACGGTGCTGTGCTATGGCCTGACCACTGCTGTCTGCTGTGTGTGAGTGACAGAGGCCCTGATGGTGCTGCAGAAGGATGTGGAAGTGACACAGCTCCTGGTAATGCAGACCTGTGCTGTGGCTGGCCCCTTCTTCCCACGGGGTGGCAGCTGGGCACTGGTGTGGTGTCATTGTGCTCTTGGGCAGCCCTTGTGCCTGGAGGCCAACCTCTGAGCCTGACCTGGCCTGGGCTGTGCTGTTCCCTGGAGGGCTGTTCCATGCTAAGTGCAGCTCTGCCTGAGACGCTGCTATCTGTGCCTGCAAGCTGCAGTGTTTCCCAGAGCCCTGCAGCACTTAGCAACCAGGAGGGTGAGACTACAGAAGGGATGTCCACAGTGAGAAGTGGGAGCTGATGGGGATGCTCAGCAGGCATTTTTCTTTACAGGAACATCCTCCTTTCCTTTGTCCTGATGGACCTCCAGGCTTCCACACTTGTGAAAGCAGAGAGAACCGAGTTCAGGGAGTGGCGACTCGTGTTCAAACCTTGGCGACTTCTCGCTGCCTTTTCTCCCTCCCCTGAAGTCTTTGCGGGGGGAGGCCACGAGAGGGCGCTGCTGCCGCGGGGCTGTAGGCAGCCAAAGCTTCGCTGCCTTGAGCCTGTGAGCGGCGCCCGTGTGGGTGCCCAGCCCGCGCCCGAAGGACAAGGAAGCAGCGATGGAGAGAAAGCCGCCTGTGGAAAACATCCTGTGTGTCAGGAGCTGCTGTGTTCCTGGCCTAAGGGAGTCGCAGAGGGTGCTGGTAGCTTGGCATTGAACCTTTGTGCAGGCAAACACGGCATAAGCAATCCCTGCCTCCATGTGTCTGGATGCAATTCCTTCTGCTTCTAAGGGCTGAGGTGGGGCTGGAATTAGGTGAGCAGGCTCCAAGGGGCGAGAGAACCTGCTCTGCTTCTGAGAAGCAGCCCCAAAGCAGTTGAGGCTCTGTGGGAGATGCCCAAGGGCTGCAAGCTCTGTGGCAGCCCCCTCCAGCCTCCTGCTTAGGAGCAGCACAGAAAGGCAGAGGCAGGCCTGGGAAGGGAGGTGTGAGGCTGGACAGGCAGGGCTTTGTCCTTGATCCTGAGGTCTCCCTTTGCACTGGGTGGCTGTGCTTGGATGGGTGGGGGCCATGGCACACTGCCATTGTTGGTGGGGTGAGACCATGGCCTGTGTCCCCCTGCTCCTCCTAGTGCTCTCCAACAGCTCAGGTGCCCTGTCCACGCTCACTGCACCCAGTCTGTGAACTCTGGACAGAAGAATCCTGCCCCACTCACAAGGCAGGGCTGTGCTGCTGGGGCTCTGGCTGACCCCCATCTTCTCCCCTCTCTCCTCTCCCTCTCCAGGTTCCCTGGTCCAGGCAGCTCTGACTCAGCCACCCTCGGTGTCAGCGAAGCCAGGACAAACCATCCAGATCTCCTGCTCGGGGAGCAGCAATGGCTACTATGGCTGGTACCAGCAGAAGGTGCCTGGCACTGCCCCTCTCACTCTGATCTACTACAATACCAACAGACCCTCAGGCATCCCTTCACGATTCTCTGGCTCCAAGTCTGACTCCACAGCCACCTTAACCATCACTGGGGTGCAGGCTGAGGACGAGGCTGTCTATTACTGTGGTGGCTGGGACAGCAGTGGTAGCTATGGTGTCTGCTGGCACTGAGGAGGAGGAAGTGTGACACTGACTGCAAAATCAGAGGCAGACTTCCAGACATTCTCCCTCCTGGACAGAGTCATGGCCATGGAGCTGAGGCAGGTTTGTGTCCCCCTGCACAACCATGCCTGTGAAGATGTCTTTCATGTCCCAGAGACCTGGAGGTGGCCTTGAGGCATGGAGCCATTGCTGCTGTCCCTACAAAGCTCAGGCTGTGCCCTTGTCTGCCAGAGCTGCTCCAGAGCTGCCTCTCTGCTGGGCTGTATTGGGCCAGGCTCTGCTCTCCCAAAGTGCCTGGGACTCTTCCTGTGCCTGTTCCCCTCTGGCTGTGGCATTCTCCATCCTGCTGCCCAGGGAGTCAGCAAACCCAGGACGCACTGTCCAGACCTCCTGCTCTGGGAGCAGCAGTGACTATGGCTGGTACCAGCAGAAGGTGCCTGGCACTGCCCCTCTCACTGTGATCTACTTGAATGACAAGAGACCCTCAGGCATCCCTTCACGATTCTCTGGCTCCAGGTCTGGCACCACAGGCACCTTAACCATCACTGGGGTGCAGGCTGAGGATGAGGCTGTCTATCACTGTGGTGGCTGGGACAGCAGCAGTGGTGGCTATGGTGTCTGCTGGCCATGGAGCTGAGGCAGGTTTGTGTCCCTTCTGCACAACCATGCCTGTGAAGATGTCTTTCATGTCCCAGAGACCTGGAGGTGGCCTCTCCCTCTCCAGGTTCCCTGGTCCAGGCAGCAGTGACTCAGCCACCCTCGGTGTCAGCGAAGCCAGGATAAACCATCCAGATCTCCTGCTCTGGAGGCGATGGCAACTATGGCTGGTTCCAGCAGAAGGTGCCTGGCACTGCCCCTCTCACTCTGATCTACTGGGATGACAAGAGACCCTCAGGCATCCCTTCACGATTCTCTGGATCTGCATCTGGCTCCACAGGCACCTTAACCATCACTGGGGTGCAGGCTGAGGACGAGGCTGTCTATTACTGTGGCAGCTGGGACAGCAGTGGCAGTGGCTATGGTGTCTGGTCACAAATAGTAGCAGAAGTGAGAGACTGCAAAATGAGAGGAAGGTTTTCAGTCCTTGTGGCTGGGAACCATTGCTGCTTTCCCTACAAAGCTCAGGCTGTGCCCTTGTCTGCCAGAGCTGCTCCAGAGCTGCCTCTCTGCTGGGCTGTGTGGGGCCAGGCTCTGCTCGCCCAGTGCGCCTGGGACTCTTTCTGAGCCTGTTCCCCTCTGGCTGTGGCATTCCTCATCCTGCTGCCCAGGGAGGGCTGTGCTCTGGGGGCTCTGACTGCATCTTCTCCCCTCTCTCCTCTCCCTCTCCAGGGTCCCTGGTCCAGGCAGCTCTGACTCAGCCACCCTCGGTGTCAGCAAACCTAGGACAAACCGTCCAGATCTCCTGCTCTGGAGGCCATGGCTGGTATGGCTGGCACCAGCAGAAGGTGCCTGGCACTGCCCCTCTCACTGTGATCTACAGGAATGACCAGAGACCCTCAGGCATCCCTTCATGATTCCCTGGATCTGCATCTGGCTCCACAGGCACCTTCACCATCGTTTGTTGCAGGCTGAGGACGAGGCTGTCTATTACTGTGGTGCCAGGGGTGGCAGCTGCAATGGTGGCACAGAGCAATGGGGAAGTGATACCAAAACCTCCTGCCCTCCCAGGGGCCTCTTTGGAGTCTCTGTTCTCTCTGCTATATGGCAGGGCTGGTGCCCACTGTGGGCCTGCTCTTGCTGCCCTGTACTGCCAGTGGCTGTGCCTGATGCCCTGATTCAGACTCCCCTTAGAGCCCCAGGTCTTGGGAACCTTGCAGTCTCCATGGCCACAATACCCTTTGCTGGTGTCCAAGCCAAGGCAGAGTCTGTCTCTTACTGGGACAGAAGTGCTGAGGACAGTCACAGTGCCCTTCCCCCCCCTCACTGGGGGGTGAGACACAAACTCACTGTCACCCCAGGTCCCCTTGGATGCTGGAGAAAGCCCCAGAAGCAGTGGGGAGCAAAGTGCTTATGTGGTTTGTCCCATCCCATGGCTTGCTCTAAGCCTGGCTGCCACAGCAGGTTGCCCACAGCCTGCCAGGAGGGTTTTGAGTATGTCCAGGGATGGAGACTGCAGAGGTCTCTGGGCAGTGCCTGGCTGTGTTTGACCATCCCTGCAGCAGGAAAGAGGATTTCCTGTGCTTCAGCCTGGGCCCTTTGTCTCTTGTGCTTCCAGGAGATAGCTCCGAGGGGAGCCTGGCTCCTTCTTCACTCCTGCCCCCAGAAGCCAGGTACAATGTGGATAAGATGCCCCTGAGCCTCCCTAGCTTGGCTGCAGCCATCAATTCCTCACCTTCCTTTCACCCCTCTGTCCGCATCCGTGGGGCGCCCAGAGCTGGCACAGTGCTGGCATCCCATGCCCATCACTGGAGCTGTGAGAGCTGCCTGTCCCTCTATGACCCTCTTGGCTCCAGCAGCTGTGCTCTGCTGCACCCTTTGGCTCTGGAGCTGCTTGGCCTGGGCTGGGGACAGGGCTCCCTGCTGAAGAGCTGGGGGCCCTGAGCTCAGCTGGGTCTCAGCTGCAGCATCTGGGGTCTTGGGGCTGGGCAAGGAGCATGGAGAGAGGTGAGGAGAGACATATGGACAGGATCTGGCCCTGGGGGTGAGGGGTCACATTTGCTTAAAGGGGATTTGGGGTGCTTGGCACAGCCCCATGGCAATATGGCTCTGCTGGCATCACACCAGGGGCTGGGTCCCTCTCCTCCTTCCAGTGCTCACCCATGGATCAGTTGCCCTGCACAGACTTGATGAACTTGGCTGGGACTTCTGGGAACAGGGTGCTTGTCCCTCTGCCCAGGGAGGGCTGTGCTGCTGGGGCTCTGGCTGACCCCCATCTTCTCTCTTCTCCCTCTCCAGGTTCCCTGGTGCAGGCAGCAGTGACTCAGCCACCCTCGGTGTCAGCGAAGCCAGGACAAACCGTCCAGATCTCCTGCTCTGGGCTTAGCAGCAGCTATCCTTATGCCGGCTGGTACCAGCAGAAGGTGCCTGGCACTGCCCCTCTCACTGTGATCTATACCAAGAGAGCCCCAGTCTGGTTTTCCCTCTGGCACTACAGCCACGTTAACCATCACAGCCTCAGCGCAGCCAAGAAGGCGGCAAGGGGCTGCCCAGCACCCTGCCCCTGCCCCCACGCTGCTGCAGGGCTCTGGGACTGGAGCTGTCGCTGGGGACAAAGCTGCCAGCTGCTCCCTGCAGTGGGGGGCAGCTTGGTTTTGGCAGGGACCTTTCTTGCACCCCCATGTGTGCAGTGGGGCAGGGGATAAGGGTTGTGGCAAGAGTGTGTAATAGAGCAAGGCTAAGAGCAGGAGCCTTGGCCCCGTGGGGGCTGCATTTGTGCTGTCAGGAGCTGCCACGTGGGCAGACAGAGCCCAGGTGCCTTGTCCCTCAGCTCTGTGCCTGGGACTGTGGTGGGGGCAGGGCTGGGGCCAGCAGGGCATGGCAGAACTGAAGCAAGAAGCCTGTGGTCCTCAGCACTGAGGGCTACCCTGTGTTCCCCACCAAGCACAGCTCCCAACCCCACACTCCTCAGCTGCTCCAGGTTAAGGTCCTGTGTGCTCAGGGGCACAGATAAAGTTCAGCTGAGGAGCTTGCAGGGACAGAAACAGGACTTTGGCTCCTGCCTTTTCCCAGCCCTTTCCCTAGGGCAGGGCCTAGCTGGGCAGAGCTGGACCCCAAAAATCCTCCAGAGGCAGTAGCCTGGCCAAGGGATTTCCTTTCCATCGCTGGCTCTCCGTTTCTCTGCCCTCCACCCCTCACAAGGGGGATGTTGGTGCCGTGGCTGTTGCCTGCCCCGCTCCGGCCTGCCCCTTGCCCCCAGCAGCCTGGCTCTCCTGTCCCCTCTCAGCAGAGGCTGGGGATGAGGGGTGTGTGTTGGGTGGGGGTTGGGCACTGAGCTGGAGGTGTGCCCACCCTGTGTGCAGCGAGCAGGAGGGGTGGACACCGCCGCTCCCTGCGGCTGGGCTGTCGGGGCTGGCTGGGGAGCGGGAGGGAGGCGCGGAGGGCAGGATCCAGCCCTGAGAGGGGGGTCACATTTGCATGGAGGGGCTGTGCCCCAGTCGGGCAGGGGCTTAAAAGGAAGCTGGGGTCAGTGGAAGAGCTCCATCGTGGTGGGCACACGGATCTGTGGCATCGCACCATGGCCTGGGCTCCTCTGCTCTTCGCGGTGCTCGTCCACGCCTCAGGTGCCCTGGCCAGACCCGACGGACTTGGCTGGGACTTTGGGCAACAGGGGTCTCGTCTGTCTGCCTGGGGGTGGGGGGGAGGGCTGTGCTGCTGGGGCTCTGGCTGACCCCCATCTTCTCCCCTCTCTCCTCTCCCTCTCCAGGTTCCCTGGTCCAGGCAGCTCTGACTCAGCCACCCTCGGTGTCAGCGAAGCCAGGACAAACCATCCAGATCTCCTGCTCGGGGAGCAGCGATGGCTACTATGGCTGGTTCCAGCAGAAGGTGCCTGGCACTGCCCCTCTCACTGTGATCTATGCTAATGACAAGAGACCCTCAGGCATCCCTTCACGATTCTCTGGCTCCAAGTCTGGCTCCACAGCCACCTTAACCATCACTGGGGTGCAGGCTGAGGACGAGGCTGTCTATTACTGTGGTGGCTGGGACAGCAGCAGTGATGCTGCACGGTGACATGGAGCAATGGGGAAGTGATACAAAATCTCCTGCCATCACAGGGCCCCTTAGGAGTCTGCTGTCCTTGGATGGTGGAGTTTGTGCCCCTCGTGGCCCTGTGCTGCAGGTGCTTGTGCCCAGTGTCCCAGCTCAGCTGTCTCTTAGGTCCCCTGGACTGTGCCCATCCCTGGTTACTTGGGGAGGGGTCGTCTAGCCCCTGTGAACATGCCACTCCCCATAGCCACACCAGCCACTGCTAGTGCCTAAGCTGAGGCCAAGGATCATGAGTAAGTGTTGAGTGCTGTGCTGGCTGGGACATGAGTGCTCATCAAGGCTACTGCAGCCCCCAGCGCTGAAGACCTGAGGCACTGTCCTGGTGCTGCTGGGACACAATCCCAGGCCAGCCAAGACCTGCAGGCCCTTAGCAGCTTCCAGTCACCCAGGGCAGCTGACCTGTGCTGGCTGCAGGTGTGCTCCATGCCATGACCATCATGCTCAGTGTGAGAGAGAGGGGGAGCTTGCTGAGGACAGGTGGTCTCCTGCTTGTGCTCCTGGTCTTGTCTGGGCTCCTCCTGGCTGTGGTGGGTTAGGATCAGTGTGTCCCCCCCAACAATGTGAATGTAAATTTGCTCCCTGGGGTAAATTTTCCACACCCAGAATTTTGGGAGCAAAAAAACCCAAAGAAACTGCATGTACCAAAAAAAAAAGAGGACTAACTACAAAAGGATGAAAAGCACTAAACACAATCAAATGTACTTACATCAACTCACAGTTTAACAGCAACACAATACCCTCCTTGGACAAACCTCAGCTTTCTCACCCCCTCTCTGGGCACAAAACGGCCCAGAGTGCTGGGTGTTACCTCTGGCCCCAGCTCTCTCTCTACCTGCAATTCCCAACAGAAGGTTAGGCAGGCTGCAGGCAAGGTCAGGTGCAGAGACAGAGAAGCCAGCAGGGAGCAAGAAACAGCTCAGGAAAGGAGAGAAAGAAGCTGGTGCTGAAAGCAGAAGGTATTCAGCAGGCCCATGGGGTGAGGTACAACATTATAGAATCAGAGAATGGTCCAGGCCAGAAGGGACCTCCAAAGGTCATCCAGTCCAACCTCCCTGCAGTCTGCAGGGACATCCCCAGCTAGATCAGGCTTCTCCTCTGCAGCCTCAGCAGCCCCAGGGCTCTCAGCCTCTCCTCCCAGGGCAGTGCTGCAGTCCCTCACTCATCCTGGTAGCCTCTGTTGGACTCTCTGCAGCAGATCCCTGTTCCACCTGGGGCAACAGCAGGGTTGTAGCTGCCTGTGCTTAGCTCATATTTGGGGCTAAACTATAGCAGTTGTTCTATCACCTAAAGACCTCTCTCCAGCAGAAGAGGAGAACTGGAAGTACAGCAGGAGATCCATGTGTGGAAATGAGAACCAGCTTAATGGAAGAGCCCAATCTAGATCAGTATCACCCAGCCCTCAGATAACTGATTCTAAATATGCCTGAGGGCTGGGGGGCAGGAGGCAGGGCACAGGCTCTGCTCAGCTGCACCCTGGGACAGGACAAGGGGCAAGGGATGGAAACTGCAGCATAGGAGGTTCCACCTCACCATGAGGAGGAACTTCTGCACTGTGAGGCTCAGGCTGCCCAGAGAGGTTGTGGAGTCTCCTGCTCTGGAGCCTCTCCAGCCCCATCTGGATGTGTTCTGTGTGCCCTGTGCTGGAGTCTCTGCTCCTTGGACTCAATGATCTTGAGAGGTCTCTTCCAACCCCTGACATCCTCTGATCCTGGTCCCCTCAGGTGCAACCTACAGCTCTTGCTGGGGAAAGCCCCAGAAGAGTGGAGTGAGGTGCCTCTGGAGATTGTCTTGTTCCACCACCTGCTTGGAGCCTGGTTGGCTACCTCAGTACGTCCTCAGGTTGCCCACAGCATGTCCAGGTGGGTTTTGAATATGGAGATGTCACAGCTCTGTGGGCAAGCCCTTGCTGTGATGGACTCTCCTTGCAGCAGACAAAGGCTTTCTGTGTCCAGGGAGATTTGCCATGTTTCAGCTTGTGCCCACTGACTCCTGTGCCACCAGTGGACATCTCTAAGAGCAGCCTGGCTCTTTCTTCTCTCCTGCCCCCAGGAGATACTTATAACATTGATAAGACACCCCTGAGTGTCCCTGGTTTGGGCTCAGCCATCCCACTTTGCACAGCCTCTGTCTGTAAAAATGATGCTCTGAGTCCTTCACCATCCCCAGAGCCCTTTGCTGGCCTTGCTCTCCTCTGTGCCCATCCATGCCCGGGCAGCCCAGAGCTGGCACAGTGGTGGGCTGTGTCTCTCCCTGGCTGCCAGCAATGCTCCTGCTAACACAGCCCCAGGGCACTTTGCTGGCTCCTGTGTAACTTGGTGGCCTGCTGGTCCCCTGGGGCCTTTTTTGCCAGGGGGCTGCCAGCTGTTCAGCCCCAGCATGCCCGGCCAGGGGCTGCCCTCCCAGGGGAGAAGGGCACTGGGTGGCTGCAGCAGGAGAAGGGACTAGGGCAGCACTGCCAGGCCCCACATGCATCAGAGAAGGGCAGAAATGGGGCCATGGACACCCAGAGTGAGGGAAGATGTGGAAAGTTTGTTGGGGGATGCTGGGGGTTGGTGACATCCCACCCCCATCACTGGAGCTGTGAGCGATGCCTGCCCCACCAAGACTCCCTTGCATCCAGCAGCTGGGTTCTCCTGCACCCTTTGGCCCTGGAGCTGCTTGGCTGGGGACGAGGGGTCCCTGCTGGAGAGTCTGGGGCTCTGATCTGAGCTGTGTCTCCACTCCGTGTCCGAGGAGAAGCCCCGCGGCAGCTGGGGGTGCTGGAGCGTTGGGCTGGGCAGGGAGCAGGGGAGAAACACATGGGCAGGATCTGGCCACCGGCATGAGGGCTCACATTTGCATGGAGGGGCCGTGCCCGGGCTGGGCAGGGGCTTAAAAGGGCACTGAGGCCCTCGGCACAGAACCATCCTTGTGGCCGTACGGAGCTGGTGGCGCCGCACCATGGCCTGGGTCCCTCTCCTCCTTGCGGTTCTCGCCCATGGACCAGGTGCCCTGACCAGACTGGCTGCACCCACCAGGGCCTCTGGGCACAGGGGTCTCGTCCCTCTGCCCGGGGAGGGCTGTGCTCCTGGGGCTCTGTCTGACTCTGGTGTTCTCTTCTCTCCCTCTCCAGGTTCCCTGGTGCAGGCAGCTCTGACTCAGCCACCCTCGGTGTCAGCGAAGCCAGGACAAACCGTCCAGATCTCCTGCTCCGGTACCAGCAGCTATGCTGTTGGCTGGTACCAGCAGAAGGTGCCTGGCACTGCCCCTCTCACTGTGATCTACTGGGATGACAGGAGACCCTCAGGCATCCCTTCACGATTCTCTGGATCTGCATCTGGCTCCACAGGCACCTTAACCATCGCTGGGGTGCAGGCTGAGGACGAGGCTGTCTATTACTGTGGTGGCTACGATGGCAGCAATGGTATCACAGTGACCTGTGGCAATGGGGAAGTGATACAAAAACCTCCTGTCACCACAAAGGCACCTTAGAGGCTCTCTTGTCTCCTCTGTATGCTGGGGCAGATGCCCTTGCTGCCCTGTGCCTGCTGTCCCAGCTCAGCCATCTCTTGGAGCCCCAAGTCTGTGCTTGTCCCTGGTCATTTGTTGTGGTTATGGCCCCCAGCAGCTCCATATTGCAGGTCCAAGGCCATGCTGCTTTCCCCAGCTGGCACCCAGGGCCCTGCCAGGCTGCTCCCTGCCCTCCTCCCATCCTGGAGGGAGGTCACAGCACCTGTGCTTAGTCTCCTTAGTGCCCCCCATCAGGAACTAGCACCCCCTCACCTGCCTCTACTCCTGCCAAGACCATGTGCCAGGCAAGCACTGAAGGGACAGCAAACAGCCTTGGTATGTCCAAGCACAGCACCACTCCCCCATTTCCTTCTCCAAGGAGCTGGACTTTGGAAGTGAAGGTTTCTCCCCTTTATTTTCCTCCCACAAAGTGGAACCAAAAGCCCACTGCAGTCTGAGAAATGGAACTGAAACCACTTGTCCACAGTAGATGGGCACTGGCTTGAGCTACATCCTTGGCACAGACAACTTCAGTGAGCTTTTGGGCCAGTTTCAGCCTTTGCACCCATGTCTGACACCTACACAGGGGTAAACCAAACCCCTCAGACAGAAAGTGCTTCAAACCACAAAACCTCTGAAGCATCCTCTATTTGCTGGTGACTCAGGAGGTTCCCTGACCCTGCATCTCTCTGTGAGCACTTGCACACCACAGCATTTGAATATCTTGTGGTTCAGTTGGTAAGTTTGTACTGCTGCTGAAAGTCAGTGCTCCAAGAGCTTGTTTGCTCTGAGCTGGGCACCCAGTGAGGCTGGCACCATCCTGGGGAAATACTTCACAAAGCAGCAGCCAAGCCTTGCCCAGAGAGTTTGAGGTTAATCAGCCTCAGCTGAAACCAATCTTGGCTCATCCCTGCCTGGGCTACGCACCTGGAGGCATTCACACTCTTGCTCGCTTTTCTCTGCTAGTCCCAGCTCTTCCTCTTTACCAACAGCCTCTGATGCCTCCTCTCCATCCCCCTTTGCATGCCCTGGCCCTTGACAGATGCTCCTGCTCCAAGGGGCTGTGAAGGCAGGGGCTAGTAGTAGGGTTCTGCCAGGAGCAGCAGCCTAGGGCATGCAGTGTGGGCAGAGGTGGCACTGCAGGAAGCTGAGTTGCTGGCTGGGGAGGGAATATTGCTGGAATGGTGCTTGGAGCAAACCTGCAGGTCTCTGCAGTCTCCCTGTCTCCTCTGCAAGAAAACTATGTCTGGCATGCCCATGCTGGCAGGCTTCATCAGCTGTGTGGGGCTCAGAACGCCCCCACACTGGCACCAACCTCACACCAGTGCCTGTTCCATTGCCAAGATGCCAGGTGTGAGGCAGGGAAGTGCTCATTTCCTCCCAGTGGCCAGAGCCACTCAAGAGCATCCCACAGCCACCTGCATGGCAGCAATGCAGGTCCAGGTGAGGTGCTGCCTGTCACGCCCTAGGGGCATGCAAAGCCTGCACCAGTCCTTAACATCCCCACATCACAGGCTGCTTTGTGAGCTTGTAAGGAGCCCAGGGCACAGAGTCCTGGGAAGCAGTGTGTCCCTGGAGCAGACAGTGGTGCAGCCATGGCTCTGGAGAGCCCAGCCAACAAGGACCATGCAGATGGTAGGGCTAAGGACATCCATTTAGCTGTGACCCCTGCAGCAAGGACGTGCTGGAGTCATCCCCATATGGCTGTCCTAGTGCTCCTGCCTTGTCATATGCACTGAGACATGTCCAGCACCCTGCTTCCAGCCTGCTGTGCCCATCAAGGCACCTCCATCCCATCATCTTCAAGCCTGCTGAGTCCATGGGGGCACCTCCACCCCACCACCTCCATTCTGCTGTGTCTGTTCAGACTCCTCCATCCCATCATCTTCAAGCCTGCTGAGTCCATTGGGTCACTTCCACCCCACCACCTCCATCCTGCCGTACGCATTGGGGCATTTCAATCTCATCACCTCCATCCTGCTGCAGCCACCAAGGCATCTCCATCCCATCACCACCGTCCTGCCACATCCATGGGACCCAGGACTGCTCCTGCCACGAGCCAGGAGGTTTTTGTATGGCTCTGTATCACTGTGTGGTGTATTCGGGGCCGGGACCCTGCTGAGCGTCACAGGTGAGTCGCCGACTTCTCAGTCTTTCCTTCCCCACCACGGAATTGTGACTTTTGGGGCATTTTCAGTGACTTTGGGGGTTTCCCCCCTCGGACTCGGCGCTGGGCTGGGGTCTGACGCCAGTTTGGAGTCGGACACCGAGCGCAGGGCTGTGACTTGTCCCTGCGGAGTCAGAGGACTCTGTCAGGCGCCACAGAAGACTTGGGGGTGGCAGGGGGAGAGGGTGTTTGGGTGTTTTATCAACTGAAGGGTCTTCAAATTTGGCCAGAAAATGTGTCTGAGGTCTTAGAAAGCCTGTTTCAGAGACCTGGGGCTAGGTCTCTGAGAAAGCCAGTTTTTTGTCTTGGTTAAGGGAGTTAGTCAGTCTAAGGTCCAAGTCCTCAAGTCTTAGTCCTGAGGACTGTCAGTGAGGAGCGAGGACTTCTCTGGGGGTTGGCTGTGGGTCCTGGGCTGTGAGTGGGCTGAAGTCACCTCCAGCTGTGTCTTGGGATGTGCACATCTCCCAAGAAATGCTCCCAGGAGTGTCTTAGAGAGGTGGTTGCCCAGGTAAGCCGCATCAAACCCGGAGGACACTGTGGTGAAAACTCTGCTGGGAGCAGTTTCTGTCTTCTGTAAAGGAATTTGGCCCAAAAATGCCAACTGGAAGCAAATTTCTAGGGGCAGAAGTTAGAAGGGGGCAGAAATTAAAGTGGGGTTTGACAGTTTCCTCAAGGAGAAAGATTTTAAAGGCAAGAGGCCTGTAGAAAAGGGCCTGAATTACAAATAAGAGATCGAGGTAGAGATGGAAATAGAGAGACAGAGATGGAGACAGAGAGGAGACAGAGAGAGAGAAAGAGAGAGATGAGGGAGAGAGATGGAGAGAAAAGAGATGGAGAGAGAGATGAGAGGGAGAGATGGAGAGAAAAGAGATGGAGAGAGAGATGAGGGAGAGAGAGATGAGGGAGAGAGAGATGAGGGAGAGAGAGATGAGGGAGAGAGAGATGAGGGAGAGAGAGATGAGGGAGAGAGAGATGAGGGAGAGAGAGATGAGGGAGAGAGAGGTGATAGAGACATTGCACATTTGAGGAGGCAGCAGAACCACCTCAGAAAGCCCAAAGATTTTTCTCTGCCTTTCTCAGGCTAAGTCTTAGTTGTACTTTTTCTCTTGAGACAAGCCTGAAAGTGTTTGAAAGCAGAACTGGGCAGAGAGCAGGGGGGGGTTGGCTCTGAAATTTTGGTGTTTAGAAGAAAAATAACTTTGCCAAAGGCAAGAAATGGGCTTAAGGTAACTTTATTGGGGGGGGGAAGGTGGGGGAAAGGGGGATTATATGTATATTTAACCCAAAAAGTATTTGGGGGCTATCTAGATACAAAAATGTTTTAAAATATTGTTATCTATAAATATATTTGGAAAAAAATTATATATTTACATAGATAAAAATATAGATACAATTAGATATAATTATATATAAAAATATATATAATTATATATAAATATATATAGTTATATTATAAATATATATAGTTATATATAAATATATATAGTTATATATAAAATATATAATTATATATATAAATATATATAATTATAGATATTTAATTATATATACAATGATATAGAAATCTATAGAAATAGTGTATCTATAAATAGGAAAAATATAAAAGAGAGTTTCTCTATAAATTAAAAATATAAAAGGCAGTTTATCTGTAAATCAAACCCATAGAAGACAGTTTTATCAGGGCAACCTGCTGCAGGGTGAGGTGTCCCTGCCCACAGCAGGGGGGTTGGAACTGGCTGAGCCTTGAGGCCCCTTCCAGCCCTGACAATTTTATGATCTCTCTATAAATAAGAAATAAAATATGAAATATAGTTTATCTAGAAATTAAAACTACAAAAGCTACTTTATCTACAAATACACAACTAGGAAATGTATTTTCTATATAAATAGGAAAAGCACATCTGGTGTCTTCTCCCTATGGATTAAAGATAGAAAATGCATTTATCTATAAATAAAAGGATAGAAAAGAGAATTTATCTGTAAATAGGGGAAACATAAAATGTATTTTCTCTAGAAATTAAAAATACAAAATGCACTTATCTCAAAAGAAAAAAGAGAGTTTATCTATAAATAGGAAAACTATACAATATATTTTGTCTATAAATGAAGTTGTAAACCACATTTATCTGTCAATGCAAATAGAAAAGAGAGTTTATCTACTAATAAAAAAGAGTTCATCTAAAGATACACAAAGATATTAAAGATATTTTATCTATAAATATGACAATATTAAAAGAGAGTTTATCTATAAATTAAAAAAAAAGAGAGTTCATCTAAAAATAGACAAATATAGAAAAGATATTTTATCTATAAATAGGAAAATAGAAAAGAGAGTTTATCTATACATTAAATAAGATCGTTCATCTAACAACATAAAAACGTATAAAATAGATTTTTCTCTATACATGGAAAAATAGAAAAGAGAGTTTATCTATAAAGTAAAAAAGATTGTTCATCTAACAACATAAAAATGCATAAAATAGATTTTTATCTATAAATGGAAAAATAGAAAAGAGAGTTTATCTATAAAGTAAAAAAGATTGTTCATCTAAAAATGTATAAAAGATATTTTATCTATAAATGTAAAAACAGAAAAGATATTTCACCTATAAGCACAAAAGTTCATCTAAAAATATACAAGATGTGTTTATCTATGAATATAAAATGCAATTTATCTGTCAATAGGGAAAAATCTACAAGATAGTTGATATAAATGATATGTAAGAGATAGTTTCTATCCAATACATTTCCTCCACGATTTCCAGATGGCCACACGAAGACAGGGGCAGGGCTCCCTCTGGGCACACAGGCATTTCTGCAACAAGATCTGGCACACAGCTGGGCAGGGAGCTTGTGCACTTTATGTAGGTGATCTGAAACACACCTCTGCGTGGTGCATGCTGGCTGCCTGCAGAGCTATCAAGAACGGACACTGGGGGTAGGGACATGCACAGACATCATTTACACTAGATATGTGTGTATAGGGTTAGAAATGGTTTATGTATATATTTATATGTAAATATAAATAATATATACACATATATATGTGTATGTGCATGTATAATATAGATACATATATATATACACACACATGTGTGTATATATACACATACATATACACACACATATACATACGTCTATATGTCTATATATATATGCGTGTATATATATGTGTATGTATATGTAGGCACACACTATATAGTATATAGTCATTAGGTGTTAGTTATTAGGTAATAGGCTGGACCTGATGATCTCTGAGGTCTCTTCCAAGCTGGCTGACTCTGTGATGCTGTATAGTGTACACACACACACACACACACACGCACTGTAAGTATATATGGAGGTCTGTGCCTATGTGTATTCCGTATTTTATATATCTGTATCGCACATATGTCTGTTTTTATATAGGTATAAAATATATATACACAAAGTATGTTTATATGAAGAGGGGTCTGTGGCGGTCACAGAGTCCGTCCCCCCCCCCCCCGCGATGCCCACGCTGCTCTCTTCCCTCGCAGGTCAGCCCCCGGCTTCCCCCAAGGTCAACCTCTTCCCGCCGTCCGCCGAGGAGCTCTCGAAGAAGGACAAAGCCACCCTGGTGTGCCTGATAGGAGACTTCTACCCCGGCTCGGTGCAGGTGACCTGGCTGGCTGATGGCCAACCGATCACCAGCGGTGTGGAGACCAGCCCGGCGCAGCGGCAGAGCAACAGCCAGTACATGGCCAGCAGCTACCTGTCGCTGAGCTACTCGGAGTGGAACCGCCACGAGAGCTACAGCTGCAAGGTCACACACGAGGCTGGCAACGTGGAGAAGAGTGTGAGCAGATCCCAGTGCTCCTAACCCCGCGGGGATCTCTCTTGCCCGGCAGCCCCCCGCCGGACCCCTCCCTCTTCCCTGATGCTGGGAGCAGCATCTCCCCACCACCACCGATGCTCCTTCCCTCATCCCTCTGTTCCCTTCTCCTGCCTCCCCACCCAGAGTGTCGCACAAATAAACACTGACACTGAACCAGTGCTGGCTCAGCATCCCTGTCTCTGTGTCCTTCCAAAGCGCCGGCCAGCATCACCCTGGTGGCACCAGGATGAGGGAGGGTGAGGTGGAAGCACACACACACACTGCTGGGGCTCCCTGGGACTCTCACTCTTCCCTGAGACCTGGGGCTGCTGAGGCTGCAGAGGAGAAGCCTGAGAGGGGATCTAAGGAATGCTTCTAAATCTCTGAGGGCTGGGGGGCAGGAGGCAGGGCACAGGCTCTGCTCAGCTGCAGCCTGGCATAGGCCAAGGGGCAAGGGATGGAAACTGCAGCCCAGGAGGTTGCAGCTCAGCAGGAGGAGGAACTTCTGCCCTGGGAGGCTCCCAGAGCCCTGAAGCAGGCTGCCCAGAGAGGTTGTGGAGTCTCCTGCTCTGGAGCCTCTCCAGCCCCATCTGGATGTGTTCTGTGTGCCCTGTGCTGGAGTCTCTGCTCCTGCTCTGGCAGGGGACTTGGACTCAATGGTCTTTGGAGGTTCCTTCCAACTCCTGACATCCTGGTATCCTGCAATCTTTGGGGACCCTCATGAATCCCCCCAGGCACCACCAAAGCCAGAGGATGAGCACCCAGGTGCAGCAGCCTGGTCTGAATCCCCATGAGGGCAGCAAGCACACGGCCCTGGCTGTGCCATCCTCATCCCTTGTACACTGGCCTCTGTTTGCCAGGTTCCTTGCAGGGACACATGGCTTGTGGTGGGGCCATGGCCAGCCACGTCCCTTTGCTGGCCAGGCCTGGTTCTGTCCCTGTTTTCTCAGCCAGCACCATGCCCCCTGGGTTAGGGGTGCAGTGCAGTCACCAGTCATCCAGACGCAGCCGTCCGTCCCTTGCACGCTGTGCCATGGCACAGGGGAGGGGGGATGGGAGCACCCAGCCAAGCTGTGTGCACTTCTAGGGGAGATGCCCTCTCACCAGCCTTTTGCTAAAGAGGGCACAGCCCCACCACATCCCCCTCCCTGAGCTATGGCAGTGCCAATGGGGTGCCTGTGCCCCACCAGGCTTTGGGTTGTCTCTACAGGCACCTTAGGGACACAGCATCACAGAGCCATGGAATGGTTTGGGTCGGAAGGGACCTTTGAAGACCATCTGGTTCAATTCCCCTGCAGTCAGCAGGGACATAGAATCACAGAGTCATAGAATCACAGAGTCATAGCATCATAGAATCAGCCAGGTTGGAAAAGACCTCAGAGATCATCAAGTCCAACTTATTACCTACTCCCTGCCACCTCCTGACAACTAAACCGTGGCTCCAAGTGCCACATCCAAGCCTTTTATGAACAGTTCCAGGGATGGGGACTCCACCACCCCCCTGAGCAGCACATTCTAGAGCTGGCTGCTCAGAGCCCCACCGAGCCTGACCTGCAATGTCTCCAGGGATGGGATATCTACCACCCCTCTGGGCAACCTGGGCCAGTGTTTGGCCACCCTCAGTGCCAAAAACCTTCTTCCTTCTGGCTAGTCTGAATCTCCTCTTTCAATTTAAAGCCATCAGCCCTGGGGGAGGGTCCCTTTATGTACAGGAAGGCTGCAATAAGGTGTCCCCAAAGCCTTTTCTTCTCCAGGCTAAACAGCCTCAGCTCTCTCAGCCTGGCTTCATAGCAGAGGTGCTCCAACCCTCTGGTAATGTTTATGGCCTCCTCTGGACCTGCTCTAACAGGTCCATGTCTTGTGCTGAGGGCTCCAGAGCTGGACACAGTACTCCAGGTGAGATCTCACCAGAGCAGAGGGGCAGAATCATCTCTCTTGACCTGCTGGCCATGCTGCTTTGGGTGCAGCCCAAGGCTGACCTCCTGGGCTGAGTGCCTGTTGCTGGCTCATGCCCAGCTTTTCATCCACCAGTGCTCTCAAGCTCTTCACTGCAGGGCTGCTCTCAATCCCTTAGCCTCCCATCTTGTATTGAGACTGGACCACAGGAGGCAGGACCAGACCCCTGAGAGCACAGCCAAGGGGAGGGACATCCTCAGCCCCACTCAGAGCAATGCCTGTGCCCACCCCAGGGACCTGGACCTCCATGACCACCATGGCTCACTCCTCCCTGCCTCCTGTTCACAATCAGTTGCCCTGGGAAAGCCAGGGAGCAGTCAACACTTCCTCTATGGGATGGGCACTCCCCACGTTGTCCTTGCTTGGGACAAAGCTCCTAGCAGCCAGCAAGGAGAAAGCACTGCTCTGAGCAGGGCTGCCAGCTGTGTGCCAGCCTTGTGGCCCAGGAGAGCAGCTACCTGGGTCTCTGCCAGCCAAACATGCCCCAAGGACTGAGACCTGCTGCCAGGAAGGATACTCACTTTTTTTCTCCACTGGGAACTCAAACCTCAGTAATTATTGATTCCAGTAGCTGGCAAATCACTTCCTTGGGCAGTGGTTGTGAATGATGGGGTAGCCCCTGAGCTCCTACCCCAGCCTTGCTGACAGGTTCTACCCTGCTAAATGCCACGTTGGAGGGGGTGGCTGGTGGGAAAGGAGTGGAAGAGAAATGCTTTCCACAGATCCCACAGGTAAAGTCTGTGTCACAGGACACTGGAGTGAGCTTTTCACAGGTTCAGGTTGGGAAAGGTCCTGCTGGGCCACAAGCTGGGTCAGGGCAATCCCAAGCACCAGTATGGGCTGGGCAGGGACTGGCTTGAGAGCAGCCCTGGAGGAAAGGCCCTGGGGGTGCTGGGGGAGGAGAAGCTCAACAGGAGCCAGCAGTGAGCACTGGCAGCCCAGAGAGCCAAGCAGAGCCTGGGCTGCAGCAAGAGAAGTGTGGCCAGCAGGGCCAGGGAGGGGATTCTGCCCCTCTGCTCCACTCTGCTCAGACCACAGCTGGAGCTCTGGGGCCAGTTCTGGAGCCTCTGTGCCAGGAAGGATCTGGAGGTGCTGGAAGGTGTCCAGAGAAGGGCCTCGAGGAGGAGCAGAGGGCTGGAGCTGCCCTGCTGTGAGGACAGACTGAGGGAGCTGGGGTTGTGCAGGCTGGAGAGGAGAAGGCTCCAAGGAGACCTGCCCATGGCAGGGGGGCTTGGAACTGGCTGAGCCTTGAGCTCCCTTCCAACCCTGACAATTCTGATTCTAAGCAGGGCCCTATCCAGTTCCCAGAGAGGAGGGAAGAGATGCTCAGGAAGAAAAGGCCAATGCTGCTCCCACAGCTGCCCTTGGTGGGGTTTTCTGGTGAGCATAGGTGCTGAGTGAACCCAAAACTTGTGCCTCTCCCCAGCTGCAGCTCTTGCTCTTCTGTCTCCTTTGCTGCACTTTTAAACAGTTTTTTGCTGCTGTTTTCCCAGCTTGGCATCAATTTCAAAATCAGGGGGGAGCTAATTTAGTAAATAAGATGCTTCAGAAGCCTTTATTTAGCTGCAGAGAGAAGCAGAAAGTCCCATGGCAGGGCTGGAGCTTGGTGGGAGCTGTGCTCTCAAGCTACAGCTCAAAGACCCTTGTCTTTGGGGCAGCAAAGGGCTCAGCAAGACCTTCATCAGGGTTTAATAAATCCCCATGCTTTAGACACTTTGGAGCTTAAGGGTCCCCATAGCAGAGACCAGAGGGAGGGATGTAGGGATGGGGGCAGAGGAGTGTGAGGCCATGCAAGAACTTGTGCCCCAAAGCACCAGCCCCAGAGGGCAAAGCTCTGCTCTGGTCCCCAAACCTTGCTCTGGGAGGAGGGCAGCTCCTGTCCCCATGGCCTCACACTTGGGGGTGGCCATGGTAGATCACTTCTGTGGGGGCCACCTCTGGCCAGGTTTGTGCCCCCAGAACCAACCTGGGCTTGCTTCATTTTTTTTCTGCCCTTCACTTGGTGATTCCCCAGAGCATGGCAAGCTCTAGCATCTTGCAGCAGGATAACTTGGTCTCTTTTTGGGGTGTGGAGTGGTTGCACCTGGGGCTGATGAAACACCTCATCTGGAGAGCCATGGGTGACGTGGCACAGCCCGGGGGGAGGGGGGGATGGGGATGTCCCACCTGCCCTCCCCGTGGCAGCTGCAGTCACCCAACTGCCACCACTCCTGGAGGCAGCAGTGCTGAGACTCGAAAGCAAGAGCTGGGGCTGAGAATAGCCCTAGCCCAGGCTGAGGGGAGTGGGGCAGAGCCAGACCCCACTGGGGTGGCTGTAGAAGGACAGCAGTGCCAAGCTGAGGCAGTACCCAATAGCCTGAGCTGGGTGGGTGCAGCCCACGAGTGCTTGGAGGGATGACTGGTGACTCCTGTTCCCCATCCTCACATCCCCCCACTCAGGTAGTTGCCTTCTCTGAAGGGTTTGGGGAAAGGCTGTGCAGAGCCCAGGCTGTGCCACGCCAGCTCTGGCCCCTCCTGGCCCCCCAGCCAGCCCCACCGTGCAGCTGCGCTGCCACGGGGCATCCCCCAGCTAAATTTACTCCTTGCTCACCACAGCCTCCAATCAGAAACTCAAAAGGGGAGCCTGAAAAAAGGAAGTGAAACCATCTCCAGTAGGTGCTGACATGTGAAGGCAAGTGGGTGCCACACAACCGAGCCCTGAGCTGGCTAAGTGCTGAGCTGGCTGCCTGCTCTTTGCTCTGGCAAGCTTTGCCCCTGCCCCACGGCTGTCACCTCAAGGAACCATCACCAGCAA
The DNA here is from genome assembly GCF_014839835.1 of Dryobates pubescens. Lineage (NCBI taxonomy): Eukaryota > Metazoa > Chordata > Aves > Piciformes > Picidae > Dryobates > Dryobates pubescens. Next base: position 1,035,269 of record NC_071636.1, read on the forward strand.
AGGCACAGGCCTTGGAGCAGCCTGAAGCTGCCCAAAATTGGCAGGGTGGGTGGTAGGGGACATGGGACACAATGGCAAAGTGGGTTGGTGTGTGTCCAGCCCGGGGTCTCCCCTCCTGTCTCTCGGAGAGTGCCTGGAAAGGGTCCTCCCGGGGGGGGTCTGAAGTGGCAAAGTGGTCCCTGCCCCAGTGAGGCTTGTCATAGAATCACAGAACTGTCAGGGTTGGAAGGCACCTCAAGGCTCAGCCAGCCCCAACCCCCTGCCATGGGCAGAGACCCCTCACACCACAGCAGGTTGCTCACAGCCACCTCCAGCATGGCTGCAAACACCTCCAGGCAGGAGGCTTCCACCACCTCCCTGGGCAGCCTGTGCCAGGCTCTCACCACCCTCCTGGGGAACAACTTCTTCCTCACATCCAACCTGAATCTCCCCACTTCTAGTTCTGCTCCATCCCCCCCAGTCCTATCCCTCCCTGACACCCTCAAAAGTCCCTCCCCAGCTTTCTTGGAGTCCCCTGCAGATACTGAAGGCCACAATCAGGTCAGCTCAGAGCCTTCTCTTCTCCAGACTGAACAGCCCCAAATCCCTCAGCCTGCCCTCATAGGAGAGGAGCTTCAGCCCTCTGCTCCTCCTCGTGGCCCTTCTCTGGACACATGTGGGGTTCAGAGCCACCTGACCCTGACAGCTTGAGGCTTTGTCCCCCTGTGCCACAGGAGCACCAGCCCAGAGCCTCCTGCTACCACCCCACTGCCAGGCTGCCCTAAACCCTCTCTCATTAACTCAATTAAATTGTCCAGACCCTGCCTTCTGCCGGGCAGCCCCTCGGCTGGGCTTGTCTGCCAGTCCCACCTGCTGCAAGGTGCACAGGGCAGCCTCCAGGTCCCCACAGCACAGGGCAGATTTCCCTGGATCTGGGAAAGGAAGTGCAGGTTATAAATAAAGAAAGAAACAAAATGCAGGTTATCAGTTATCAAATGCAGGTTGTGAGCTATAAAATGCTCTCAAGCACTCCCTGGGCAGCCCCAGGTCAAAGCCTCAGCAAGTTGTGAGCTATAAAATGCTCTCAAGCACTCCCTGGGCAGCCCCAGGTCAAAGCCTCAGCTGAGGAGAGCCGGAGAGCCCCAGGCTGAGGTTTATCACCCCCTGATTGAAAAGGAATTAATCAAAATAAATAAACTCTTGGGGCTGACGTGGCCAAAAACACCAACCTGAGCAATCAAGCCCTCTTGCAAAGCCGAGAGCATTTGCATAGCTCTGTCAAAACAGCAACCGCCGTGCAGGCAGCTGGCGGCCGGCAGGAAGCAGCGGGGTAGGGCGGCCGGAGCCCTAGCTGGGGGGGGGGTGGGTGTGGGGGTCCTTTGATGTGCATTAAAGGCTATAGCCACAGCCTGGGCGAGAGGCAAACAGCCCCAAACCTAAACGCCTGGGCTTGTAAACAGGTTGTAAACAGGCTAAACCGACTTGAAAATAAACACCTCCCAGCTGCATCAAAACATTTCTCACCTCCAGCTGAGCGTGGTAAGAAAACACAAACTCCCAGCAGAGCCTCAGCCCTGGGGGCCAAGCAAAGCTTTGTTTTCTGCTGGTGTTTGGTGTAAACAGCCACTCCTGCCCGTGCAGGTGTGCTGGTGGAGGGGCTTGGTCCCGGGGCTGGGACTGCCTGGCTGGAGAAATGTGGTGGTTGAGTTTCAGCCCCTGGTTGAACTTGCGAGACAGGAGGTTCCAGCTTAATGTTGAGACATTTCTAGGTAGGGAAGGCTGGGGTCAGGGTTCTGGCAAGGGGTTGGCCATGAGTGCTGATGGGTATGGTGGAGGCAGCTGCCGTGGTCCTCACCAGGCCCTCGGGAGGGCACACGAGGCTTTGACTCAACAGTTAGAGAGGACTTTAAGTCACATTTGATCTGCTTCCCATACATGGCCTGCCAGGGTGAGCAGTACCAATGCCACAGCTTTTAAAGCATTGCTGTGCCTCGAGGTGCACCTCACCTTCCCCAGTGTGGCAGGGGCAGGAGGGGAAGGTGAGGTGCACCCCGAAGCACCCCGGCCAGTGCCACCCTCACCGGCAGCCTCCTCGCCCTGAGCAGATGCTGCTGGCCACAGCCACAGCCTGGCCTCAGCCCTCTCCCCTTCCTCTGCAGCCACAGCAGGGGAAGAACATCAACTTTAAGCATTTCTGCCATCTTTTGGGCATTTTTGCCCAGGTGCCCCGAGGCTGGGTGTGGGCATGGGGGGGTCAGACATGCACCACCAGGCCCCCAGCTGAGCTGGGGCTCTCCCCACGCAGCTGTGCCGACCGCAGCCCCGCTGCTCGGGGTCAGCCCTGGCTAAAGTTAGAGCTGGCCGAAAACAAGAGCCTGCTGTGGCCAAACACCAGCTGGGGGCCAGGAATAGCCCCAGCCAGGGCCACTTCCTCGGTACAAACTTTCCATCACCTGGCAGCCAGAGCAGCTCTGCCTGGCCACGCTGCAGGCAGAGCTGCAGGCAGAGCTGCAGGCGGGAAAAGCCATTGTTGAGCCTCGCTTCAGCCTCTTGGGTGGCAGTGGACATGCCAGGTCCCTTCCACGGGCAGCCAGAGCAGCTCAGCAGGGGGCATAGCCTGTCCCCAAGCACGGGGGCCCAGCAGGCTGCACAGCATGTGCCAAGCCCTTGGGTGGTTTTGCTGTCCAGCTGAGCAGAGGGCCTCGACTGCCAGACCCTGCCTGGTGCCACTGCCATCTTCTGACGGGGGCACCATAGCCAGCTGAGATGGACACACCATGAGCACAGGTGTGTCTGCTTCAAAGGCACCTGCCAGGCATGTTGTCCCTTGGAGAGCAACAGACCTGTTCCTTTGATGCCCTGCTGCCCAGGTGCCCCTCACACCTTGGCCTGGTATTTGGGAGGACTGGGAGCTGCAGCCTCTTGGGGCTCACTGTGGCTGCTGATCCCTGCCCCTCTGTGCTCCTCCAGTAAGCTCCCGACAGCCCTGAGGGCAGCAGCTAATCTCCTGGCCTGAAACACAGAGAATAGCCACCCCGTGCTCCCAGGCACCCGCTGGCACGCAGCAAAGCTGCCCTGGATCTCCTCTTCCCTGCTTTGGGACACGCTGCTCCTCCACCAAGGTTCGCAGCTCCACCCCCAGCACATCCCATCGGTGCCTCAGGGGAAGACTTCGGCAGATCCAGAGGAAAGCGTCTGGCCAGATCCCATCAGACTCACATTTATTGCTCTGCTTCAGATTGGCACTCCCCTGAGCCTCCTCTCCTGCAGGCTGAACACTCCCAATTCCCTCAGCTGCCACCCGTGGGAAACCCGATCCATGCCGCAGAGGAATGGCTGGAGCAGAGGGATGCCACCGGGCTGAGATCACAGCTTCAAATACCCAGAGGGCCACCATGCCAGGCCAGCCCACCCCCCACTGCCAGGCCTTTCAGGGGCAGCAGCAAAGCCCCCAGGCCCAGCACAAAGGCTGCCTGCAGGACCCCCTGTGCCCAGCACAGTTCCACCACCAGTCTCCACAGGGTCACCTGGAGCAGCTGGGCATGTGGCCAGCCCCATGCCGCTCCAAAACCAGATGGGCAAAGCGAAGCCACAGGTGGAGGCAGTGTCCAGGCAGCCCCTGGTGCCAAGTAAATGAGTCAGTGGACAAGAATGGGCAAAGTGCTCCCTGGGGATGGGCTCCTTGAGGTCCCCTGGCAGGGACAGCATGGGTGGGAGGCCCCAGGAATGCCCAGAAGAGGCCCCTGGGGCCGCCCTGGGTCTGGCCTTTTGCACGGAAATGGAAAACCGAAGTGACTCTTCCACCCTCCCCATTGTGGAAACGCCTCTGAAGTGTGAGCCCAGAAAGCAAACAGGGCTGTGGCCGCCACACTCTTGGCCAGAAAACAGACCACTTGCCAAGAACTCGGAGCCCTTTGAGCTCTCTCTGGGCTGGGCACTGCTCCAGCCACGATGCGTGGGGCACCCTGGTAAAGCTGGCACCCCCGGTGGGCACACCACAGCACCGCAAGGGAGCTGCCCTTCCTCCACCGTGCGCTGAGGAAGGCGGCGATCCTGGGACGCGCCTGGGATCGGCCTCAAAACTCCCCGCCAGGATGAGCTTTGGAAAAACACCGATGTTTGGGAAAGAGGGTGGGGAGCCGGCAGGGAGGATCCCCGGGGGCAGCGGACGCCGCGGGTGTGGCATGGTGGAACGATGTGAGTCAGAGAGCTGGAGAAGGATTGGATGTGTGAGGCCAGCAGACAGGATGCTCCCCAGCGTCACACTGCCCCGGGGCAGGGCGCAGCCAGCCCCCGGCCCGACTGACCCCTCGCTGGCCACCCGCGGCCGGTGACTCCTCTCCTTGTCACCGCGTCCCTCCCATGTCCTGTGTGCGTGGGGTCCCAGCGCCAGCCCTGGGGCTGCTAAACCTCAGCGGCCTCTCCACTAGGGCACGGTGGCGATGATCACGGTGGGCACCGTGGCCTCCCCTTCCCCAGGGAGCTGGGACACCCCGCGACAGCCCTGTGCCTCAGTTTCCCAGGCGGTTCCTCCTGTCCTGCCGTGACGCCGGGCGGGAGATGGCCCCAGGAGCCAAGGGTGGAGTACGACAAAAATAGAGCTTTATTTTGGGACAAGTGCAATCAGAGCTGGGTCCCTTGGCCCCGGCACGGTGTGCGCGGCAGCAGCCACAGGGACACCGTGTGCCATGGTGCCCGCGCCGGTGCCGGGCACACGCACGCTGGGATGTCCCTTTGGCAAGGCAGGAGCGCGCCGTGCCGCGGCCCAGCACCACCCTGGAGCGCTGGTGGCTGGGTCCGAGCTGCCCCCGACGCCATCGCAGCGAGAGAATCCTGGGGACGCGCCGCAGCCCTGCACGCCGGGAGGGATGGGGCTGGAGATGGAGCTCTGTGGTTGGGAGGGCAGGGAGGGGACCACGACGACACTGGCAGCACCCCCAGCAGCTCTTGTGGGACCGGCATGACACGGTGGGGCTGGGGACAGGAGAGGGGACGCTCACCCACCCCATCCCCATCCCCGGGCGTCCGGTTTGGCCACGGCAACCCTGCGCACGCCCAGCCCCAGGCTTACTCCAGCCAGCAGAGCTCGGCAGCGGTGCACACGTGTGTGAGCACACACCCCCTGCTCCGTGTCCCTAGCCAGGGCAGCAGCTGGCTGTGTGCCCGCAGCCACGACCCCGAGCCAGCCCAGCCGGCACGGGCACAGGGGGACACGCGTGCGCAGGCCGAGCGCACGTGCACACACACACGGATCTGTGCACACACAGAACCTGTGCCCACACAGAACCTGTGCCCACGTGCACACACACACGGATCTGTGCACACACAGAACCTGTGCCCACGTGCACACACACACGGATCTGTGCCCACAGAACCTGTGCCCACGTGCACACACACACGGATCTGTGCACACACAGAACCTGTGCCCACGTGCACACACACACGGATCTGTGCACACACAGAACCTGTGCCCACGTGCTCACACACACGGATCTGTGCACACACAGAACCTGTGCCCACGTGCACACACACACACGGATCTGTGCACACACAGAACCTGTGCCCACGTGCTCACACACACGGATCTGTGCCCACAGAACCTGTGCCCACGTGCTCACAGAGCTGTGCACAGACACGCTCACACATGCATGAGATCTGCTTGCACATCAGAGCCCTCACACACCAACACGTCTCCACGTGCACGCAGCCACACGCAGAGGCCCACTCTGCGCAGCAGAGGTGCACACAGAGACAGCTCCCTGCACACACACAGCCTGTGCACAACAGCACAGAGCTGTGCACACGAAGACACACACAACATGCCATGCACAGACACTCCCATCCACACAGAGCTGTGCATGCAACAGCCTTGCACAAAGAGTTTGTGCACATCAGCACATCCACGTGCACAGAGCTGTGCACACCAGCACACGCATGTACAGCTCTGTGTGCACCAGAAAACACACGGTCACAGCAAGCCATGCACACCAGCACACAGGTGTGCACAGCACCACGCACCTTAGCTCATCTGTGTGCACACACCGAGCCATGACTGCCAGCACACACGTGTGCACACAGAGATGCGCATACCAGCACCCATGTGGGCACATAGAGCTGGGCACACAGAGCTGTGCACACCAGCACCCACGTGGGCACACAGAGCTGTGCACACAGAGCTGTGCACACCAGCACCCACGTGGGCACACAGAGCTGTGCACACAGAGCTGTGCACACCAGCACCCACGTGGGCACACAGAGCTGTGCACACCAGCACCCACGTGGGCACACAGAGCTGGGCACACAGAGCTGTGCATACCAGCACCCACGTGGCACACAGAGCTGGGCACACAGAGCTGTGCACACCAGCACCCACATGGGCACACAGAGCTGGGCACACAGAGCTGTGCACACCAGCACCCACGTGGGCACACAGAGCTGTGCACACAGAGCTGTGCACACCAGCACCCACGTGGGCACACAGAGCTGGGCACACAGAGCTGTGCACACCAGCACCCACGTGGGCACACAGAGCCATGCACCACACTGGTAGGTGTGCACACCAGCACACGTGCACCTGCACACGTGCACCTCCAGAGCCACGCTCTCCCATGGCCTGCATCCCTCCAGGCTCCCATCCACCCCTGTCCCCGCTGGGGACCCTACTCCCGCCTGGGCCGGCCGCGTCCCGGCCGCTGTGCCCAGCCCGCGGCGATGAGGTCCGGCTGGTGGTACATGAACATCCCGGCCAGCATCAGCCCGATGCCCAGGTAGCTGAGCCCGCTCAGGTGGCTACCAAAGAGCAGGCGGGAGAGCAGCAGGTTGCCCACCACGGCAACGTTGCCCAGGACGTGGACGGTGAGAGCAGAGGTGAGGGAGAGAACGCAGAAGGTGGCCAGGTTGTAGAGGACGGAGCCCAGGCAGCTGAGCAGGACGCAGGCCCAGAGGGCGCCGTCGTAGCGCAGGACCCCCTCCCAGGAGGGACCCACCTCCAGTGCCACGGCTGCCCCGAAGAGCAGGCAGAAACTGGGCAGGGAGGTCAAACAGAGCAGGGTCAGGGCATCCAGACGGTCCTCCTGCAGCAGCAGACCTGGAGAGAGGACACAGACAGTCAGCAGTGCAGACACTCAGGTACCCAGCACCCGCAGGGCACCCACCGACATGAGCCCTTGCTCTGTGCCCAAGAGGTTAAGAAGTCCTCACCCTCCCCAGGAAGGGGGAAATGGCAGGGGGAGCCCCTTCCATGGGCCCCAGTTTGGGAACACCTTGGTTTGCAGGTCACCCCAGACGGGGGCCCAGGGTACCACAGGTCAGGGTTTCACAGGGCAGTTTCCCCACCCCGATCTGGACCAAACATGGGCTCCATCCCCTCACACATACACCCCACACCCCCCATCCCGGTTTCTGGGCATGTGGCCTGTCCCCTCCATCTCCCCATGTCCCCCCCAAGTCATTTGAGGACAGCAGGCACAGCCAGGCCAACTGCCTTACACAGGCATGCACAGGGGGGCACAAGCTGTGTCCCCAGAGCCACCCTCGTGTCCCACTGGCGACAAGGGCAGCAGGGCGAGTGCCAGGTGGTGATGTACCTCAGATGGCCACAGCACCCCTGGTACAGCCACCAGTGGTGCCCCTGGGGATCTCGGGGGGCGTGCCTGCTGCTCGGCCCCATGCCAGCAGCTGTCCCCACAGTGCCTGCCTGAGTCACCGGCTCTAGAGGAAATGTTCCCAGTCTGGCCAAAAAACAACCTCCCTGCTGACTGCCAAGGACATTGTGGCCTGGGCAGCACAGTGGCTGCCTGTGTCCCCACACATGGGGACAGCACTGCTGAACACGGGGACTTGCAGGGGACCCAGCAACCTGCAGCGCTGGTGAGGGGAGCCCGTGGGGATGGGGCAGCTTGGGTGCCCCTGTGCCACCTGCTGTGGCACAGGCACATGGGATAGCATCACTGGGAGCCAGGGACAGAGGAGGGTCACATCACCCTAGGGCCTGGAGTACAGCACAGCCCTGAGGTGACAGCTGGGTGGATAAAGGTGGCACTAGGTGACCCACTGAGTGGCACCAGGGAATGAGTGAGCAAAGGGTGGTATTGGGTGACATTGAGGGCAGAGGGTTGCACTGGAGTGATGCCAAGGTGGCACCAGAGACAAGGTGAGCAAGGGATGGTGCTGAAGTGAGCCTGGGGTATCACCAGGGACAGCGTGCGGAGGAGGCAGCGCTGAGGCTGGGGTGACACGGAGGGTGACACCGGAGACCAAGTGGGCAGCAAGTGACACTAGACAGGCAGTGGGTGAAACTGGGGTGGCACTGGGGCCAAGGGGGCACTAGGGTGATTCCAGGGCCAAAGGGGACAGCAGGTGGCACTGGGGTGGCACCAGGTGTCAGGGTGCCACGAGGGTTGGAGCAGCAACGGAGTGGCACAAAGGCCAGGAAGAGCAGGGAGCATCACTATCCCCAGGGTGGCAGTGAGGTGACACCAGCAGCCCTGTGCCCCGGGGGCCATGCCAGGGGAGGGCAGATGAGCAGGGCGGGGACAGGCAGGTGGCACTTACTCTGCTGTATGGACTTGAGGGCGCGGAGGACGGTGGCGGCCAGGAGGAAGCCGCAGCCGGGCTGGTGTAAGCGGAGGCCACCGGCAATGCTGCAGGCGGCCCCGGCACAGACGGGCCCCATGGCGACGTACTGCAGCGGGTGGTGCCGCCGGCCCCCCAGCAGCCCCGACAGCACCAGGGTCACCAGCGGCGTGGTGGTGGCCACCGCCTGCGCCACCTCCAGCTGCACGTAGCTCAAGCCCAGGTTGCCCAAGGCCACGCTGGTGCAGAAGGTGAGGCTGAGCAGATAGATCCTAGCGCGGGGCCGGGGGACCGGGGGGGCCGGACCCCGCGCCCAGCCCAGCGGATACCCCACGGCCACTCCCGACAGCATGTGGAGGGACGAGAGCAGCAGCGGGTAGCGGAAGCCGTGGGTGGTGAAGATCCATTTGTTGAGGCTGGCCATGGTGGTGCCAGTGCCCAGCCAGGCCAGGACGGTGAGGGTCAGGGGCAGCGACGGCCCCGGGGGCGGCCGATCCCCCTCCGCCTGCCCCGGGTCCGGTTTCCAAGGCCGAAGGGTCCTCTCGGCAGCTGCCATCGTCATCGCTGCTTCATCGCCCCGCCGGGAACGCAGGCACATGAGCACCGGCTCCGCTCCCCCCCGCTGCCACCCTCCACTCTGCCCCGTCCTCCCGCGCCGTGCCGGTACCGGTGTCGGTGCCGCCGGTGGCAGCGCTGGTAGCGGCGGTGGCGGCTCCCCCGTTCCCAGCGGCAGCGGCGGCGTTGGCGTCACCCACTCCGGGGGTGGATGGCGGGGGGGCGGTGGCAGGACTCAGCCCCGGGGTGTCGGTGCCATGTGCCAGGGAGGCGGCGGCAGCGGCCGGGAGCGAGCGGGAAGTTCGGTGATGGCGGGGAGCGGAGGGACGGAGGCTCGCCGCCGCCTCCCCGCCGCCGTGCAGCGACTCCGGGGGGGGGGGGGGTCCGGGAGTGCCCGCCCGGGGATGCCGCCCGGTGCAGCAAGGCCTGCTGGGAACCGGCGGCCATGAACCCCGGCCGGAGCCGCTCACCGGAGGTAGCCGGAGCTCGGGCCGCCTCCGTGCTGACGGCAGCGGTGGGGCTGCGTCAGAGCCCCGGCTGAGTCAACGGCGGGCAGCGGAGCCGCCGCCATCGCTCCCCCAGCCGCCGCATCCGCGCCTCAACCCCGGACCGCCCCGGGCTCCGTTCGCTGCCGGCCTCTCTTGGGTGGTTTTGGGGGTGGATTACATCCCGGGAGGAAACACGCAGGTTTGGGACACACAGCAGGTCCCCCGCCGGCTGCCTGGGGCCACCGCGGTCCCCGAGCCCCTGGGCAGGTAAGGGCTCTGTGGGAAGGGCTTCTCCCCCCACGGCATCTCCCGGAGGTTAACAGAGGGGGACGGCCCCAGCTGGCAGCTTTTGGGGACAAGCTTGGATTTGGATTCCCTCCAGACAAGCTGCTCTGGGGACCCCAAAACTGGCCACTCCCCATGGCTGCCCATCCCGTCTCTGAGAGGTGCTGGGACTGAAGGAGCTGCTGGTCTGGGTACTTCCACCGTGCCCACAGGGCACATCCTCTGTGTGTGAAACCCTCTGTCTCCTCCTCCTCCCCTCCCGGATTTGGGGTGCGGCGAAAGCAGGAGGCAGGGAGCCGGCAGGTCCGGTGCCCACGGTGGGCATTTCATTGCCATGGGCCCTGGCCCCCTCTACCACTCGCTCAGGCGAAGGATGATGGTGTCCCCATCGTGAGGTCTGTACTCGGCAACACCTGCAGACACAGGCACAGCGGCCCCAGGGGGTGAGAGTGGCCGTGGGGGGCTGCCCGGGCCCCCCGGCTGCCCTCCCCCTGGGGCCCCCAGCCATCACTCACCCATCTGCAGGCTGGTGCTGGGCTCAGTGAGGAGCTGCCAGTAGCGCCGCTTCCGCTGCTGGGCTTCCAGTCCCAGCACGCTGATCAGAAAGGGGCCCTGGGGGGTCTCCTGGGTGTCAAACCTGGCAGGTGGGGAGGGAGGGGGTGGGGGTGAGTGTCTGGCCCAGCACTGACAGCAGGGGGGCAGGTCTGCTTCTAAGGGAGCTGGGTGGTGGGGACTGGAGTAAGACCCTGGTAGAGGTACAGGGCAAGTGGCCACCCCAGGTGCGATGCCCAGAGGGTCCTTCCACCCTGGCACGGGTCGCCACCTACGTGAAGTCCTGAGGTTCCTGGGCAGCAGCTGCCCTGAGCACATCCAGGAGGGAGGCACCGGCAGGCACGGGCACCAGCTGGTCATAGGGGCGGTGCTGGGGACACCCTGGCAAGGGGCATTCCACCACCAGCTGCACCATGATGGTCCCCAGCACCTCGGGCAGTGGCTCAGGACTGATGGGTGTCAGTGTGTCTGTGAGAAAGAAGCCACCAGGTGCTGATGGACACCAAGGTACCAAGGCACTGGTGGACACCAAGCCACCATTGTGGTGGCATCTGTGCCAACCCCATCCCAGCTGCCCACCATTTCCCTGCTTCACCCTGGCTCCTACCTGGCTCCTCCTGGCAGCGCATGGAGGTGATGTCCAGGTAAGAGTGGCCATGCAGCACCGGCAGCACCTGGGCCATGGTGGCAGCGGTGGTGAAGGCATTGAGGTTCTTCAGCAGCGCAGCCATGGCCTGGCCATACACTCCCTGCATCTGGCACATCTTGCTGGCAATGAAGACCTGGGAGCAGGAGGGAGGAAGGTGGTGGGGCAGCAGCCTGAGTGGGAGGTGGGTTGGGACCAAGGGCACGCCTCTGCCCCAGGGCACCTCCCTCTGCCCAGGCACCTGCTTCTGCACCCATGGTGGCAGCCATGCCTGCATCTGCAGCCACACCTGCACCCACTTCTGCACATGCACCCATATTACACCCACAGCTGCACCCAAATCTTTCTCTGCCCTCACATCTGCACCCACCCCTGCCTCCATACCCACCCCTGCATCCCAGTCTGCACTTAACATCCACCCTGCACACCACCTTGCACCTGCACCCACACCTATCCCTGCACCCACACTGCACCCATTCCTGCACCCATTCCCACTCACACCTGTGCCCCAAACCACCCACACACACACCCCCCCTACCCCTGCAGCCTCCCCGCACGTCTTCCCCCACCTGCATGGCCCACGGCGTGCTGTAGACGTTGCCGAAGAAGCCGTCGGGGCGCTGCTCCTCCACCATCCTCCTCCTCACCCTGCGCCTGGCCGCCCGCAGCTCCGCCGCCAGCCGGGACCTCACCAGCCGCCCCCTCTCCAGGCAGGTGAAGGCCAGCACTGCCACGGCCTCCGTGTCTGCAGGGACACCGTGTCACACGCTCCAGGTGCCACACACCCGGCCGGGGGTGCCACCACCCTTGCCTGTCCTCGGCGGGGGGACCCTCACCCACGGCGCTGCCACCAGCGTGCCTGAACTTGTGGTGGTGCTCAGCCTCCAGGAGCCGGCGGATCACCTCCTCCCGCACCCGCTTGTGGTGGACACACAGCGCCAGGACGCCCAGGCCGTACTGGTAGTAACTGGTGAGGGGGTGGCCGTGCCGCCGGGACCCTGGGGAGGAGGTGTGTGTCACTGGGGTGAGCCGGTGGCGCCGTGCCTGGACGTGCCAGCAGAGGAGGGGGTGCTCGCCGCTGGGATGCTCTCACCTGCCCAGTCCTCCTCCAGGTGGTGCTTCAGCCACGTCACCAGTGAGCGCTGGGAACTGGGATCCGGTGGGGGGCAGGTGGCACGCAGCCCCAGCAGGTACAGCGCCAGCCGCCCCGTCTGCGGCCCCTCCGCCTCCGCACCCCTGCAAGCCACCGAGCTGTCACTGCAGGCCTTCGCAGGCAGGCTCTCCCCATTCTTCCTGTAGCCCCCTTCAGGTACTGGGAGGTTGCTATTAGGTCTCCCCGGAGCCTTCTCTTCTCCAGGCTGAGCACCCCCAGCTCCCTCAGCCTCTCCTTGTAGCAGAGCTGCTCCAACCCCCGGAGCATTTTCCTGGCCTCCTCTGGACCCTCTCCATCAGGTCCAGGTCCTTCCTGTGTTGAGGGCTCCAGACCTGGACACAGCACTGCAGGTGAGGTCTCAGCAGGGCAGAGGGGCAGGATCCCCTCTTTCCACCTCTGGCCATGCTGCTTTTGATGCAGCCCAGGATGTGATTTGCCTTCTGGGCTGCAAGCTCACACTGCCTGCTCCTGTCCAGCTTTTCATCCATCAGCACCCCCAAGTCCTTCTCCTCAGGGCTGCTTTCTATCCCCTCCTCCCCCAGTCTGTATTGATAGTGAGGATTGTTCCAGCCCAGGAGCAGAGCCCTGCACTTGCTCTCATTGAACCTCATGGGGTTCACCTGGGCCCAACCTCTCCAGCTTGTCCCAGTCCCCCTGGATGACATCTCATCCCTCGGTGTAAGTTAACATGACCAGAGGAAAGCAAATACTAAATAGAGACCACAGGATTAGGCACAGACAGCAGATTGCTGCTGGCAGCTACAGGATGTGTAAGGTGAGTCCCCACACCCCCTGACAGGGAGCTATCAGCCCACACGTGTGACAGACATGCAGGGGACACACACAGCACACACACACACATGCAGCTCACACATGTACATGCTGCTCACACACACAGAGGACACACACACGTGTGTACATGCTGCTCACACACACAGAGGACACACACACGTGTGTACATGCTGCTCACACACACAGAGGACACACACGTGTGTACATGCTGCTCACACACAGGACACACACGTGTGTACATGCTCACACACAGGACACACACGTGTGTACATGCTGCTCACACACACAGGACACACACACGTGTGTACATGCTGCTCACACACAGGACACACACGTGTGTACATGCTGCTCACACACACAGAGGACACACGTGTACATGCTGCTCACACACAGGACACACACGTGTGTACATGCTGCTCACACACAGGACACACATGTGTGTACATGCTGCTCACACACACAGAGGACACACACACGTGTACATGCTGCTCACACACAGGACACACACGTGTGTACATGCTGCTCACACACACAGAGGACACACACACGTGTACATGCTGCTCACACACAGGACACACACGTGTGTACATGCTGCTCACACACACAGAGGACACACACACGTGTGTACATGCTGCTCACACACAGGACACACACGTGTACATGCTGCTCACACACACAGAGGACACACACATGTACATGCTGCTCACACACAGGACACACACACGTGTGTACATGCTGCTCACACACAGGACACACACACGTGTGTACATGCTGCTCACACACAGAGGACACACACACGTGTGTACATGCTGCTCACACACACAGAGGACACACACGTGTACATGCTGCTCACACACACAGAGGACACACACACGTGTGTACATGCTGCTCACACACAGGACACACACGTGTACATGCTGCTCACACACACACGCACGTACATGCTGCTCTTGAAAGCCGTGGCATCCCGGTGCAGGTGGCCGTGGGGTGGTCCAGCTTCCTCCAGGGTCCTGTGGAGATGCGGTGTCAGCAGGGTGCCAGGGTGGTGCTGGGGACAGGGTACATCCCCTAGAGGCACATGGCCGGGGACCCGGTGCCTCCCTCCACACCTCGGGACTTACCGGTTGTAGCGGCTCTGGAAGGTGTCCTGCAGCCGCGCCAGGTACTGCTGCTCCCCGGCCAGGTGATGGTCCGCAGCCAGGCGAAGGGCCAGGTAGACGCTGGGGTCGGGGTCCCGCCCCAGGTCGGACGCCAGCCCCAGCAGCCGGCCGCTCAGCGCCTGCACCGCTGCCGCTGCTTCCCCCGGGGCTTCTGCCCACCGTGGCCCAGGGAGAGGGAGTGAAGGGTGATGGGAGGCAGGAGGGGCCCGAACCCACCTCAGGCGCTGGCCCCACGGCATCTGCAGCCCCCAGCACTGGTTGCGTGGGGACACGGAGGTGATGGAGATCCAGCACCCCGACCCTGCTGTGTCCCCTGTGCCCTCTGCGTCCATCCCTCAAGTGCCAAAACCTCCATTCTTGCCCCCCAAAATCGGGAAGAAACAAGGTAAGATATGACATGAGGTGGGAGCAAAGAATGCCCAAGGTCCTGGGTATGGTCCCCCTCCCACCGTGCCCATCAGGCTGGCAGGGTGCTGGGATGGCACCTCTGTCCCCAGGGACCCTGTGTGGCACAGGAGCAGGTTGGCTCCAGGCTTTGGGCAGGGGAAGGGGGGCACAGGAGTGAGGCTTAACCCTGATGGGCGCTGGGGACAGCTCAGCCTTGGAAAACTCATCCCTGGAGGGGTTTCATGCGGCCAACGTCCTCCCAGGGGCCAGAGCACGGGGCTGGAGCATGCGATGGTGGCCATTGCCCCAGCCTTACTCTTGGGGACTTCTTGGCTACTGCAGCCAGCTCGGGGACCTCCTTTGGGCACCATCCCACCTGGGTCAGACGCCCAGCTCCAGCGGCGTCCCGCGGTGGGACGTCGGGGAGCTGTACTCACCGCAGGGCTGAGCAGGCAGGAGTGCAGCCTGCAGCAGGACGAGGAGCAGCCACATGCCGAAGCAGGACAGTGGGGGCTGAGGCATGGTTCAGCCTGGCGCGGCGCGGCAGAGGCAGGCAGAGCCCGGCCGAGCCGAGCCGGGACACTGCTGGGAAGAGGGAGTTCTTGTCAGAGGCTGTTTCCGCACTCCGGAGCCGAGTCAGCAGAAACGGGAAAGGAAAAGGACTTCGGCTGGAGGCGAAGCGAAGGGAAGAGGAGGGAAGTGTGGCCCGCCCCAGGCAGGGTAGAGATAAGCTGCTCCCAGCTGCTCTTCCCTCCTGACTACTCTCTGACCTGGCACAAACTGTACGAACGTCCCTGGATGCCATGCCACAGCCGGGGCAGCATGACCCAAACTGTCAGTGTGGGTCAAACCGACCGGTCACATTTAGCCCCCACCCCCCAAAAAAACCCAGAGGGGATTAAAGCACGCGAGAAAGAGAGGAAATGGACTCAAATTACACCACAGGGGAGGTTCAGGCTGGGTATTAGGAGAAACTTCTTCACTGGAAGGGTTCTCAAACACTGGAACAGAGTGCCCAGGGAGGTGGTTGAATTCCCATCCCAGGAGGGGTTTAAAAGCTGCAGAGATGTGGTGCTGAGGGACAGGGGTTAGCACCAGCCATGGTAAAGAATCGTCGGACTCGGTGATCTTAAAGGTCTTTTCCAACCAAAATGTTTCTGTGATTCTAAACCCCTGAGAATCCTGAACCCTCTGTCTCCACAGCCTCTGACAGCAGTAACTCTGCTGCTCCCCTGGAACTGGGTTTTCATTAGCAATCTGGATTGATCAACCCAGTTTAGCAGCTGAGGGGTGCACACAGGGGTTCTGAACCACTGCAGGCAAGGGAAGGGAAGACACACCGCTCCCAGCCCAGAAGAGGGAGCCTAGAAGCTGAGGATGATGCCGTGGAGCCAGCAGACTGCCTCCAGCTGCAGAGGGGAGGAAAAGAAGCAGGGTCTGGGCAGGGGCTTTCCCGCAGGGGCTTTCCCCTAGCGACAGCGTGGTCCAGCCAGGCTTGTGCCTCGCTATATCCCAGCAAGCCCCGCGGCGCCAGGCGAGAGCCCCGTGTAGCCCAGCCAGGCCTGTGCCTCGCTATATCCCAGCAAGCCCCGCGGCGCCAGGCGAGAGCCCCGTGTAGCCCAGCCAGGCCTGTGCCTCGCTATATCCCAGCAAACCCCGCGGCTCTACGCATTATCCCAGCGTGGCCTGTCCTGCAGGACCCCCTCCTGCCAGGCCCCTCGGGCTGCCCTTGGCGCGCCTGAGCTGGCGCGGCCTCGCCGCTTGCCCACAGAATCTGCTGTGGCCGTCCTGCCCCGCCGTACCCGCGCTGCCCTCCTTGCCCCCTGTGCTCGCTCTACGTCCCCCGCGACCGGCGCAGGGCGGCTTTGGCTCCGGTAGGCTCCGAGGCTGGGGCGCAGGCAGGGCGGAAGCAGGCGGAGGGGAGGCAGGCCGGGGGCCTGCGGCGCTGCGGGAGCACGCGGGCAGCGGCGGCGGTGCCATGGGTGGGCTGGAGAAGAAGAAGGTACTGTAGGGCTCCTGGCAGCCTCCACCCCCTCCCCTTTCCCCGACCCCCCTTCAGTGGCCGTGTTCACGCTCCCCGTTGCCGTCCTGTGTCGTGCCTCCCTCACGCCGCTGCCATCCGTCCCCCCGGTGCCGGCGCTTCCCCCCGTCTCTAGATGCCAGCGATGCCCCTTCGCGGTGGCAGTGCCCACATGTGCCGTGCCCCTCCACCCCGTGCCCGGTCCCCCGTCCTTCCAGCTGGCCGTGCCCGGCTGCCACATTTCATATCCCTCCCACCCCGCCGGTTCCCGTTTCTACTCCATTTCCAGCCGCTGTGGCTCCGGGGCAGCCCCCCTCGGTCGCGGGGCATCCTGAGCCTCTCCGGTACCGAACTGCCCCTGACACCCCTTTTTTTCCCCAGTACGAGCGGGGAGCCGCCACCAACTACATCACCCGCAACAGGGCGCGGAAGAAGCTGCAGCTGAGCCTGCCCGACTTCAGGTGTGCTCGGGGACTACCGGGACCCCCTGGAACGCCTGAACCCCATCGTGACTCCCCGGGGGTCCCCCTAGATCTCCTGAACGCACCCCCCCTCACTCACACAACTCCTACAGACCCCCTGAATCTCCCTATGGCTCCTGGATCCCCATCGCCCCCTCCTTCCAGAATCAACCCCGTGACTTCCTGGGATCACCCTGAACCCCTTCACAATCCATCTGAGCCCCCTTGGGCCCCCTTCCAGGACTCCCTGAACAGTCCTTGAACCCTCCTGTAAACCCCAAGAGGTCCACTTGAACCCTCCCTGGGTCCCCTAAATGCCCTACCTCAGATCCCTCTAGAGCCCCCCTGAACCCCCTTCAGATGACTCTCACACCTGAATATTCCCAGACCATCCCCGACCTGCTGAACCTCTTCTTAGGACCCCCAGACCCCTCAGGAGGAGACCAAGCCCATGGTGGGTGTGTGGGGTGGCCCTTTCCATAGGGAGCACGATCGTGTGTCCTGGGGTTTCAGGCTGCCCAGTTTTGGGGTTCCCCACCCCAAGGGGTGGCAGCAGTGGAGGGGAAGGCTCCAGGGGTCCCCTGCTCTCGGGGGTCTCACCCCTATCACCATTCCCAGGCGCCTCTGCATCTTGAAGGGGATTTACCCCCACGAGCCCAAGCACAAGAAGAAGGTGAACAAAGGGTCCACAGCACCCAGGACCTTCTACCTCCTGAAGGACATCAAATTCCTCCTGCATGAGCCCATTGTCAACAAGTTCCGGGAGTACAAGGTCAGTATCCTGCAGGGTGCCCTTTGGGAGGGGCTGCCCAGGGCTGAGCTTCCCCTGCAGACCCCCCGGGCTCCCCCTTGCCCCGCAGGTGTTCGTCCGCAAGCTCCGGAAGGCCTACGGCAAGAGCGAGTGGGGCACTGTAGACCGGCTGAAGGACAACAAGCCCACCTACAAGCTCGACCACATCGTCAAGGAGAGGTGAGGCACCTTCTGCTCCTTCTGGCAGCAGCTTTCCCTCTGGTCATCTGGACCCCTGGAGGCTTCACCATGTCGTAGAGTCATGGAATGGTTTGGGTCGGAGACGACCTCCCGAGGCCGGCGAGGCCAAAGCGTCAGCCTGAGAGCAGCGTGGCTGTGAAACTTAATCCTGGCATCACAGAGTCAGCCAGGCTGGGAAAGACCTCAGAGGTCATCAAGTCCAACCTATGACCTGATCCCTAACACCTCCTGACAACCAAACCATGGCTCCAAGTGCCACATCCAAGCCTTTGTTGAGCACCTCCAGTGATGGTGGCTCCACTACCTCCCTGGCAGCACATCCCAAGGGCCAATTCCTGTTTCTGGGAGGAACTTTCTCCTCACCTCCAGCCTAAACTTCCCCTGGCACAGCTTGAGACTGTGTCCTCTTGTTCTGGTGCTGCTTGCCTGGGAGAAGAGACCAACCCCCACCTGGCTACAACCTCCCTGCAGGGAGTTGTAGAGAGCAATGAGGTCTCCCCTGAGCCTCCACCAGGCTAAGCAACCCCAGCTCCCTCAGCCTCTCCTCACAGGGCTGTGCTCCAGACCCCTCCCCAGCCTCATTGCCCTTCTCTGGACACATTCAAGTATCTCAATGTCCTTGAACTGAGGGGCCCAGAACTGGACACAGTACTCAAGGTACTTCCCTACATCTGAGCCCCAGAGCTGCTGGGTTGCTCCTTGGGAAGCCAGGAGGACCTGGAGCTGGTGGAGCTGACAGGAGAGCACTGAGCATGGTTGGATTTTGTGACCTTCAAGGTCTTTTCCAACTTAAAAGAACTGTATGAGCACAGGGTGGGGGCTGCAGAGCTGTCCCTCTACTGGAGCCTTCACCGTGTCCCTGCCTCCTTACTGGAGCCTTCACCGTGTCCCTGCCTCCTTACTGGAGCCTTCACCGTGTCCCTGCCTCCTTACTGGAGCCTTCACCGTGTCCCTGCCTCCTTACTGGAGCCTTCACCATGTCCCTGCCTCCTTACTGGAGCCTTCACCGTGTCCCTGCCTCCTTACTGGAGCCTTCACCGTGTCCCTGCCTCCTTACTGGAGCCTTCACCGTGTCCCTGCCTCCATACTGGAGCCTTCACCGTGTCCCTGCCTCCTTACTGGAGCCTTCACCGTGTCCCTGCCTCCATGCTGGAGCCTTCACCGTGTCCCTGCCTCCATACTGGAGCCTTCACCGTGTCCCTGCCTCTTTTGGGCTCCAGTTCTTGGGGGTTCTGCTCAAACTGCTGTCTGTTCCTCACCTGCAAGTGTGCTGCATGCTGGTTGCAGCGACACCTGAGCTCCCCAGGGAGCGCTGGGCCACCCTGGATGGCCGCTGTGGGCTCCTCAGTGCCCGTGTGGGACACCCCCATGCCTGTGGGTCCCCAGCTCTGGTGGGAGGTGCAGGAGATGGATGCTCCCTGGTGCCTGGTTCCTTTCTCACGGGAGGCCTCCACCAGCGCCGGCAGCTCTCGGGGGACGCCGCCGGAGCTGGGTGCGATTCCTCCCCCCCCTCCTGCCCGGGCGCAGGTACCCGACCTTCACGGACGCTCTGCGGGACCTGGACGATGCCCTCTCCATGTGCTTCCTCTTCTCCACCTTCCCCCGGAGCGGCAAGTGCCACGTGCAGACCATCCAGCTCTGCCGGCGCCTGGCCGTCGAGTTCCTCAACTACGTCATCGCCTCCCGCTCGCTGCGCAAGGTGAGCGCCCCGGGCCCTGCCCCTCAGCAGGCTGCAGGGCTGCGGCTGGCAGCCCTGTGCCCCAGGAGAGCATCAGGCCAGCTCTACTGGCAGCTTCAGGAGGGCAGTGAGTCCCAGCAGGCCGTCTGCGGCGCTCCCACAGTCAGCCTGCAGGTCACAGGCTCCCAGGGTGTCAGGGGCTGGAAGGGACCTCCAGAGATCACCCAGCCCAAGCCCCCTGCCAGAGCAGGAGCAGAGACTCCAGCACAGGGCACACAGAACACATCCAGATGGGGCTGGAGAGGCTCCAGAGCAGGAGACTCCACAACCTCTCTGGGCAGCCTGCTCCAGGGCTCTGGGAGCCTCCCAGGGCAGAAGTTCCTCCTCCTGCTGAGCTGCAACCTCCTGGGCTGCAGTTTCCATCCCTTGCCCCTTGGCCTATGCCAGGCTGCAGCTGAGCAGAGCCTGTGCCCTGCCTCCTGCCCCCCAGCCCTCAGAGATTTAGAAGCATTCCTTAGATCCCCTCTCAGGCTTCTCCTCTGCAGCCTCAGCAGCCCCAGGGCTCTCAGCCTCTCCTCCCAGGGCAGTGCTGCAGTCCCTCACTCATCCTGGTAGCCTCTGTTGGGCTCTCTGCAGCAGGTCCCTGTCCCTGCTGAGCTGGGGAGCCCAGGGCTGGATGCAACATTCCAGCTGTGGCCTCAGCAGGGCAGAGTAGAGGCGGTGGAGAACCTCCCTGGCTTTGCTGGTCACACTCCTAATGATGAGGAAAAGGTTAAAGAGAAGGGAGAGCACCCTTGGCCTTCCTCCCCCTGAGCTGTCACTCTGTTCCTCACAGGTCTTCCTCTCCATCAAGGGCATCTACTACCAGGCCGAGGTGCTGGGGCAGCCCATCACCTGGATCACCCCCTACACCTTTGCCCACGATGTGAGTAGCTGGGGAGAGCAGGGTGGGATCCACACTGCCACAGCCCCATGGGGCTGAGGAGCCTGGCACCACAGGGCCCAGCCCAGGAGGCATGTGGGGACACAGCCCTCCTCCACCCCACTCTGGCTGGCAGTGCCCCTGTCCCCCCCGTGGCTGGCAGTGTCCCCGTGGCTGGCAGTGCCAGTCTACGTGGGTCTTTATGTCATTTTGTCAACCATTAAGATCATTAAGCCATTAAAGATTAACCTGCAGGAATGAGGCTGGTGGCACCTGGGGAGGAGGTGACTCAGACCCTGCCCCCTCTGCCAGGATGGTTGTGCTGCATCTCCTGTGCAATCCAGACCGGGTGAGGGGAGAGCTGTGGGTGCCGCCGTGCCAAGGCAGCCACGTGGCACCTTGCCAGAGATCTTCATGGCAGGCAGAAGTTCACCACACAGCAAAGCTCTCTTGTTTCACTCCCAAGGCTTGGCACAATTGGGTTGGGGCTTTCCAGCTTCCTGGCCTTTGGTGTGGTCCATGCTGAGCTCCGCTCCCCTGCTCCTGCAGCATCTCCTTGGCCACCCCAAGGCCTTCCCAGACAATGACTTCTCAGGCCCTTAAGTTCTGGCTGTTGTGCTGGCTGAGTCCCTGCTGGGTTTGGCACCTGGTGTGGCTTTACCATGGCCTCCACTCCTCACCTGGACCGAGCCACCAAGGCCTCCATCCGTGCTGGGCTGTGGTGCTCGATCTGGCCAAGCAGATCCCTTCGTGGAGAGCTGGCAGCAGGGCCCAGGGAGCTCTCCCTGCCCCGGGGTCTGGCCAAAGACCTCCAGAGCTCCCTGTGAAGGGAGACAGGATCCTCCCTGTCCTGTTGGGACAGATCCTTGTGCCTGTCCTGGTGTCCTCACCTCCCCCCCGTGCCTGCAGCACCCCACAGACGTGGATTACCGAGTCATGGCCACCTTCACCGAGTTCTACACCACCCTGCTGGGCTTCGTCAACTTCCGCCTCTACCACTCCCTCAACCTGGTCTACCCCCCCAAGGTGAGCTCACCACTTGCCTTGGGGCAGCCTGGTGCTTCCTTGGGGCTGGTGGGACCACCCAGGGTGGGGGATGTGAAGCAAGCCCCTGCTGGAGGGTCCCAGTGGTGGAGGGGAGGATATTCTGGGGGCTCCTCCATGCCTTCCTGTTGCCCCCCAGATCGACGGCCAGGCTGATGCGGAGCTGAAGCCCGTGGAGGGCAAGGAGTATGCCATGGATTCAGAGAGCTACCTGGAGGTGAGGGGCACTGCCACCCCTGGGGGCTCTGGGAGGATCCTGTGTGCTGTGGGTGTGCTGACCACAGGCAGAAGCCCAGCATGGTGGGATTTTTTGAGGGGACCTCTGGAGATCATCCAGCCCAAACCCCCTGCTCAAGCAGGGACACCCACAGCAGCTTGCCCTGGAGCACAGTGCCCAGGGGGGTTTGGAAGCTCTCCAGGGAAGGAGACTCCACAACCTCTCTGGGCAGCCTGCTCCAGGCCTCCAGCACCCTCACAACAAACAAGTTTTTCCTCATGACCTTCCTTCTGGCATGGAGGACTCTGTGTGTGGGGGTCAAGGAGCAGAGCCAGCTCCCTGTTTAGTGGAGGGTCCTGGTGCCAAACTCCTGGCCAAGGGAGGAGCTGTGCCTCCCTTCTGCACGGTGGGAACCCTCCACAGCCCCATGCTGAGCATTGCAGGGCTGGGACAGCACCTGGAGAGGGCTGAATTTCTGTCAGGTCCCTTGCTCTTTTGACCTCTTGCTCTGAGAAGTCACCTCACACCGTGAGGCTGCCCCTTCTCCCAACCTCCAAGCACTGTTTGGACCTCTGACACCTTCTTGGTCTCCTGCTGCAGAAACTGTCAGCTCTGAGTGCCAGCCTGGCACGTGTGGTGGCACCAGCCCATGAGGATGAGGTGGAGATGGACGAGTTCCCAGTGGAGGGGGTAAGAGCCTGGTGGGGGGTGGCTCAAGCCTGGCCATGGGTGATCCTGTCTGCAGGCTGCCAGCCCCTGCCCAGGCACAGGACACTGTGCAGACAGGGCCTGGCGTGGTGCTGGGAGAGGCTGGCGGGAGGGGGGGGACAGCGCTGGGAGACCTCCTTTCAGAGTGGGGCTTGGCAGCACGGGGAGGAGGCTGAATGCTTTGCCCTGAGCAGGAGACAGCAGAACAGATGGACACAAAGAAGAAGGAGCAGGAGGCCCTGGAGAAGCACAAGAAGATGTTCGAGGGGCTGCGCTTCTTCCTCAGCAGGGAGGTGCCTCGAGAGCCCTTGGCCTTCATCATCCGGTACGCGGGGGCCTGGTTGTGCTGCTTCCCTCCCTCCCTTCTCTGGGGCTTTTGAGGCCCAGGTCCTGACCCCCCGTGGGTGAGGTGAGCCTGAGGGCCCCCTGCTGCCTGACTCCTCGCTGGGCTCTGCTGGCAGGTGCTTTGGTGGCCAGGTCTCCTGGGACAAGTCCTTGTGCATCGGAGCCACCTACGAGGCCGGCGACCCCTCCATCACTCACCACATCGTGGACCGGCCGCGGCTGCAGCAGCAGGTCGTGGGCAGGTGGGCTGGGGCGAGCGGCCTGTCCCCAGAACGGTGGCCACGTGGGCGAGCAGGGGTCCCTGGCTGTCGCCACAGGCCCCTGCCTGAGCCTGTGTCCCTGTGCCCCACAGGTGCTACCTGCAGCCCCAGTGGGTCTTCGACTCGGTCAATGCCAGGATGTGTCTCCCCGTGGCTGACTACTTCCCTGGCGTGCTGCTGCCCCCACACCTCTCCCCCTTCGTGACAGAGCAGGAAGGGGACTATGTCCCTCCCGAGAAGCTGAAGCTGCTGGCCTTGCAGAGAGGAGAGAACCCAGGTGATGGGAGGCTCGGAGGGGTTGAGGAGCCGAGCGGGGCTGTACCTGCTCCGGGCTCTCCTGTGGCTAACAGTCATCCCTCTGTAGATGAAGAGAGTGAGGAGGAAGAGGAGGATGAGGAGGATGACAATGAAGAGGAGGAGGATGATGAAGATGAATCTGAAAAGGAAGAAGAAATGAAATTAAGGAAGATGGAAGAGCAGAAGACTCAGAGCAACAAGGTACAGGGTGGGAGCTGCAGGAGGAGGCAGCTTTGGTCAGAGTTCAGTCCCTGCTGGGGCTCTCGCTCGCTGTGGGGTGTCCTGGGCAGGTCCCTGTGCTGGCACCACTGGGGCTGTGCTGTTCCTGGAGAGCTCCTGCAAGTGCTCCCATTCATGAGGTCCTGCAGCCACGCTCCCATTCGTGCCCAGCGCCTTTCTTGCTGGTCTGGAAGGTGCCACAGCTCCGGTGGTCCACGGTGAACGGTGGGGAAGGGAGAGGGGAGGTTCCCAGGGCCCTGAGCTCTCGGGCTCCCCTGCAGGCACTTCCCGTGAAGGTGACTGCCGGCAAGCTGCGGCTGGAGGACAAGCAGCGCCTGGAGCAGGAGCAGCAGAGCGAGGAGAAGCGCCTGGCCATCATGATGATGAAGAAGAGGGAGAAGTACCTCTACAAGAAGATTATGTTCGGCAAGAAGCGCAAAGCCCGGGAGGTAGGAGGGCAGGGGGGCTGCGGTGGTCCTGGTGCTTCCCCACGTGGCTGAAGCCAGCTCTGTGCCTGTCCTCTGCCAGCTCTTGGGCTTCTCCCTCTAGCTGGTGAGGAGAGAGGGAAGGAGGGTGGGCAGGGGTGAGGCTCCACAAGCCTCTGCCCCAGGGTCACCAGGCCTGGGAGAGCTCCTTGCAGTCCCTTACGGCCGTGGCTCGCGTTCAGCAACCAAAGATGCTGCCCCTCTCTGTCTCACCCTGCCAGCTGCACAGACAGCTGGGGGCTTTGGTGGGGTCAAGGGTGGAGCAGCCCTGAGTCTGACTGTGGCCCTTGGGGGTCTCCCCACAGGCAAACAAACTGGCTGCAAAGAGGAAAGCCCACGACACGGCTCTCAAAGAGGAGAAGAAGAAGAGCAAGAAGGCACGGCGAGCCTGATGGGGCCCAGGGGCTCCCACACCCTGCAGAGACCCTCAGCTTTGGCTGGAAACCCTCAGCTTTGGCTGGAAACCCTCAGCTCTGCCCTGGGGCCAGAGCTGCTCCATCCAAACATTCCTCACCTGTACGTGCAGCCTCCCCCTGCGCCTTGCTCGCAGCGCCCTCCGCTGCCGCTGCCCATCCTTGCCCGGGCTGTGGGGCTGGTGTCACAGGGACTGTCCTCTTCATACTGCTGCCACCTCTGCTTCCTGACCTGCAAGGAGGAGGAGGAGGAAGCCAAGAAGGGGCCTGAGCTCTCGCTGGTCCCTCCAGATACCTTCCTTTTGGATTTGCACAGCCCTGGCTGGAGGAGCTGAGCCCCGTGGTGGAGCAGGAGCTTCCCAGGGCTTGGTTCTTGGTTTGTGTTTGTAATTAAAGAAGGTGACACTTCCTGGGGGCTGTGTGGGGGCTGTGTCCTCCCAGCCATGGTGCTGTGTGGGGGCTGTGTCCTCCCAGCCATGGTGCTGTGTCCTCCCAGCCATGGTGCTGTGTGGGGGCTGTGTCCTCCCAGCCATGGTGCTGTGTCCTCCCAGCCATGGTGAGGTGGCACTTGGGGCTGCACTTGGTGTTATGCCCAGTCCTGGGCCCGGTGAGGGAGGTGTGGAAGGGGTGTCCCAAGGTGGGGGTGATTTGCTGTGTGGGTGCTGGGTTGAAGGCAGGACTTCATCCTGGCCCTTCACTGCAGTGTGCCCCCATCTCTTGCTCTGAGGAGTCCTTTGCTGAACACAGCACTCCATGGGTGGCCTCAGAAGTGCTGAGGGGCAAGATCACTTCCCTCAACCTTCTCCAACACCCCCCCACAGCACCACTAGTGCCCTTTTGCTGGCCCAGGGTCAGGATGGTGCCCAGGTCCTTCTACAGAGCTGCTTTCCAGTGTGGTGGCCCCCAGCGAGTCCTGGTGCCTGGAGCTGCTCCTCCCAAGAGGCAGCACTTTGCTCTTCCCCTGGTTGAATCAAATGGACTCAAGCTGGCTCTCAGCACCCAGCTGGGATGGAGCTGACCCTCCCCAAACCTGCCTCTGGGATGAAGGACCAGCAAAGGCTGGCAAAGAGCATGGTAACAGCCACAGCCATGGGTTGTGGCATCTAGACCAGTGACTAAGCTCTGTCCCTTCAGCTCTGCTTCCCAGCAGAGACAACTTCCCCACTCACTCCAACCAGACTCTGCCCCATTGACCACAGCTCTCTTTCCCTCAACCAATTCTCAGTCCACCTCACCACCTGGTCATGCAGACTCAGCCTTCACCTTGCCTTTGGTCACCAGGTTCTCTCCTTCATCCAGTCTGCCTGCCTGCCTCCCTGCCTGCCTCCCTGCCTGCCTTGTCTGTCTTTCCTTCCCTTCTGTCTTCCTAACCTTCCCCTCTTGGAAAAAGAGCTTTGACTCCTTGGGAGCTCCTGCAGCTGCGCCCAGAGCTGGGCTCCAGCGTGGGACAGGACAGAGCCACTGGACACCTGCTCCTGGACACTCAGCCCCAGGCACCGTGTCAGGGTGGTAGATAAGGAGGGGGTGGTGGGACCAGCAGGCAGAGCTGCCAGGCCAGATGACTATGAACCAGTTCCACCACCCCAGTGGCCACCAGCTCCCCCTCTTTCACCAGCACTAGTGACACCTTTTCTCCCCAGTAAAACCTTCTGATGCTGCCCTTGGCCAGGGAGTGTTTGATGGGGCCAAGCCCTGGTCCCTTTGGGGGGTGCCACCACAGTGTTGCTGCCTGCCTGTCTGACCAGCCTCTTGGGCACCCCACCAACTCCCTCAGGACCTCCAGCTCAGGTGTGTGCTTCCCCCAGCAGCCAGTTCTCAGTGTGAGTGCTATTTTGGTACCCTCAAATGGGGGGGATGGGGAATTAGCTTTTCCTGTTCCCAGGTATGGAGATGTGGGACAGGGGGTGGGGGACATCGTGGTGGAGCCCTCCTGGGGGTGATTCACTGCTGGCAGGCTGTGGGAGATGGGGCTTGCAGCCCCTTGGCTCCTTTACCTCACACCCACCTCAAGGAGTTGCCATACCCCAGCCACCATGGTCCTCATCCCTCTGGAAATGATCCACACCACCAACCCAAAAGAGGGGAGACCTTGGAGGTGCCCTGGGGAGCTGTCTGTCCTGGGAGAGCAAGGACATGCCCGGAAGGCTCGGTGCGGGTGGGGGGTGGCAGCTCTTCCCGCGGTGCTGGAGGACATTCCAGCTTTTCTAGTCCCCCAGCGCGGCCGGTGCTGCCCGGGGGGGGTGCAGCTTAACCCCGGGCTGGGAACCGGTCCCGCCGAGGCAGGGCAGGACGCGGCAGCTGCCTGCCCCCCTGGATGACACCAGCCCCGCGGGGATGAGCTCAGAGCCCCAAACACCTCTGTCACAGAGACTCGGGTGGGTACCAGGCGCAGCTGAGGGCTGCCCTGTGGTTATGGCACTGGCTGAGCCCTGGCGTGCGGGATGCTGGCACAGCCACCGCTCCCTTGCCCATCTGAGCAAGCGCACGGGGCCGTCACCTCCTGTGGCAGCAGCGAGCTGGCGCCGAGAGCGGTGGGAAGTGCCAAGGCCGGATCTGGGCACACAATGGCCTCCTCTCTGCCCCGTCACAGAGTGATGCCGGATGGTCACAGCACCCGCTTACCCCCCGTGGGTGGAAGTGCAGGATGGTACCCTGGAGCAGCAGCACCCCTCAGACCCCTCCGGGTGGGCTGCAGGGGGGCACCAAAGTCCCGGCACAGCCAGTGGGGCCGGGGAAAGGCTGGGGGCAGCGCGGCGGCCCCGTGGTTATTGTGTCGAGGGTGAGGGAGCACAAATATTGCTGCCATAAAAGCTGTAAAAGTCATTTAGATACAGCAGATAGTGGGAGGGAGGACCCGTGGGAAGGATGGCAAGGAGCAAACAGAGCATCGCCAGGACTCTCCAGGGGAGCAGGCTGCTGGATTGGGGTGCAAAGAGCACTCTGTACCTTGAGATGGACTGTGGCTGCAGGAGGTGACAGCCTGGGTATAAGCCAAGCCACAGGAGGGGCCTCGTGAGAGCTGGCCTGCTGAAAAGAAGCTGAGTGCCACCACCAAGGGACAGCCATCGTCACCCGCTCGGCCGGCAGCACCCCACCACCGTGGGTGCCGCCTTGTGGGGCCAAGCTGGGCTGGGGGCTGGCGGTGGCGGGGAGCAGAGGGGCTGGTGGTGACAATGTCCCTGTTGAGGCCGGAGCTGCAGATGGAGACAAATGTCCCCCTTGTTCTCGGCGCTGGCAGGCAGCGGGATGGCAGCGGGCTGAATGCCTCCTCTGTGCCGCTCCAAGTGGGTGGGGAGACGGCAGGCTCGGGGTGGCAGCGGGCACCCAGGGCCTGGCCCGGCCGTCCCGGGGAGCCGGGCAGTGCCCGGGCGCAGCCCCGCGTCCTTCTGGGCAGTGGCTCTCACTTCTTTCTCTCCTTTCTTTTTTCCCTCGCCGTTCCAAGGCCAGCGATTCGGGGCCGGGATCCCAGCGATGCCATAAAGACCGCGGCTGGCAGGGAGGCTTTGGAAGAGGCAGCATTCGCGGGGAGCAGCCCGGGACGAGCTTATTCCATGTCGGAGCAGCACCGACACCCCTGCCCCGTGCCACCCACTCCCCCTGCGCCCCGGGCAGCCCAGGAGAGGAGAGGGACGGCTCGCCGAGAGCAGCTTAAGCAAAGGAAAAGGTGAAGCCTGGGAGACAATGGGATGCTTGTGGGGTGGCTCTACGGGCCAGGGCGCTGGAGGGTGCATGGGGATGGCTGCTGGCACCTATGGGTGGGTGCAATAGGGGCAGGGGGCTAGGGACCATCGTGCCGGCATGGAATTGGGCACGTGGAAAGAAGAACGGTGGGCTTGTAGGGGCAGGAGGAGCGAGCAGCAGGTGGATGCACCTCAGGCGGCGTGCCTGGAAAGGTTTGGCCACAACGAAGTGATTCCCATAGGAAAAAATAACCCAAAGATGGCTCAGGGATGTCCCAGGGGACGTGCTGCGACATGGGGAGAGGGCTGTGGAGTTGCGTGGCCTGAGCCACCCTTAGGGAGATGACTCATCCCGCGGGGGGTGGGGTGGGGGTGTTAAGTGGCTGGAGGGGCTGCATCCCCCCGCTGGGGGTTTCACCCAGCCGGCTGCAGGCTTGGTGCCGCGGCTGCCCGCGCCGAGGGGAGCCCCAGCAAAGCGCCGCGATCGCTGCCTCTCTCCTCGGACCTATTAATAATTAATCTGCTCGTTTAGGGCAAAGTCAATAGAGCGACTGGGTTGGGAACTGTTTGCCAGAACCACGCCAGGGCAACCAGCCTGGCTGCAGCAAGGCATCCTCTCGGCATCCCAGCACACGCGGCTGGGCGGCTGTGGTGTCCCAGGGGGATCTGGGGGGGGGTCCCACACTGCACTGGCAGCCGAGATGGGGGCTAACTGTGCCGGTGCCAGAGCTGGCAGCATTGTGCCCCGTGGCCCTGTGGCCTGAGAGCCTGGAGGATGCAGCTTCACTCTCGGCTGGCAGCACCCACGCAGGTGGGTGTGTGGGGGTGGATGTCCCACCTGGCACTGCCAGGCTCTCACTAGCTGTTGCCAGTGCTGTGGATGGTGAGCACTGTCTAATACCAATCCCTAGCAGCTCCCGGGCATGCAAAACCCTCTGGGCTTCACACCCACGCTGTGATTCTGGGGTGGGGTCTCTCGCTCCCTCTGCACTCACACTGTGCCCCGTGGATTCCTGCCGCGCTTGCCAGCAGCTTGGCAAACCAGCCAGGAAAAGGCTGGATGCAGCCAGCCCTGCATTGGTGATCCTTGCAGCAGGGCAACGGGACGGGGGAGTAACTCAGGCGAGCTTGTGGGGTGCAAGCAAGTCCTCCCACCCCATCGGCATCATCTGGCTGCTGCCGTGCTGGGTGCCAGGATGAGCAGTGCCCAGCACCCAGCCGCAGCCCGGGGCTCCGGTTGCATTTTCCATTCATTATTCATCGAGCTGGAAATCTCAGTCCGCAGCACGAGGTGACCGGGTGGGGGGGCCGCAGAGAAGGGGAACGCCGGCGGCAGCAGCGGCCGGGGCTCACCAGACCCTGGGCACCCTTCGGGTAACTTCCCTGGGCACTCGTCGGGCAACCTTCCTCCTTGGGGGTGAGCTTGGAAATCTTGGGGGGGGTCTTTGCTACGCGGAGGTCGGGGGAGCTAAACGGAGTCTGGGTGCAAACCACGGCTCTCCCAGCCAGCGTTTTGGAATGATCCGCTGGAGCAAGGTGGCTCTAAGCGGGGGACGCTGCGGGGGGCAGGAGGAGCACCGGCTGTGTTACTGCAGGGGGCAGGGGTGGCGTTCAGAGGGCAGCTGGGAGCACGTCCAGCCTCTGCTGGAGGATGCTGGGAGCCGGAGCGCAGCCAGAGGGAGCAGAGTGATGCTGCTCCAGCGGCCACTGAACGGGGGTGTGAGGCTGGGGGGGCGGAGGGGGAAGGGGCGACACTCCGGCTTGGGGGTGCTGCCAGGTGCTCTGGGTGTTGCAGTCACGGGTGGCAGGTCCTCTTGTCCTGCCGCGGTCACGGGTGGCAGATCCTCTTGTTCTGCTGCGATCACGGGTGGCAGGTCCTCTTTTTCTGCCGCGGTCACGGGTGGCGTGTCCTCTTGTTCTGCCGCGGTCACGGGTGGCAGATCCTCTTGTTCTGCCGCGGTCACGGGTGGCAGGTCCCCTTTTTCTGCCGCGGTCACGGGTGGCGTGTCCTCTTGTTCTGCTGCGGTCACGGGTGGCAGGTCCTCTTGTTCTGCCGCGGTCACGGGTGGCAGATCCTCTTGTTCTGCCGCGGTCACGGGTGGCGTGTCCTCTTGTCCTGCCGCGGAGGACAGCCCTGCTGCAATGCAGTGGCTGGCGCGGTGGAGCTGCCGGTGCGCCCCCGAGTCGCTGCCTGCGGTGATCAGCGACAGCAAGCGGCTGGGCAGGTGTGATGGGGGCCAAGGGGAAGAAGAGCAGCACCGGGGAGGGGGCAGCAGGGCTGGGCACGGTGTGGGGGCTGCCTGCTGCAGGGGCTGTGGCTGTCTGTGCATCCACATCTCTGTGTGTGCATGCATGCACGTCCTGGTGTGCCCTTGGGCACTCGTGAGGGTGCATGGGGGATGTCTGTGTGCATAAATGTGTATGGAGAGGGGGTGCTTGTGTCCCTGCATGTGTGCATGTCCTTGGGGGGGGATGCAGGAGTGCATACATGTGTGTGTTATGTGTTTAGAATCATAGAATTGTCAGGGTTGGAAGGGACCTCAAGGCTCAGCCAGCCCCAGCCCCCTGCCATGGGCAGGGACACCTCACACTACAGCAGGTTGCTCACAGCCACCTCCAGCCTGGCTGCAAACACCTCCAGGCAGGAGACATCCACAATGTCCCTGGGCAACCTGCTCCAGTCTCTCACCACCCTCAGTGGAAAGAATTTCTTTCTAATCTCCAGTCTCAATCTGCCCTCCTCAAGCTTCAATCCACTGCCCCTTGCCCTGTCACTCCCAGCCCTTATCAAAAGTCCTTCCCCAGCCTTCCTGGAGCCTCTTCAGGTACTGGAAAGCTGCTCTAAGGTCTCCTTGGAGCCTTCTCTTCTCCAGGCTGAACAGCCCCAGCTCTCCCAGCCTGTCCCCATAGGGGAGGTTCTCCATCCTTCTGATCATCTTGGTGGCCTCCTCTGGACCCTCTCCAGCAGTTCCATGTCCTTGTGCTGGGAGCACCAGAACTGGAGGTAGTGCTGCAGGATGCACAGGGATCTGTGCACTTCTGTGTCCCTGTGTGCAACACCTGGGTGCACACCAGCCTGTGTCCCTGTGTGTGCAGGTGGATGTGTGGCCCTGTGTGTGCACACACATGAACAGCACACACGTGTCTCTGTCCCAGTGTGTGTGCATGTCTGTGCATGCCAGTGGACAGCAAGCTGCCCACAGGACAGCAGTGTGCCCTCGTGGCCAGGAGGGCCAGTGGCATCCTGGGGTCCAACAAGAAAAGGGTGTCCAGCAGGTCTGGGGAGGTTCTCCTGTCCCTCTTCCCAGGACTTCCCATGCCCATGAGGTGACCTCATGCTTTGTTTGCTTGTGGCCTGAGGCACACAGTCCTTTCCCCGGTGCTAATGGCTCTCCTCTCTCCTCTCTGGCCACAGGTGACCACGATGCTGCACCATGGGAAGCACTGGAGGTCCATGTGCAAGGGGCTCGTCCTGGGGACCCTCCTGACCAGCTTCATGCTGCTGCTCTACTCCTATGCCATCCCCCCACTGCAAGTCAGCATGACAGAGTGAGTGTGGGGTCCCCTGGCAGCTTGGCCACCCCCTTTCATGCTGGGCACCCCCAAATGGTGTGGTCCCCAGGGCTCTTCAGGCTCTGGTGGCTTCACACCAAGGTGGTGTCCCTCTCCTACAGCTTCCTGTGCCCTGTCCCATGGGTGGGGGGAAGAGGAACCCCATCTCCCTGAAGGGCTAGGGACACTCAGTCTGGGGGGACCTGTGCTCAGTTCCTGGTTGATGGAGGGGATGAGGTGGTGCAGGAGGTCCACTGCAGCTTCACATCCCCTGGGAGGAGGAACAGAACCACAGGAGGCGTTCCCTGGCAGCCAGTAGCAGCAGGCAGAGCCAGGGGAGTTATCTGGGTGCTCTTCATCACAGGTTTGTCCTTCAAGGTTAACCAGGGTGCTCCTCCAGGTAAACTCTCACCCACAGAGACAGTCACAGGGAGGTTCAGTGCAGCACTTGGCTCCTGGCCATCCCTCCTGCTGTTCCATTTGTCCCTGAGCTTACAAAGAAGATCCACCCATGGGTGCTCTGTAAGCTCTGTGCCAACCTGTGCTGCCAGCTGGGATCATTGTCAAGGGATCAGCTTTGTAACTTCATCAGCAGTGTCCAAAGTCACTCAGCTCTGTGGTCTCTGTTCCCTGCTCTGGGCATCTCAGATGACACACAAGCCTGTCTGTGGGGCCATGAGCTGGCATTATTCTCCTCTTTCCTGGAGTACTGGATCCTCCATAACTCCTACAAGGGGCAAGAACATGATCAGCTCCTGTCCATGGAGTTACAGCCACGGAGAGCTCACCCCAAAGCAATCTCAACATCACCTGGGCCAGAGCCACAATGGCCATGCCTGGTGGGGGCTGACCACTGTGAAGCCCTCCACAGCAGCACATCCTTGGTGGCTGGGGTTGTCCAGGGGTTGGATGAGCTTGGTGACTCAGAGGTGCATCTGATGTCAGGGAGCTTATGGGGGCGGTGGGCTCTGCCCTGCTCACCAAGGAATCCTTACAAGAGGGTGCCCAGGTTCTGGTGGGCACATGGCTAGGGGTGAAGGGAGCTCTTCCCAAAGCCAGGCTCGTCTCTGCCAGGGACCCTGGGGGAAAGCACCCACCCACAGGTCCAACACCCATCCACTGGTCCAGCACCTGTCCCCAGGTCCAGCACCTGTCCCCAGGTCTAGCACTCATTCCCAGGTCCAGCATCTGTGTCCAGGGTGAGCATCCATCCCCAGCTCCAGCACCCATCCCCAGCTCCAACACCCATCCCCAGCTCCAGCACCCATCCCCAGCTCCAACACCCATCCCCAGCTCCAGCACCCATCCCCAGCTCCAGCTCCCGCGGGAAGGAAACCGGCCAAGCCTTCCCGGGGTCTGTGCCGCACTCTCCGAGCTGCCCTGACCTCAGCGTCCCATCTCTTCTCCCCGAGCAGGCTCCCCGTCCCCGCCTCCTGCTCCTCCTACCCGGCTACCAGCAAGGCGCCGGCAGCGTCCAGCAACGGCACGGGCAGCGCGCCGGGCCGCAGCTGCTCGCCCAAGCTCAACATCATGTTCATGAAGACCCACAAGACGGCCAGCAGCACCATCCTCAACATCCTCTTCCGCTTCGGGGAGAAGCACGGCCTGAAGTTCGCCTTCCCCAACGGCCGCAACGACTTCTACTACCCTGCCTTCTTCGAGCGCAGCCAGGTGCAGCACTACCGCCCGGGCGCCTGCTTCAACATCATCTGCAACCACATGCGGTTCCGCCACCGCGAGGTGCGCAGCCTCCTGCCGCCCGACGCCGCCTTCGTCACCGTGCTGCGGGACCCTGCCTACCTCTTCGAGTCCTCCTTCCACTACTTCGGCCGCGTCATCCCCCTCACCTGGAAGCTGGCCGGGGAGGACAAGCTGGCCGAGTTCCTCCGGGACCCCTGGCACTACTACGACCCCAGCGGGTTCAACGCTCACTACCTCCAAAACCTCCTCTTCTTCGACCTGGGCTACGACAACAACATGAACGCCGAGAGCCCGCTGGTGGAGGAGCACATCCGAGAGATCGATCGCCGCTTCCACCTCGTCATGTTGCTCGAGTACTTCGACGAGTCGCTGGTGCTGCTGAAGGACCTGCTGTGCTGGCAGCTGGAGGACGTCCTCTACTTCAAGCTCAACGCCCGCAAGGGCTCCACCGTCTCCCGGCTGACGCCGGAGCTCTACGAGAAGGCCACCTCCTGGAACCTCATCGACGCCAAGCTCTACCGCTACTTCAATGCCACCTTCTGGCGGAAAGTGGAGGCCTACGGCAGGGAGCGGATGGCCAAGGACGTGGCCGAGCTGCAGCGGGAGAACGAGAAGATGAAGAGCATCTGCATCGACGGGGGGCACCCCGTGGATGCCAGCGCCATCCAAGAGTCCTCCATGCAACCCTGGCAGCCTCTGGGGGAGAAATCCATCCTGGGCTACAACTTGAAGAAGAAGATCAACAAGAAGCACCAGAAGCTGTGCCGCAAGATGCTGACGCCCGAGATCCAGTACCTGACTGACCTGGGGGTCAACCTCTGGATCACCAAGCTGTGGAGCCGCGTCAGGGACTTCCTGAAGTGGTAGGGGGCGGCGGGCACCCCGCCGGCCCCAGGGCAGAGCCAGGTGCTTTCCTCCTTCATCCTCGTGCTGTCTTGCCATGGGACCCGAGCAGCACCAGCTGGAGGCTGTGGCGCCCAGAAACACCCCGGGGGACCCTCCCCTAGAGCCCCAGCTCGGGCTGCCGCCGCCCACCGGCGAGGAGCGGAGCCTCTGCCCCAGCCCTGCCTCTGAGGGCTCAGGGGCTGGGGAGCTTGGGGGTGTCTTTGCCCAGCAGGATCCACGGCTTCCTTATGGAAAAGCTGGAGGAGAGGCTCATGAAGGCCATGGCACAGCGGGGGCAGGACGTGTGCCACCGTGTCGCTGAGGGCGTGCTGTGGGGTGGCAGCGCCGGGCACAGGCGTGCCTGGCCGGCAGCAGCGTGGGGTCCTCCTTGCCTGGGTTGGGCAGAGTTGCCAGGAGGGAACCCAAACCTCGAGGGGCTCCTCAAATCACCCCCTCTCCCTTGAGCCCTGGGTTTGGGGCTGTGTGTTGGACCCACCACACTGCTCCATCAGGTTCCAGCCCATGAGGGTGCTGAATGCAGCATGTTCTCAGCCATCAGTCCATGGCAGGTGTGACCTGAAGCCATCTGGAGAATGAAGAACCCACCCTAACAGCCCCAGCACTTTCCAAAGGGCTCGTGTTCCCCACGGGTGAGGGGCACTGGTGCAGCAGGTCCCCTTCCAGAGCCCCCTTGTCCTGGTTGGAGGGCCCTGTGGCCCTGGTCCCCACAAGGGACATCCTGGAAGGCCCACGGGGTCTGGTGAGAACTGGTGTGGGGAGGAGGGAGGAGTGGGGTCTGGTGGCCACCATCCTGGTGATGCCATCCCCTGGGCATGGGGCAGGGGGGGAGCCAAGGATGGGATCCATCCCCACCCCATGGCGGGGACAAACCTTGGGCATCCCGGCCGGGCTGGATGACGCCAACAATGCCACATCCTGCTGAGAGTGGCCCTGGCAGGGCATGGAGGTGGCCACCTGTGGCTGAGCCTCCCCAGCGGTAGAGGTCCTCCAACCAGCCCCCAGCCCCTGTTCTGCTCCCTTTGTAAAGACAGAAATAAAGAAGCAGTTCTACTTTTGTAAGAAGGTGTGGATGGGGCAGTTCTTCAGGGAAGGATGGTCCAGCTGGCCTCCAGCCTTCTCCTCCTTCTGCAGGGGATGGGGAGGGATGGGGGCCTCTCCATGCTGAGGCATGGGCTGCAGTAAGGAGCACCTGGATCCATCCTGCTGCCTCTGCAGAGCTGCTGGGTGCTGCCTCCCACAGGTGTCCAGCAGGAAGGTCTCTGGGCTGACCACGGGTGACACAACTCACTCCAGCCATCAGGTGCTGGTCCCGTTGCTGGTGGGTGCACCCCATCTCCAGGGGTGGCCCCAGGGCTCACCCTGGGGCTCCTCCAGGCGAAGCACCAGCAGTGCTGGGTGGACGTGAGCGGCGGTGGCCAGCCTGGAGCCGTCACGGGGGCCGGCAGCTCGGACGCTGGCGCTGCTGCCTGCGGGTGCTGGGGGCGCAGGGTGGGCTTGGGGCACTCCCAGTGTGGGGCAGCTCTCCCTGGGGGAACCTGGGGGTCCACAGATGTCTCCCACGACGTGCTGAAGTCTCCTGCTGGGTGCTGGTGTCAAAGCCCAGCTCAACAACCAGTAGCCTCTGCAGACAGGGAGTGGAAAAGCCTCTTCTGAGGCAGAAGGCTGGCTGCAGAGCCTGCCTGAGATGATGTCCCCATGGGGACATGCTCCACCACCTTCTCTGCCCACACCACCAGGTTCACCCACGCAGACAGGGCTGTGATGGAGTTTTGGGGCCACCTGAGACAGACAGGAGCCATGGACACCTCTCCTTCCTGTCCTTCAGCAGGCCTCTGTCCTGCCTGTGGCCAAACTGCTGTCCCCAGCCAGGCTGTCCTGGTGGCCAGCAATAACCCCCGAGCTGGAGAGCAGCAGCTCTGCACTTGCCTGGGGCCAAAGGGTGGGAGGAAAGTCCTCCTGCTGGAGACCCCTGTCCCAGCACCCAGCAGCCTTCTCCTGTGGGCTTTTGTTCTCAATCAATGGGGCCAAGCTGGGACTGTGGGGCCAGGGTTGTGTGCTGGGACCTC
The DNA here is from genome assembly GCF_014839835.1 of Dryobates pubescens. Taxonomy (NCBI): domain Eukaryota; kingdom Metazoa; phylum Chordata; class Aves; order Piciformes; family Picidae; genus Dryobates; species Dryobates pubescens. Next base: position 1,071,805 of record NC_071636.1, read on the forward strand.
ATTCCTGCTGCAAGCAGGACCATGGTGGGGCAGGGATGGTGCACTGAAGACCAGGGCTGGGGTCATGACTGAGTGGTGGGAACAAAACTGTGGTGGGCCTAGGATGGTGTGGAGAACCATGAGCTGGGACCATACCATGGGACGAGGAACACCCATAAGACCAAGACTGAGCGGTGGGACCGGTCCACAGAGTGCAACTGGCACCAGGGCAAATTACTGGGACCAAAACTACCTGGTGCTGGACCTTGCTCAGGATCAGGACCACACACAGGACCAGACTGAGTGGTAGGACTATGTGATGGAAGCTGGGCTGAGCGGTGAGCCCCTGGTGATGGGACTGGGATGGTCTGTGGGACCTGCCCAGAGAACCAAGCAAATCCCCAAGCACCATCAGCTGTGGCCTGTTGACACCCAGCCCTGGCCTTTAAAGGTCCCCAGGTGGTGGGGCTGGGGCTGCTGCTTGCTGAGGATGATGGGGGTGTGCTGCTGGGTGCTGCTGTGGGAGGCTGTGCTGGGGCTGGCAGGTGAGTGGGGCTGGAACCCCCTGGCTGCTTCCCGTGGTCCTCCCAAGCCCTGGCTGCACTGAGGGAAGTGTGGGTGCTGGCACCCACGTCTGGGGGAGGAGGGTGGTGCCTGGCTTTGCCCAGGGCTGGCTCCTGGTGCTCTCCTGGACCTGCTGGTGCAACACTTCTTGCTGGAGAGGAGACTCTTTCAAATGACCTTGCACTTTTGGGAGGAGAGTTTGGAGCACAGGGACTTGCAGGCAGCTCCAAGTGCCCCCAGGTCCTGCCAGGGCTGTAAGGACCTGGCTTGGGGGGAGGGTCTCGAGCCACTGGTGGGCTGCTGGTGTGTTCTCATGAGCAGCTCCTGCTCTGTCCCCAGCCTTGCCCAGGGCCATGGGACTGGGCAATGCAGTTCCCAGTGAGCATGTTAGCCCCACTGGCTAAACCCTGTCCTTGCTGCAGGGACCACCATGGCTTCAGCTGCTTCAGAGTCCTCTGGTCCTACAGTGGTGGCTCCAGTGGTGTCCTCAGCTGTGGGGACAAGGGCTGCAGACTCAGCACTTGCTGCCACCACCCTCACTGGTGAGGCTCATGCTCACCCCAGCTGGGAGGAGCCCATCATGAACTTCACCTTGAGGCTTCTGGATGGTGAGCGCTCTGAACCTGGTGTTAGGTGCCAGCTTTGGGGGGATGAGCCCCCAGGATGGGTCCCACCAGGTCTCCTGAGCTTGACCAGCAGCAAGCAGTGCTTTCTCCTGGCTGGCTTCAGCACTGGGACCCAGCAGCAGCAGGTGTCCATCCCTGCAGGACCTTCCACAGGCCTGGTGGCTTGAGCGATTCCCAGCTCTGTGCCTGGATTCTGGGGGTCAGCTGCCACTTGCCCTCCTGGTGGGTGATGTGGTCCCTCTCAGCTCCATGGTGGGAGCCAGGAAGGTGCTGTGGCTCCTTCCAGGGACAGGGGATGGCCTCTGCAATGTGGAAGCTGTGGGTAGCCATCTGACTTGCACATGAGAAGGCAAAGACACCTCGGGGTGGTGGCCTGGCACGTGCCTGATGTCCCTGCCTGTGGTGGGACAAGCTTGGGGATGCCACCACCCTGAACCCCCTCTCCCTTCTTCAGAGGACCCCAGTACCATGAAGAAGCCACTGGTGCTCAGCCCCAGCTCTGCCATCCGCCTGGAGGCCAGGGCCAGCTTCAGCCCCAGCGTCCCTCTGAAGATCTCTGTGGAGCAGTGCTATGGGACCAGCGCAGAGCGGCTGGGACGCCCCAGCAGGGTCTTCACTGTGGTGAACAGCTATGGGTCAGTGCCTGGGGGGAGGTGGGAACTGCTCCTCCAGGCTCCCTGAGGTCCTGCAAGACCTCCTGATGGGGAAGGGATGCCCAAGGGCTGGAGACAGCCTGGGAACACCCTTGTGTTGCTCTCCATGCTCAGGTGCCTGCATGGGCAGAAGCTGGTGAACCTGTCTGTCCGGCACCAGCCAGGGATGTCCACCCTCCAGCTCACCATCCTGGCCCCTGTGCTGGAGGATGATCATGAGGAGGAGGAGGTGAGGTTGGGGTGATCCTTGGTAGCAGGATGGAGGCCCTAGGGAGGGACAAGCTGTGGCTCCTGAAACACCATCCCTCTTGGGGCTCCCTGGTGCCTGCTGGGGGGGCCTCAAGGCCAGGAGGTCAAGTGGGAGGAGAGCAGGGTCTCTGAGGAGGGCCATGGTGGTCTCTTGGCAGGTCTATGTGCACTGCCTGTTGATGGTGTGGGGACCTGGCAGTGCCCAGGGGCATGGTGCCAGGACCTGCTTCTACAGCCAAGCCACAGCCAGGTAAGCTTGGCCCTGGGGAAGGGTCCCTGCCAGTGTCCCAGGACACCAGCACCCACGGGTGCTCTGGAAGCAGAAGTCACTCATCAAGGGGAAGCATCTGGGGGACCAAGCCAACCCACTGCCATCAGGGTGCCACCTCTCCTCCCATGGCAGCCAGGTGGCATCACCACAGGTCCCAGCTTCCTCCTGGGACAGATAAATTGGGAAGGTGCTTGGTGTCTCCTGGGGGGCATCTCCCTCTGGGGTGGCCAAGACTTGACAGCAAGGTCCAGGCAAGAGCTGGAGGGACTTGCTGGCATGGCACCATTGTAGGTCTTGTGGGGGAGGCTGGGTTCCCCTACACCTCTGCCCTCAGCTCTCTCCTCTCCTCTCAGCTGGCACAACGCAGAGGACCCATCAGAGAGTGCCCCATGCCGCTGCTGTGACACCAGCTGTCCGCTTGGGGGCGCCCTCTTCGGAGAGCTGCCAGGTACTGGGACTGGGCTGCAGTGGCCTCACATTATTGGGGTCCCCTCCCTGGAGATATTCGAAGTGAGGCTCGAAGGGCTCAGGGCAACCTGGGGCCAGGCTGGAGGTGGCTGTGAGCAGCCTGCTGTGGTGTGAGGAGTCCCTGCCCATGGCAGGGGGCTGGGGCTGGCTGAGCCTTGAGGCCCCTTCCAACCCTGACAGTTCTGATTGTATCTAGTTGAGGATGCCCCTGCTGACTGCAGGGGGTGGGGGGGTTGGACTGGATGACCTTTGGAGGTCCCTTTCCACCCAGACCATCCTCTGATTCCATTTGGAGTCTTGGGAGGGGGGTCCAGAGGCTGGGACGGGCAGTACCAGCCACGTCCTCCCACAGGGTTCCCAGGAGAGGGCAAGCTCCACCAGGAGACAGTTGGACCACTGCTAGTGCAAAAGGAGAAGGTGCCATGGTATGAAGGTGAGCAGGCAGCCCAACCCCCTCCCCGTGGACCCAAAGCCACCACCCCAGGTGCTGAGGCAACCCCTGAGCCCCCTCCTGCTTCGCTGTTTTGTTGCCGTCCCCAGCTCCGTGCCGCACGGTGAAGAGGCTCCTGCTGGCTGCCCTGGCCCTGCTGGGCAGTGCCCTGCTGGCAGCCACCCTGGTGGGGGCTCTGCTGGGACTGGCCTTGGCCACTTGGCGCCTGAGGGGACGGCGACGGCGGCGGCTGAGAGGTCATTGTCCCTTCCAGGCCGAGCTGCAGAGCGTGGTGGGGGCCCTGGCCTCCAGGGAGTCAGAGAAAGGGCAGGAGGTGGGTCCAGGCTACCAGAGCCTGGCACGGAGCTAGCTGTGAGCTGGGGACCCCCTCCTCTCCTCCCCCAATAAAAGGAGGCTTTCTGTTCTCTGAAGCATCTCATGGTGGTACCTTGTGGATGCCAGCATGGGCTGGGGCTGTGCCACCACCCTTGGAAGCCACATCTCCTGGTGGTACCTCCTGGTGGTACCAGGTGTGGCTTCTAGTTATGGTGGCATGGCCCCAGCCTGTGGTGCTGGAGCCTGGTGGCTTCTGGCTGGGAGGATTTGGGTCTCTGGAGGCAGCACTGAAGAGCTTGGACACGGTGGCAGCTCCTTCTGGGGACTGTCCCAGGGGGCTGGTGGTAGTGTGCAGAGGGATGGAGGGGGTCCAGATAGGAGCTGGCGGTGCTGGTGTGTGATCAGGACTGCTCTGGGGGTGCTGGGACCCCCCCCATTCCAGGGTGGGGAGCTCAGCCAGACCTATATGCCTCCTCCAGAAAGGCACAGGGCAGGGGGTCCCCACCAGCTCTGGCAGGGCACCCAAGGATCACCCAGCCTGGGGTCAGGTTTGAAATGGTTTATTAGGACCAGCCAAGGGGAAGGGTGGCCGCTCTGGGGCCGTCACCTGAGCAAAGGTTCACAGTAGATGGGTCACAGCACCCCAAAACCAGCAGTGTGCCTCAGTGTCCCCAGCCTGGGGGCTCAGTGTGGGGCCGGGGGCTCTCCTGGGGGCCCGTAGAGCTTGCGGAGGCTGGAGTCCATCAGGAAATCCACAGTCCTGCGGCAGGAGAGGAGGGGTCAGGGGGGCCTGGGGAGATGACACTGGCTGTGATAAAGGGGGCTGGAGCCGTCCCTCATACCCCCCAGGGCCCCTGTTCCTGATGTCACCAAGGCCCCAACCCTACTAAAGCCAGGCTTAGTGCAGCCACCCCTCGCTAATCCCCAGCTCATGCTAATCTCTGCGCCATGGGGCTGTGTCCTGGCTGCACCCCACCAAAGCCACTCTGGGGTGGGGATGCTCCATGGTCCCCTCCAGCTCGCTCTGAGCCCACACTGCCGGGAGGGGGAGGTGAGCCCCAAGGCAGTGTGCCCCTTACCTGTCGATGGGGGTGATGATGAGGGGGATGGTGGCCAGCCCCAGGGCCGTGGTGGTCCATCGGCGGACGGGCAGGGGCCAGCGGGTGAGGGCACCCAGCAGGGCCAGGGAGGCGGCGCAGAGGCGGTTGATGGTGATGCCAGGGATGGCCACCGAGGCCAGGCTCTGCCACACGAAGGTGTCCACCACGGCCACCCCCACTCGTGTGGCCTGGGCGGGGTCCTGAGCGTGGGCCTGGAGGGAGGGGGGGTGTCAGTGTGGGGTGGGAGTAGTTTGGGAGGGGGGGAGGGGTGACACTCACGGTGGCAGCTCTCCGGCCCTTGTCGATGGCGTCGGCGGTCACGTAGGCACTGGCCACGCCGTAGCTGGCCCACACCACCGGCACGGGCACCAGGGGGCGGAAGGACTCGCCCACCTCATTGGCGTAACCTGGGGGTCAAGGGGGTCAGTCGTGTCCCCATCACCCTTGCTCTGGGGGTGTCCCTGGGTGCAAGGAGGGAGGGATCCTGCACAGAGGGGCTTGGGGCAGCTGGGTCGCCTTGGAGCCCTGCTGCCGCTGGTCGGTGGGGGGCTGTTGGGGCCAGTGGCAGCGACTGGTCCCAGTATCCAGTGCCAGTACCCAGCACTGGTGGTAGTGACTGGTGCCGGTTCCTGATGCCAGTACCTGGCGCTGATGACAGCAATCAGTACACAGCAGTGACTGGTCCAGGTACCCAGTGCCAGTATCTGGTACCAGTGACCTGTCCCATGGTGCAGTGTCCAGTGGCGGTGCCCAGAGTGTGGTGCTGGTACTCTGTACCAGTGCCTAGTGTGCAGTGCTGGTACCCGGTGTCAGCTCTCGGTGTGTGGTGCCCTTACCCAGTGTCAGTGCCCGGTGTGCGGCGTTAGTATCCGGTACTAGTACCCAGCGGCAGTGCCCGGTACCCCACACAGTGTAGGTGCCCACTCCAGTGCCTGATACTCGGCGCCGGTGTTGAGTGTCAGTGCCCAAGGACAAGTGTCAGTGTGTGGTGCCGGCAGCCGGTGCCAGTGCCCGGTACCCTGTCCGGCACTCGGGTTCAGTGCCTGAGGACGAGTATCAGCGCCTGGTGCAATTTCCCGTGCTCGGTACCTAGTGTCAGTGCCCGATACGCGACGCAGTGCCCAGGGTCAGTGCCCGGTAGCCGGTGCGGTGCGCGGGGTCAGTGCCCAAGGCCGTGTCAGTGCCCGGTAGCCGGTGTAGGTGCCGGTGCTCACCCAGGTATCGGACCCACGTGTCCCGGTAACGGTCGGGCTCCGCCGTCCCCATGGCACGCGCGCTCCCGCCGCCGCCGCCACGGTTGCCGCACGTCCCCGCCCCGCCCCGGCTACGACGTCACCAAGCCCCGCCCTGCGGCGTGCGCCGGCTGCGAGATGGCGGTGGAGGGGGCGGGGCCTGGCTACGCGCGCGACCCTGCGTCACCCGGCGGCGGCCATGTGGACGGGAAGTGGAGCCGGGACCGGGAAACGGAAGGACCGGGGCTGGCTGCGGGGCTGGAGAGGGGCACGGGGCTGGTTATGGGGCTGACAGGGCAGTTGGCAGTGGGGCCTGGCTCTGGGACTGAGCGGGGCAGCAGTGCCCGCTTACGGCGCTGGGCAGGGGGACCAGTGTGTGGTTATGGTACCAGACGGTCAGTAGGAGCCAGTTAGGTCCTGTTATGGAGCTGAGAGGGCAGCAGGGGCTGGTTGTGGGGGTAGAGAGGAGTTAGAGGCTTGGTTACGGGACGAGTGGGAGAGTAGTGCTGGTTATGACATCAAGAGGGTCAGCAGGAGCAGATAAAGGGGCTGAGGGTGCAGCAAGGAGCTGGGGGACAAAACCAGCCAAGACACAGCTCAGTCTGTCCCTTTACTTGCCTACGCCACACAGCAGCAGGTGGGCCCAGGACCTACATAAGGCACAGAGAGAGGGGGGACCTCAGGTGCTCTGTGCCACTCCAGTCCCCCACTTTGGTGCGTGAGCTCCAGGGGCTCAGCCCCTTTTCTCCATCCTCCCAGCCCTCCTGGGGACACAGAGCAGCCGCCTGCCCAGCTGTGGGACCTCAGAGGGTCCCCCTGCAATGTGTCGGGGATCCAGGGCTGCGAGAGGGTCATCATTAGGGCTTGTGGTTGAGGGCCACCTCGCTGGGTTTGTCTGCTGTGTTCTGGATCTGCTGGGCAGAGGCAGTGTCAGGCAGCAGCACCTCCACGCTGTAGCTCACCTTCTTGGAGTGGAGGTAGCTGTAAGTGTTGTCGAAGCGCAGGACATCTGCAGGAGGACGGGGCGGGGGGTGTCAGGGGCCTGGGGCACAGCCCTGGGAGGCACCCAGCACCCCAGGGGCAGGGGAGCAGGCTCACAGATGCCAGGCGTGGAGCAGGTGAGGGATCCATCCTCGGGCACCATGTGGGCGTTGTAGCGCTGGTTGGGGTACACCTCGGTCATGTCCCCTGCCCGCTGGCGCTCCCCAGCCTTGGTCTTCAGGTACACCCCGAAACCCACGTCGCCTCCCTCCGACTTGAACTGCCACCTGTGCAGGAGGGTCCGTGTGGTCCCACACCACTGCCGCGCTGCCCAGCACCGCCCCTGGCCTGGAGCCCCCTCCTCACCTGAGGACGCAGCCAGGGAAGAGGATCTCGTACTCGACCTGGTGGGAGGAGCCGCGGTTGACCACCACGGCGTGCTCGTACTGCTGCGCCAGCTGGTCCCGCACGTAGTAGTGCGTGGGGACGTCGCCCCCGTAGTTGATCTGCAAGAGGGGGCAGATGGGTATGGAGGCGCTACTTGTTCTTCCCCATCAAGGAGCCAGGGGTGTTGGGGTGGCCTTCTCTCACCTTGCTTAGGCACTTGGGGTTCCCGTCGGGGTCTGTCATGGTGCCCCCGTACTCCACTGGGATCTGACTGGGGTCGATGTACTTCTGCAGTTCTTCCTTCCAGTTGGCTGAGGGGGTGGAAGATGGCAGGGGATGGAGGGGGCTGTGGCCCTTGTGGGGAGCCCCAGCCCGGCTGGGACTCCCTCAGTGTTGGGGTTTCAGGTTTAGGGTGCAGGAGGGGACATGGCACCCTGGTTTTGGCTTCCACCCCACCAAGGGACAACCCCAAGGGGAGGGGGGGGTCAGGACTCACATCCCAGGACCACAACCTTCTTGCGGGTGTCCTCGCTCAGCAGGTGCTTGACCAGGTTGTAGGCCACGGGGAAGATCTTGGGGGCTGGGGGGGCAGATGGTGGGTGTCAGGGTGGGGATCAGCACCCAGCTGGGCGGGGTGGGACCCTGGGGCTGGACTCACCCTTCACAATAAAGAGGCGCTTGAGGGACTCGGGGAAATTCTCCTCAAACATGGTCAGGAGCTGCAGGGTGGAAAGAGCTCAGCTCTGGGTCATTTACCCCCACCCCACAATACCCAGCAGGGCATGGAGCGAGCATGGCAGACTGCAGGATGGGACCCCACACCCCAAAATGCCAGGGAGGGGGCGTAGTGCACCAGCAGGAAACTGCTCTTGCATCATCCCTCGAGGCCATGAGTCAGCATGGATCCCTGCATCACCTCTGCAGCCTGAGGTGGCCTTGGTCCCCAGCCAGGGAAGGGGCAGGGGGGGAAATGTTAAGGCAGAGGGTCCCTACCTCCCCATATACATCCACAGCTGGCTTCCAGAGGTGCTTCAAGCCCAGGCCCTCACAGTCATAGACCATCATCACCATCTCGATCTTCTTGCCTAGCTGAGATGGGAGGATTTGGGGTAAGGGCTCAGGTGGTCCCCAGCCCCTGTGGAGACCCAGAGCAGGGGAGCTTCTGGCCAGCCCCAGGGATGAGGTAGTCCCTGATGGGTTGGCTTCCCTTGGCCAGAGCCTATTCCCAAGTGTTGGTGTAGGGAAAAGAAGAGGCATGGGCTGGCATGGGTGCTGGGATGTGGACATGGGCTGGTGGGGCTGGGGAGAACATCTGTGAACCAGATGTGGATTTAGAGAGTCTATGGCAGCAGAGACAGGAGATGGACTTCATGGGGCTGGGAAGGACATTGGGTGGTGAAGATGGACCCCAGACTTGTGGGGTTTGCAGGGACATGGGATGTACAGGATATGCACTTGTGGGGCTGGAGGAGAGGAGGGACATGGACTGGTGGGGGTGGCAAGGGTGTGAACCTACAGGGCTGGCTTGCAGGAGTGGATGATGCATGGACTTATGGGGCTGTGGTGGGATGGACAGGACATGGACTAAGGGGGATACACTGACATGTTCCTGTAGGGCTGGGGAGGACGCTGGCTGTTGGGAATCAACCAGACACAGACTTATGGGGGTGGCATTGACGTAGTTTGTGGCAGGATGGACAGGAGGTGGACTTGATGATCTTGGAAGTCTTTCCCACCCTTAATGATTCTATGGCTTGGGCTGGTGGGGCAGGACTGGATGTGAACCTATAGTGCTGAGGAGGATATTGGCTGGTGGGGATGGACACAGCACAAAATGAGGTTGGGAGAAACATGGTTTGTGTGGAGATGGAAAGGACATGGACTGGATGTGGACCTGTAGACCTGGGTAGAACACTTGGTCGTGGAGACGGAGCAGATGTGGACTTATGGGGCTGGCAGGGACATAGCTTGGTGGGGAGCTGGGCTGGGGGGCCTGGCGGGGTGTGGGCAGGCAGGCACCCACCTTCTCGGTCTGCTTCTCACACTGGTGCCTCAGCACCTCACAGTCACGGAACTTGTTCTTGAGCAGGTCCTGCTTGGAGGCGGAGAAGAGCAGCCCCTTGGCGTCCAGCGGCCCGATGATGTCGTACCAGATGGGGCTGCCCTCCCGGTCGTAGCCGCACATGCCCCCCGACATGTACTTCTTGATCACCTGTGGGAGCGCCATGGAGGCTCAGGGGGACCCACACGGCTCCCCCTGCAGTCTGGGGGCACGGTCCCCTCCGTGGCCCCCCGCTCCAGGGCTGGGGACACGCACCTCTGGGGGCTCCCAAGCGATGATGTTGTCGGCGTCCATGTACTTGCGGACCTCGATGTGCTGTGGTGATAGGGCAGCAAAGCAAGCTGGGGGTGGGGGGGAGCTGGGGACACATCCATCCCACAGGATGGGATCTTCCCCAGGGGCAGGTCAGCCTTGATGGCAGGAAGGGACTGTCCTGGTGGCCCATCCCAGATGACAAGTGGGAGGTGGACGTCAGCTATGGCTCTCCCCTCCCCCAGTCAAAGTGGGCTGTCCTCTCACCTTGCGCAGCATCGCCTCTGACTTGGCCAGGTCGAAGGAACGTGCTGGAAGAGAACACAGACCCTCAGTGGGGTATTCCAGCCTCTCCCCGCTGTGTCTCCCCCAGCCCAGGTTTACCTCGAAGCCATTTCAGGAGGAAATAGTCATCCTGGGCAGGCAAGGAGGCCAGCACGTCCTGCAGGTTCTGCCGAAACTGGGGGAAGAAGAGGAACCGTTCAGGGGGTCCTCACTCCCACCCCAAGAGCCCCAGGGCTGGAGGTTTGTCCCCCCCTCCCTCCTCTCTATCCATCCTCTCCCTCAAACAAAGTCCCAGCCAGGAGTGGGACTTGTCCATGGAGAAAAGGGACACAAACTGTCCCTTCCCTGCCACGGCGAGTGGCTGGTATCTGCCAGGGGCCTATCTCCAGGTCAGCCACCAAGTGCCAGGTGTGCCCACGCTGGTCACCTTGCACAAGGGGGTGAGTAGGAGCTGCCACCCGCTGGGCTCCCTCCAGGAGGGTCCCACTGGGCAGCCTCACCCTGCAGCCATGGCCAGCAGCAGCCTTTGTGATATCACCTTGTGCCCCCTGCTCCAGTACCACATCAGCAAGTCACAACCAGGCCAGAGCTGGCAGAAGTGTGGCAAGGTGCAAAGCTTTGGGAGGGGAGAAGAGGGGGTGGCAGGGCTTGGGGCACCCTTGGCACGTGGCCCCTGCACACCCTGGGCAGGCTGCAGGCCAAATCTCTGTACCAGCCTGGGACCTTCCTGTAAGGAGCCTGATTAGATTATCTGCCGCTGAATTTAGGTGTAATTAAACCCGGGATTAGCTTCTTCACACGGAGGAAAACAAGGTGCTGGTGGATGGGTTCTGCAGCTCGCCTTCCTCGCCTGCCCTTGGCACCACTTGGCACCCAGAGGGTTTTGTCTCCATGCCCCATGCCTACTCCCACCCCCTGGCCTCCGGACCCCGCCGGGGTCATTGCCCGCGGTGGAGTTTGATTGGGTCGAAAAGACAGCGATAAGATAAAGTCTCCATCGTTGCCCTTTCGGTGTGGTAGAATCCAGATAAAGCCTGGCACCTCGGTGAGGTGCCAGTGGAGGCACGGCACGGCCACCATGGAGGGCAAGCAGTGCCATGGGAGGTGCCCACCACCCCTTTGGCTGTGCATCCTCGGGCCCAGGAGTTGCCATGGCAGCGCGGAAAGTTTCCCGGTGGGGAGGATGAGAGAGGGCTCCTCGGTGCCCGGTCTCCGCAGGCCGGGCCGCCGGAGGGATGGTCCAGCTGGTGGCACCCCCAGGACCCAGCCGGGAGGCTCCTTCCCCCGTGGGCAGCCCTCCAGTGGGGCTCAGCCCGTGAGTTTGGGCCCGGGAGAGGAAGGGAGATGGAGCAGCGGAAGCACCCCGGGAGCGGCGCGGGGGGCGGGCGTGGGTGATGCCCGTCGCCGCGGGTGCAGGTTGCAGCGGAGCAGCCCCGGAAGCCTGGCTCCCGTTCCTCCCCCGCCACTGCCGCCGGTCCCGGCTCACCTGCGCCAGCGTCTCCGCCTGCCGTGGGCTGAGGTCCCCGACGTGGCCGCTCATAGTGCCGGGCCCCGGTGCGGCGATGCGGCGGCTGTGCCGGGGCCCGGCCGGCGGCGAGTGGCGAAGGCTTTCGAACCCCAGCCCCGCCCCCGCCCCCGCCCAGCCCCGCCCCGCCCGGCGCAGCCCCAGCCTTGGACCCTGCCCGCCCGGTCAGCGGCCTCCCGCCCCGGCACACGGCGGGGGCGTGGGCAGTGCGGGTGCGTGGGTGCTGTGTGAGGGCTGTAGGGGATGTGAGGTGGCACGGGGGCTGGGGGGGGATACAGGCAGGGCTGGGTCCTATGGGGGGGGGGGTGCGGGACATGGGGAGATGGGGGGATACAGGAGGTACAGAGATGAAGGGGTTGGGCGGGGGGTGTGTGGGGTATGTGGGAGCTGTAAGGGCTGAGGAGGGGTCCTGGCCAGGGGAAGGGGTACCCTGTTCCCACTGTCCCTTCCCAGGAGTGCTGCATGTGTCCCATGGAGCCGTGCAGGGCCCATGGTGCTCTGCTTGTCCCACGGCCCCGTGGCTGTCCCACGGAACCATTGCGGCCCTTGGCACAGTGGATGTTCCACAGAGCCCTGTGTCCCCCCCGTGGATGTCCCACGGAGCCATTCCTCTTCCACAGAACCATTAAGTGTCCCACGGAGCCACGTGTGTCCCTTGGAGCTGTAGATGTCTCACGAAGCCACCTGTACCCCATGAACCTATGGATGCTCCACAGAGCCACCTGCACCCCCCAGGTGTCCCACGAAGCCAGCCCCAGTGCTCCCTCCTTGGAGCAGTGCTCGTGGCAGCAGCCCCCCAGCTTCCCCTTTTCTGGGGGGCTCCTCCACCAAATTCGTGCAGGACCCACAGGGGTGCCCACCATTCACAGCCCATCCCAGGAGCCAGCTGGGCTTCCAGGCTGCTGTTGTTGGCCCAGCCAGACCCTTGCCAAACAGGGAATTTTTGCCATGTGGTTAAACCGGCTCCGGTTGCCGGCCGTGGGTGGAAGGGCCCTGCCTGCCCCGGGATGAAATCCTCACGGTTGCAACACGATGGAGGACTTGGGGGACTCTGGGGACACACCCAGCCCTGCCCTGCAGGTGCCCAGTCCTTGGCCCCGGTATGGCCCCTGCCGAAAGGAGGTCAGCGCCGGGGCCTGTGCTAATCCCCCCGGTAGCCCCCCCCCGCCGGCACACGTGCCAGCCACACGTGTCCAGAGCAGGGCCAAGAGGGTGGCACTGCCAGGGCCACCTGGCCCGTGCCGGTATGGCAGTGACTGAGGGGTCTTGGGTGTCGGGGAGCAGCTGGATTTTGGGTTACAGGGCTATGGTTGCTGCCTTGTGTCACCTGGGCTGTCCCCACACGTCTGCCGCGGTCTCGGGCTGCAGCTGTGTGCGGGGCTGTGTGTGCCCTGCTGTTCCCATGGCCATGTCCCCGGCTGTATGCCTGTCCCCAGGGTACTCCCATGGCCCTGTGGTACTCCCCTGAGCATTCTCAGGGAACTGCTGCCAGGGGGAACTGTAAGGGGTTGTGTTCCCGTGCCTGGAATGACGCCTGTCCCTGTCCCTGTCCCCCTCCTAGCGCCTCTCCCAGTCTCTGTGCTGGTCTTGGTCCCTGTTTCCCTGTTGCCATGCCTGTCGCTGGTCCTGGTGCCAGTCGCTCCTCCTGTCCCTGCCCTTATCCCTCTTACTGTCCTGGTGCCCAGCTTGCCCTGGCTCTTGTTGCTGTCTTGACCCCAGGCTCCGCTCCCCGTCCCTATCCCGATCCTTGTCCTAGCCTTCTCCCTCTCTCTGTGCTGATCCCTGTTCCCAGCTCTTGTCCTGGTACCAGTTCCTGTTCCCAGCTCTTGTACTGGTCTCAGCCTTTGTCCCTGTCCTGATGCCAGTTCCTCATCCCGATCTTGGCCCTTGTCCCTGTCCCTGTCCTGGCCATTGTCCCTGTCCCTGACCTTGTCCCTGTCTCCATTCTGGTCCCAGTTCTTGTCCCTGTCCCTATCCCAGTGCCAGTCCCTAGAGCTGTCCCTGTCCTTTTTCTGGCCCCTGTCCCTGCTCCTAGTGCCAGTCCTGTTGTTGCTGCATGTCTCTCTTCCAGTGCCTCTCAGTGCTTGTTAGAATCAGTCTGGGTGGAAGAGAAGATCATCCAGTCCAACCCTTGACCCAGCTCTGAAGTATCAACACCAAACCATGTCCCTAAGTGCCAGGTCCACACACCACCTGAGCTGCTCCAGGCATGGGAACAGCAGCACTGCCCTGGGCAGCCTGTTCCAAAGTTTAAGAACCCTTTCAGTGAATAAATATTTCCTGAGTCTCTCCTGCTGCAGCTTGCAACCATTTCCTCTGGGCCTGTCCCTTGCCCCCCAGGAGCAGAGGCTGCCCCCTCCTCACTGCACCCTCCCTGCAGGGAGCTGCAGAGAGCAAGGAGCTCTCCCTCAGCCTCTTCTGCAGCCTCAACACCCCCAGCTCCCTCAGCCCCTCCTCATTGGCCAGGGGCTCCAGGCCCTTCTGCAGCCTCACTGCCCTGCTCTGGACAGGCTCCAGCCCCTCGATGTCCTTCCTGGAGTGAGGGTCCCAGAGCTGAGCCCAGCACTCAGGAGTGGCCTCAGCAGTGCTGAGCACAGGGGATGGTCACCTCCTGCCCTGCTGCCCACCCTGCTTCTAGCACAAGCCAGGCTGCCCTTGGCCTGCTTGGCCCCCTGGGCACTGCTGGCTCCTGGTCAGTGACTGTCAACCAACACCCCCAGGTCCCTCTCTGAGTCACATCTTTCCAACCACACGTCCCCATGTCTGTAGCTCCCCATGGGGTTGTTGTGACCCAGGTGGAGGGCTTGGCATTGTCGAACTCCATACAGTGAGCCTCGTCCCGGTCCCTGCCCCATCCCTGTCTCTATGCCAGTCCTTGTCCGTGCCCCAGGAGCGGTTTCCGTTCTTATCCCTGCCGCGGTCCTCGTCCCAGTCCCGCCCCAGCTGCCGGCGCCAGCCCAGTTGCGGACTCTCCGTCTCCCCGCGGCGGCTCAGCGGCTCCTCCGTGGCGGCAGGGGGCGCTGCGCGGCGGCGCGGCGCAGCGGGCGCAGGGCGATGGCGGCGGTGCGGGCTGCGCTGCTCGCGCCGCTGCTGGCTCTGTGTCGGGCCGGGCCGGGAGCGGGGCCCGGGCCGGGAGCGGGGCCCGCCGCCTGCCTCGAGGTGGCGGTGGCCGAGCCGGGGAATGAAGCCGGAGCGGCCGCGGGGCCTGCCGCCTGCGTCGAGGTGGCGGTGGCCGGGCCGGGGAGCGACGGCGGAGCGGCTGCGGAGCCCGGCCGCGCCTACAAGTTGCGCGGGGCCGTGCTGGGCGTAGGGGGCGGCCGGGGCGGGCCGGGGCGGGGGGGCCTCGGGGAGGAGGAAGAGGAGGAGATCCGCGGGCGGCTGCTGCTGGTGAGCACCGGGACGGGAGCGGGCACCCGGGGGGCTGCAAGGGGCCGTGGGTACCGGCACGGGGGCGGGCACCCGGGGGGCTGCAAGGGGCTGTGGGCACCGGGACGGGAGCGGGCACCCGGGGGGCTGCAAGGGGCTGTGGGCACCGGGACGGGAGCGGGCACCCGGGGGGCTGGAAGGGGCTGTGGGCACCGGGACGGGAGCGGGCACCCGGGGGGCTGCAAGGGGCCGTGGGCACCGGGACGGGAGCGGGCACCCGGGGGGCTGCAAGGGGCTGTGGGCACCGGGACGGGAGCGGGCACCCGGGGGGCTGCAAGGGGCCGTGGGTACCGGCACGGGGGCGGGCACCCGGGGGGCTGCAAGGGGCCGTGGGTACCGGCACGGGGGCGGGCACCCGGGGGGCTGCAAGGGGCTGTGGGAGCTGGGACTGGGTGGGAATGGGAAACGGGAGAGCAATTTGGATTGGGGGGCACTGGGAGACCTTGGAGGGGACCATTGGGCACTGGGGGGAGCTGTGAGCAGTGATGGGGGGCTATGGAACTGGGGGACAGGGGGCAACGGAGAGGAGAGAGAGGCCATAACTGGATGGCAGTGGGCACTGGGGGTTGGTGGGGAGGCCAGGGACATGAGGGGGTGGGGAAGCTCCAGGAGGTAGCAGGCACTGATGGGCACAGCCTGGGGCAGGAAACAAGAGGGTGCCCAGAAGCACAGGGGAGGTGCAGACAGGGATGGGGGTAGCAAGAGCCAGTTGCTGTCTCCTATGCCACTCCAGCTGCTGTGCCCATCCATGTGCAGTGTTTTTGGGGTACTTGGGGGTGACTTGAACCCTGGGCACCCATCCTGGCTCTCCTAACACGGCTGTGCCCACCAGGTGGGAGATGCAGAGCCCGAGCTGGGTGCTGCTGCCCCCTGGATCGGTGTGGTGCCCGTGGGCGAGGAGCCGGCCGAGGGCCCCCGCGGTGCCAAGGAGGAGTCCTTCACTGCTGCTGTTGTCAGCAAGGTGACTGCCCACCTGCCTCAGATCCTCTCCACCTGGCCCAGTGGCTGCTGTGGTATTTGTTGGTTGCAGGGCACCTCCTGGGGTGCCTCCTTGCCATATGTGAGAGGTTCTGGCCTGTGCTTGTTGACAGGAAAGCCCATGGCAGGGCTTCTGGGCAGTGCCAGCCCCTCTTGGGCTTCTTGTCACTCTTCAGCCAGGGCAAGGAGGCAGTGGATGCCCTCTGAGCCTGTGCCTTGTGTCTCTGCAGATGAAGAGAGCCCTGGTGCTGGGGGCATCAGCCCTGCTGATCCTGGCACTGAACCAGAATGCCATCCGGGAGGTAGGACAGGCCTGGCAGCAGGTGGCCTGGCAGCAGGTGGCCTGGCAGCGGGTCCCCAGGCTGCTCTCGTGCCCTGCTGACACCTGTGGCTTTCCTCTCTGCTGCAGCTGGATGTTTCCCAGCTCCTTGCCAAGCCTGTGATCGTGATCCAGTCCTCAGACAACGTCACCAAGCTGCTGGGAGCGCTGCTGCGGTGAGGGCTGGGCCAGAGCTGGAGCTGTCCCCTGCCTGGCTGTGACAGCCAGGGCTGTGCTGGGCACAGCAAGGGGAGGTCTCCCACATCACATTCATGGGGCTGGGCTCTAGCTCGTAGGGACCAGCTGGGGCTGAGAGATGTCTGCAGGAAGGGTCTGAGGCAGACTCAGCCTTTCCTCAGGGCCAGAGCCCTTCCTTGGGTCCCCACACAGTGGCAGGGGCTGACTGTGGCCTTTGCCAAGGTCGCTGGGGCTCGGTGCAAATTAGCCAGGCCAGTTGGTTGGCAGCATGGCACCAGCATCCCTGCTGCCTTTGTTGGTGTTTAGCTCAACCTCCTGCACTGCTGGGCCCCCCCTTGGTGCTTCCTACCTCTGGTAAATTGGTATTGCTGCCATGGTGTCACCTGGGGAAACAGGAATGGACCTGGGAGAGAGAGAGCAGTGCAGGGTTGCTCAGAGGGCCAGGAAGGGGACACCTTACTGTGACCTTCCCTGTGTGTTGCCTGTCCCCAGTGTCCCCTCAGTGTGAGTTTCCCATCCCTATGGGGAAGGGACTTCCCTAGCAGCGGGGTGCTGTGGGCTGGGTCCTGCTGCACCCCATGGGACTGATGTTCCTCTTTGTCTTGTGCTCACAGGGGGCTCCGGGCTACAGCCAGGATCACCTACCAGGCAGTGCTGCTGGAGAACCTGGTATGTAGGCTCTCCTGCTCCTCTTCCTTCACCTGCTCCTGCTCCTCTTGCTGCTCCTGCTCCTCTTGCTGCTCCTGCTCCTCTTCCTTCACCTGCTCCTGCTCCTCTTGCTGCTCCTGCTCCTCTTCCTTCACCTGCTCCTGCTCCTCTTGCTGCTCCTGCTCCTCTTGCTGCTCCTGCTCCTCTTCCTTCACCTGCTCCTGCTCCTCTTGCTGCTCCTGCTCCTCTTCCTTCACCTGCTCCTGCTCCTCTTGCTGCTCCTGCTCCTCTTCCTTCACCTGTTCCTGCTCCTCTTGCTGCTCCTGCTCCTCTTGCTGCTCCTGCTCCTCTTGCTGCTCCTGCTCCTCTTCCTTCACCTGCTCCTCTCTGTCCTGGTTAGGGGGCAGAGGCATGAGTGTGCCCACCCAAACTTCCCAGGCCAACGTGGAGGCCAAGCTGCAGGGAGCAGGAGCCAGCTCCGTGAAGGCTCTTGGTGTCTTGGTTTCCCCAGAGACTCAGTCCACGGGAGTGGGGCAGCTGGCAGCTACCAGTGCTTCCTCCTGTCCTCCACCCAGCACGGCCTGGCCGTGCCCGCTCGCTTGGGCAGCGCTGGGAGTCGTGGTGGCCACCCGCAGCGCCATCTCTTGCCGCGCAGGGAGTGACCCTCACCCTGTGGTCCACCTGCGGCCTGTCCCGGGGAGGTCTCTACGGGGAGTGGCAGGGAGTCATCTGCACGGGGGAGAACGGCTCGCGGGTCCAGGTAGGTTCCCCAGCGCCAGCCGGGGCTCCCCGCGGCGCCGGAGCCCCCGGCGCGGGACCGGGGGCGCCCGCTTGGCCGCCGCCCACCGCCGCCGTGCCCGCAGAAGTGCCTGCAGCAGCTGTGGAACACCGTCCTGCTGATCGCCCTGCTGCTCTGCACCGGCCTCGTGGTGCAGGCCCGGCGCCAGTCGCGCCGCCGCCCCCCGGAGCGGGACGCTGAGGTGGGAACCTCTCCGCTCTGCTCTTCACCGGGGCGCCCAGCAGCTGGGTGCTGAGCCGCTGCTCTGCCCTGGCAGCTGGACCTGAAGCGGCGCGTTCGGCGGCGGCTGCTGGCGCTGGAGACTCGCCGGTACCACCCGGGCAGGGCGCCGCGCAGCCGCGCCTGCGAGATCGACAGCTGCGCCGTCTGCTTGGACCAGTTCCACAAGAGCCAGGTGAGGGCCGCGCCGGGGGTGCTGGGGGCACCGGGGCTGCGCTGGGGGTGCTGGGGGCGCCAGGGCCGCGCTGGGGGCACCAGGGCTGCGCTGGGGGCACCAGGGGGCCTGCAGCCTGTCCTGCTCACCGCTTGGGGCCCCCTGTGCTTGTGCCATCCTTTTGCTGAGCCTCCCCCTGCTGCTGGGGCGTCCCTGCCGGGGGCTCATCCCTGTCTGTGGGGCAGCACAGTGGAGGCAGGTGGCTGACCCCCAAAGGTCATCTTGCCCAAGCTCCCTGCAGTCAGCAGGGACACCTCCAACTAGATCAGGCTGCCCAGGGCCACGTTGAGTCTGGTCTTGCCTCCAGGGACGGTGGGCCTCAAACTCCAGGGACGGGGCCTCAGCCCCTACCCACTTTGGCTCACATCTGCTTCCCTCTCCCTGCAGTGGCTGCGGGTGCTGCCCTGCTCCCACGAGTTTCACCGGGACTGTGTGGACCCCTGGCTCCTGCTGCAGCAGACCTGCCCTCTCTGCAAGCGCAACGTCCTGGGTGAGAGCCGCACCGCCGGGCCCCGGGAGCGTAGTTGTGCTGGGGCAAGGGCTGGGGGGTACCAGAGGGCCCCCCCACTCCCCAGGCTCCATGTGTGTTCACCTTCCTTCCTTCTGCCTTCCAGGGAACTGCTGCATGGAGAGTTAGCTGGCCTGGTGGATGCGCTCCGGGGACAGCCCCATCGCCGCTCCGGGGAGAGGGAGGGGTGCAGGGGGTGCTTGGCACTCGCTGCCGGCGCCGGGTTCAGGCCCCTTCAGAGAGGAGGAGCTCAGGGCTTTCTCCCTGCTGGGCGTGATTGGAGGGGTGGGAGGGGTCCAGGCGGTGCCAGGGGGCTGGGGGGAGCGGGTGCCAGGTGAGGAAGCGACAGGGGCACCGCTGGGGTGGGAGGCTGGCAGCGAGGTGAGCCCTGGAGCAGCTGCCCTCCCTCGCTGCCCGCAGCGGACTGTCTGAGGCTCTTGTATTTTACTGGTAGGTGCAGTGGCTGTGCTGGGGTGGGCAGAGCCTGGCAGGGTAGCCAGGCTGTGGAGTGAGCTCCTCCACACCCAGGTGGCAGATCTGACAGAGACAGAGCTGGCAGGGTGCCCACCCTGGGGGGGTGAAAGCTGTGTTTATGCCAACTTCCCAGAGGGGATGGCGCAAGGCTGCCGCGGCGCCCGGCCGCAGGGCGCGCTGGCTTGCCAGGGGCTCCTCTCATCGAGCGTGGGGCTGGCTTGGTCAAACATGGGCTGGGCTGAGTGAACACAGAGCTTGTGTGGGGCCTTGCTGGAGCCAGCAGGGGTGTGCTGGGTGGCCTGACCAGCTCCTGTTCCACGTGGTGCCCGCAGGATGCCAGGCACCGCACGTGTCCGTCTCTATCAAATACAGAGCGAGGACGAGCTGCTGGGTCTGGTCTTGGGGCTTCCTCTGCGGCTGGCAGGGTGGTTTGGGGCCACCTCATGGAGGTGGTTTGGTGGTCCTTGGCCCTGCTGGTGCTGGCAGCACAGGGAGGGCCATTCTCCCAGGCTGTGGCTAAGGGCAGCTCAGACTCCTTTCATCCCCAGCCCAGCTGTCCTTTCATTTTCCACTTCAGAGCAGCTTGGCCCCGTCCCAGCTGCCTCTTGGGAACAGGCTCTGGCAGGAGCTGGCTTGTGCTGTGCCCAGCATTGTCCGGCTGCCCGCAGGGCCAGCACTGTGCCAGGGCCTCCAGCAGCAGCTTAGCTGCGGTGACAGAGCTCCAGGATGCAGCAACGTCCCTGCTGAGGGGCTCCCTGCCTCTGGGGATGGCAGACCCTTGGCTGCCAGCCAGGAAAAGCCAGCCCCGGGCTGACCCCTGCCTGCAGTGGGGCTTCTCCCGTAGCTGATGGGCTGAGGGAGGAGGGCAGGGACACACTGGCCCAGCCCTCCCCTGGGCCCTCCCCCTGGCTTTTGCCACAAGCCACCACTTTGCCCAACAGAGAGGGACAACAAAGGGAGCTGCCTGGACCTGTTGGGTGCTTCATTGCTGCAGAAAAGGGTGAAGCAAGAGCCAGAGTGTGTTGTCACTGCCGGGAGCTGAGCTGGGGACTGTCTCCCGGGCTCCCAGTGTCCAAGGGAACCTTCCTGACGCACAGCGAGGTCCCGTGGGGCCGGGCAGGTGGCTGCTCCCCCAGCCTGTGCTCCTGCCTTGGTCTCAAAGGACTCACGTGGGGTGAGCATGGCTGGGAGAGGAGGGGCAAGCAGGGCCTGCCCACCCCTCTGGGATCGATGGGGCTCAGCACCAGGAGCTTAGCTGGGAACAAGAGGCAGGGTTGGGCCTTGCCCCCGGGCACTGCCAAGGGTGGCTTGGGCCAGGGGCTGATCTGTTTGCTGGTGCAGAGACTGCACTGACAGCACCCACGCAGGGAGCTGTGCTGGGATGGCAGCAGCTCGGCACAGCCCTGGCTTGAGCCCCACCAGCAGGACACAGGGAGCTGGACAAATGGAGCTGGGGTGTCTGGGGCCAGCAGGGTGCTCTGGCAGACCCCCAGCACAAGCACATGTGGGGATTGGAGGTGGGGCAGATCCTTGCCCTGCTCCAAGGCCCAGTGAGCTGCTCTGCTGCAGAGGATCCCTATGGTCTCCACAAGTCTGGACCTTGATGAGGTCCATGGGGATGTTCTGGCTTGGGCAGGCAGAATCACAGAGTGCATTGGGCTGGGAGGCAGCCCCCAAGGGCATCCTGGCCAAGGCCCTGCAGCCCCAGGGACAGCTCCAGCTGGAGCAGGCTGCCCAGGGACACAGCCAGGCTGAGCTTGGATGTCTCCAGGCATGGAGCCTCAACCCCAGCCCTGGGCAGCCTGTCCCAGTGTCTCCCCAGCCTCCCTGTGCAGAACTTCAGGTGGTCAGGCAGGGAGTGCTTCAGGAGCTGCTTCTCTGGCTCCCCAGCCTGGGGGGCAGGTTGTGCAGCTGGCTGCTCCCCAAGCTGCCTTCCTGCCTTGGTCTCAGAAATGTTTGCTCTGGAGAGAGCGCAGCTGGGGGGGGAGGAGGGGCAGGTGGGGTCTGCCCCTCCCTCTGGGCTGCCCAGGGCTCAGCACCAGCTGCTTAGCTGGGAAGGAGAGGCAGGGTCGGGGCTTGCCCTTGGGCTCTGCCAGGGGTGGCTTTGGCCAGTTGGGAGGCCACTGCTGGGTCCTGCCTGCGTGTCCCTGTGACCCCGTGGCGTCCCCCCTGCTCTGGCTGCTGGGCTGCCTGCAGGGAGTGGGAGCAGTTAGAGGGGAGGAAGAAGAGGGAAGCTCCTCAGCCCCTTCCTCTGGGCACCTACTCACCTTGTGTCCTGCCCACTGGTCCCTGTGCTGGGCTGGCTGCTGAGCTGGGAACAGAGCTGGCTCTGTGGGACAAGCTGGAGGAGAGAAGAGAGGATGAAGCTTCCCTCTGGCTCCTGGCACCCCTCAGCCCCTGCCCTGAGTGTCACTGCTGAGCTGGTGGCTGTGGCACTGTGCTACACCAAGATGGGGCTGATGTAAAGGAGCTGGGGACCAGCCCCAGGCACCTCCCTGCCAACAGTTAAAGCAGACTGACCTAGTGGCACAGGAGCCCAGGCCCTGGGACACCACAGAACCCTGGAGATAGGCTAAACCAAATGGGGCTGAGCCAGAAGGGCTGGCCCAGGGAAGGGCATTGCAGCATCCCCTGTGCCCAGCTGGTGCTGCCCTGCTCATGCCAGTCACTCCCAGGGAGCCCTGTGAGCTGTCCCTGGTTGCAGCCTAGCCTTGGGGACATGCTGGAGTGGGTCTGGCTCTGGCTGCTGGCACTCTGCAGTCACCCAGCACCAGCTTGGCTGCTCTGGCTGGTGGGAGGAGCCAGCTTGAGCTGAAACGGGCTCCTGAGGGCAGGATCAGCCCTGACACGGCACAGGATCCCAGCCCCTGCCCAGCTTTGTGCCCTTCTGGAAGCAGCTTTCTCCATGCAAGGTGCCCCATGGCCTTTTGCCACCCCCTCAAAGCCTTTCCTGCAAGGGACACCACAGGGGAGTGTCCCCAGAGGACATGGGGCAGCGTCAGGGGCCAGGGGTGGACTTTGGGTACACAGCACCCAGCTGGCACTTGCACCCCCTCCCCCCTGGCACCCTGCTGGCCCTGGCTTGGGTGCAGCCTCACCTTCAGTGCCCCCTGCTCAGCAGCCACCTTCACCTTGGCCAGGGCAGAGCTGAGCCGTGCGCTCTCCTGCTCCAGCACCTCCCTGCGGATGCTGTTGGCCTGCAGCTGCCTCTCCATGTCCTCAGCCACGCTGCCGCTGCCTGCAAGCAGACCAGGGCACCCCTGGGGCAGCAGCTGGAGCTCTGTGCCCACCTGAACAGCACCAGCACAGCCTGGCAAGTGGCAGCTGGGAGCCAAGCCCGGGCCAGCTGCAACCCCGAGGGTGAGGGAAGCTCTGCTCGGGCCCGGCCCGGAGCCCGCACCGGTGGCGCCCACACGAGGAGCTGCGCTGGGATGGCAGCAGCTCGGCGCAGCCCGGGGCTCGGCTCGGCGCAGCCCGGGGCTCAGCCCGGCGCAGCCCGGGGCTCAGCTCGGCTCAGCTCGGCTCAGCTCGGCGCAGCCCGGGGCTCAGCTCGGCTCAGCTCGGCGCAGCCCGGGGCTCAGCCCGGGGCTCAGCTCGGCTCAGCTCGGCGCAGCCCGGGGCTCAGCTCGGCGCAGCCCGGGGCTCAGCTCGGCGCAGCCCGGGGCTCAGCTCGGCACAGCCCGGGGCTCAGCTCGGCGCAGCCCGGGGCTCAGCTCGGCTCAGCCCGGGGCTCAGCTCGGCGCAGCCCGGGGCTCAGCCCGGCGCAGCCCGGGGCTCAGCTCGGCGCAGCCCGGGGCTCAGCCCGGGGCTCAGCTCGGCTCAGCTCGGCGCAGCCCAGCACAGCCCAGGGCTCAGCCCAAGGCTCAGCTCGGCGCAGCCCGGGGCTCAGCCCGGGGCTCAGCTCGGCACAGCCCAAGGCTCAGCCCGGCTCAGCCCGGGGCTCAGCTCAGCACAGCCCGGGGCTCAGCTCGGCACAGCCCGGGGCTCAGCTCGGCACAGCCCAAGGCTCAGCTCGGCGCAGCCCAGGGCTCAGCTCGGCGCAGCCCGGGGCTCAGCTCGGCGCAGCCCGGGGCTCAGCCCGGCTCGGCTCGGCGCAGCCCGGGGCTCGGCTCGGCGCAGCCCGGGGCTCAGCCCGAGGCTCAGCTCGGCTCAGCTCGGCACAGCCCGGGGCTCAGCTTGGCTCAGCTCGGCTCAGCTCGGCGCAGCCCGGGGCTCAGCCCGGGGCTCAGCTCGGCTCGGCCCGGCACAGCCCGGGGCTCAGCCCGGGGCTCAGCTCAGCTCAGCCCGGCGCAGCCCAAGGCTCAGCTCGGCTCAGCTCGGGGCTCAGCCCGGGGCTCAGCTCGGCTCAGCTCGGCACAGCCCGGGGCTCAGCCCCACCAGCAGCACAAACGGTGCTGGGCTGTCTGGGGCTGGCAGCGCCCTGGCAGAGCCCCGGGCACAAGGCCGGGGGGGGGTCACAGGCACTGCCGCCCTTACTCTCCAGCGGCGTCTGGGTGCGGCTGTGGAGCTCAGGGAAGAGCACCAGGAGCCTCTGCTGCTCCTGCAGCTGCTGTGTCTGCTGCTCCAGCCTGCAGGCGTTGGCCTGCAGCTCCCAGACCGACTGCTCCAGGCTCAGCTTCTCCTGCCGCAGCTTGGCCAGCAGCTCCTGCGGGGCACAGCAGGGAGGAGGTCAGCTTTGAGAGTGCTCCCCTGAACCCCGGGGGGATGTGGAAGGAGACCCACGGGAGGCCTCAGATCCCCAAGGAAAGCTCCTGCCCTTCCCTTAGGTGACAAGGCTATCCCATGGGCAGTGACAGTGAGTCTGTGCAGGGTCTCAGCTGTAAGGCCCTGGAGCTGGAGGCCACAGCTGGCCAGGTCCCAGTGTCACCCCGAGTCACAACAGTGCAGCAAGTGGCTCCTGCCACCCCCCTGGCACTGCTGTGGCCCCTCCCAGCTGCCCCCAGCAGCCCCTCACCTGCTGTGCCCGCAGCTGCTGCCCACTCTGCTCCTGGCTCCTCTCCAGCTGCTCTTCCAGCTTGGCCTTGTCCTCCTCGGCCTCCCCCAGGCTGGCCTGCAGCTCCTCACGCTCCTGGGCCAGGCTGCTGAAGTGCTGCAGCAGGAGCTTCAGCTTGGCCTGCAGGGACTGCACAGGGCTGTGAGCCTGCATGGGGCTGCTGCTGAGCCCCTGCTCCCCATCACCCTCACACCCAGCAGCAGCACCCACGAGCTCAGCCCGCTCCCACAGCTGACTGAGCAGCTCCAGAGCTGCCCCAGCCCTACCTCCTCGTGCCTCAGGATGCTCTGCACTTTGGCCTTCTCCTTCTCCAGCTGGATGGAGGTGCTGCTCAGCTCCTGGCTCAGGCTCTCCTGTTGGCTGCTGAGCAGCTGCACCTTCCCCTCCAGCTCCAGGACCTGGCTCTTGGCCACCATTGAGGTCTCCATCTCCTCCAGCAAGGTGGTCTTGGTCACCTCTGGGGAGAGAGACACAGCATCTTTGGCCCAGGCTGGGCAGGATGAGGAGTTACAGCTTCACAGATGACACTGGGTTGGAAGGGACCCTCAAAGGTCACCTTGTCCAACCCCCTGCAGGGACATCTCCAGCTACAGCAGGCTGCCCAGGGCCACATTGAGTCTGCTCCAGGGACAGGGCCCCAGCCACATCTCTGGGTAACCTGTTCCAGTGTTTCACCTCTGCCCCTGTGCAGAACTTCTTCCTTATGTTTGCAGGAGTCCCACACCCTTCACAAGGTCAGGGGAAGGTAGGTGTGGAGTGAGGGCTGTGATCTCCTGCATCTCCACCAGCAGGAGCCCACTGTGCTATTTGGGCACTGCAGCTGAGGAGGCTTCTCCCCACTGCTCCCAGCAGCACCAACCCTGACCCATTCTGGGGGGAGCTGGGAGGTCTGTGGGTGTAAAACACTGGTGAGGTCAGAGGGAGGCTGGGGGTGGGCCCCAGGGTCCTTACCCAGGTCCTGCAGTGCAGCCTGCTTGGCAGCCAGCTCCTCCTTCAGGGCAGAGACTTGTTCTTCCAGCAGAGCAGCTCCTGAAGCAGCACAAAAGCTTCACTCATTAAAGGACTCCTCAGGAAAACCTAAACCAGGGAGGCAGCAGCAGACAGCCACCCCCAAAGTGCTCTCCATGCAGTGCTTGTGCTTCAGAGGGAGGAAGCAGTGAGAGGACCTGGGCAGCCAGCTCCTGCCCTCTGGGCTTAGACCCCACAGCAAGGAAAAGCCCTCAGCACCTACAGAAAGCCCTGACAAAAGCCCTGCTCATGGTGCTGGGACCAAGAGCTGACCATGGACTCCAGGCTTCTCCTGCAAACCCCCAAGGGCCTGGGAAGGGCTGCTGGGAGCAGTGCTGTACCTTTCTGTAGCTCAGCTTTGTCCTGCTCCAGCCTGGCTACGACCTCGGAGTGCTCTCTGCTCTTTGCTGCCAGGCTGAGCTCAGCCTCCTTCCTCTGCTGCTCCTGGGCCTGCTTCTCTGCCTCAAGCAAGCAGGAGAAGTCCTCAACCTGGCTCCTCAGCTCATCCCTCTGTTTCTCTGCCTTTTCCAGCTCAGACTTGAGAGGGCTGAGCTGCTGCAGCAGCCTCTGGAGGTGCTTGCAGATGCGGGAGAGGTCCTTGCTCTGCTCTGAGGCCCAGTGGCTCACGTCCACTGCAGACAGAGTCCTTCTCCCTGTGCTCTCCTCTGCCACCTGGAACTTGCTGAGGGCTGAGGGGATGTTCTGGCTCTGGCAGATGCTGGCAATGGCCTTGCCAACCTCCCTGAGGCTGGCCTGGGCACTGGCACAGGCGTCACAGCCTCCCGGGGAGGAGCCAGGCGCCGGCCTGGGGACGCTGCAGCTGCTGTCAGCCATGCTGTGGGCAGCCCTGGGCAGGGAGCTGCCCAAGCTGTCCCTGTCTGGTGTGCAAGCACTCAGGGGCTTCTTCTCAGGGTTCTCAGCCTGGGGGGTGGGTTGTGGTGGGAAGCTCTCCTTGGCAGCCTTCTTCTGGTGGAGAGAACAGAAAGAGGACCCAGGTCAAGCAGAGTCAGCTGCAAAGGATCCAGAAGAGCCCAAATGTAGAGGTGGGAAAGGTGAGGGCAGCACATCAGTGCAGCCCAGGGGCTATGAGGGCACCAAGCCCTCCTCTTGGCAGCACAGGACAGCTCCTGGCTTCCCTGCTGCACACAACCAAAGCACGTGGTCAAAGCAAAAGGAATTTGCTTCCTTCTCCCTGATGCAGGACACAGAGGGATTGAACCTTCCCAGCCTCCAGGCAGCCTTCCAGCCACCACCAACTGCAGCAGGGCTGTGGATCCATGACTGGAAGCCTCAGCAGGGAAACCTGCTCTCAGCTCCCCTCCCTGTGGCCAGCCCTGCATGGCTCCTGCTTGTGCCAGGTGAGACTGCCATGAGAAGGATCATTCTCAGGGGAGGGGAATGCAGGGAAGGGACACAGAGTCTTTGTCACCAATTCTTTCATTGAGTTCAGCACTAAGGGCAGCCAGGCTCATCCCTCTTGAGATCCTGGGGGAGGACTGGAGGAGGATGGGTCCTGCAACACAGCTGGGAGCCCAGGTTAGAGGAGGGAAGGGACTCAGGCTGTGAGTACAGGACAGCTGTGCCCTGCCTGCCACAGAGGTCAGCACTCAGAGGGTCAGGAAGCTGCAGCACACATGGTGTGGCACTGTGCCTGTGTCTCATGGGGCAGCCCCAGGAAGGACCAGAGTGGTACAGATCATGGAGGATGAGGCAAAGGTCATTGCCATGACCCTCAGGCTCAGCTTGTGGGGTTGCAGTGCACACAGCTCACTGAATCACAGAATGTCAGGGGCTGGAAAGGGAGCCTGGAAGCCCATCCAGTGCAACCCCCCTGCCAGGGCAGGGTCACCCAGGGCAGGTCACCCAGGAACCTCTCCAGGTGGGTGTTGAATGGCTCCAGGGAAGGAGACTCCACAACCTCTCTGGGCAGCCTGCTCCAGTGTTTTGTCACCCTCGCAGTGACAAAGTTTCCCCTTCTGTTCCCATGGCTCCTCCTCTGCTCCAGCTTGCCCCCAGTGCCCCTTGTGCTGTCCTTGGACATCCCTGAGCAGAGCCTGGCTCTGTCCTCCCCACACTGCCCCAGCAGTGAGGGCAGCCCTCAGGCTCCAAGCTAAGGAGACTCAGATGTCTCACCTCGGCCAGGAGCTTCTGGTAGGAGGCTCCCAGTTTCAGCATGCTGCAGCAGTACCTCTTGGCTGTCAGCCCCACAGACATGGAGGGTCCTGCTGCCTGTGCTGGGGCCAGGGCTTGCCTGCTCAGCAGGTTTTCTGTGTAGCCTGTGAAGCTCTGGAGCAGCAGCAGCAGCCTTTTGTGACAGAAACGAAGCACAGCTTAGAGCACCAGTGTCTGGAGCAGGGAAAGGGCAGCCAGGTTGTCCCCCAGCCCCTGGACACAGTGGGGTTGGCACAGGAGGGTGGGTATCAGCATGCCTGCGACCCACCTTCCCCTGCCCCAGGCCTGAGTGACTCCATGCAGCAGGATTTGGTGGGATGAAAACCCCCCTGCAGCTGCAGGACACAGGCTGTGCATCTGCTTGCAGCCAGCCCCCTGCCAGAGGCTGCAGTGAGGCCCTCCCAAAGCATCTGGGGCACCCACACTGCCCACCCCAACCCCCAGTGGTCAGGGCCAGCAGCTCCGTGGCAGCAGCTCCTCCTTCCAGCTGGAGTCCTGTTTATTTCACCCGGATTGCAAGAGCTGTGCTCTGCCTCCCAGGGCTGCAGGTGCTAAGGGCTCCTGGGCAGAGCAGCAGCTTTATCTGCTCCCTCGTGGCCAGCTTTCACGCTGAGAGGAGCTGGGTTTTAAGTCTCAGAGCAGAGCTGTGGGTAACGTGGCTGAGCTGTTGGCACTCTGCTTATGGAACTGTGAGGGAATAAAGCACCCAAAATGCTTCAGGAAATCACAGAATTGGTTGGGTTGGAAGAGACCTTTAAGATTCAACCTAAGCCTCCCCCCGGTGCAATTCGAGGCCATTTCACAGCTTCACAGATTGGATCGGGTGGGAAGGGAGCCTCCAAGGGCATCCTGGCCAAGCCCCCTGCAGGCAGCAGGCACAGCTCCAGCCGGAGCAGGCTGCACAGGGACACAGCAGGGCTGAGCTTGGATGTCTCCAGGCACGGAGCCCCAGCCACATTCCCGGGCAACCTGTTCCAGTACTTTAGCACTCTCGCTGGGAATAACTTCCTCATGTTCAACCTCAGCCTACCCTGCTCTGGTCCTATCACCAGCCCCCAGCCGGCTCCAGCCTCCTTTCAGGGAGCTGCAGAGAGCAAGGAGGTCTCCCCTCAGCCTCCTCTTCTCCAGACTGAACACCCCCAGTTCCCTCAGCTGCTCCTCACCAGCCCTGCTCTCCAGACCCTTCACCGCCTGCGTTGCCTTGCTCTGGACACGTTCCAGCCCCTGCGGGTCGCCGGTACCCGAGGTGCCCAGGCTCACCTGTCTATCACCAGCTCCAGCAGCACCACATGGGAGTGCTGGGTGAACTCGGGGTCGCTGTCGGTGTAGTGGTAGCGCTCCAGCAGCTCCCCCATGTCCAGGTCACAGGACACTCGATTGGGGAACTTCCAGGAGCGGAACCGCACGGCCCCGGTCCCGGCCCGGGACGAGACGTCGCTGATGGCTGCCTGCAGGTCCCGCAGGTCGGCTCGCAGGCTCTCCATGCAGCCGCGGTGGCCCAGGAGATGAGCCATGCTGCTGGGGGGGCTGCCCACGGGGGGCTGCCACCGGGACACCGGACCCGGCGCGGAGGGTAACGGCCCCCCCGGGGGACGGGACAGCCGGCTGCAGCGGGACCAGCACAGCGGCTCCCGGGGTCGCGGGGCCCCAGGGGAGCGAGCGGGTGCGGAGAAGCGGGGGACACCGCGGTGATGAGGCGCCGCGACACGGACGCGAAGGCGACACCAACGCAGCGACACCAACGCCGCCGTCGCAACGGAGCCGGCCCCGACGGTAACGCTGCGGGCAGACTGCGCCCCCTACAGGCAGGCCCCCGGCAGTGGTTCGCTCCACCTCTGGGCAATGCCGACTCCCCCCCCCGCCGTGTAATGGTACGTCCCGCCGCGCATGCGCGGTGCCCACTCCCCGCGAGCCGGCCGGGGCCTACGAGACCCCAGCTGGGGGCGCTGCGTCACTTCCGGCGCGCTGCGTCACTTCCGGCGCGCACGCGCAGCGCCTGGCGGGCCGGCGCCATTTCGTCCCCCGCGCTGCCGTCGGCGTCGTCCTCCTCCCCTTCGCCTCAAGCCGGGAGCGGCTCCGGCGGGGAAGCCTTCCCCGCCACGACCAGGCAGCGTCATGCCGGCCGGACCCGTGCAAGCCATGCCGCCGGCGCAGCCAGCGCCTCCCGCCGAGAACAAGCCGGTGCGGGCCGCGAGGGTTCGGGGCGCTCCGGGGCTGGGGCCTGGGCTGCGGGGGAGGCGCAGGGAGGCGGAGATCGATGGCGTTATCTGGGAGGCCGCTGGGGAGGGCTGGAGTTCGTAGATTCAGAGAATGGTTTGGGTTGGAAGGAGCCTCAAAGCTCACCCAGTTCCAGCCCCCTGCCACGGGCAGGGACACCTCCCACCAGCCCAGGCTGCTCCTGGCCTCATCCAGCCTGGCCCTGAACGCCTCCAGGGAGGGGGCAGCCACAGCCTCCCTGGGCAGCCTGTGTCAGTGTCTCACCCTCTCACTCTAAAGAATTTCTTCTTAATCTCCAGTCTGAATATGCTCTTTCCAAGCTTCAATGCATTCCCTTCCATCCTGTCACTCCAAGCCCTTGTTAAAAGTCCCTTCCTGACTTTCCTGTAGGACCCTTTCAGGCACTGAAAGGCTGCTTTAAGGTCTCCCCAGAACTTTCTGTTTTCCAGGCTGAACAGTCCCAACTCCCTCAGCCTGTCCCCACAGGGGAGGTTGTGCAGCCCTCTGATCATTTTGGTGGCCTCCTCTGGACCCTCTCCAGCAGCTCCAGGTCCTTCTTGTGCTGGGGGCACTGGACCTGGAGGCAGTGCTGCAGGTGGGGTCTGAGCAGAGCAGAGTAGAGGGGCAGGATCCTCTCCCTGTCTTGCTGCTCTCACTGCTTTGGGTGCAGCCCAGCACATGGTTGTTCAGCCTGGAGCAGAGAAGGCTCTAGGGAGGCCTCCTGGAGGCTTTTCAGTCCTGAGAGGGGCCAGTCAGAAGGCTGGGGACAGACTTTTGAGCAAGGTGTGTTGTGTCAGGGCAAGGGGTGATGGTCTGAAACTGAAAGAGGGAAAAGCAGACTGGAGAGAAGGAAGAAAGTTTGACACTGAGGGTGGTGAGAGCCTGGCCCAGGTGCCCCCTCCCTGGGCCCACTGCAGGTCAGGTTGTTTGGGGCTCTGTGCAGGCTGCTGTGCAGGCTGCTGTGCAGGCTGCTGGAAGAGGATCAGCATGCTGAGAAGTGCAGCTTTGGCAAGACAAAGCCATCCCCAGGCAGGGCTCTGGGATTTTTGGCTTGGGTTTTGCTCTAACATCAGTGAGCAAAGTGCCCTGCAGAGCATCCCTGTAGGAAGAGGCTTTGATGAGGCTGCCCCAGGATCAGCAGTGGTGGTTGGTTTGTGTGGAGTTCACAGCTCAGATTCTGATCTCCTGCAGTGCCTCTGGGAGCATCCATAACTTACAGACCTGTTCTGCAGTGCTGAGTTAGTTGTTCCTAGGTGGGGGGGCTTCAGGCATCTCCCCTAAGCTGCCCCTTGGCTCAGCATTTTTCAACCCACACAGGGTCAAGGCCAAAAGGAGCAGTGCCAGGAGGCCTTGCTTTGGTTCCCAGTGCCCACCCCTGCAGCTGGGTCCCCTGGCCAAGCAGACAAACATCATCTCCTACCCTGAGAAGCTGAGGAATTCCTTTGTGGGCTGGGTGATGCAGGCTGTTGAAGCAGATCTTTGTGTCAGGAAGAACTGGCTGCTCTGGGGGCTGAGGAGGAGGAGAGGCAGGGCCCTGTGTGCCCTTTGCATTGCTGTGTGCAGTGCTTGCTTCTCCCTCAGTGTTCAGTTTGGTAAGGCCATTGGCACTGCCAGGGTAGGTGAGGAAGCTGGGGCAGAGGGGAGGTGAATTTTCCAGCTCAGCCAGCTGAAAATAAACCTACTCTGGGTTTGCAGCCTCCTTGGCTACCTGCATCAGCAGTGGTGTGGCCAGCAGGGCTCATCCCCCTGTGCTGGGCACTGCTGAAGCCACAACTCAAATCCTGGGGTCAGTTTTGGGCCCTTCCCTCCAAGCAGGACAGTGAGGAGCTGGAGCAGGGCCAGAGGAGGGCAGCAAACCCTGGGGAAGGGGCTGGAGAACAGGGCTGGGGAGGAGCAGCTGGGGGTGTTGAGCGTGGAGAAGAGGAGGCTGAGGGAAACCTCCTTGCCCTCTGCAGCTCCCTGAGAGGAGGCTGGAGCCAGGTGGGGCTTGGGCTCTGCTCCCAGGAACAAGTAAGAGGACTGCAGGAGATGGCCTCAGGTTACCCCAGGAGGGGTTTAGGTTGGGCATGAGGAACAATTTCTTTCCCAAAAGGGTTGTCAAGGCCTGGCCCAGGCTGCCCAGGGCAGTGGTGGAGTCCCCATCCCAGGAGGGGTCTCAAAGCTCTGAGCAGCCTAGGGGGGGATGTCCCTGCTGGCTGCAGGGGGTTTGGACTGGATGGCCTTTGGAGGTCCCTTCCTGCCCAAGCTGTTCTGTGGTTCCTGTGCTCCCTTCACCTTTTGCATGCTTGCTGCAGCCAGGAGGCAGCAGTGCAGAGCACTCTCTCTACCTCTGCTTTGTCATTGCAGGCTGAAGAGGAGTCAAAAGAGGAGGCAGCCCCAGCCAAGCCTGTGGTGGGAATCATTTACCCTCCTCCAGAGGTCAGGAATATCGTGGACAAGACTGCCAGCTTCGTGGCCAGGTGAGTGTCAGGGGTGCTGCTTCTCCTTCCCAGCTGATGCCCAGGAGCTGCAGCAGGGGGCAGTCCCCTCACCCTTTGTGAAGGCTTTCCAGGCTGAGTGGCCTGCAGTGAGGCTGTGGCAAGGAGCTGGCAACCTTCTGCTCTGCTGGGGTGAGACCAGCTCTGCTGGAAGAGTAAATCAGATCAAGGCCTCTGGGAAATCCTGCAATAACCCAGGGAGCAGCTGCCCCTCTGGAGGGAAACCAACATCCCAGGTAGGAAGGGAGCCTCATCACAGAAGGTTCAGTGGGAGATGGAGCCAGGAGGAGCTGTGGCTGTGCTGCAAAGCCTGTAGGCCCATGGTGGGTGCTGAGCTTCCCAGGACAAGAGAGGCTGCTTGCTGCCTGAGCCCTGCAGCTCAGCCTCCTCCCTCTTGGTGGGCAGCTTGGTTGAGCTGTGCTGGTGGCTCAGAGGTGTGCATCCAAGCCTTGGCCATCTCCCTGGCTTGCTGGCCAGAGGGAGGGATGTGTGCACCTCCAGAGAGCAGTTTGAGCCTCACTCAGGAGGGTTGAGCTGCCCCCAGCTGTCCTGTGGCAGGTTGAGGAGTGAGGGGGGAGGGCTGACAGTTGGGTGGCCTTGACTCAGCTCTGCAAGTTGAAGCCTTTGGTGCACTGTACCCTATCTCCCTCTCTGCTTTTCTAACCCTTCCTGGCTGCCTCACCACTGTGTGAGCTCCATGGGGACCCTTGGCCTCCTTGGCAGCGTATGAGGAGCACAGGAGGTGAAAAGCTTTGAGCTGGCTCTGGGTTGTTAACCATCCCAGCATCAGAGGGGCTGCCTGCTGCCTTCTCCTGGGCTGCTGCACGCACTCATCCTGCCCTGGCAGGGTCAGCTGTGGCACACAGGTGGCTGCCCACCCATCTGACTTTCTCCTCTTCCTCCTCAGAAATGGTCCTGAGTTTGAGGCTCGGATCCGACAGAATGAGATCAACAACCCCAAGTTCAACTTCCTCAACCCCACCGACCCCTACCACGCCTACTACCGCCACAAAGTCAGCGAGTTCAAGGAGGGCAAAGCTCAGGAGCCCTCAGCTGCCATCCCCAAGGTCATGCAACAGCAGCAAAGTGCTCAGCAGCAGCTGCCACAGAAGGTCAGTGCTGCCTGTTGGCCTTGCTCAGGAAGTTGTCCCAGCCTGAGCTCAAGGCAGGGCTCTGTAGCAGGAGCTGTTGGTGCGCTCCCAGCTCTGGGAGGTGTGGGGCTGACACCTTCTGAGGCAGGAGTGCATCCTCCACTTGCTGGAGACTCAAGAGCTGTGTGTGAAAGACCCAACATGCTGCTCTCCTTGGCCCATCCTGATGTTTGGCTGTGCACTGACTGCTTTGGTGCCCACACTGGTGAGAGCTGAGGACTCCTGCCACAGCCCCAGCCTCAGAGCAGTTCCCTGAGGCTGCAGCTTGGGCTTCTCCCATGCAGTGTTTTGTTAGCAGCATTTCCTTTGCAGCTGCCAAAGAGAGCAACTTCCCCTCGAAATGGGGAGTACAAAATGTTGCTGATCTTGCTTAGCTTCTTAGAAATCTAGTTGGGGGCTGTCCCTGCTCATGGCAGGGGGCTTGGAGCAGATGATCTGTGGGATCCCTTCCAAGCTGGGCCACAGATCCATATGACCTGGGGGAAAGGCCACTGAGACTTGAGCATGCCCTGCACAGCCAGCAGTCACTCAGTGCAGTGCTGGCCAGTCTGGAGAGCAACACCTCCAGGTTGTGGAGGCACCAAAGTTACCTCCAGGTACTTCCTGGCAAAGTCCTCCTGGTGTCCAGTGTTGTAGCTGTTGGAGTAACAGTTCTTTCCTGGCAGGCCCTAAAGGATTGGGCTCATGGAATGGGTTGGGTTGGAAGGGACCTGCAAAGCTCATCCAGCTCCACTCCCCCTGCCATGGCCAGGGGCACCTCCCACTAGCCCAGGTTGCTCAGTTCTCCATCCAGGCTGGCCTTGAACACCCCCAGGCAGGGG
Organism: Dryobates pubescens; assembly: GCF_014839835.1. Taxonomy (NCBI): domain Eukaryota; kingdom Metazoa; phylum Chordata; class Aves; order Piciformes; family Picidae; genus Dryobates; species Dryobates pubescens. Next base: position 1,105,827 of record NC_071636.1, read on the forward strand.
GCAGCCACAGCCTCCCTGGGCAGCCTGTTGCAGTGTCTCTCCAGCCTCGCTGGAAAGAATTCCTTCCTCATCTCCAGTCTCAGTCTGCCCTCCTGCAGCTTCAATCCATTGCCCCTCACCCTATCACTACAATCCCTTGGAAAAGTCCCTTCCTGGCTTTCCTGTGGGCCTCTTTCAGCTGTTGGAAGGCTGCTCTAAGGTCTGCCTGGAGGGGTCCAGGTGCATCCCCTGGCAGCTGCTAACCTCTCCTCCCTGCCGCTGCCAGGTCTGCGGCGCCGTCGCGTCCCTGCGGCAGCGGAGGGGGAGCCAGGCTCTGCCGAGCGCTTCCCTCCCTCAGCTGCTGCTCAGCCTGCCTTCTGCTCTGCAGGTGCAGGCCCAGGTGATCCAGGAGACAGTGGTTCCCAAAGAGCCACCTCCAGAGTTCGAGTTCATCGCTGACCCTCCCTCCATCTCGGCCTTCGACCTGGACGTGGTGAAGCTGACGGCGCAGTTCGTGGCGCGCAACGGGAGGCAGTTCCTGACCCAGCTGATGCAGAAGGAGCAGAGGAACTACCAGTTCGACTTCCTGCGCCCCCAGCACAGCCTCTTCAACTACTTCACCAAGCTGGTTGAGCAGTACACAAAGGTACTCCTGCTGCACTTGGCTGCTTTCAGCAGGGGGGCTGAGTGTTTGCCTTCGGAGCTGGGCTGTGGGTGTGCAGCTCCAGGAGCCACTCCTCTCACCCTCCCTCCTTAGGTGCAGCAGAGGCTTCCTGTGCTTCACACAGTCTGCAGCACTGATCACAGGGCTGAGCACACTGAACACAGTGGGGCATTGCTGTAAAGGTGACAGACATTACAGCTTCACAGACTGCATTGGCTTGGAAGGGAGCCTCAGAGGGCATCCTGTGCTTGCAGGGACAGCTCCAGCCAGAGCAGGCTGCCCAGGGACACAGCAAGGCTGAGCTTGGATGTCTCCAGGGATGGAGCCTCAACCACAGCCCTGGGCAGCCTGTCCCAGTGTCTCACCACCCTCATTGTGCAGAACTTCCTCTTGATGTCCAACCTAAATCTCCCCTGTTCCAGTTCCAAACCATTGCTCCTGTTTTAAACAGTCCCTCCCCAACCTTCCTGGAGGGCCCTTCAGATACTGAAGTGCAGCTCTGAGGTCTCCCTGAAGCCTTCTCTCCAGGCTGAACAGCCCCAACTCTCCCAGCCTGTGCCCATAGCAGAGGTGCTCCACCCCTCTGATCATCTCCATGGCCTCCTCTGCAGAGTGGGGCTGGAGGGCCAGCAGGGCCTTTGTAAGCCCAAAGTATGAGCAATAAGTGATAGAAGGATTGCAGCAGGACAAGGAATGCAGGCTCAGAGGTCTGCTGATGTGTTTATCAGTGTGGAAAGGAGGCTTTGGCCAAAGGATTTGTCACCAACTGTCATGTGAAATGTCTTTCAGATCTTGATCCCTCCAAAGGGTTTGCTCCTCAAGCTCAAGAAAGAGGCTGAAAATCCCAAGGAAGTCCTGGACCAGGTATTGCAACCAAAACTTGCAGGAGTGGGTGTTGATTTCTTCCTCTCTGCATGTTTCTGGCTCAGTGGCTGCAAGTTCAGTAGTCACTCAGACAGGGGCTGCCCAAGGCTGCCTCTGCACTACCAATTAGTGTCCCTGTTGGGGTGGTTTGCTTGTGGCAGCATAGAGGCACAGACACTGCACAGCACCAGGATGTTTCCCTCTGACACATGGAATCCTTCCAAGCTGTTCTTTATTGCTTTGACCTCTGTCATTGTCACAGAGGCTGCCTTTGCTTTGGGCAGGGGGTGTTCCAGAAGGGTCATAAAGTGTCTGAGCTGGTTCCTGGTTGGGAACCTTCAGGGGTACCTGAGTCATGTGCTGGGATGGCTTGGTCCTAGATGGAGAAGGCACAGAAATGCAGCATTAGAAAACTCCTTTAAAACTGAGTCCAGCCCTTAGCACAGCACTGCCAGGGCACCACCAAACCATGGCCCTCAGCACCACATGGCTCTGAAACCCCTCCAGGGGTGGGGACTCCACCACTGCCCTGGGCAGCCTGGGCCAGGCCCTGACAACCCTTGAAGAAATTGTTCCTCATGTCTAACCTAAACCTCCCCAGGGGCACCTTGAGGCCATTTCCTCATATCCTATCACTTACTCCTGGGAGAAGAGACCAAGCCTCACCTCACTCCAGCCTCCTTTCAGGGAGCTGTAGAGAGCCAGAAGGTCTCCTCTTGATCTCCTTTTCTCCAGACTGAACACCTCCAGTCCCCTCAGCTGCTCCTCCCCAGCCCTGCTGCCTGTCTCTGGACACTCTCCAGCCCCTCTCAGTGTCCTTGGAGTGAGGGGCCCAAAACTGACCCCAGGATTTGAGTTGTGGCTTCAGCAGTGCCCAGCACAGGGGGGTGATCCCTGCCCTGGCCCTTTGCAGTCTCTGACTCCAGAGGCCAACCTCTAGGTTCTAAGTTCAGCCTTTGTCCTGCCAGGCCTCTGAAGTGTGCTGCCTGTGAAGGGCTTGCTGGTGCTGTGGAGGTGACTGTGGTGTGTTCCTGCCTGACCTGTGGTGTGTGCTCTGTGTCTGCTTGTGCAGGTGTACTACAGGGTGGAGTGGGCGAAGTTCCAGGAGCGAGAGCGGAAGAAGGAGGAGGAGGAGAAGGAGAAGGAGCGTGTGGCCTACGCCCAGATCGACTGGCACGACTTCGTGGTGGTGGAGACTGTTGACTTCCAGCCCAATGAGCAAGGTACTGCAGCTGAGTGCTGTGACCTCTCTGAGGCTGCTCCCTGGGGGTGGGGGCTCCATGCTGCAATGCCATGTCAGGCAGTCCTTGGCTTGTACAGCTGCATGGCCTCCAAAGAGAGAGGGGAAAGCCACCGAGGACTCCTTGTTTTAACCTGGAGTCAGTAATTCAGAAGCCCAAGGCTGCTCTAGTGTCTGCTCTTCCACTGCACCAGGACAGCAGAGCTGCTCCCACTTTCACCTTCATCTTGAAGTTCAACAAGATCTAAGTGCAAGGTCCTGCATCTGGCTCAGGGCAATCCCAAGCACCAGTATGGGCTGGGCAGGGACTGGCTGAGAGCAGCCCTGGAGGAAAGGCCTTGGGGGTGCTGGGGGAGGAGAAGCTCAGCAGGAGCCAGCAGTGAGCACTGGCAGCCCAGAGAGCCAAGCAGAGCCTGGGCTGCAGCAAGAGAAGTGTGGCCAGCAGGGCCAGGGAGGGGATTCTGCCCCTCTGCACCACTCTGCTGAGACCACAGCTGGAGCTCTGGGGCCAGTTCTGGAGCCTCTGTGCCAGGAAGGATCTGGAGGTGCTGGAAGGTGTCCAGAGAAGGGCCAGGAGGAGGAGCAGAGGGCTGGAGCTGCTCTGCTATGGAGACAGAGTGAGAGAGTTGGGGTTGTGCAGGCTGGAGAGGAGAAGGCTCCCAGAATACCTAATTGTGGCCTTCCAGGATCTGCAGGGGGCTGCAGGAAAGCTGGGGAGGGACTTTTGAGGGTGTCAGGGAGGGACAGGACTGGGGGGGGATGGAGCAGAACTAGAAGTGGGGAGATTGAGATTGGCTGTGAGGAAGAAGTTGTTGCCCATGAGGGTGGTGAGAGCCTGGCACAGGCTGCCCAGGGAGGTGGTGGAAGCCTCCTGCCTGGAGGTGTTTGCAGCCAGGCTGGAGGTGGCTGTGAGCAACCTGCTGCAGTGTGAGGTGTCCCTGGCCATGGCAGGGGGTTGGAGCTGGCTGAGCCTTGAGCTCCCTTCCAGCCCTGCCAGCTCTGTGATCTCCATACCTGCTGCTGCTGTGCAGTCTCCATCCTCTGCCCTCTCTGTGTTTGCTCACAGGAAGTTTTGCCTCTGCTGCTATGTGAAGAAACTGCTTTTCATTCAAGAGATTGATGTTTCTGTCTGTGCTTTGAGCATCTCAATGAGAGAATCAGGAGCTCTGTTCTCTGTCCTGCAGGGAATTTCCCCCCTCCCACCACCCCAGAAGAGCTGGGAGCTCGCATCCTGATCCAGGAGCGCTACGAGAAGTTTGGGGAGAGTGAGGAGGTGGAAATGGAGGTGGAGTCAGATGAGGAAGATGAGAAGCAAGAGAAAACAGATGAGCCCCCAGCCCAGCTGGATCAAGACACTCAAGTGCAGGATATGGATGAGGTAACAAGAGAGCCAGCAGGAGTTTGTCTGGTTTCTGGTCCCCTTCGTTTTCACGGTGGGAAGTTCCTCAGCTCCTTGAGGACCTGAGGCTGCCTCCTGAGGGCATTTCAGAGCTCTTCATGCTGGAGTGCTGAAGTTGGTGTTCATCAGTTGTGGCATTTTAAACGTTTTCCATGACACTAACATCACTTCCAGGAGTGAAACCCAGTAATTGTCTCACTGATTGTTGTGGGGCTCTGTTTGTGGCCCAGCCTGTGGGGCTTTGCACATGGAAAAGATGACTCATTGGAGACTCTTCCTCCCTGCCCACTCCATATCAGCTGGTTGTGCTGGTAACCAGGGCCTGGCTGAACCCTAAGCCCCTGCTGGCTGTGCTGTGGTAATGTGGAAGCTGAGGAGCACTTGCTTCCTCTTCTGGGCTTGCTGAATCTCTGAATTGTGGTTACCCAGAGGAACCACTCTCACATCAGCTTTCAGGGCCAAAGCAGCTGTGCTGCACAGGACTTCTCTGCCTGTCTCAAATCTTGTTTGCTGGATAGGAAGGACGTGGACCTGAGGGAGTGGGTCCAGGGGAGGGCCATGAAAATGATCAGGGGGTTGGAGCAGCTCTGCTGTGGGGACAGGCTGAGGGAGCTGGGGCTGTTCAGCCTGGAGAAGAAAAGGTTCCAGTACCTGAAGGAGGCCTGCTAGAAGGCTGCAGAGGGAGTGCTTACAAAGGCCTGCAGTGGTGGGATGAGGGGCAGTGGTTTGAAATGAGAGCAGAGCAGGTTTAGATTGGATGTCAGGAAGAAGCTCTTTACAGTGAGGGTGGTGGAAGACTGGAGCAGGTTGCCCAGAGAGGTGGTTGAGCCTCATCCCTGGAGATAGTCAAGGTGAGGCTCTATGGGGCTCTGAGCAACCTGATCCCGTGGAGGACAGAATGATGGAATCCACCAGGCTGGAAGAGACCTCCAAGATCACCCAGTCCAACCTATCACCCAGCCCTATCCAATCAACCAGACCAAGGCACTGAGTGCCTCAGCCAGGCTTTCCTTGAAGCTCTCCAGGGACGGTGACTCCACCACCTCCCTGGGCAGCACATCCCAAGGGCAGATCCCTCTCTCTGTGAAGAGCTTCTTGCTAGTGCCCATCCTCCATGTCCATTCTCACTGCAGGGAGTTGTGCTTCTGTGATGCTAAGGTACTTGACTGGAGTGACCTGGTTACCTTTTGCCCCCTTTTACATCAGGGCTCGGATGACGAAGACGAAGGTCAGAAGGTTCCTCCTCCTCCAGAAACCCCAATGCCACCACCTCTTCCTCCCACCCCAGACCAGGTCATTGTGAGGAAAGACTACGATCCCAAAGGTAAAGCAGGCTGGTGAAGGGCAAAACCTCTCCAGGAGGCAGAGCTCTCACTCAGGACATTTCCTTCCTGCGCGGCCAGGCCCCCTCACAGCTTCCTGGCCCGCAGCCCCTGGGTGCCGTTCGTGTTTAACAGTGTGGCTTTGTTTCCCTAGCCTCCAAGCCGCTGCCACCAGCCCCAGCCCCAGATGAGTATCTGGTGTCCCCCATCACTGGGGAGAAGATCCCTGCCAGCAAGATGCAGGAGCACATGAGGATCGGGCTGCTGGACCCGCGCTGGCTGGAGCAGCGCGACCGCTCCATCCGCGAGAAGCAGAGCGACGACGAAGTCTACGCCCCAGGTCGGCTTCAGCACCCGGCACGGCTTGCAGAGCCGCTGCCCAGCCCACTTCTGGGGGCTCCTGCCACATCCCCCTCCCTCTGTTCTGCCTCCCACCTGAGAAGGACCATCTGAAGTGCAGCCGTTCGGTTGGACATCAGGAGGGAGTTCTGCACAGTGAGGCTGGGGAGACACTGGGACAGGCTGCCCAGGGCTGGGCTTGAGGCTCCATCCCTGGAGACATTTAGACTCAGCCTTGCTGTGTCCCTGTGCAGCCTGCTCCAGCTGGAGCTCTCCCTGCTGCCTGCAGGGGGGTTGGACAAGATGCCCTTGGGGGCTGCCTCCCAACCCAATGCTATTTATCAATCTGTGACTCTTAGCACACTCCCTCACTCATCCACATCCCCCTGATAAGGACCATCTTCAGTGTAGCTTTGCTGTCCTCAGCTGCCCCTGCTCTGGATACTTTTATCAGCAGCTCTGGGAGTTCTCTAAACTGAATGGCAGAGAACTGTAGCTGCTGCTGAGCAGCCATCAGCCACAGTGTCTCTGTAAGCAGAGCAAGGTACCAAACAGTCTAAAGATCCCTAGAAGAGGCAGATCCCCTGAGACAGCAGTTCCTGTTTGTCCCCTGCAGGGCTGGACATTGAGAGCAGCCTGAAGCAGCTGGCAGAGCGCCGTACTGACATCTTCGGTGTGGAGGAGACTGCCATTGGCAAAAAGATTGGAGAGGAGGAGATCCAGAAGCCAGAGGAGAAGGTAGAGTGGAAACTGGGGGGTTGTGAACAGCACCCTGTAGCATGATGAATTCTGGCACTTCTGTGACTTTGAGAGCAGCCCTGAGGAGGACCTGAGGGTGCTGGGGGTTGAATAGTTGGATAGGAGTTAGCACTGTGTTGTGTCCTGGGCTGATCCCTGGCAGCAAGAGCAGGGAAGGGATTCTGTCACTCTGCTGTGCTCTACTGAGACCCCCCCTGCAATGCTGGGGCAGCTCTGGAGTCCCCAGCACAGACAGGGACCTGTTGGAGAGGGGCCAGAGGAGGCCACAGCAATGCTGGGAGGGCTGGAAGCCCTCTGCTGGGAGGCCAGGCTGGGAGGGTTGGGCTTGGGCAGCCTGGAGAAGAGAAGGCTCCAGGGAGACCTCCTGGTGGCCTTGCAGTGCTGAAAGGGCTGCTCAGAAAGCTGGGGACAGACTGTGGAGCAGGGGCTGCTGTGCCAGGACAAGAGGTGATGGTTTGAAACTGAAAGAGGGAGATTGAGAGGGGAGAGAAGAGAGAAAGGTTTGCCACTGAGGGTGGGGAGAGCCTGTCCCAGGGTGCCCAGATTGGTGGGAGAAGCCCCATGGCTGGCAGCATTCCAGGGGAGGTTGGTTGGGGCTGTGATCAAGCTGTGCTGGTTGCAGCTGTCCCTGCTGGCTGTAGTGGGGGTGGATTCATTGACCTTGAGAGGTCCCTTCCAATCCAAAACATCCTGTGATTCTCTGGTTCTGTGCTGAGTGACTGGAGTCTCCTGAGCTCTGTTCCTGCTGTGCAGCTGCTCTCTTGATGTGCTTGCAGCTCACATGGCTGCCTGGCCAGGCTGGAGGGGTTCTGATGGATCTCCTCCTCGCAGGTGACCTGGGATGGCCACTCGGGCAGCATGGCCCGCACGCAGCAGGCTGCTCAGGCCAATATTACTCTGCAAGAGCAAATTGAAGCCATCCACAAGGCCAAGGGACTGGTGCCAGAAGATGACAGCAAGGAGAAGATTGGTCCCAGCAAACCCAATGAAATGCCACAGCCACCCCCTCCTTCATCAGCATCAAATCCCCCAGCCAGTGCTCAGCCCATCACGTCCGTTCCTCGTCCTCCCACAGTGAGTCTTGGGGCTTCCAGAAGCAAATAACTGTGGCTGGAGTTAATTAGAAAGGAGCCCTGCTGGAGCTCTGGGTTTGTAACAGCAGGAAGCTGGCTTAGCAGCAGGGTTTGAGTGAAGGTCGTGGTTCCAAACTTCTTCAACCAGCAGAGGAACCCTCCTGAACTTGCAGTTAAAAATGGAAAGCAGGACTTGGGTGGAGCTTTTCATTCTTGGAGGCTTGGATCAGCTGGGCTGGAGAGGAAGCTGGGCAGTGAGATGTGGGGGGAGGAGTGTGGCTGGCAAAGGAAGGGGTGGGGGCTCTTTGGAGGTGTTAAAGGGTGTGGTGCAGAGCAGAAGTAGCTGGAGGCTCAGAGGTGGTTCCCTACCCAGTGTCCTTTCCCCAAGGGTTCCGCTCTGAGCCAGCTCTTGCTTGGTGGCTCAGGGTCTGACAGCCAAGCGGTGAGGGGAGGGAGAACTCTTTAATCTCCTCCTGAGGCTTCTGTGCCCCTTTGAAGGCACCTGGGGCCGGCCAGGTGGTGGCTTGCTGAGGTTCTGGGCGAGCCTTTGGCCGGCAGAACTCCTCTGTGGGCCACCCTGGTGGTTTCCAGCAGGCCTGGCCTTGGTGGCTCAGGGTCTGATAGCCAAGTGGTGAGGGGGGGACGAATTCCTGAGGCTTCTGTGCCGCTCTGAAGGCACCTGGGGCCGGCCAGGCGGTGGCTTGCTGGGGTCGCGGGCGAGCCTGTGGCCGGCGGCCGCTGAGCCGGGCTCTCCGCCGTGCCGCCGCAGATGCCGCCCCCGGTGCGCGCCGCCGTGGTCTCGGCGGTGCCGGTGATGCCTCGCCCGCCCATGACCTCGGTGGTGCGCCTGCCCCCCGGCTCGGTGATCGCCGCCCCCATGCCGCCCATCATCCACACCCCGCGCATCAACGTGGTGCCCATGCCGCCCTCCGCGCCGCCCATCATGAGCCCGCGCCCGCCCCCCATGATCGTGCCCACAGGTCAGTGCCGCCCCCGCCCCAGCTCGGGCACAGGCTGCAGCCATGCTTGGGTGCCCGGGGCGGGGGTGGGAGCCTCGTGCCCGGGGCGGGGGTGGGAGCCTCGTGCCCGGGGCGGGGGAGGGAGCCTCGTGCCCGGGGTTGGGGGTGGGAGCCTCGTGCCCGGGGAGGGGGTGGGAGCCTCGTGCCCGGGGTTGGGGGTGGGAGCCTCGTGCCCGGGGTTGGGGGTGGGAGCCTCGTGCCCGGGGCGGGGGTGGGAGCCTCGTGCCCGGGGTTGGGGGTGGGAGCCTCGTGCCCGGGGTTGGGGGTGGGAGCCTCGTGCCCGGGGCGGGGGTGGGAGCCTCGTGCCCGGGGCGGGGGTGGGAGCCTCGTGCCCGGGGTTGGGGGTGGGAGCCTCGTGCCCGGGGAGGGGGTGGGAGCCTCGTGCCCGGGGTTGGGGGTGGGAGCCTCGTGCCCGGGGTTGGGGGTGGGAGCCTCGTGCCCGGGGTTGGGGGTGGGAGCCTCGGGGCGGGGGTGGGAGCCTCGTGCCCGGGGGTGGGGGTGGGAGCCTCGTGCCCGGGGGTGGGGGTGGGAGCCTCGTGCCCGGGGCGGGGGTGGGAGCCTCGTGCCCGGGGTTGGGGGTGGGAGCCTCGTGCCCGGGGTTGGGGGTGGGAGCCTCGTGCCCGGGGTTGGGGGTGGGAGCCTCGTGCCCGGGGTTGGGGTGGGAGCCTCGTGCCCGGGGCGGGGGTGGGAGCCTCGTGCCCGGGGCGGGGGTGGGAGCCTCGTGCCCGGGGTTGGGGGTGGGAGCCTCGTGCCCGGGGTTGGGGGTGGGAGCCTCGTGCCCAGGGAGGGGGTGGGAGCCTCGTGCCCAGGGGTTTGGAAGGCCAGGCTGGATGTGGCTCTGGGCAGCCTGCTGTGGTGTGAGGTGTCCCTGCCCGTGGCAGGGGGCTCGGAACTGGCTGAGCCTTGAGGTCCCTTCCAACCCTGACAGTTCTGTGCTGAGGGGAATGGAACATCTGTGTGAAGAGATGAGAGCCCTGGGGGGTGGAGGAGAGCAGCCCCAGAGGGGATCTGAACAATGCTCAGCAAGAGATAGAGGGTGGGAGGGCAAGAGGCTGGGGCCAGACTCTTGTCAGAGGTACCCAGGGACAGGACAAGGGGCAGTGGGCACAAACTGGAGCCCAGGAGGTTCCATCTGAAGAAACTTCTGAGGCTGCTGGAGGCCTGGAGCAGGCTGCCCAGAGAGGTTGTTGAGGTGCTTCTCAGGAGAGATTCCAATCCCCCCCAAGCCACTGTGATCCTGGGCAAGCTGCTTTGGCAGCAGGGGTTGGAGTGGATCATCTGCAGAAGTTCCAACTCCCACCCTGCAGGGGCTCTAACTGCTCTGTGATGCAGGCCTGCTCTTGAATTCTTGTTTCCTTTAGTGCCTCTGATCACATCCACTGTCAGAGGCACAGGAGGAGCAAAGTGTGGCTGTGCTCAGAGACCCCAAGTGCCACCATTAAGAGTTTTGGGGTGTTTGATCCAACATTGGCAGCACTGCTTTGGGGCTCAGGGCTCCTCCAGTATGAAATGCAAACCAATCTGCCTCAGCCAGTTAATATCTGTGTCCCTGGGAGCCTGCCCAGGTGAATAGGAACAACCCAGAAGGAACCAGAGTGAGGAGCAGCCCCTCACTGGGTGTCACAGCTTGTTACAGGTCACACAGAATATCCTTGGTTGGAAGAGACCTCCAAGCTCATCCAGTCCAACCTCTCCCAGCACTGCAGGGTCACCACCAAGCCACGTCCCTAGGCACCAGGTCCACAGCTGCTTAAGCACCTCCAGGGAGGGTGACTCCAGCACTGCCCTGAGCAGCCTGCTCCAATGTTTGAGACCCCTTTCAGTGAAGAAATATTGCTGCTGCTGCTGCAGAGGGAAAAGCCATTGTCTGACCCCCCCCCCCCCCAGCAGCTTCATGGCCTTAGGTGCTTTTCAAGTTGAAAAGCAGAGTGTAACAAATCCAATTCTTCCCTTTTTCATTATCCCTTCTTTACTGGAGGTGCTGGCACTGCTGTGTGCCAGGCTGTGCCAGCTTGTGCTTTTCTGCAAGCTCTGCAGGAAGCTCTTCTGCCTCTTGTTGTGTTTTCCTGGGCTGTTTCCCAATATAAACCATCCCCTAGCCTTTGATGTTGGCCTCTTGCTGGTGGTTGTCTGAACTTCCTCCATCTATGGTGGTGTCTGCTTCCAGCCCTCCCTGCCCTGCTCAGGGAGCTGCAGTGCAAGGCAGTGCCTGCTGTGTGCTCAGGGGGTGATGGCAGGTGGTGCTGTGTCTTCCCATCCCCTTGCAGCCTTCGTTCCTGCCCCTCCTGTGGCTCCCGTGCCCTCTCCGGCCCCCATGCCGCCCGTTCACCCCCCGCCCCCCATGGAGGAGGAGCCAGTCTCCAAGAAGCTGAAGAGTGAGGACAGCCTGATCCCAGAGGAGGAGTTCCTGCGCAGGAACAAGGTATGGCTGAGGCTTGGCTGCTGCCTGGGGAGCAGCAGGGTCCTGATCCAGTCTGCTGCAGAGGGAGGAGCTGCTGTGTGAAAGGACTGCTCAGGGCAGTGGCTCCTCTGAGGTGGCTCCTTCCTACCATCAGTGCAGCACTGCACACCACACATGCAGTGAGGTTGTTCATCTGCTGCAGGGTGGAGAGGCTCTGCAGAGGGGCCTGGATGGACCAACAAGCCAAGGCCAGTGGCGGGCTGAGGTTCGACAAGGCCAGGGGCTGGGTCCTGCACCTGGCTCACAACAACCCTGTGGATGCTCCAGGCTTGGGGCAGAGTGCCCCCAGCAAAAAGGACCTGGGGGTGATAGCAGCAGCTGAAGATGAGCCACTGTGTGCCCAGGTGGCCAAGAAGGCCACCAGCATCCTGGCCTGGATTAGCAATGCTGTGGCCAGCAGGACTGGGGCAGGGATTATCCTTCTGTACTTGGCCCTGCTGAGGCCACACCTTGAATATTGGGTTCAGGTTTGGGCCTCTCTCTCCAAGAAAGATGTTCAGGTGCTGGATGGAGCAGGTCCAGAAAAAGGCAACAGGGCTGAGGATGGAGGGAGAACAGGGCTGGGGAGGAGCAGCTGAGGGGACTGGGGGTGTTCTGTCTGGAGAAAAGGAGGCTCAGGGGAGACCTTACTCCCTGAAAGGAGGTTGGAGTGAGGTAAGGGTTGGTCTCTTCTCCCAAGGAGCAAGCAGTAGGACAAGAGGAAAGGCCTCAAGTTGCCCCAGGGGAGGTTTAGGTTGGACATGAGGAACAGTTTCTTCCCCAAAAGGGTTGTGAAGTCCTGGCCCAGGCTGCCCAGAGCAGTGGTGGAGTCCCCAGCTCTGGAGGGGTTTCAGAGCCCTGTAGGTGTGGTGCTGAGGGCCATGGCTTGGTGGTGCCCTGGCAGTGCTGAGCTAAGGGTTGGACTTGAAGATCTTAAAGGTCTCTTCCAGGCAAAGCAGTTCCATGTTTCTCTGATGCTCTGCTGTAATTAAGAGCTAGGTTCATGATAATGTAAAGAAGAGCTAAAGCTGCTAATCTGCCTTTAAGCAGAGGGCTGCTAAGCTGCCAAGACAAGGAGCTTGGATGCCTTGGTGTCAGCATGACAGTGCAGGAGGGTGGTGTGTTCCAGAGCCACACAAACTCCATGTGCAGCTGAATTCCAGCCTGAGGAATGAGCTGGAGGTCCTGTTAGGAGCTCTGTGGCCTTCTTGGCCATCTGCATGGAGAAGCTGCCTCCTGTTTGATGCTCCACTGCCTTCACTCTAGCCCTGTGGTGCTTGGTGTGCAGCACCCCAGGAGGGACTCCTGGAACCCTGCTCAGCCTTGGCTTTTGGTGGCAGTGGAATGGCTTTCTCAGCCTTGGGGCCAGCACAGCTCTGTGTTTACTGAGGAGCTGAGATAGGAGGCTAGTTCTGGAAATCAGTCTGCTGCTCTCTTATCTCTGCCCTGAGCCTCCTCACTGCTCCATGAGGCTTTATCTTTGTTTCCTCCAGGGTCCAGTCACGGTCAAAGTCCAGGTTCCCAACATGCAGGACAAGACAGAATGGAAGCTGAATGGCCAAGTGTTGGTGTTCACTCTGCCTCTCTCAGACCAGGCATGTAGCTCATTAACCTGGCCCCTGCCCCTGCTTTGCTACCTCATTTCTTCCCTGCCTGGCAGGAGCTGTGCACCTCTGGGTATTCTCCATGCTGCAGCCTCTTGCCCAAGAGGGTTGTGTGGCTGGGGAGCAGCTCTGAGGATCTTTGCAGTGGTGGGAAAAAAAGGCCTGACCCAGCTCTTCTGTTCTAGGTGTCTGTTATAAAGGTTAAGATCCACGAGGCCACAGGCATGCCAGCTGGGAAGCAGAAGCTGCAGTATGAGGTGGGTCTGAGCCCTTCAAATGCTGGTGGCTGCTTCAGAGCTTTCTGATGAAACTGACTTCCCTACAAGAAGAAGCTGTAATGGAGCTGCTGAGATACTGGGAGGAGCAGAGGGAATGGCTTTCCTGGCTTGGTCACACAACCACCCAGAGCAGGACAGGCCTTTAGTGGGTGGCATCAGTTGATGTGCTGCTGCAGAGTACTCTGAGCTCAAAGGCTTCCTCTGAAATCAGTTTTGATTGGGGTTTTTTCACATTTAAATGCAGCAGCCTGTTCCTTCTGCTCTGTGTGTGTGCCTGGGGGTGCTGGTGGGTGACAAGCTGGACAGGAGCCAGCAACATGTGCTCCACACCATCTCCTGGGCTGATCCCCAGCAGTGTGGGCAGCAGGGGCAGGGAAGGGATTCTGCCCCTCTGCTGTGACCCCACCTGCAGTGCTGGGACCACCTCTGGGGTCCTCAGCACTGGCAGGGCTGGAAGCCCTCTGCTGTGAGGCCAGGCTGAGAGGGTTCTCCAGGCTGAACAAGCACAAGAGAAGGCTCCAGGGAGACCTTCTGGTGGCCTTGGCCCAGTATGGACTCTGTGCTCAGAAGGGTGGGGACAGAGCAGGGCCTGTTGTGACAGGACAAGGAGTGATGGTTTGAGACTAGAAGAGGGAGGTTGATCCTGCAGAGAAGGGAGCAATGTTTGACACAGGCTGGTGAGAGCCTGGCCCAGGTTGCCCAGATTGGTGGGAGATGCCCCCATGGCTGGCAGCATTCCAGGTGAGGATGTTTGGGGCTGATCAAGCTGCTCTGGTTGCAGCTGTCCCTGCTGGCTGCAGGGAGGTTGGACTGGGTGACCTTGAGAGTCCCTTCCTACCCAAACCAGTCTGTGGTGCTCTGGAAGATGGAAGAGGACACTGAGACCCTGGCAGCTCTGAGAAGGCTCCAAAACACAGAAGGACAGAGGCCTTCCTCCTTCCCTCCCTCCCTCCTTCCCTCCCTCCCTCTGCAGAGTGGAGCTGTCAGGAGGGCACCACTCCTGTGTAATAACTCACTTCCAGTCATGCATGTGCCCAGGCACAACCTGCTGCCTAAGCAGTGAACTTTGGGCCCTGATCTCCTCAGCAGTTCATCTGGGGGCAGATAATGTGTTAACCCTTGCTGAGAGGGGAGCTTCAGTGAGGTTCTTTAAGGGGCAAGGGGCATAAGGAGCAGTGGAGCCTAAATAACTTCCTGTGCTGTGGTGACCATCTCCATCTGTATATGGGTAGAGCTGCCTCTCTGTACTCCCAGGGCACTGCCAGCCTACCAGCCTCCTCCAGTGCCCAGCTTCTGAGGCACTGGTCTCTGTCCAGGGTGTTGCAGAGCCTGCAGCACTGTCAGCACCCTGCTGTCAGAGCAGGGCCAGGAGGATTCCATCTCTTGAGGAGGAGAGGTGCTGTGGGAAGGGAGCATCAAGATCTCTGCTGTACCTGGCTGTTGTGGCTTATTATTTGTTTCTTCTCTCCTCAGGGCATCTTCATCAAGGACTCAAACTCCCTGGCATATTACAACATGTCAAGTGGCTCTCTGATCCACCTGGCACTCAAGGAAAGAGGAGGCAGGAAGAAATAAGAGCCATGGAGCCCAGAGAAGTGTTGTGGCCAGGATGCCACTTGTGTAATCTCCCCCTCCCCACCATCAAATCCTCTGGCCTTCCAGGGGCTGCTTGAAAAGAGAGACTGGACCCCATGTGGGGGAGAGAGAAGCTGTTGCTAGAGCCCTGAGATGTGTCAGTGTAGTGACCTGGTGTGTAACTGCAGCATGTTAGTGATCCATGCTTTGCTCCAGCGCTGGCTCTCCACTCAATTCCCTCTTGCAGCACCCACTGAAGTAATTCCCAGCTTAGCTTAGACCTTTCTTGGAGGGATTTCCACTGCCCAGCAGCATCAGCTCTCTGCAGTGCTTCGTGCTTCTAACTGGAAATCTTTCTTTGCCCTTCTTTGACCTCTTCTCTGATCTTGCACCTGCTCTGGAATCCATCCTTCTTCAGCATCAGTCTTCCCTGGGGCTGTGCATGCTGAGCAGCTTTGTACTGCTTCTGGACAGCCTGGGTTTGTTTTAATAAACATGTTTTGGTGTCACAGCTTCTTCTCTTGGGCTCTAAAACTTTAGATGAGGATGTGCCTTGCTTCACAGTGGGGAAATAGTTTGGGCTTTAGGGATAATCCCTTCTACCAGCCTGGCAAAAGGAGTTCAGCCCTACCAGGCCTGTGAAACTCCCTGCTGGCAAGGGAGTTAAAAATGAAGTGCTGAGTTGGTGAGGGTTGGATGTTTTCAACCAGGACAGGTCTCACCCAGTTGCTTATAGATTCTTTAATGGTTTCTCTTTAGGAGAGTGGAGCCTGTTTGACTTGTTTGGGCTGGTGGTGATGGGGTGCCTCAAAGTGAAGCAGTGGTGGGGCTGGTTTGGAGTGTGGGGTGCTTGTAAAGGGGCTGCCACTTGTGCCAGAGCCTTCGGAGTGTCCTTAAACAGCCCTCTTGCAGCCTCATCCAGCTTCTGTGCAGTCCCAGTGCGTTCCAAGCTCCAGCATAGGCTTGGCCCAGTATGGACTCTGGCCCAGTAGGGAACATACCCCAGGCGGGGCTCTCCTAGTGTCGCATTCCAGTACGGCCGCCTGAAACCCTGGTACAGCTCCCTTGCAGCCCCATCCAACTCCCCTGCAGCTCCAGTGTATTCCCCATCCCGCTGTGTCCAGCCTGGCCCCGCTGCGGAGCCGGTCCGCGGCCCCAGCCCCACTGCGGAGCCGGTCCGCAGCCCCGCTGCCCGTCCTGCCCCCGCCCCGAGCCTCACGCAGAGCCGCCCCGTCTCTGCCAGCCTTGACAGACAGCTCCCTCCCGCCTGCTGAGCCAATCGTTTCCGGGGGCGGGCCGTCTCCGGCTTCATCCTTGCAGCTGGTTGGCAGGAGACTTCGCTCCCGCCCAATAGCGTCGTGGCCGGGCGGGCGTGGGGGTGTGGCCGCCGCCGTGGCCGCGGCATGGAGGAGCGGCCGCCGCGCCGCTGAGCCGCCGCCATGGCCAAGAGCCGCGGGGGCGGCGGGCCCGGCTCGCCCGGCGGGAGCCTGGCTGGCACCCGGGAGAGCTTGGCCGAGCCGGGCGGCGACGAGCTCAGCTCCCTCGGCTCTGACTCCGAGGTGAACGGCGGCGGCGGCCCCGAAGAGCGGCGCGTCGACAAGTTCGGGTTTATCGTGGGCAGCCGCGGCGCCGAGGGGACGTGAGTGGGGCCGGGGCCGAGGCGGGGTGCGCGCATCGGGCCTGCAGGAGCCGCCCTAGGCCCCGCTTGAGGCCGCCTCCGGGCCCTGGGCTCCCGCAGGGCCGGGCCGCGGGGCCTCGGCCGCTGGGCCGGGCCGGTAACGGCTCTTCCCGCCCCGGGGGGAAGGGTTGTCATCCGCCCCCGGCCCCGCGGCCCGGAAGAGCGGCAGCTCCTGGGGCGGGCTGCGGGGGAGCGGGCGAGGGCCCGCACCGCTGCTTTGGCTCCGTCAGGCCGCCGAGGAGCCAGCGCGGGCTCCCCCGGGCCCTCCCGGCGCCAGGCCCGCGGCGTGGGGCGGCTCGGGGCCGGTGTCTGCCCCGGGGCCGCTGCGGAGGGGACAGCCGGTGTTCCCAGCTCGCTGGGCAGCGCCTCCGTGGCAGGGGCGGGTTTAGACTAGATGGTCTTTAAGGTCCTTTCCAACCAAACCATTCCATGGCTCTGTGACCCATCGGGGATTTAATCGCTCTCGGAGGAGCAGCACCGGCAGCAGCTGGGCAAGGACTCTCCCGTGCCCCGGCCTTTAGTGCCACCACCGTCCCCAGGGTATGCTGTGTGCCCACGGTGGAGGCTGCAGCAGCCACGATGTGAACAAGAGCCCCGAAAGCTGTTCCCACTTCCCCCCCATCCCTCCTGCATCGATCGGGGAAGGGCTGGAGCGCTGCGTCCATCCCAGGCGGGGCGGCTGGAGGCTGCCCGCAGCGCCGAGGCCCCCGTGCCGAGTTCAGCGTCTGGTCCCCTCCCGGCCTCTTCTCCTCGAAGAGCTGGATTCCGGTGTAATTTTGGCCACCGTCGAGCTGGGGAGGACTTGCTGTTGTTGGGTGTCCTGCCAGCGGAACCGGCATCGGCAGCGGCTGGCGAAAGCTGCCCTGCGAGGAGCCTGCTGGCCGGCCTGCCGTGCCGGGAGGAAGCCGGTAGAGGAAGCTGAAGTCGGCCCCCAGCACCCATGGCATCGCCAGCCCAGGGCGCTGGGCCCTAGGGCGGTGTCAGCACCCAGGAATGCGCTCTGGGCTGCTGGGGAGCTGGTTCCGCAGCTTGCTTGGTGTTTGCCTTCCCGGCCGTGGTTTCACAGCAACGCCCGGAGAGGCGCAGGACCGCGGCAGGGACAGTTCGTGGCAGCTTGCTCCTCTCCAGCTGGGAGATTACCTGGAGCAGGCTCCTCATCTTCATGCTCTGGTGCTGGTTGGGCCCTGTGCCTCAGTTTCCCCATCTCCAAGGAGCCCCTCACAAGCCTGTGGGTGTTACTCTGCCAGTGTACCAGGAGAGTTTGTTTGTTGGTGCTGGGCAAGGTGCATCGTGCTGGGTGATAAAGCCTGTCCCTGCCCATGGCTCAGCACTGCAGGAGCAGGCTGGCCTCTCCTGCATGGGGTGCTGCACCCCATCCCATGCACACACAACGTGTTCTGGGGCACCAGGGGGGTCCTGCCTCTTGTCATTTTGTCCTTGAGTGCTTGGTGTAATAATGTCCCTGCCCTTGATGTTCAGCAGGCAGTGGTTTGCCAGCCCGAGCTTCTGGTGCTGGAGACAGGTGGGGACTGCAGTCACTGCGGACTGAGCTTTCCTCCTGTGTCCCACAGATGCTCTGGGGTTCAATCCTGCTCTCCTCAGGGCTTTTATCCGCTCTCCATCTGTCCAGGAGTGCATAAACAAGAGCACATGGCCCCTACCCATGGCAGGCAGAACTGGGGTCCCTCCAGCTAGAAGGCTTTGGGGAAGCAAAGGCAGGGCAAGTGGGTGTTCTGGCAACCTGTGGAGGGTCTGGAAGCACAAGGAGGACTCATGGGGTGTCCCAGGCCCTGTGGAGGGTGAGGGGCATGAGGAAGGGCTGAGCTGTGAGGTTGTCACCCACAGCATGGCTGCAGAGAATCACCTTCCCTGCACAGGGTATCTCACTCCCCTCCAGCCTGGGGTGCTCCCACCACATCCTCCATCCTCGCAGCCGCAGCCATCTGAAATGCCTCTGGTCCTTGCTCCCTGCCCGCTGCCAAGCAGCCATCAGCTGGTAACAGCTTCCAGGCTGGGCTGGCTGGGCTCCAGCAGGCCCGCGGCCAGCGCCTGTATCCAGCGTCCAGTACTCCCGAGCTTCCCACGCCTCGGAGAGCCGCAGCTCCTTCGGCAGCCCGGGCTCCCCGGCCCGGGGCCAGCCTTCACGGGCCCCGTGCCGCCGGCCGGGGAGCCGCCGGGCGCTCCGCGGAGGGTGGGGCGGCTGCAGCGAGCGAGGCGAATCCCTTCGGAGCAGGATCGCTCTGCCGAACCATCGTGCTCAGCCCTGTTTGACCCGCTGCGGCGGGTGGGACCCGGCGGGGAAGGGCTGGGCAGGGAGCGGGGCGGCGCTGCCAGCTGGATGTGGCCCTGGGCTCGCAGGGCTGCTCGCTTTCTGGCTCCCAGCGCCGGTGAGTCTGGGAGGAGGCAGCGTCCGTGTGTCATGCAGTGCGGCTGGGTGCTCAGCACCTTTCTGGGGGATGCTCAGTGCCCAGACCACCATCTGCAGGTCCTTGGGAAGGATCTGGCCGCTCCTGGGATCAACATGGCCCTGGGGCATCAAGTCTGCTGAAGCTGACCCTTCTTAAGTGATGGCTAGAAGCAGTTTCTGTCCTCCCAGGGGTGGCCATGGCCAGGGTCTGGCCAAGCTGTCTTGTCACCCACCTCCAAGCTGTTGAAGGGCAAGAGGGTGGCACGGGGAGTTTGTAGGCGTGGTGCCAGCTTTGGTGTGGCAGGAGCAGCATCCCCACCTGCCTTGTCAGGGTTAAATTGGATTCCCGAACTAGGAACAACTGGAAAACACTCCCCATCCCTCCTGGGGGACCCTTGGCCGGGCTCTGTGCCGGGCCTGGAGCAGGGCCAGGGGTTTTGGTTGTGAGCAGGACCAGGGCCCTGCAGATGACATGATGCTTATGGCCTCAGCTTGCTCCATCTGCAGCCAGCCCCTGCGGCGGGGCTCGGCTCAGCTCAGCCAGCGGCTCCTGCTGCACTCCTGCTTCCTGGCGTGCCCCAGCTTGGGCACACGGCTCCCCAGGGGTGCCAGAGCACACAGTGGGTGCAGCCCAGGCTGCTCCCTAGAGATTGTGAGCTGCTGGGGGGTGGTGAGCTCAGGGGTGGTGAGCTTGGGGGTGGTGAGCTCGGGGGTGGCAAACGCTTCCGGCAGCGCCGAGCAGCCACTGGAACCAACGCTGCTGCTCTTGAGCCTGTCCTGCCTGGGGAGGGGACACCCAGGGTGCTGGAGAGGATGCTCAGGGGGGCTCTGTGCTGCAGGGAGGGCACTGTGCTGACCGACCTCTCCTCCCCTGACCCTGCAGGCTGGAGGAGGTGCCCTTGGAGGTGCTGCGGCAGCGAGAGTCCAAATGGCTGGACATGCTCAACAACTGGGACAAGTGGATGGCCAAAAAGCACAAGAAGGTAAGGGGCAGTGGCTGTGTCCCCTGGGGCAGTGGCTGTGTCCCCTGGGGCAGTGGCTGTGTCCCCTGGGGCTGCCCCACCACAGCTGTGTAGCAAGGAGAGGCAGCACAGAGGGGCAGCTGGGCGCAGCTGTGTCCCCGTGGGGCTTTAGGGCAGCCTTGCTTGTCACCAGGTCCCCACAGACAGACAGACAGACAGACACGTTGGATGATGCTTGGCTGGGCTGATCCCTCCCTGTGACGTCCTGGTGGTGGGAGGGAAGCTGGAGCTTGCAGTGGGGGCGGGGGTGTGCTGAGCCTGCAGTCTCTGAGCCAGCCCCTGCTCCTGCCCCTGTCTGCTCCCCACTGGGCTGGAGCCTTCCTAGGGCTTCTTTGGCTGCCTGCAGGGAATTGTTTGGTCATGGAAACTTCTGTTCTGAGCATCTTGTCGACCAAAAAAAGCTGTGGGTAGGAAATGTTGGAGCCTGATGTGCATGATGCTGGGCTGCAGGCCGAGGTCCCCAGGAGACCCCCGGTGCTGGGTGCCAGGTGGCTCCATGGCTTGGCCCTCTGGGGGCTCCCTGACCTCCTGAGCCTCCTGTGAATGAGGCAGGGATGGGATGCAGCAAGTCCCAGCTTGCTGTTGTGTGTCTGCTGGCAGCCATGAGGCAGCTGGCACGGGCCAGGGGTGCCTGAGAGTGGCCGAAGGGCAGCCTCCTGCTCCTCCTCCTCCTCCTCCCTGCTGCTGGCAGAGCTTCCTGGCACCGCTCTGTGTGCTGGGCTCCCAGAGCGCTGTCCCTGCTTGGTGCCTGGTGAAGGAGGCAGGAATCCCTCCTCTTGTTTCTTGGCTGCTCACAAAGGATTTGGGAAGAGCTCTTTGGGCCGTGGCAGGCAGGAGCTTTGTTCCGGAGAGCTTCCGCCGCTCTCCGGCCGCGCCGCAGCCTGGCTGGGGTGACCGCTCCAGCTGCTGTGCGCCTGCCACCGGCGCTCCCCTGGGCTCCAGCTGAGCTGCTGGAGGTCTCTGTGTGCCTGATGGGCTGGGGTAGCCTATCCTGCACCACAAATCCGTGCCTGCAGCCTCCAAGAGCCGCTCCGTGCCTGGAGCTGCTCGGGGAAAGGTGCCAGGGCTGGCCCTGGGCTCTGGCAGGAGGCTGGCTGCTGTGGCACGGGGCCATGGCCCCCGTGTGGCACAGGCCCTTCTGCTTCAGAGGAGCTCCCTGTGCCTCCAGAAGCCCTGTTTCGTTGCTGGCTGCCACACCAGCGCTGGCTGGCAGCCCAGGGATCTCTCCTGCTGGGCTCACTCACACCTGCAACTGCTCCAGGGTCCCCAGACACTGCTTCCTTCACCTGCCTGGCCTGGATCCCGTGGGAGCTGTGGTGCTGAGCCGTGCCGGTGCTGCATGCCCGCTCTTGCCCTTTGCAGCCAGACTGAAAGGGGGCAGGTGGTGTGGGCAGCTCCTGCTGCTCCCCAGCGCTCTGATTGCTCTTTGCTTTCAACATCCCTCAGCCCCAATGTGCTCCTGCTCCCCTGGAAGGGCAGGGTGGGATCCCAGGGGCTGGGCACTCCCATCCAGGATCTGAAGGGATGAGGTGCTCAGCCTCTTGGCCCTGGCCGTGCTGAGCCTGGCCAGCTGGAGGGGCTGCCAAACCGAAACCCAGCAAGGCAGCTTCCTTCCTGGCAGCTTATCCAGCAGGAAGGGGAGCAGGCTCCAGGAGGGAGCCGGCAGCAGCGGCAGAGCTGCCCACAGCCGCCCTGGGCATCGCCCGAGGCCTTTCCTGCCAGCACAGAGGCCCCGGGGCAAGGAGCAGCTCTGCAGGGGGGAGCAGCAAACCCTCCCAGTCCGTGGCGTTGGCACCGTGCTGGAGCCAGCTGAGTGAGGCTGGCACGTGGGGAAAGGCAGTTCTGGGCAAGCAGGAGAGGCCAGGGGAGGCTTTGGGAGCTGCTGGGTGGGGGTTGGGAAGCCCTGGCACGGTGCCACCCTGGTGGGGGCATGTGGCCAGGATGCTTTTGTGGGGGTTTGGGGGGGGTAGCTGTGCTGACAGCACTGAGCTCCTGGGTCCCACCCTGCTGAGTGACCTGGCCTGTGGGAAGGTGGTGTGGTCACTTCTCCACCCAGCCAGCTCCCAGGGGTCTTAGGGTGGTCCCTGCTGGGTGCTGGCAGCGCAGGGTTAAGCTGGCTCAGTGGTGGGGGTAGGTACCAGCAGGTGCTGCCTCAAATGGACTTTGGTCCTGGCTGGTGCTCAGTGCCAAGGAGACCAGAGGATGACTGTGAGCAAGGAGCTGGCCCCAGGAGCTGCCCATGTGTGGGGCTGGCTCGGTGCTGTCCTTCTGGCCAGGGTGAGCGGGTGGAAAAGTTGAGGTGTTCAGAAGGGTTGACCTGCCTGCTGTCCATGGCCCCACAGGTGAGCAGCAGGGCTGGCCCAGGGGCTGGGGAGCCCTACCCAGTGTCCCCAGTCCTTCCCCCCACCTTGGCTCCAGTGTTTGATTTTCCAGCTCCCAGCAGGATCCTGCTTTGAGGTGGAGCTGGGCTTGTTTGAAGCTGCTTGGAAGCCACAAAGCCTTGGCTGGGCTCCTGGCAGCCATCCACAGCTTCCTTTTGCTGCTGCAGCTCCAGCTGCCATCCAAGCTGGCATCTTGAGTGCCATGCTGTGGAGAAAGGGGTGAGCAGTGTCTCCTGTGCCACTCCCTGAGGCTGTCATGGGTCGTGAGGCAGGGCACCCTGTCCCGGGGGGTACAGAGACACATCCCCTTGTACAAGGAGGCAGCAGGGGACCAGCCTGGGACCGTGGTGCTGGGCCTGGCTCCCACCTGACCCCAGGGGCCTCTTTGGTCCCTGCTGCTCCGTGATTTTCGCTGTGACAGCTGCACCTCTGCCCTCAGATCCGGCTGCGGTGCCAGAAGGGGATCCCCCCCTCGCTGCGGGGCCGAGCCTGGCAGTACCTCTCTGGGAGCAAGGTCAAGCTGGAGCAGAACATGGGCAAGTTTGATGTGAGTACTGCTGGGCAGGGGGGCAGTGCTGGGGTGATGCCTGCTCCCTCCAGGGCTGGGCTCCAGATGCTGTCTGTGGGCTGACCTACAACTTGATGGGGCCTCGTGTGAGACCTTCTTGCTCTCCACAACTCCCTGGCAGCAGATTGGAGCCAGGTGGGAGTTGGTCTCTTCTTCCAAGGAGCAAGTGATAGGACAAGAGGGACCAGCCTCAAACAGCACCAGGGGAGGTTTGGGTTGGACATGAGGAAGAGTTTCTTCCCCAAAAGGGTTGTCAAGGCCTGTCCCAGGCTGCTGAGGGCAGTGGTGGAGTCCCCATCCCTAGAGTGGTTTCAAAGCCATGAAGATGTGGTGCTGAGGGCCATGGCTTAGCGGTGCCCTGGCAGTGCTGGGGTAACACTGGGACTGGGTGATCTTAGAGAGCTCTTCTAACCTGTGGCTGCTCCACCAGCTCCCTTGGGCTCCCTGGGGGCCCTGCATGCAGGAGCAGGGCTGTCTGCATGCTGGTGCAGGATGTTACTCACCCTGTGCCCCTCCTGCCCAGGAACTGGATCTCCTGCCAGGCGAACCGAAGTGGCTGGATGTGATCGAGCGAGACCTCCACCGGCAGTTCCCCTTCCACGAGATGTTTGTCTCGCGTGGGGGCCATGGGTAAGGGCAGCTGCTGTGGGGCTGATCCAGAGCTCCACTGTGGGATGGGCACTGTCTGTCCCCCCTCCCCGAGCCACACTCATCCCCCACAGTGTCCCCTTCAGTGCTCCCCCCGTGGTCCCCAGCTCACAGCATGAGTTTTCCAGGGGTGTGGTGCATAGGTCACAGCTCTGACACCCAGGGGCCTGGGTGTTGCTGTGCAGGAGGGCAGAGGGAGGAGGCAGCCCACTGTGGCCTCTGTTTCACCTCTGTTCCCATCGGTGAGCATCTCACACCTGAGCTTGCAGCAGGGTCCCTACCCCACCGTGGCTTCCCCCGAGCCAGCAGCCCTGGCAGATGGTTGCTGCCTCCCTCACCTCTCGTCCCTGGGGCAGGCCTGGGCTCTGCGTGCAGAGCCCCCCAGAGCAGAGCTGCGGTCAGTGTCCCCCAGCGCTGGGATCCCAAGCTGAGGACTGACCCCAGCTCTGTGGGAAGCGTGGTGGCACTGCTGGGCCAGCAGGTGACGGTGCCCAGTGCCCGTGGGCCGTGTCTGTGCCCTGTCCCCACCTCTCCCTCCCGGGTGTCCCCACAGGCAGCAGGACCTGTTCCGGGTGCTGAAGGCGTACACCCTGTACCGCCCGGAGGAGGGCTACTGCCAGGCCCAGGCGCCCATCGCCGCCGTGCTGCTCATGCACATGCCAGCCGAGGTACGGGCAGGGAGGGCAGGGCCAGCAGGAGGGTGCTGGTCCCTCTGGGGGCACTCTGGGCCTTCACACGCTGTCCCTTGCCTTGCAGCAAGCGTTCTGGTGCCTGGTGCAGATCTGTGAGAAGTATCTCCCTGGCTACTACAGCGAGAAGCTGGTGAGTGAAGGGCCCATGGTGTGTTCAGCAGCGGCAGGGACCTGCGATGTCTCCAGGTTGAAAGCCTCCCCCAGCTCCTCATCACAGAGGGAAGGGAGGTTGGAGACATCCTGAGTGCTCCCATGGTCTCTGTTGTGCCACAGCCCCCAGGAGCATCCCACAGTCAGGGATAGAGGGGCTCAGTGTTGCTTTGCTGCTATCTGTGGGGCACAGATCTGCTCCCACAGGCACATCTGGAGCGTGGGTGGGCACTGGGGAGGAGCTGATTCCAGGACTGGGCCAAGGCTAAGGTGATGTCTGTGGGGCACAGATCTGCTCCTACAGCCAGGTCTGGAGGGCAGGTGGGCACTGGGGAGCTGATTCCAGGACTGGGCTGAGGCTGAGGTGCTGTCTGTGGGGCACAGATCTGCTCCTACAGCCAGGTCTGGAGGGCAGGTGGGCACTGGGGAGCTGATTCCAGGACTGGGCTGAGGCTGAGGTGCTGTCTGTGGGGCACAGAGCTGCTCCTGCAGCCCGGTCTGGAGGGTGGGCGGGCCTGGGCTGGAGTTGAAGTGCTC
The DNA here is from genome assembly GCF_014839835.1 of Dryobates pubescens. NCBI lineage: Eukaryota > Metazoa > Chordata > Aves > Piciformes > Picidae > Dryobates > Dryobates pubescens. The sequence continues at coordinate 1,130,465 of NC_071636.1, forward strand.
ACTGGGGTTCTTGCCGCTGTCCCTGCAGGAGGCCATTCAGCTGGATGGGCAGATCCTCTTCTCGCTGCTGCACAAGGTCTCTCCTGTGGCCTACAAGCACCTGAGCAAGCAGAAGATCGACCCCATCCTCTACATGACGGAGTGGTTCATGTGCGCCTTCTCCCGCACCCTGCCCTGGAGCTCCGTCCTGCGCGTCTGGGACATGTTCTTCTGTGAAGGTAGAAGCTCCCCACCATCCTCTCCCTCCTGAGGTGGCACACAGATGGTGCTTGAGGCTGCAGCAGGAGCACTGCCGTGGCTGCTTGCCTGAGCCTGGCATGTAGGACCTGTTGTGGGGCAGGTTTGGGGCAGCCACGTGCCGGGGATGGAGACCAGGCTCTTTCCCTGGGGGCTAGAGGGCACACAAGGTCCCAGATCCACTCTCGTGCTTGTCCTGAGTGCTGGCAGGATGGGAAGCTGGTGCCCCACAACATCTGAGGGACAGTGACAGTGTCACCCCGTGCTGCTGGACGCTCAGTGCCTCGCCTCTCCCCTCGCAGGGGTGAAGATCATCTTCCGGGTGGGCCTCGTGCTTCTCAAACACACCCTGGGCTCCTCGGACAAGCTCAAGTCGTGCCAGGGCCAGTACGAGACCATGGAGAGGCTGAGGGCCCTCAGCCCCAAGATCATGCAGGAGGCCTTCCTGGTGCAGGAGGTGAGGAGCTGGGGAGGGTCTGGGAGGCCCCGGTGCCGCCCGCCCGGACCGTCCCCGGCTGGGCATCGCCGAGGGCAATCCCCGGCAGGCTCCCGCCCGGGGCTCCCTCTGCTCCGGGGCTCGTCTGCGGCCGAGCCGGCTGCTGGGCGGCAGTGGGGACGCCGATGGCAGCGCTGTGCCCCCCGCAGGTGATCGAGCTGCCGGTGACGGAGCGTCAGATCGAGCGGGAGCACCTGATCCAGCTGAAGAAGTGGCGGGAGACGCACGGGGAGCTGCAGTGCAAGTCCCCCCCGCGCCTGCACGGGGCCAAGGCCATCAGCGAGGCCGAGCCCCCTCCCCGCAAGGCGCTGGAGCCCGTGCCCTCCATCATCGTGCCCCCGGGGCCCGCCCCCGTGCCCAAGGCCCGCAAGAGCAAGGAGAAGAGCCGAGAGAAGAGCCCGGCCGGCCCCACCAACGGCCCCGGCGCCGAGGGCAACGGAGCGCCCGGCTCGGCCCGGGAGCTGCTGCACCCCCAGGTCTCCCCCCACCACCAGTCCAAGGAGAGCCTGAGCTCCCGGGAGAGCGAGGACACGTACTTGTAGGGCCAGCGTGGCCGTGGGGCCCCACGCCGGGCAGCTGGGCTGCGCACGGACCCCGGGCTCGAGGACGCCCAGCTGTGGGGGCTGTGTGGGGACCCTGACGCCCAGTGCTGGGGGCTCTGGGCTGGAGGGGTGGGGGGCAGGCTGGCCGGTGTGGCTCCCCGGGGACACCGTGTTCCCCCTGTGCAGGGCTGCTCGCAGCCGGGGCGTTCATCCGTGGGAGCTCAGCCGGCCGTGGTGACCAAAAGGGCCAGCTCGGGGCCGTGCTGGGTGCCCACCCCAGCAGGGTGCTGGCACCAGGAGCTGTGGGAGCCCTGGCAGGGGGTGGCTGAGCCACCCGAGCGCCTTCCCCATGGCTGTGGGAGCCCCTCGGGCGCTCCTCCCTGTCCCAGAGCCCCTCCACCCACCACCCAAGGGTCCCTCCTGCAGCCCTCAACCCTGTGCCGGCCGCGCAGACCCAGGCCCCATCCCCGAGCACTCGTGCCTGGTGCAGGGGGACTGGGGGTATGCGAGGAGCCGGGGGGCCACCCCTCACCCCCTCCTCTTTATCTAGCGAGGATATATCAAGCTGTAGCCCTGTATGTAGTGCCCCACTGACCTACTCACTGAGCCTATTTATTGTTCCTCCGTGGCAGTAACCGTCGCAGGACAGGGACCGAGGCAGGATGCGCCGGCGGCAGCGGGATGTGATGCCAGACCACAACCGTGGGGCTAAAGCCCTCCCATCCCTCCCCCTTCCCCCCCCCTTCCCGTTTCCTGGGCTCCCCACAGCTCCAGGGGAGCCTTCACCCCACTGCTGCTACCCCCCCCCGCCCCGAGGCCTCAGCAGAGGTGAGGTGGGGTGGGCAAGCGGCTGGGTGCTCCCCCACGCTGGGGGCCCCTCTCTCCCCCCTGCCTTCCCCAGGGGCCAGGGGCAGCTTTGTAAAATACAGCGGGGAAAGCGGTTTTGTACAAAGGGGTAAATAAAGCAGGATTGTGTAAAGGCACTGCAGCTCCCAGCCTGCCTTCTCACCCTCTGCTGCCATGGGGTAAAGGGTGGCATGGGGCTGGGTGGGGGTGGCACCTCCCACTTCCTGCTACATCAGCTTCAGTGAGACACCCTGGCCTGCCGTCATGCCTTTGTCACCACCCCAGCAGAGACACTCAGGGTGGTCAAGCCTGGACCTGGCTGCTCTGTCTCGCCCAGCCCTGAGGGGCCAGGTGCTGGGGAGGGTCCTGGGAAGCGTCCTGCTGCTGTTACACCTCAGTCATCACCCCAGCTGACACCCAAGGTGGCCAAGCCTGGACCTGGCTGCTCTGTCTGACCTCACCCTGAGGAACAGGTACTGAGAAGAGTCCTGCTGCTGTCTCCTCTGTCACCACTCCACTAGAGACAAGGTAGCCAAGCCTGGACCTGGGGGTCAGATGCTGGAGAGGGTCCTGGAAAGAGTCTTGCTGTTTTGTCACCACTCCAGTGGAACCACTCAGGGTGGCCAAACCCTGACTGACCTCCCTGTCTCACCCAGCCCTGGGGGACAGGTGCTGGGGAGGGTCCTGGGAAGAGTCCTGCTGCTGTCACCACCCCAGTGGTGCCACCCAGGGTGGCTAAGCTCTGACCCAGCCTCTGTGTTACCCAGCCCTGCAGCTGGCCCTGGGTTTAGTGTACATGGGAGGATGCTGAGACCTGTCCCAGCTTGTGATGGTGGCTGCCAGGCTCTGGGGGCATCTTTGTGGGGCTGCTGTGGGGTAAGCTCCTTTCCCAGCACCCAAACCTGTCCCCTTCGTAGTGTCCCAGTTCTTGTGGCTGAACAGAGGCAGGAGGCCCCTAATGGGCTTGACACCCTGGGGCTCTAAGTTGGGACTGCTCCAGGCATCCAGGTTGGAGCTGCTCCAGCTCTCCAGTGTGGGCACCCCGGGGCTCTGGATGTGGGCTGGTTTGGGCATCATGGGGCTCTGAACTGGGTCTGGTGCTGGCACACTGGGTGAGGTCCAGTTCTGGCCCTAAGGGGTGCAGGTCGGGGGTGTCCGAGGTACTCTGGAAGTCTGGGCTGAGGCTGCTCCGGGCATCCCCGAGACTGCACGATGGGTCCGCTGTGGGCACCCCGGGGGCTCTGAACTGGCTCTAGTGCCGGGGATCCGGGTGGGCTCCAGTTCAGGCTACGGGGGCCCTGGGCTGGGGCTGCTTCAGGCTTCCGGGGGCCGAGATTTGGGTCCGGACTGGGCACCCTAGTCCGCTGCGGACATCCCGGCGCTCCGGGGCCGACCCGGCGCGGGCGCGCCGAAACTCCCGGTGGGTGCACTGGGGCCGGTGCCACGGCGGGGCGGTGCCGGGGCCGGGTCCCGGGGCAGGGCGGGGTTGTCGTTGCGCCTCCCTTGACGCGGGGCGGGGCCGGGGCCGCGTTTACAGCGGCGGCGGCGGCGGTTGCTGGTGCCGGTGCTGGCGCGGCGGGTCCGCCATGGACCTGCACATCCTGGAGCACCGGGTGCGGGTGCTAAGCCTGGCGCGCCGCGGGCTCTGGCTCTACACCCACCCGCTGCTCAAGCTGCTCTTCCTGCCCCAGCGCTGCAGGTACCGGCCTTCCTCCTCCTCCAGCTCCCCCACCCCCTCCCGCTCTTCCTCCATCCCCCTGCCCGGCCGCTGCTGGGGTCGGCGACGTCGGTTTCTCCTCCCAGGTGCAAGTTCTTCAGTCTGACGGAGACCCCCGAGGACTACACCATCATGCTGGACGAGGAAGGCTTCAAAGGTACCCTGTGGTGGCTCTGGCAGCCACCCCGTCCCTGGCAGGGTGGGCTGGCACCGCAGACAGAGTTGTGCATGTTCTCAGCCCGGGCCGCAGGGAGCAAGTCCTGGCTTGTACCCTCGGTACGTGCCCATCCCTGGGGCGCCCGGCCTCAGAGCTCCCAGCCCCTGGGCGCCCGCACCAGGGATGTACCAGCTTGCCCGGCCCAGGCTCTCCCCACTAATAACCTGCTTCCAGGCAGCGCTGCAGCTCCACCGGCTCATGGGATCAAACTGGGAAACCGCCGAGGGCGGTCTGTGGGAAGCCTGGTGCTGGCTGGAAGGTCGGGCAGAGGGTGCAGGTACCTGCCAGGATGCCTGCCGTCAGCACTGCTGGCTCCCTGCCTGCACAGGGGGCTGCTGCCATCCCTCCTGCCACCGTCCCCTTGGCTGCTTTTATCTAGCAAGGGCTGGGGCCGGCCGGTTCTTCGGCAGAGAGAGGCCCATTCTGCACCCACCCTGGCTGGCAGGAGGGAGCCCAGCCCTGGCATGTGGCCTGGCAGCAGGGACCAGGTTTTGGGGAGTCCTGGGGGTGGGGGGGACTTGAGGCCGTCCAGGCTGGTGTCTCTCAGTGAGAGGTGTCACTGGGTGATGTCCCCACCGCGGGTAACCCAGCGTGTGTCCAAGCATCACCATCCCCACCGGTGCAACCAGCCCGACGGGCTGTCTCGGGGGGAGCCGGATCCTGCCCTGGTTTCCCACGCCCAAACTTTCCTGCCCAGGAGCCGGCCACAGCTTTATCACCTTGGACGTGCCCCAAGGAGCAGGGGTCAGCCCTCCGGCCTTGGGGCACTGGCTGGACGGAGCCAGCTGCCACCTCCTTCCCAGCCTTGCACACGGGGCAGGGGCTGTGGGGCTGAGCTCTCCGGAGCCAGGGCCATCCCCCACGTATTGTTTTATTTCGGGGCCTGTGGACAAATGTTCCTCAATCCCGAGGGGAGGGCGGGAAGTGCCGAACAATGGTGCTGCGAGCCGGCAGCCCCGCTGCACCCTCTGTTCCTCCCCCCACCAGGGTTGGGGGGCTGCCAGCATTTCCCCGCTGAGGGGCTAGGCAGGGGACCCCCTGCTGCACCCCTTCTCTTCCCTTGGGGATCTAGATTAAGCCCCGGGGTGGGTGGCAGGGGTACGGCAGGGTCCCCTCCGCTGCCTCGCCCATGGTGGTGTTGAAAAGCCATTAAGCAGAGAGTGCTGGGACAGGACCCCGTGTCCCCATGTGTCCTAACCCCACCTTCCCCCCCGCGCGTCCCCGAAGCTCAGCCCTGGGCCGGAGCCGAGGCCGTTCTGGCGCTTCCTGCGCAGGAACAGCCGCTGGGAACACCCACCGAGGCTCCGGGATCCGGCCCCGCTCCCGCCCTGCCCCGAGCCACGGTTCGGGAGCCTGTCCGGTGATAGGGTCCCGCCATGGGTGCCAGACCCCTCCCTGGGACGACCTCCCCATTGCCGCTGCCGTGGTGGCTGGGTGCCCACCGAAGGGCTGGGTGCTTGTGGGAGTCTGTGGGTGCTGCCTCCTGTCTTGGTTTGGAGACCCCCTGGGGTATGGACCTGCCCCAGTCCCTTCCAGAGAGCACTGTGGGGTAGGGAAAGTGGTGCTGGGTGGTGGGTGGTGTGCCTGGATGGGTCCTGGAGCACCCCAGCGGTGCCAGCCCCTCTCCTGGGCACATGGGTGAGTGCAGCAAGGGGGACATGGGCACAGCCTCTTGTCACCTCAGCCCCAGGGCAGGAAGGAGCCGGCCAGGAACCAGCCAACAAAAGCACCTTTTGGGAAGCAGCCCTGGCCCCCTTCCAGCCTGGGCTTGGCCTGTCCTGGCTGGGCTGGCACAAGGTGCTGGCATCCCAGGAATGGCAGCATGGCCCTTTCCCTTGTCCCCTCTGGTGCCACATGTCCCCACCCTAAGCATCCTTGGTGCTGGGCTGGGGGATCCTGGGGTAGCAGGGATTATCCAGGCAGCCCCAGGGCTTTGGCAATGCCAGTTTTGGGGTGCAGTGTGCCCCGACACCCACTGGCACCCAGCCCAGGGTGCTGCTGCAGGGAGGAGAGATGCACCCCGGGGCTCAGGGGAGTCAGAGCCTCAGCAGCACACATCTCTGCGGCCACATTCCGGTGCCACCTCAGCACCTGGAGTGGCTGAGCCCCACCCAGCCCTCCCACATGTGAATGGGGCTGGTTTGCAACCCCAAACCAGCACCTCCAGCCCCCGAGCTGGGGCTGATCCTGCCCTGGCCGTGCTCCCCTCCCGAGGGACGCCGTGAGCCCTGCGGCGGGGCCGGCGCCGGGTGCCGTTGGGCCGTGCCGTGCCCTCGGCGGGGGAGCCCGTGCCTCAGTTCCCCTTACGCCCCACACAGAGCTGCCGCCCTCCGAGTTCATGCAGGTGGCAGATTCCACGTGGCTGGTGCTCAGCGTGGTCTCCAACGGCCGGGCACCCTCTGGCAGCCAGGCCACCGGCGTCACCAAGATCGCCCGCTCCGTCATCGCGCCGCTGGCCGAGCACCACGTCTCCGTGCTGATGCTCTCCACCTACCAGACCGACTTCATCCTGGTGAGCCCACGTTGGCTGAGGGTGGGGATGGTGCTGCTTGGGCTCCTGCGGAGCTGGGTGGGCACCTAGCCGTGCCCAGCCGGTGGGAGGGGGGTGGTGGCGGTGCTGGGCCTGATGCCGCAGCCCTGGCCAGGTGCGGGAGCGGGACCTGCCGGTGGTGATCCACACGCTGGCCGGGGAGTTCGACATCTACAAGGAGGAGAGCGGCGAGTGTGTCCCTGTCACCTGTGACGACGTGAGCAACGGCTTCCTCAAGTCCAAGCCGGGTGAGTGGCACGGGGTCCCGTGTCCCCCCACGGTCACCTGATTCCCGCTGAGATGCTCCGGGCTCGCACCGGCGGTACCCGCAGCCTCGGGGGACCCCTGCGGCCTCCCTTCCGTGCCCCGAGGGATGCCGAGCGGTGGCCACGAGGTGGCGCTGCGGTACTGTCCCCGAGCTGTGCCCGCACCTGACGGGTGGCTGTTCCCCTGCCAGCCACCAGCCCCACGCTGCACCCCGTGCAGAGCCCCCAGACTCGCTTCTGCATCCTGACTGTGGCCCCCGACACACTGCCTGCCATCGCCACCATGCTCATTGACGTCCTCTTCTACTCCCACAGGTGGGTCCTGGGTACAGGGACACAGTGGTGGCCCCTCGCCTGGTCCCACCTCAACCTCGGTGTCACTTCCTTCCACCCTTGCTCCCAGCGGCTTTTCAAGTGCTGGGTGTGTGTTCAAACCGGTTTTGTCCTCTTGAGTGTGCTGGAGGGGCTGCAGCCCTGTGGGTGCTGAGGTCCTGCTGCCACCTCCCAGGTGGTAGCTGTGAGGTGGCCCAGGGGCATGAGAACCCCCAGTGCAGCGAACCTTGGGGAAGGGGGGATTGTGAAACAGGAGAAGGTGGTAATGGTGCTGGGGGGAGGGGATGCTACTGGCCAAGTCCTGGCCATGTAGCCTGGGGTGCAGTCCCTTTTGGTGGGGCACTCCTGGAGGCACCATGGTGCTATGGGAACGCTGCAGAGCCCTGTGTCCCCCCTGTCCTGGCAAGCACCTGCTGTCCCCCCAGCTCCATGGCTCTGCAAGCTTGCAGACCTAAGGGGCAGCACCTGCTCCCATCCCCCCTCTCCTCCACCCTGCAGGCATCCCAGTAGGATGCCTGAACATGCCCAGTGCCACCAGTAGGACCTCTCACAATTTCGGGGCTCATTGCCCCTCCCTGTGGCTCCTTTCCCCCCTCCCCGCTCCACAGCCCCCCCAGGGAGGCTGGAGCCAGCAGCCAGGACCTCGACTCCATCACCTTCTTCGCCTTCTCCCTCATCGAGGGCTACATCTCCATCGTGATGGACGCCGAGACCCAGAAGCGGTAGGTGCCACCTGTGGGGCCGTCCCTCTGCCTGTCCCAGCCCAGGGCTGGGGACACAGGAAGAGGGGAGGGACAGTGTTACCCTCAGCTCTGCCCTCTCTCAGGTTCCCAAGTGACCTTCTGCTGACCAGTTCCACGGGGGAGTTGTGGCGGATGGTGCGGATCGGTGGGCAGCCCCTCGGCTTCGGTGAGTGTGACCGTGGTGGCCGTGTCCCCCCTCCCTCCCTGTGCCACCACACCACCCAGGGAATGCTTTGGGGTGATGCTCTTCCTGTGTGTCCCCATGGCTGTGCCACCAGGCTGTGCCACCACCCTACCCAGGGAGTGCTTTCAGGGGATGATGCTCCTCGGGGTGATGCTCTCCCCGCTTGTCCCCACGGCACTTAGCTGTCTCACCACCCTGCCAAGGGATGGATCCTTCGGGGTGGTACTGTCCCTCCGTGTCCCCGTGGCTGTGCCACCAGGGCCACCCCCTCACCCCAGGGTCCCTTTGCCTCCCCAGACGAGTGTGGCATCGTGGCTCAGATCGCCGAGCCGCTGGCTGCCGCCGACATCTCAGCCTATTACATCAGCACCTTCAACTTCGACCATGCCTTGGTGAGCCCCTGCCCGGGAACCCACCGCCCCGGGGCTGTCCCCTCGGGGCTGACCCCTGCTCTGTGTCCCCTCCCCCTGGCAGGTCCCTGAGGAGGGCATCGCTGAGGTCATCCAGCTGCTGCAACAGCGCCAGGAGAGCGGCAGATAGCGGCCGGCTGTCCCTGCGGTGGGTGGCCCTGCCTGGTGGCGCCGTGGGACCCCCACCCCCTCCGTTCTTTGTCTTTGTTTTTAAGGCTCCCCTCGGCGTGGGGCAGAGCTAGGTGCAGTGTCACTGCCTGTCCACTGGAAGTAGGGTGGCTTTGGGGACCTGGTGGCCTTGTGGCAGGGGGGACGGTGTCCCCACAATGCCATTCTCTGCCTCCAGCCCTGCCTGTGTGGGGCTGGGGGGCTCAGGAGGAAGGGGAACGTCCCCAGGGACCTACTGGAGCAGAGGACGTTCGGGGGACATGCCAGAGAGCAGTGATGTGCCACCGTGGTGCTGGGGGTGAGGTGTCCTCACACCCTTAAGTGTCCCCATGGGTGGTCTCCTTGGATGAGGGGATGGCCATGATGCCCTGGGGTACCCCTGGGCCAGCTCCCTGTCTGGTGAAAGCATCCCTGGAGCTGGGCTCCCCCCCTGCAAAAATCTCCTAGGAGGGAGGGCTGTGGTTCAGCCCCAGCCCTGTGTCCCCTCTGGGGTGGCCCTGTGTTGTTGTCTGGGCTGTCACCCTGGTCGGGGGATGAGGGTGTCCCCCCAGCTCCTCCCAAGCTGTGTTTTCACCCTGTTTGTAATAACTCAATAAAAGTGGTGTTATTTTTATTCCCCTGGAGCCCTGGGGAGGGAGGTGGCCCAGAGCTCCTCCCTGCTGCGGAGGCCCTGGGTGGGCTGGGATGTGACTGGGGCAGATGGACACTCCTCACGGCCCTGCCATAAGGTGAGGAGATCACCTGCCCCTGTGTTTGGGGTGAAAAAGGGGGAAGGTGGCAGCCAGGCAGCATGACAGCAGCCCTGGGGAAACTGAGGCATGGTTCCCACTGCCACACTTCTGCCTTTCCATGCCCCATGCTGGGGCAGCTCTCATGGGCTGGGGGAAACCGAGGCATGAAGGGAAGGACTTGAGCCTAGGGCTGGAGATGCTTCTGCCACGGCACCTCCCAGCCAGGTGGGGTGCCCTGAGCAGGAACTGTCCCCTCCTGGGGCACCTGGAGGGTTCTGTGCCCCAGGGGTGACGCCTGGTCAGTGGGCAGGACACGATGGGAGCACGAGTGTGGTGGACTCCTCCTTGGGCTCTTCCCTCAGGACGGGGCTCAGGCTGGTGGGTGACCGTGCCGCCGCTCCTGCCCCCCAGCCCCAGTGCCTGCTCTCCCGTGCACCACGTGGCAGCGTGCTGGGGTCCCGGCCGTGCCCTCCCCGCGTCAGCTCCAGCTGCTGCCGGCCGCTGGCTTTCCTGTCTCGCTGGTCCCGAGTCATGGGACGGCGGTGACGCGCGCCGGGCGGTGAAGAAACTGCAGCTGCCCCATGCGGTCACCGCCGCTATTTTTGTCGCCGCTGGGTATTGCACAGTCCCCCGCCGCCCGCTTTCCGCTGCCCGTGGGGCCTGGCCTGGCAGGGATCCCAGGTGGAGCCCGAGGATGTGACAGTGGCATGCGGAGGGGACAGGACCACCAGTGGCCGTGCGGGAGGTGAGGATCGGTGCTCTCTGCCTGCGTGGGTCAGCTCCTCTGGATGGGGCCCCTGGGGTCCTGCCCTGGCATCCTGCGTGGTGGAGGGGTGCATGGGGTCTGGGAAGGAGGGAGGGAGGGATGGATGGATGGATACATAGCTGGGCAGATGGATAGATAGCTGGAGGGATGCATGGGTGGATGGATGGATGGATGGATGGATGGATACGTAACTGGGCAGATGGAGGGATGGATGGATAGCTGGATGGATGGATGCATAGCTGGGCAGATGGATGGATACATAACTGGGCAGATGGAGGGAGGGATGGATAGCTGGATGGATGGATGGATGGGTGGATGGAGAGTAGATGGTTGGGCAGGTGAATGAACGAATGGATGGCTGATGGGTTTGATGGATGGATACAGAGGTGGAAGGATGGATGGACAGATGGATGTACAAATGTACAGGTAGATGGTTAGGCAGGTGGCTAACAGCCTGTCTGACTAGAGAGATGAACAAACTCCTTCAGTCAAGCAGGTGTGGAGAGGGAAGGACATTCTCCTGGCTTCTCCACCCCTTCAGGCCTGCCCTGGGCACGGCCCTGCCTGCCCCAGGCCCACTTCTGCCAGGGGACATCCCAAGGAGGAGGAGGAGGCAGCAGAGGCAGCTGGTGGAGGAAGCAGTGCCAGCCTCACTCCTGCAGCAGGGAGTCCTGCACAGGGAAGAGCAGTTAGGAGGGGAAATGCTGGGGAAAGACAACGGTTCTTCTTCTGGAAGTGAGTCACAGCTGTGCTCTTCTGCCCCAGAGGGGAGGTTATTTCCGGGCTGTGCTGCTGTGCCACCACCAAGCCCTCTGAATGGCAAATGTGGCACAGAGCAGCTCCCTCTGCTCACGTCAGCAACTTCTGGTGGTCACCAAAATCAGCTGGCTTGCGACACCGCTCAGCAGGCTGACTGAATGCATGCCTTTGGCCGGAGCAGGGACAGCCACACTGGTGCCAAGCTCCTGTCAGATGCCATCTCCTGGGAAAGGAGAGCTGAGAGGGGCAATGGGGTTTGCGCTGGGCGCTGCTGGCAGTGCCAAGGCCATGCCAGGCCCTGGGGCCACATAAGTTGGGTTCTCCCATGGTGGTATTGCATAAGAGTGACGCAGCAGTGAGGGCACTGCTGCCCGCACAAAGCTTCCGCTGCCCTCGGCCCTTGTGCCCTTGGGCAACACCCAGGGCCCCGTGTGGGTCCTGCTGTGGCTGTATGGCACTGGGAAGTTGCATTTCCTCCCATGAGGCTCCTATGGGTGCTGCTGGGCAGAGCACTTGTGCTGTGCTGCCTGGTGTCTCCTCTGTGGCCAGCACCCAAATGTGTCACGCTGAGGGGCGGGTGGGTGTGAGCAGGCAGAGCACCTGATGGAGCATCACTGGGTGCAGACCCCAGCCCTGCTGGGATGCTCCCTACTTCCCAGCCTTCCACCTCCCTCCTTCCCAGGCTGGATTTTCAGCTCCCACAGCTGGACTTGGGTTGCAAAGGCCTCCCTGATGACACCTACCTGTCCCCCCACGGCCAGCATCGCCGGGTGCCACCGCCACCGGTGTCTTGCACTTGTGCTTTGGGGCAGCTGAAGCCGGTTTGGGTTCACCCGGCCTGCCGGGCACCCAGCAGCAGGACTGGCATGACTCAATGCAGCCCTTTCCCAAGAAGCAGGTCATGGGGTTCCCGCGGCAGCGGCGGGGCCGGGTGCGGGGCGATCGGCGGGACCGGGCGCTCCCGGGGCTGGACCTACCGAGACTCCCTCGAGGAACTGAATCGAAGAACATCCCCATCGCCCGCCCGGCATCATTTCCTCCCCCCGGGGGCGGCTCGCCCTGCTCATTGGCCCCCGGGCCACGGCTTCACTTCTCTTGCCTTTCCGCTGGGTCCCGGGTGTGCCTCCTCGGGAGGTGGGGGCGAGCGGGTGCTCTTTAAAAGGCCAGCTTCCCCCTCGCCCCGGCAGTTAAGGAAGTGGCTTCGGCGCGCCCCGGCAGCCCCGCGCCGAAGCGCCCTCGCCCCGGCCATGCGGTGCGGCGGGCGGCCCTTGGGCGTGCTGGCAGGTAGGTGTCTGCCCGCGCCCCAGATCTACCCTGGCCGGCCCGGGAGCCACGGGAGGGAGCGCGGCGGTGGGGCCCCACGTGGGGTTGAGTCGGCGAGGCTGGCCCTGGAGCTGTCCCCCCCGCGCCGCCGTGCCGTGGGGGTGTCACCTCCCCGACGGTGCCCTCGAGGGGATGGGGAATGGTTCCCGTTTGTGGTGCAGGGGAGAGGGAGCGCTGGGAGTGGGCACCACCTAACCCCGTGGGAGAAGTGATGTTGGGAAAGGGTGGGCAGGAGGGTACAAGTTTTGGGGTCAGGGACTGATGGTGGAGGGTCAGGTGTCAGCTCACTGGCATGGATCTTACTCTGTCATCCTCCCTCACCCCCTCCCTGAAACTCTTCACCCGTGTGGTAGGTACAGCAGAGCTGGGTGCTGAGTGCTGAGCCAGCACCACATCCCAAGTCACTGGTGGGATGTGGTCGTGGGTGAGAGAACAGAGCTGAGGGACTCGATTCAGGAGTGTCACCACTGTCACCACCACTTGGTGGCCCCCATCGATGGTGGCCTACATTGCTGGGGGGAGCTGCTGGGGCAGCCGCTATGGCTGGGCTGTACTACCTGGCTCTTCATCTTCCTCCTCCCTACCAGGTCACCAGCAGGCTTTTGTCACAAGGACTGGCTTGTCCCTGTGGCAGAACCAGGGACTTTGGCACAGGGGACATACGTGCCTGGCACAGGCCACTCTTGCCTCCAGGCCTGGCACCAGGGTGTTGGGCACCCAGGGCCAGGCTATCCCTGCCACAGCTGTCATTGTGGCAGGGTAGCTGCCGAGCCTGCGCCTTTCCATTGTGGACAGGGGGCTGCCTCCATGCACCCAGCGATGCCCCCGTGTCCCACATCTCCCTCCTCTTCCTCCCCAGTTGTCACCAAAGGGCTCTTCATCCTCTGGGCAGTGCCAGGCCAGGGGGGGCGGCCCCCACAACCCCCCACCATGCAGCAGATCCAGGCACTGGTGAGGCACATGGCCGAGGACGCGCAGGAGCTTTTCGCCTTCTACGTGAGTCCCCTTCCCCGGGGCACGGGGTTGCTCCTGTCCCCTTCACTGGGGGGGACACAGGGCTGAGGCTGGGGAGGGGGTCCTGTGCTGCTGCCTTCCCACATCTCTGACCTTTCCTCTCACATCCCCGTGCAGGAGAAGGACCAGAGCCTGGCCGTCAATGGCATCTGCCGCAACAAGCGCCCCCCCGAGTGGCTGCGGGGACCGGAGCTGGGGCCCGGGGGACTGCGGGGGCTGCGGGGCCCCATGAGCCACATGGCCCAGGCGCTGCAGGACATCATCCGGCTCCAGCGCGACCTCAACCCCCCCGGCGCCGAAATCCTTCGCCGCTTGGCCAGAACCCACCTGAAGGTGCGAGGGCTCCTCAGCAACCTGGACGGACTCTTCCCGGCCCCCAGCTCCCGCCCCGGCCGCCAGCCCCGCCCCGGCCCCACAGCTCCCATCTTCCGGCAGAAGCTGGAGGGCTGCCGGACCCTCTGGCACTACGCTCGCTTCATGGCCAAGCTCAACACGCAGATGGAGACCAGGAGCCACCGAGCACAGCGGCAGAAGCGGAGATCACGCCAGGGCTTGCAGCTGCCTGCACGCTCCTAGTGTAGACTTGCCGGCACCGGACTTGTCTTCCTCTCTATCTCCATCATCTTCGTCTCATCTCTGTCTCCGTCGTCTTCATCTCGTCTCCATCTCTGTCATCTTCATTTCATCATCTCCATCTTCATCTCCATCATTATCTCCATCGACATCATTATCTCCATCTCCATCTCATCTCCATCTCTGCCATCTTCATCTCATCTTCACTATCTTCGTTTCATCATCTCCATCTTCATTTCCGTCATAATCTCCATCTTCATCTCATCTCCATCATCCTTTCCATCATCTCCCTCCCCATCTCCATCTCAGTGCCTGGGGCAGAGGCTTGCTGGACAGCCGGGAGGCACCCTGGAGACCCTCTTAGCTCGCCCAGGTGAGGGCACAAGGCTCACTTGGAGCAGCTCCCAGCACTTCAGCTCGCCGCGGGGACCAGGCTGCAGGACAGCCCCCGCTCCACTCCCGGCAGCCCCCCACCTCCTGCCCCACATGTCGGCAGCCCCGGCGCCGCAAGGAGCTGCACGCTCGGGTGTCCCCCGGGTGCCCAGCGGAGCGGGATGGAGCGGTCCCTTGTCACCGGGTCGGATTTTCCAGTGATTCAATGGGTCCGGTGACCCGGCCTGACTAAGAGCCGCTCGCCCTGCGCCCGCCGCGCTGCCGGCAGGGTGCGGCCCCGGCCCGCCGAGAGGAGGCCGCCCGCCGCCGCCGCTGGTGCTGTCACCTGCCGCGCTCTGCCCCGCAGCGGGTTTGCTGACCCCAGCGAGCAGCTGGCAGAGGACCCCTGTGAGCTTGGTGTCCTTGTGTGCTTGCCGTCCCTGTGAACTTGCTGTCCTTGCATGCTCTATGTCGCTGCAAGCCTGGGGTCCCTGCAAGCTGCGTGTCCCTGCACCCCCGATCTCCCTGTGAGCTTGCCGTCCTTGCAAGCTCGGTGTCCCTGTGGCTTCGCTATCCCCGTGAGCTCGCTGTCCCTGTGTGTTTGGTGTCCCCACGAGCTCAGTGTCCCTGTCAGCTGCCTATCCCTGCAGGCTCGCTGTCCCCGTGAGCTCGGCGGCTCTGCACACTTGGTCTCCCCACAAGCTCATTGTCCCCATAAGCTCCGTGTCCCTGCGCTCACCCTCGGTGTCCCCAAGCCCTCAGCCACTCTGTGCTCATCCCTTTGCTCTCAGCGTCCCCTGCCCTGTGCAGTGTCCCTGTGCTCCTCCCGGCACACCACGCTCTTGGTGCCCCCCACCGTGTCCCGCTCTGCGTTCAGTGTCCCCCAGGCCTCTCGGGCTGTGTCACCACGGCGCTGCCAGCGCCAGGCAGGGGCTGGGCTCCGGCCACCGCACTGTGACGGTGGGTGGCAGCACCCACCCACCCCTCCCCCCCCTAATCCCCTCCCCCATTAATTTATACATTAATATTTGTGTATTTATTGACTCTCGGGGTTAATTTAATGCGTCTCTCCTCCTATTTAAGGACAGGTTTTTAATATATAAATCTCTATTTTTGTGAGGACTCAGGGTTGGGGTTTTTGTACCCTTTTATCTTTGGTTAAACTGTGACTTGTCACAAGGCTTTATTTATGAGTGACATTTTTGGGGCGGTTTTTTGGGGGGACTGTGAGAAGGGAGGTGCCCAGCCTGGGCATGGGGCACCCCCTGATTTTTGTACAATGGTAGAAGGAAATAAAAGTGTCAAGCTCAGCCTGTGGCCACTGAGTCGTCGTGTTCCTGTGTCCCTGTGTTGGGGTGTCTGTGTATCCAGGTGTTCCTGTGTCTGTCTGTCCCTCTCTCCAAGTGCCCATGCTTCCAGGAGTCCCTGTGGACAGCAGCAGGCTGTATTCTGGTGGCCATGCTGTACCCATGGGCACACAGCACAGTGTGGGATAGCAGCATGGGGTGGCATGGAACCTGGCACATGGTGCCTGGCATGGCTTGGGATGAGGGACAGCGTGATGTGGCACAGGAGGGGATATGGGATAGGATGGGATGTGGCACAAGGCACAGCATAGGATGTGGCACATAATAGATTGGCATTCATAGAATCATAGAATTGTCAGGGCTGGAAGGGACCTCAAGGCTCAGCCAGCTCCAACCCCCTCACACCACACCAGGTTGCTCACAGCCACCTCCAGCCTGGCTGCAAACACCTCCAGGGATGAGGCTTCCACCACCTCCCTGGGCAGCCTGTGCCAGTCTCTCACCAGCCTCATGGGGAAGAACTTCTTCCTCACAGCCAATCTCCATCTCCCCACTTCTAGTTTTGCTCCATCCCCCCCAGTCCTGTCCCTCCCTGACACCCTCAGAAGTCCCTCCCCAGCTTTCTTGCAGCCCCCTGCAGTTCCTGGAAGGCCACAAGAAGGTCTCTTCAGAGCCTTCTCCTCTCCAGCCTGCACAGCCCCAACTCCCTCAGTCTGTGCCCACAGGAGCGGTGCTCCACACCATGGTGTGGCACATGGCATGTGACATAGCAAGATGTGACATGCCATAGCACAGCCTGGCACCACCAAGCCTGTGCCATGCCACGGTGTGGCACACCGCCACACGGCACCACGGGCTGCGTGGGACACAACCCTGTGCCGAAGCCACCCGACGCAGCCGCCGGCGTGCCATCGGCTGTCGCCCCAGCCGAGCCGGTGTGCCATGGCCCTGCCACCTGCCCAGGGCCACCAAGGTACCAGGCCACCCGCTGCCACCGGCCCTGCTGACTCAAAAATCCTAAGACCTGGTCATGTGGCCCGGTGGAGTCACTCGTTCCTCGCCGTGTGCCGGTGCCCGCCGCGCTGCCCGGCGCTGCTGCCGGCACCAAGCGCCTGACTCAGCCTGGGTAGCAGTGCTCCTGGGACAGCTGCTGCCAGGCTGGCACTTGGGAACGCTGTGGGTGACAATGGCACCATGAAGCAGCCCAGCCCGGCTTGCTGTGCCATAGGTGACTGTGACCAGCAGCTGCCACCCCTGGCCAAGACACCTGCCTGGCTCCAAAGAGGACGCAGCGTGCATGGGCTGAGGAGGGGAGGGCACAGGTACGTGATCACCCACCCCGGGGCTGGGGCAGAGGGGTAGGGGTGCCCCCAGACAGGGGGTGCACCCCAGGCTGGGGCACTGGGTTGGATTCTGGCAGTCCTCACATCCCTGCTGTCCCAGTGGCACTGGGTTGCCTTCTTGCAGGGCCACCCAGAGGGCTCCCGCTGCCCACCTCATGCTGGTGCCCCCAGGAAAAGCCACTCCACGGCTGGGATGTCCCTTGGCTGTGGTCTCCAAGGGACTTGCTCACCCTGCCAGGGCCACAGGGTCCTCCTGCCTGGTTGGGATGAAAAGCAGCAGGGTGCTGCCAGTGAGGCGATGCCATGTGGTGACAGCAGTGGGGTGACAGCAGTGGGGTGACAGCAGTGAGGCACAGGAGAGGCAGGGAACTGTTGTGACTCAAAGTGAAATTCAGGTCCTCAGTTTTACTCAGCCCTGGGTTTCCCTGGGATGGGGCCATGGGGCACCAGCCTTACCCAGCCCTTCCTCACCCCACCCTGGCACAGGCACCCCCAGCCCTGGCCCCAGAGCTGCAGGGGACTCCTGGGGGCTGCAGTGAAGGAGGTGCCCCTTGAGTGGGGGCAGCGTGGGGTGGGCACCCAGAGAACAGCCTGGGCTGGGAGTGGGTCAGATGGGACAATGATGGAATGGGGCAGTTCTGGACCAGCAATGGGGCAGGGGGACAATTATGGGATGGGGTAGGAAGGGGCAGTTCTGGGATGAGGAGAAGACAGGCCCAGGCTGGGGCAGGGCCCAGTTCTGGGATGGGGCAGAGGGGCAGTTATGAAATGAGGATGGAGCAGGAGTGGTAATTATGGGATGGAGATAGGATGCAAGGGACAGTTATGGGATGGGGATGGGGCAGGGCAGAGTTCTGAGCCAGGCAAGGGGCAAGTGGGCAGGTCAGGAACAAGGGTGGGGAACTTTTGAGTGGGGATGAGGCAGTTGTGGAAGGCAGATAGGACAAGAAGGGACAATCATGGGTTGGGAATGGGACAGGAAGGGGCAGTTCTGGGAAGGGGAGAGGACAAGTCTGGGCTGGAGCTGGAGCAGGGGCACTTCTTGGGTGGGATGGGGCAGTTCTGGTTGAGGATGCAGCAGCTGTGTGTGGGGACGGGGAGAGGGGGCAGTTACGGGATGGAGAGTGTCCGGTTCCGGGCCGGAGCAGCAGGGGGCAGCACGGGGACAGGGATGGGGATTGGGGGGACTGGGCTGGGGCCAGGGCGGGGGGGCAGCGATGGGTGAGATGGGGCAGAGCGGGAAGCTGGGCAGCAGCATGGCAGCGGTGTCCTTGGGATGTCCTGGGCTTGTCCCCGTGTCCCAGGCCGGGCTGGTGTGGGGATGGATGCTGAGGACAGTGGAGGCAGTGGGGAGAGCAGGGACAGTGGGGACAGCAGCATTTGTCCAGGCAGGGGCAATGATTCCAGCCTAACCTTCCCTTAGCTCCACTCCTGGGGTCCCCAACCCGGGGGCCACTCTGGGGCCACTCCTCAGGTTCCTGGCTTGCTCCCAGGGAGCTCCCTGCACCCCCAGCTCCTTCCTTTTCCCTCCTTGGGATGTCCTAGGACACCACCCCCTCCCATGTCACCCTCCTGCATCACACCTTTGCTGCTCCCCAGTTCCACGGGTCAGGAGCTGTGCACGAGCATTGCTGATACCAAAGTGGCTGAGAAGGAGACATCCCCCACCCCCTGCATCCCCCCCCATCCAGACTGCCTGGCTTTGGGTTTCCTTTGCACCACCCCCACCCCCGAAATGCTGTCATCAATGGAACCCCAAAAATCAGGCTCTGGGACAACCCACTCTGGGATACTGACCTGGCCCCGGGCAGCCCTGGGCTGGGAAATTCAGGGGAGGGGCAGAAACCCTGCACTCAGCACACACAACCCCCCCCCCCAGACACCCCCCTGGACACTCCCTTAGTGCAGTTAATCAAGAACTACCAATTCCTCGGCTAATTAAGTGTCCCCAGGCCACCAGCTCTTCAGATCTCCATCGACACCTCACTGGACCCCAATAAAACCAGGTGTGAGGCTGTCCTGGCTTGACCTCTGCAGTCCCCCTGCTCCCCATCCCTGTTTGCATCCCAGTAAGGCCAGGCTGGGCTGAAACGGGCTTCAGCTCCAGGGCACCAATACCACCTGGCAAACCAGACTGGTCCCCGGGTTCACAGGTGGGGAAACTGAGGCGGGCAGCAGGCACATGACCAAGCCAGCCCGGGGTGGGGAGCTTGGGGTGTCCCCCTGCCAAGGAGGGACGGCCGGGGTCGCGGTGGTGGCTCTTGCATCACCGTTCCTCGACTGTCACCCCGGCAGGTTCACGCTGCCAGGGCACAAACTTGCTAAACCTGATTAAAAGTTTCAGCCGCGGCCGTGCTCCTGGGCAGGTGAAAATGCATCTACACAGGAGAACCGAAAATGCCTTGAACCTGTTTGTCACCCAAATCGGGGAGCAAACGGCTTCGTGGGACCCCTATGAAGGGTTGCGCCCAGCCCCCCCGCCTCTACCCCCTGCGATGTTTGCTCCCGCACTGATTTGAGCACCTTCCCGACCAGCCCAGCACCCTTCTGCCCGCTTCCTGCCCTCACCCTGCCCCGTGGACGGAAGGGTTAACCCCGGGGGACTCGGTCCAGCCTCTCCCCCTGGGTGGGTTTGGCTTTTTGTCGTTTTGGGCTTTTTTGTCCCCTCCCCAGAACCCACCCTTCCAACAGTTGTGCCCGAAGGGCTGAGCCGACTCCACCGCCTCCGTCCCACCTTGACCGGGGCTCCAGCGCCCCTCGGGGAACCGCTGCCACTGCCACCACCTTCCCGAACCTTTTATGCCTCCAATCGCCTCTCCAAATGGACAAGTAATTTCCCCCCCCGCTCCTCCCTACTTTACTGACTGCCCCGACTGCCGGCGGGGAAACCCCAGCTCGGGGAGGGGGACCCCGGGGGGGGTGAAAGTGCTTGCGGCACGGTGAGTCACATCGCCCTGCGCTGGCTGTCGCCCGCACCCGCCGCCCCCCCGCGACGCCCCCAGACCCCACGTGCCTCCCTTTTCTTCTTTTTTTTGGGGGGGGGAGGCGAAGGACTGTGGGGTGGGGGGGTGTGTTAATTCATATTCCCCCCCCCCCCCCCCCGCTTCCCACCCACTTCCCCAGCACTTCCCTTCCCTGACTCCCCTCTCTGCACAGCCCCTGCGTGGAAAAGAAAAAAAAAAAAAACCAATTAACAATAAAATAAAAATTAATGAAAACCAACCCCCCCCCCCGCCCCCCCCCTCGGCAAGCCACCCTCCCGGTGACATCAACTTTATCAGAAGTTTATTTCTAAGAATCATTCAGGATTTCCAAAGCCTTCGACTTCCTGATTTCCAGTTTCAATAGAAGTAACGATAGTAGTGCTGCTGCTCCCCCCCCCCCCCCCGCGTTTCCCCCCCCCCCCCCCCCCCCCCCTCCTCCCCTTTTCTTACAACATAGGCTCGCCGCCGGACCGGTATATAAACCCCGAGAAGTCCCCCAGTATGAACATGAATTTCTGAAAAGCTCCTCTGCCAACACCAATCTCTATTAAGTCGCTCCCGGGACTCACAATGAAGTTCGTGCCGGCAGGTAAAAAAGAACCCAAAAACATCAACTTTCAACTTCGGAGGGGAATTATTTCCCCTTTTCCCTATTGATTTTATTGATTTGATTTTTTTTATTCCCCCCCCCCCCTTTATTTCTCCCCCTCACCCCCCCCTCCCTCACCCCCCACCCCCCACCCCACCCCCCCGGCTTCTCTCCAACTCCTTCTCCCGGTGATGCTCGGGTACAGGCGGGTCCCGGGTGGCTGCCACGGCTGCGTGTCTGTCCCGTCCCGGTTCCCCCCCCCCCCACTCTCCCCCCCCCCGGGATGAGCATCCCTGGGAATTGGCAGTGGGGAGCAGAGCGCGGCGCTGGCGCGGTGCAGCCAACATCTGGACACTTATATAACTGGAAAGGCGTCCAAAAAGAAAAGGGGGGAAAAAAGCAAGGGGGGGGATTTGTCTTTTCTTTTTTTTTTTCTTTTTTGGCCTTTTTGAAATATTCTTCCCCCCCCCCCCGGCTTTTCCTCCCCGCTGCTGGGACCGCTGCTGTGTCAGAAGCACAGGAGGGATGAGGAGGCTGCCAAGAGCAGGAAGGGGGAACTAAGGGAGCACCCACCGCCCCAGTAGCAGTGCTGGGGGGGTCCCATGGGGCAGCACCCACCCAGAACCGACCCACCGACCCACCTACCCACCCAGCGCCTGGCACACGTGGGCGCTGAGCCTCGTCCTGCCCAGCTGTGAAACGGGCAGAAGGAAGTGGCCAGTGTGGGAGAAAGCATTGAGGAGGGGCTTGTGGGGGCAGAGGGGGGAGTCAGAGTCTCTGCGTCCCCTGGGAGCACCAAGGGGTGTGGGGAGAAAGGGCCCCCCCCACTCCCGTCCTGCTTGGGAAGGGAGCGGCGGCGGGTCGGGGATCGCGGGGCACCCAGGTAAGTCCTTCCCCACCTGGGCAGGGCAAGTCCAGCGGAGGTTTGGTTACCCGGCACCGGCGGCACGTCCGAGCCGCGGTCAAGGGCGGACAGCTTCGGTGCTCGTCACAGCCCCGGGACCTCGCCTCGCAGCACCCCGCATGGCATCACCCCGGCTGGCCACCCCATGGAGGCCCTCACCTTAGGGCGAGGATCCCCCGGGGACCCTGCTGGTTACCCTTACCCTGAGGATGCCAAGCATGGTGGCAAGGCTCCAGAGGTGGTTTGGCCTCCTCGGGCAGGGCTGCTGCTTTGCGAGGGAAGTCCCAAGGGATGGGAGTTGGAGCTCCCTTCTCTCACCCCACCATCGGGAGGGGAAACACTGGGATGACCCAGCTGCCGGTGGCTCAAGGGTCCTCTTGTTCCATGTCCAGGGCTTTCCTGGCCAGCCTCTCGCACAGCTGTGGCGGTTCTCCCTTGGGCTCCTCGGGGCTGCGCCCACTTCGCAGAGGGGGAAACTGAGGCGGGCGGCAGGCAGGGGCGGGCGGTGGGAAGCGGGGGGGGACATGCCGAAGGCAGGTTTCCTTGCGGGCGCCCCGCTGAGTCAGCCGGGCCGGGGTGGGGCCTCGCTCCCGCAGAGCCCAGCCGAGGATAACGGAGGGGAAAAGCGCTTTGCATATTTGGTTAAAGCCCACAGGTCGTCCCCGGGCTGCTTGCAAAATGTGGGAATGCCACGGGGCACCCCGCCGGGAAGAGAGGCGGGGGAGCACCGCCAGGGGGGCAGGTGAGGGGCACAGGAGCGGGTCGGGAGCCTCGGCACGGCTGAGACAGCAAAGTAGGAGGTTCGGGGGCTGCCGGCTGAGCCAGACACCCATCCAGGAGGGATGGTTCTCCAGCCCATCCGGACACCCTCTCCGTGGGTGCCTGTGGGGCATCCTCAAGGGATGCTCCTCATCATGGGGGGGTATCGGCTATGGCGCAGTGCCCACGGACCCCAGCACGACGCTGTCCTCTCTCCCCAGCACGATGCTCTCCTCTCTCTCTCCCCAGCATGACGCTCTCCTCTCTCCCCACACAGGTGTTGTGCCCTTCGTGGCCTTGCTCCTGCTGCAGCGGAGGCCGGTGGCCGGCCGGGCGCTGCTGGTGACAGGCTCTGGCTGCCCCGGCCACGGCTTGTGCCGCTCCAACGTCCAGGAGCAGACCCGCAGGCAAGTCGCACTGCTCAACGCCACCGCCCAGGACCTCTTCAGCCTCTATGTAAGTGGTGCTGAGGGATGGCCAGGACCCCTCGGGGCTGTCTGCTCCATCACGTGCATAAAGGGGGAGAGTTTGGGACGCCGTGGGGATGGTGGCCAGAGGGTGACAGGGGGCACGGGGGTGACGCTCTGCTTCTCCTCCCCCCAGCTGAAGTGCCAGGGAGAGCCATTCAGCAGCGAGACCGACAGGCTCTGCAACCCCAATGGCATCTTCTTCCCCGCTTTCCGTGTCAACCGGACGAGCGAGAGGAAGGAGGTCATGGTGGCCATGTACAAGCTCTTCGCCTTCCTCAACGCCTCGCTGGGGAACATCACGCGCGACCAGGAGGAGCTCAACCCCACGGCCAAGGAGCTCCTCGACCGGCTCCACAACACCACCAAGACCACCCGGGGCCTCATCTCCAACCTCACCTGCCTCCTCTGCAAGAACTACAACATCTTCCAGGTGGACGTCAGCTACGGGGAGAGCTCCAAGGGCAAGAGCTCCTTCAAGAAGAAGCAGCAGGGCTGCCAGGTGCTCAGGAAGTACGTGCAGGTCATCGCCCAGGCAGCCCGAGTCCTCCTACCTCATCTCAGCCCCCCGTGAGCGCCCGCCCCGGCTCCTCTGCCTCCCCCTGACCAGCCGTCCACCCACCACTGCCTGCTGGACTCCTGCCTTCCTATTTATTACCTCGGACCTTGCACTGGCCCCATCCACCCTCCGGTAATTTATTTGGCCCTTGGGGGAGTGAACGTTGCGGCCCGGTGTGTCCTGGGCGGAGCAGAGCCGGGGCCAGGATCCAGCAGGATGAGGCAGCACAACCCTGAGGTGATGCCAGGGCACAGGCTGCTCCTGGGATACGCCTCAGCTGTCCCCATGCTCCCACGGGATGCAGAGAGCTGCAGGTGCTGCGAGGGGCTGGTGGTGGGGCCGGGCTCTGTCCACCACCATCAGTCTCTTCTGTCATGGAGAGCAACCCGATGGACATCCTTGAGCACCATCCAAAAGCCTCCACTTCCCTTGGAAAAAGGATTGGGCTGCAGGACACCAGGATGCTGTGACTGACAGGGACTTGGGGACATGCTCCCCATGAACTTTTATGGGGCTGGGCTCCCCCAAAAGGAGCTGAACTGAGGGTACTGGCGTGGCTGTGGCGGCCGGGGCTGGGTCCTGCCGTCTCGGACGAGGCCACCCACCGGGGACAGAGCTGGTGGCTGTCCCAGCAGGGAGGATTGCTGTCCCCCCGCCGCAGGCACAGCGGGGCGCTGAGGGCCTGCAAAAAGCGCTTTTCCCATTGGAAGGGTTCTGAATGTACCGGTGGCCGAGGGCTGGGCTTCGCGTGGCCGAAGGCAGCCCCTCCTCGGGGACACGCAGAGGCGTGGGGCCTCGGGGAGCGGGTCCCAGGCTGGTGGCAGGAGGTGCTGGCTGGCTCCTGGCACCAGAGTAAGCTGTGGGGGGGTTATTTATTGCCTTGGTGGAAAGCCCAGCGTGCACCGAGTGCTCTGACCTGACTTTTAATAACGTTATTAATAATAATAATAATTAATGATGAGATTTGTGGTAATATATAGAGAGAGGATTCTATTTAAATATTTATTTTTTTATACTTCTTTGCCCCCCTTTTTTTTTTAAATAAACCAACAGAAAAGGACTGTCCTTGGCTCCTCTTTGCTGGCTCCCCTTCAAGCTCACCCCCAAAACACCCCGGGACTGCCCTAAAAGCCCTTTCAGCACCACCGTGGGCTTGGGCTCACCCTCCCCTGTCCCCTTGATCCTTCCTCCATTCCTGTTTCCTATGGGATGCCTGATTGTGAAGCCATTTTCCTCGGGGAATACTTTAATTGACACTCTCGGGGTGCTCAGGTAGCATCACAGTGTGAGGACCATCGTGGCATGGAGAGCATCACGGTGTGGGGACCATCACAGTGTGGAAAGCACCATGGTATGGGGACTATAATGTCATGGAGAGCACCATGGTGTGGGAACCATCACTGTATGGAGAGCATCATGGTGTGGGGACCATAATGTCATGGAGATCATCATGGTGTGGGGACCATCACTGTATGGAGAGCATCATGGTGTGAGGACCATAATGTCATGGAGATCATCATGGTGTGGGGACCATCAGTGTATGGAGAGCATCATGGTGTGGGGACCATAATGTCATGGAGAGCACCATAGTGTGGGGACCATGAGTGTATGAAGAGCATCATGGTGTGAGGACCACCAGTGTATGGAGAGCATCATGGTGTGGGGACCATAATGTCACGGAGAGCACCATGGTGTGGGGACCATGAGTGTATGGAGAGCATCATGGTGTGAGGACCATCACTGTATGGGGAGCATCATGGTGTGAGGACCATAATGTCATGGAGATCATCATGGTGTGGGGACCATCAGTGTATGGAGAGCATCATGGTGTGGTGAACATTATGAGGTAGGGACCATACAGTATGGAGTGGATCGTGGAGAGGCACCACGGTGTGGGGAGCACCACGGTGTGGGGAGCATGGTGGTGCAGGAAGCTCCACTCTGCCAGTGCTGGTGGTGCCTGAGTGCACTGCAAACCGCCAAAGCCGACTGGAAAGAGGCAGAAGGAAGCAAGTGAGTATGTGTGGGGGGGCCAGATAAAATTGCAGCCGCTTCCCAGGCAGCCCTGGGAGAGGCTCAGCAAAGCTTCTCCGAGGCCAAGACCACCTAAGGCTCCAGCAGTGCCCCAGCCCTCTGCGAGCGCCTCGGATGGGGCTGTACTGGTTAACAAGAGGCTGATTATACAGGAGACGTTGGAGCGGGATGATGAAATTTTCCTCCTCCTCCGGAGCCCTCGGGCCCCTGGCCAAACCTCCCAGGCATGAGACAGCAAGCGGATGAGCTAAGATCCTGTGTGATCATCTCTTGTGTCTCGGAGGAGCCCTGACCAAAAAAAATTGGTGCAAAAATGCAAAAGTTCCCCCCCCAGAGCCCCTCTTCCTCTGCCCCACTGGGCTGCGGTGCCCACTTGTGGCCCCCGGCTCCTGTGGAAGCTTTCACATCATTAGTTTGACCCCCAAATGGCAGCCTCTGGGCAGCCTTGTGCCACCAGCGGCTTTGTGCCGTGGTGACAGCCCAAAGAGCAGTGGTGCCAAGGTCCATCCCATGCCCAGTGACCCTTCATGGAGATGAGCCCCCAGAATGGCCTCGGCTTCCCCATCCCCTTGCAGAGGCACCTGAAGGCACCTGGTGCCCAGGCACGGTGTGGCTTTCTTCCATCATCCCATCCTGCCAGGAGGGAAGAGGCCCTGGGTGTTCCCTGTGCCATTGCCCTGCAGGGTGCCTGGGATCACAGCCCATTCGTAGGACCCATTTCCAGCCTGCACCATTAGGTAAGATGTCCTCAAACCAGTACAGCCTCCCCCAGACCACAGGGATGGGGCAGGACACAGTGGCAGCCTCGGAGGGGTATGGAGCATCTGTTTGGGACAGGCATCGTGCAGCAAGGTGAAGCCTTGCAGCCCAGGATAGCTGCCAGGGTCACTGTGTCCCCATGGCTGGGCATGCCAGGATGCCCTCATGGATACTGCTACCAGGCCATGGCACGGCCAGCATCCTGTGTGATGGAAGTCCAGGACTGGACATCCAGGCTGAGCTTGCCTGCATGTTAATATCCACACCTGATCCCCATTAGGGATGTGGCAGGTGTCTGGGGGTGCCACCAACCCAGCCCCAGGGGCCCGAGGGGTGACAGTGGCCCCGAGGCTTGGGTCAAGCTCCGCGGGGCCGGGAGCCGGGCTGGGGAAGAGGTCCTGCGCAGGGAGCGCAGCGGCGCGGAGCTGTGCACATCTGGATTTCTCACGCTTGTGTTCAGTGTCCCTCCTCAACCAGATGGCAAAAATAAATAAATAGAATAAATCAGAGCCTCCTGACACAAATTGGGAACTCACGCCCGGGCTCTGCGTTTCATGAGTCTCCCTGGAAGACAGTCAAACGCAGGCGAGGACAATGGGTTCACTTCTCCCCTGTGTCGGGTCATTCCCAGTTAAGGATCATTAGGGGCGGGCGGGGGATTAACTCTTCCTTCCCTGGAAACGCGGCTCCGGCCGCAGCGTGGACGAGACTCAGCAGTGCCAAACTTCCTCATCCTTTGCCCTCCCCTGAGGTTTTGGGGTTGGGGGTGGAGGCAGTCCCCAGCTGGTGCCATCGCCCTAGCTCCTGGGAGCCAGGACGCGTTGCCCCGCGCTCAGCGGACATCCCAGACCCGGAGGAGATGGACCTCAATGACCTCAGCCAGCGGCCGATCCCACCCAGCCGGCGCTCAGGGGAAGCAGCCAGCCCCTCGAGCCGCACCATGAGCACCAGCGGGGGGAACCCAGTGCCGTGGCTTCCCCGGTGGCACCAGCAGTACCCCCGTTCCCCTTCGGCCTTAGGACTGGGGAAACCGTTCTGGCCGCAGTGAGAGCCAGCGCGGTGCTCCGGGGAGTCGTTGGCGGTGCTGGGAGCGATGCCCGCGCCCCGATCCCCGATAACGGAGCGCTCTGACCAGCAGCGCGGGGCCCCGAGCCGCCGGCGGGTCAGCGCTGCCTTCGGGGAGCGCGGTACGTGAGGAGCTGCTCCTGCCCGTGGTGAAGTCAGAGCCGCTGCCTGGGTGTGACTAACTGACCTCAGACCTTGGCCCCGCGGCGCGGATCATGTGCTAACTGACGCCGCAACCCAGCCGGACAGGTCCACGCCGCTGCTGCCCCGGGGCCACCGGCCGGACCAGACTTGTCATCTGCAGGCTGCAGGTGCGGCACGGGGGGCACTGGGCAGCCCCACGTCCCCCGTGGATGCCTCGTGTTGTACCCCGAGGGCTTGAGCCGGCACCAGCATCGCAGCTGGGGGCTGATCCTGGAGAGATGGTGGTTGGGTCGTTCCCTGTAAGATCCTGACTGGAGCATCCTACCGGCCCCTGTGTCCACCCAGGTCGGGGCTAGACCTGCTGGTGCCTATGGCAAAGCCCCTTCCCTATCCGGGAGGTCACCCCAGGGCTTGGTACTCGGGAGGTGTGTTCAACCGTTAGCGATCTCTCGGCACCCGAAGCCGGGTCCCTGAGGAGGAGAACAGCGTGTCCAAAGGGCTGGCCGCTGGCTCTTCCTCACCATCTTGGGCTGGCCACCGGCCCGAGCACGGAAAGAAGAGCTGAGCCCATCTGAAACGCATTGGTCCCCGGGCACGGTTGCTGCAACAGCAGATGCTCCTGCGGGTCCCCGGCCACATCACAGCGCGGCGGCGCGGGAACTGCACGTTTGCATGGGAAGAAGCAGCCCTTGCCCCGAACAGCTCCGACTCCTAATTGGAGACCAACCGTGACAAATAAACAAGACAATGGGCTGGAGGCGAGACGAACGCAACCTCTGTCGCAGGACTCGGCTCCGAGAGTCGTCTCCGTGCCCGGCGGGGAACTTGGCATGGACCAGCGAGAGCCAGGGGGGAGGATGGAGGCTGGATCCGGACCCCCCGGCAGAGCCGCTCGCTGTGTGACACTGCTGGAGCTCGGGGCTGGCTCAGGAGCTGGATGACACATCCCCAGCGGTCCCCCGAGACCCTTGTCAGCAGCTTTGCTAAGCAAGTGTTTAGTCTCTCCGTGAGGGAGCTTGGAGTGGGGTGAAATCCAACCTCGGAGCCTGTCCTCACCGCACCCCAACATGGGGCTGGCGGGAGAACCGCCCCCGGACCACCACCACCACACCTTGCACAAGGCTTAGGGGACCCTTGCCCACCACCCTCCAGCAAGGAGAGGATGTGCTGCCTTGTCATCTAGCAGGAATGAGGCATGGGGGTCTTGGGCCTGGGTATCTGCCTGGGGGGTTATCTCAGCACAGCTATCGCCCTCGAACAGACGATGGGGAAGCTTCCGCTGCTCTCACCATGATGGAGGAGCCTTGATAAAGTGCTCAGCACCCCAACCAGACTCTGATAAGATGTGCAGCCTTGCAGAGCACCCAGCCAGAGGGTCTGGAAGGAAGCCAAAACCCCGGGTCTTCCATCCCTGCTCTGCTTGGGGTTTCTTGTGACACAGAACCTCCCTTGCAGACTGTGAGCCCAAAGCCCAGCATGCAGCAGGACCTGTGGCTGTGGCTGTTTGAGCTGCATCTGCTTAACAAAGGCGTTTCAGATGGCCTGAACCTACACAGCCCTTGGCCAGGGAGAGGAAAAATCAAGGCTCAAGGGGAAGACCTCACCCTAGAAAAGGGAGGGCACCTGGGAAAGAGGAAAAGAGTTGGCAAGGGTGAAAAGATAGGAACCAAGCACCAAGGAGCAGGCATCACTGAGAGAGACACACCAGGATGGTGGAGATGGTGGGGAAAGACCACACTTCACCACCTTCTGCAGGACCAAGCAGGAGCCAGGGCAGCTCCCCAGGGTGCCCAGAGCCCAGGGTGGCACAGCCTGGCCAGGCAGGCACATGCTGCTGAAGCCCCCTGTGCTCCTCCTGCTGCCACAGCTTGTCCCTGGCTTCAGAGAGCAAAGAGGGTTGTGGCATCTTTGGCTGCACACCAGCATGGCTCTGTGGGAAGAGGAGCTCCTGCTGCCACATTTCCCACCGAGACAAGCTCAGAATCAGCAGAGGTGGTGAATACTCCCAGAGGAACCAGCAGCAGACACTTCTTTCAGATGCCAGAAGAGCACAGCCATGTCCAAGACTGAATCTGCCCGTCTCTGAAGCGTCCCTCTGCACGTTGCTCTCCCCAGAGGGCTGCAGGTGCTGCTGCAAGGAGAGAGCGAGAGATGCTCCCAGTAAAACTAAGGGATGCTTGACCCTCTAACACCCTGCTCATGCCTCCACCGTGTGGTACCCAACCCCAGCAGGACCCAGCTAGCCCATGGCAGCAGCAGGACAGTGACTGTGCTCCAGTGATCACAGAATCATGGAATCACAGAATCGTTTTGGTTGGAGAAGACCTTTAAGATCTTAGAGTCCAACCATCCTCTAGCCCTACCCAGGCTGGTGCTAACCCCTGTCCCTCAGCACCACATCTCTGCAGCTTTTAAACCCCTCCTGGGATGGAGATTCAGCCACCTGCCCGGGGAGCCTGCTCCAGCGTTTGAGAACCCTTTCAGCAGAGAGGTTTCTTGGTAACACTCAGTGCAGCGCCGTCCCCACCGCACACCTCCCGCGCCTGGGTGCTACCTCACCACCAGGATGCGGAGCACCTCCCCAGCTTAGGCTGCAGCTGGGCTGCTTTTCAGGGCCAGAAGAAGCTGACATGTTTATTTACTGCCACCAAACAAAGGAGGTTGGCAGTGCTACTCGGCACAGGTCACGCTCCCCTCTCCTCCCCCCGCCGCCGGTGCTCCCAGCCTGGTTTCCCAAGAAAGCGAAGGTGTGCGTGCGATCCCGCCGGGCGAGCCAGCACCATCTGACTAAGGGCCCCAGGCTCCAGAGATAGGAAGTTCCTACACGTCCTGTGAAGACAGGAGCTGGAGAGGAGCAAGCCCCGAATGAGCCCCCACGGCAGGGGGGGAAGCTGAGGTATGAAGCCAGCCTTCACCAGCCCGCCGGAGACTCTCCTCCTCCGCAGCCCGGGTGCCGTGAGGCATGAGCCTGCCGGGAAGGATGGGCCCTGCCTCACCCATCTGCTCCTAGAGAGATTTCTGGTTGCTTTTGCCAGGCCTGGCATTTCCCACAGGGCTCCACGCGTGGCTGTGGGGCAGGGAGGGCAGCGCCGTTAGGGTGGGTGAAGCTCAGCTCCTGGCAGAGGAGCTCTCTCCTCCAGGCGATGCCTGCCAGGCCCCGGGATGGGGCTTTCCGTGCGGAAGCTGCGGTCACCCCGCCTTGGTGCTGCCAAACCCTGCTGCCAAACGCCCCAGCTCAGTGCTCTGCACCGGTGCAAGGCAGAAGCAGCTCTTTTCCACCGCTCACAGACTGCTTGGGGCTGGAAGGGACCTGCCAAGGTCACCCAGTTCAGCTCCCCGCTGCCAGCAGGGACATCTGCAACTAGAGCAGGGTGCTCAGAGCCCCAAACAACTTCACCTGCAACGGTGCCAAGCATGGGGCATCTCCCACCCATCTGGGCAACCTGGGAGAGGCTCTCAGCACCCTCAGTCTCAAACATTTCTCCCTTCTCTCCACTCTCAGTCCCCTTCTTTTAGTTTCAAACCATCACTCCTTGTCCTGGCACAACAGGCCCTGCTCAAAAGCTTGTCCCCAGCTTTCTGGTCTCCCCTTTAAGCACTGAAAGGCCACCAGAAGGTCTCCCTGGAGCTTCCTCTTCTCCAGGCTGAACATCCCCAGCTCTCTCAGCCTGGCCTCACAGCTTGGACCATTTTTGTGGCCTCCTCTGACCCTGCTTCAACAGATCCACATCCTTCTTGTGCTGAGCCAACAGGTTCACATCCTTCTTGTGCTCATCATGCCAGCACCACTGGTCCCCATCACCTTGGCACCATCAGTCCCCCAGGGCACCAGGAGCTGCAGCCCTTCAGGGACCATTTTCTACCATCCCCAAGGGTCCAAGTGGAGTTCTCCCTCCTCTCCCATCCTGCTGCCCGTAGTATTAAAGTTTTTTTCACCCCTTTCAGCACGCCGGGGCAGAGGGGACCGGCCAGGCTCTGCGGTGCCAGGGGAGCGGGCCGCACAGCGCCGACCCCAGGCCCATCCTCGCACACTCATCCTTGCACGCTCGCCTCGCAGCCAAGCCCAGGAGGAGCCAAGCCCCAGCTGTGCATCTTCGCAGCTACCGCGACCGGACTCTGCCCCTCAGAAGGTCTCGGATGAACCGCGGCAAAGGGACCTGCCCCATCCCTCCCTGAGCTGGGGCAGAGCAAGATGCACTTCACGGCTGGGAGGTGCAAAGCACGACCGGCTCCTCGCTCCCTGTGCGAGCCGGCGGCGTCGCCGTGACCTGCCGAAGGCAGGAGCAGCGCAGGGCCGGTCCCACGTCCCCGGGGCCGGTTTCCTCCGCCGGCTCTGTTTATGTGTCCCCCGCATCTGTGTTTACGCTGCCGCTTCCGTGTGTGTGCGTGTGGCTCCGGCTGCGTGGCGGGGCGCTGGGCGGCTCTGGGTGTCTCTCCGCATCGGGCTCTCAGCTAACCTCTTAGAAAATGAAAACAAGCCTGGAAGCCTGGCAGCTGTTCCCCGAGCCCGGCTCCAGCACCGCTTCCAGACAGACAGTAACCGCAGGGCTGATGACCGAGCGCGCACACACACACACGCTCTTCCCTTCGGGCCTTCTTCATTACTGCGCCGTCAGATACTCTGTGAAACAAAGGAAATCAAAGCCTGTCCTGATAGCAATAAATATGTCACGGGAGCAGCGAGAGGCAGGCGGCTCCCCGGGCGTCTGGGAACCGGCAGCGGCGGTGGGAGCCCCGGCTGGCGGAGCGGCGGGCACGGCACCAGCCTTGGCCGGGACGCTGCTGAAAGTTGGGTGGGCACTGGCAGCGCCGCTGACCCTGGGAGAGGCCTGGGAGGGCTCCAGCGCAGACACGGGCTGGCGATGGCCATTTCTGGGTTTCTCATGGAAACTTGTGCAGGCTCTTGCCAGGTCCCAGGACTTTTTTTTTTTTTCCTTTGCCTCTGCCCAGATTTTCTCTAACCAGCTCCTCTGATCTCCTCCAGCTGCCTGCATGCGAGCGTTGTGCAGCCAGTGCCCAGAGCGTGCCAGGAGAGCTGCTGCTGTGGTCCCAGAGGGCACACGGGCAGGGGCAGCCCGCTGGAGGCGACTGCTGGGCTTGGTTACCGGCGAAGCTGGGGGAGCAGCAACCTGCTGGTGCGGATTTAGGGGCTGAGCTGGATGGGGACAACCAAAATGGTGCTAGAGGATGGGAGAATGGTGGGATGCAGAGCTAGCACTGGCAGATTTCATACTGGGGATGAGAGTGATGCAGCAGCAACCATGGCAGCAGGTGACAGGGCATGGGAACCCCTTCTTCTCCCCAGCCACCAGCTCACGGGATGATTTGAGAACGTCAAGAAAGCTGGCACAGGAAACAGCCTGCCAGAGGGGATGGAGGAGCCTGGCGCTCGCTTTGCCTGGAGAAGGTGGGGTGGGAGCTGCAGGGGGAGCGGCGCAGCAGGGCAGAGCCATTTGCTGTCCGTCAGTGGAGGGTGGGACAAGAACCTCTGGGCTTTGACCACAGCGAGAGCTGTGCAGGGGAGCTTTTCCCGCAGCCAGGCTGGAGATGTGCTGGGTCAGCTGCCTGCTGAAGGGCCCCAGGAAGAGGCAGGATGGAGATGCAGAGCAGGCAGCTCACTCCCCACGGAGGAGCCCCTCCTTGCAGCATTCCCCAGGCATCGGTTCCCGTTCCACAGGCGTTCTCCCAGCCTCAGCTTCCCAGCCAGGGTGTGCAAAAGGCTTGGTGGAGAGCAGACAGAGGCAAGAGCCACCTGGAGATATCCAGGGCAAGGGGTCGAATTCAGGCAGTGGGACGAATGTTGTTGGTCTAAATCCCTCCTGTAACCGGAAGGGGTTTTGGCTTCCTCGCAGCAGTGTCCAGCCTGCTGTGGGAAAGCACTGAGCACTGAGCACCACTTTGCTGCTGCTGAAGGCAGTGTCACAAGGCTCGCAGAGAGGGGCTGGGGAACCGAGTCATTTTTGGCTGGGAACCATCCTTTCATAACCACAGGGGAGGAGAGAGCCAGCTGGGCAGAAAACACAGGCAGGGCAGTTCCCTAGAAATATTCACACTCCTCCAAAAAATAACCTGAGGTAATGACTCTCCCCACCCAGCCCTCCCCAGCCCCAGAGCACCCAGCCCGCCCCAGAGCACCCAGCCAGCCTGCTGGCTTCATCCCAATGTCATCTCCAAAATCCCCTTGCTCTCCCCACCTGGCTGCTCACCCCTTCTGGGGGCAAGTCCTCCAAAGTTCACAGATTGACAGATTGCATTGGGTTGGAGGGGACCCTCCAAGGGCATCTCGTTCAAACCCCCTGCAGGCAGCAGGGACACCTCCAGCTAGAGCAGGCTGCACAGGGACACAGCAAGGCTGAGCTTGGATGTCTCCAGAGATGGGGTTGCCCACAGCCCTGGGCAGCCTGTCCCAGTGTCTCCCCACCTTCATTGTGCAGAGCTTCCTCCTGATGTCCAGCCTAAATCTGCCCTTCCACTCCTCCTTAGGGGCTGATCCCAAAGGCTGGTCCACAGCACTCAAAGGTTTTTTGCTGATGGGCACTTTGCTGGGTCAGAGTCAGAGGGCAAAGGCTGTGCAGCTTCCCTTCCTGGGAGCGAGAGGGGAAGGAAATGTAGCTGCCCAGGGCTGGTGGTGGCCCAGCCACCGCCCCGAGCACTTGGCCATGCCAGGGGCCACTTCCACTGCTCAAGTTGTGAAGCTGCTTCCTTGGGACACTGCAGGCAGCATCCCATCCCATCCCATCCCATACTATCCCATCCCATCCCATCCCATCCCATCCCAAAACACTGGCTGGCAGTGACCCACCATCCACACCAGGACATGTAGGTGCCAGATGCAAGGGCAGCCCTGTAGGGGCAACCCCTAGCACTCAATGCAATGTGCTAGAAGACATCCAGATCCAGACCTGCTCCTGAGTTAACCTTTAGGCTCTGAGCCAGGTTAGGGCCCAAGATTTTGGTCTAAGCTTGAGGTTTAACAAGCACTTGGGTCACAACAGCCCCATGCAGCATTCAAGGCTTGGGCCAGAGCGGTCGGAGTCAGCTTGGGGTTGGTCTCTTCTCCCAAATACTGAGTGATAGGGCAAGAGGAAAGGGCCTCACATTGCCCCAGGGGAGGTTTAGGTTGGACATGAGGAAAAGTTTCTTTACTGAAGGAATGGTCAAGCCCTGGCACAAGTTGCCCAGGGAAATGGTGGAGTTCCAAGCCCTGCAGCCATGGCCTGGGTTAGTGGCCATGGTGCTGCTGCTTGGTTGGACTCCATGGCCTTAGAGGTTTTTTCCCAGCCTTAATGATTCTGTGATTCTGTGACCATGGAGCCAGTGGCAATGCTGGAGCAAGGGCAGGAGAGAGGCATGGAGTGAAACCCTGCTCCTCCCCGGAGCTCAGGCAGCTCTCAGCCCTGCACTGTGGCTGCTTTTGGAGAATAGACAGCAGAAGGCAGTTTGGTGCTGTCCACCCTTGAGACAAGGACACCAGCCAAGTGTCTGAGTCCACGAGGACTCCCTCCTGGCAGCATGCTGAGCACTAGCAGGAGGATGGGAAGAACAAGGCAGCTTCTCCTCTTGGACTCTAGATGGGAGAGCACCAGGAAGAAGAGCACCTTGGGCAAGGCGAAATCCGAGGTCCTCCTCCCTCTCTGCAAAGCTGCTTGTGTGCCTGGGTGAACTGTTTAGCCCCAAAGACCAAGGGCAGCGACCCACCTCGCTCCAGCACTCCAGGGAGGCCACTGCACAGCTGCCTGGAGGAGGGCAGGGCCGGCCCCGCTCTGCCCCATCCACGCAGCAGGCTGCGGCCTCGCGGTGCCACGCAGCAGCCCGGTGATTTCCATATCCCCCTTCTGCTTCCCCAGGTGAGCCTCCCAGGAGGAACTTCCCACCAAGAACAGACTTGCCTTGCTCCCAGCCGAGGGGAATCTGCACCCTGGCTTTGCTCAAGAATTTGCTCTTACTCAGAAGGCATCAAGGCTTCTTTGTAAGCTGCTGCCTAGCAGAGGGGCAGCTGTTGTGGCTGGCCTCCCTCTTCCTCCCGGCCCACGCAGGCGGCTTGAGCTCCTTGCAAAGAGCTGCCTGTTCATGTGCTTCCTCAGCTAAGGTATGTTCCTTGGCTGGGGAAAGGCAGGAGAAGAGCAGGTGGGCCACAAGAATGAAGGAAGTTTTCCCCTCCTTCCTCAGCTTAAGTAGGTCAGTGCTGCTCTTGCTGCAGCCTGGAAGAGGAAGGCTGGGTCTAGGGGAACTCGATCACCCTCCTGCCCCTGCTGGCTTCTTCATGAAATCCCCACAGAGGAGGCTTAAAAATCCATCCCCCACCAAGTGCAGTGTGGCCCCCAAAGTCCTCCCCCAGATTCTCCCTGAGTCAGGTTTTCTTGGGGTTGGCTCTTGGTTGTTGGGTAAAACCCCAGCAGAAAAATGAGTTTCTGAGGAATGGGCAACCACAGAACCATCAAGGTTGGAAAACACCTCCAGGGTCATCAAGTCTGCACGGCCACATCACCCTGAGCATCACACCTGCATGGCTCCCAGGGATGGGGACTCCACCACTGCCCTGGGCAGCCTGGGCCAGGCCTTGACAACTCTTCTGGGGAAAAATTGTTCCTCATATCCAACCTCTGGACCTCCTCCAGCTCCAAAATGTCCTTCCTGGAGTGAGGGCCCCAAAACTGAACTTGGTACTCAAGGTGTGGCCTCAAGAGCACCCAATACAGGGAAATGATTCTTGTCCTACTCCTGCTGGTCACACTGCTGCTGATTCAAGCCAGGATGCTGCTGGACTTCTGGGCCACCTAGTCACACAGTGGCTGGTATCCAGCCAGCTGCCAACCAGCACCCAAACAGTCACCACCCCACCACCACCCCCCAGATGACCCAAAGCTCAGCTCCCTGAATGATTCCCATGCCTTTGCATTCCATCTTTGCTCTGCTGTCATTTATCCAACAACCTCCTTGCCCACCCTCTCCCTAGGCTCACATCCTCTCCGATGAGCCTGCCCAAGAGGGGCTGTCCTGGCACAGGGACAGGCAGGTGGCCCATACACACCTCCTGGGAGTGCTGGGGGTCAGCTCTAATCCCCAGGGTGACCAAACCCAGAGAAAGTGACTCTGTCTCTCAAAAGGCTGCAGAAATACAGTGGGCAGCAAAATTCTTGTCCTGTCAGCACCACTGAGTGATGGCTGACCCACATTCTAGATCAAAGCAAGACAGGAATGGTCAGATCAGACCTAAAGCCCCTCCAGGCAGCCTCTGCCTCTGGTGGTAACTCCCACCAGATGCTCCAGTGGAGGAGCAACTGATCTGCACCCCCTGGTGCCTGACTCCTCATCACCCCATACAAGGGAAAGGAGCAGGTCTGCTGGCTTGGCCAGCCAGGAGCAGTGTGCTGTGGATGGGTGTTCACAGCAGCTCCAAGGCCAGCAGTAAGGGAGAAAAGTCCCTCTGCAGATAACAGAGAAAGAGAGATGAAAGGCTTCCTTGGGACTGATTCAGAAGAGGACTCCATCTCTGCTCTGAATCATCCCCTGTTCTGAATCAGCTCTGGGGAAGAGCTGAGCTCTCTTCATTGACCAAATACGGAGTTCAGGGCCATGGCCTTCAGCTAGATCCCCCAAACACCTCAAGTGAGGTTGAATGCAATCACAGAAAGGGTTTCAGTGAAACCTCTCTCTCCAGGGACCTCTCTTAGATGCCTCCCTCACACAGAAATTGTCCCCAGTACACACAGCTAAGGTGCAGAGCAGAGGTGAAAGGGAGATGGCATCCAGCAGGATGCTGAATTTAGCAAGAGCCTCATTTCCTAAAGCCTCATTTCACAAGAGTCTCTGGGAATATTCCAGATGAACAAAGGAAATTCTTGACCAAAGTCTATGTGACATCAGAAACTCCAGATGAGCATCTGGAGAAGGACTTGGGGGTGTCAGTTGACAAAAAACTCCCCAGGAGCCAGCAGTGGTCGCTGGCAGCCCAGCAGGCAGCTGAGTGCTGAGCTGCATCCAGGGCAGGGAGAGCAGCAGCACAGGGAGGGGATTCTGCCCCTCTGCTCTGCTCAGACCCCACCTGCAGCACTGCCTCCAGCTCTGAGGCCCCCAGCACAAGGACCTGGAGCTGCTGGAGAGGGTCCAGAGGAGGCCACAGAGGTGATCAGAGGGTTGCAGAACCTTCCCTATGGCAACAGGCTGGGACTGTTGAGCCTGGAGAAGAGGAGGCTCCAGGGAGACCTTAGAGCAGCCTTCCAGAACCTGAAGAGGGCTGCAGGAGAGCTGGGGAGGGACTTTGGACAAGGGCTTGTGGTAACAGGCCAAGGGGCAATGGACTGAAGCTTGAGGAGGGCAGATTGAGACTGGGATTAGGAAGAAATTCTTCACAAGGTGGTGAGACCCTGGCACAGGTTGCCCAGGGAGGCTGTGGACTTCCCCTCCCTGGAGGTGTTCAAGGCCAGGCTGGATGAGGCCTGGAGCAACCTGGGCTGGTGGGAGGTGTCCCTGCCCATGGCAGGGGAGTTGGAATTGGATGATCTTGAAGGTCTCTTCCAAGCCATTCCATGAATCTGTGAGTCTGAAGAACTGAGATCTCTGCACATCACTCCAGGCAGAGCTGTGTGACCTCAGGAGAGTCACCTCTGGGCTGAATTTCAGCTTCTCCTCTGCACAGCAGCACTAGAGATGCTCAGCCTCCTCTGCAAAGAACCTTGTGATCTGCAGGTGAAACAAGTCCTGATGGAGCTGCTGCCAGAAAGTGGAGGAAAGTGCCCAAGAAGGCCAGTGGTACCCTGGGTTGTATTAGAAGGGCTGCGGTCAGTAGGTCGAGAGAGGTTCTCCTTCCTCTCTGCTCTGCCCTGCTGAGGCCACATCTGGAGTATTGTGTCCAGTTCTGAGACCCTCAGCTCAAGGACCTCAGGGAACTGCTTGAGAGAGACCAGCACAGAGCCATCAAAATGATGAAGGGAGTGGAACATCTTCCTCACAAGGGAGCTGAGGGCTCTTTAGCTTGGAGGAGACTAAGGAGTGCCCTCATTAATGTTTATAAGTATGTGCAGGGTGAGTGCCAAGAGGATGGAGCCAGGTTCTGCTTGGTGATGCCCAGTGACAGGACAAGGGGCAATGATGGAAGCTGAGGCAGAGGAAGTTCCTTGGAAACAGGAGGAAGAATTATTTCCCTGTGAGGGTGACAGAGCCCTGGACAGGCTGCCCAGGGGAGATGTGGAGACTTCCTCTCTGGAGATATTCAATCTCCACCTGGATGAAGTCCTGTGTGACCTGCTGTAGGCGCTCCTGCTGTGGCAAGGGGGGGTGAACTGGAGGATCTCATGAGGTCCCTTCCAGCCCCTAACATTGATTCTGTGAAACACCAGTTGCAAGGCACTGAGGAGCCCACGGGCAGCGCTTCCTGCCGGGGCTGATGCACGGCCGGGCTGCCGCCGGCAGCGAAGCCCTTGTGACGCCGCGCCGAGGAGCTTCCCCCCACGCCACCCTGGGAGCGCAGCAAGCCTGAACAGCAGCCACGGTCCAAGATGGTTTCCTCAGCTGGGAGAAACCCAGTGGAGTGACTTCAAAGGCCTGGTGACATCAGCACAGCCACCCTTCGCCTTCGCACCGGCGCGGCTGGCGGCGGGGCAGGTTCGCGGAGGTTCGCACACTGCGCTCCAGCGGCAATTAGCGCAGCACTTGAGTCATGAGCGGCTCCGCTGGCCCTCGCTGACTGCTTCCTTTGTCCAACGTGGAAGGATGCCCAGGCAGAAATATCTGACTCTCACATCTCCCTCTCTTTGCTAACAACAGAGCTCCTTACACAGCGAGCTCTGTTGCCGGGCTGCAGGGAATTTTTGTCCCCGGGGCTCCTTGACGTGCTCCCTTTCAGACAGAAACTCCTGACTCACGGAGCCCTGACGCTGTGAATGGGTCGATGTGTAAGGGGCCTGATACAATTAGGTCCTTGGCACTGGCCCCCTCCTCAGCCAGCCAAGGAGAATCTATGCATTTTGGAGGTCTTGAGCGTTTGGAGCCTGGACTTCGAAGAGGAGGGCAGAGGAGGGAAGCCCCAGCAGCGCCTTTAAGTCAGGGGAGGCGGGGGGTGGGGGTCACCCAAATACAGGCAGCGATGTCTCCCACTGGAGAGTGCAATCAAGTGAAATGGAAAAATAATGGTTTTCCCTTTGCCTTTGCAGCCAGTGGCCAGGAATGCTGCCTCTCTTCCGGAATGAGCAGCTGCCAAGTGCAGAGCAGAAGGTCTCTTGTAGCCAAGTAGCTCAGCTCTTACATGCTCCCAGGCAGCCTGGGAAAAGGAAAGCAGGCCAGCCAATCGGCCCCAGCAGCTCTCAAACGAGGAGGGAAGGGCCCTCTCAAACGCCACTGACACGGCTCTTTCACAGCAGAGAGCTGACAGAGCCGCGGCAAATCCCTGCTCACCCCTGGACCTCCTTCACAGAAGCACTCTGGGGTGACCACAGGTCCAACTCCCGCAGCACCTGGAGCTCTTAGGCACATAAAGGTCGCCCTGCACTTCACACAGGCGAGTGAAGGACGAGCCCAGCAGGCCTTCTCCACAGCACAGAGAGATGCCAAGAGTGTTTGGGATCTTTAGGGGGGGATACTCCTGCCCCAGCTCTTTTTCCACTTCAGCAGAATTCCACCACATTAGCAGGGAAAGCAGGTAACAGCCAGACAGCCCCAGGCCAAAGGAAACATCTGGCTGTGTAGAGGCAGCTTTGTCTCCGTGTCCTGCTGACCAACATCTTCCACGCGTCTGCAGCCTGCACTGATTCAGAGCCTCCTTGCCATGGAATAACACCAAGATTGCTCCAGGGGAGCTTTGCCTTGTGCTCTGCTACTGTCTCCTGCTCCTCC
This sequence comes from Dryobates pubescens, assembly GCF_014839835.1. Classification (NCBI taxonomy): domain Eukaryota; kingdom Metazoa; phylum Chordata; class Aves; order Piciformes; family Picidae; genus Dryobates; species Dryobates pubescens. The sequence continues at coordinate 1,170,437 of NC_071636.1, forward strand.
TCAAGCTGGAGCATGGAGATTGCTGCCAAAAAGGCATCCTGGCCTGGATCAAAACCAGTGTGGCCAGCAGGAGTAGGGAAGCGATGGTGCCCCTGCACTGGGCACTGGTGGGGCCACAGCTTGGGCACTGGGTTCAGTTCTGGGCACCACAGCACAGGAAAGACACTGAGGGGCTGGAGGGTGTCCAGAGAAGAGCAGAGAGGCTGGGGAGGGCTTTGGAGGTTGTTGCACAAGGAGCAGCTGAGGGAACTGGGGGTGTTTAGTCTGGAGGTGGAGGAGGCTGAGGGTGCTGAGAGCCTGTGCCAGGCTGCCCAGAGAGGTGGGAGATGCCTCATGCCTGGAGGCATTCCAGGTGAGGTTGGTTGGGTCTCTGAGCAACCTGCTGTGGTTGCAGCTGTCCCTGCTGGCTGCAGGGGAGTTCATGGAACCATACAATGGCCTGGGTTGGAAGGCCCCTCCAAAGGTCATCTAAGTCCAATCCCCTCTGCAGTAAGTGAAGGACCCTTCCACGATGCTGTGTGTGAGCAGAGCTTGGCAAAGGCCTCAGATGGCAGGGTGGAATGGCAGAAAGAAAACCAAACCAAACCAAACCAAACCAAACCAAACCTTGTTGTGTGTATCCAGAGTTCCTGGTCATCGATGGAACTGCAGCCCATGATGAAGTTTTGTTAACACTGTGGAAGTATCTAGCAACATCTGACAAGATGATGACAAGCCCTGCATTGGCAGCTCCTGCAAAGGCTCCTGAGATGTGGCTCCTGCCCCCAGGGGCCAGCACTCTCTGTGGGTCAGGGGAAGAGTGGAAGGGAGGGAGCCCTTCAGCAACCCAGGGGGTCCAGAGGAGAGAGACCAGACTGGGGAAGGGGCTGGAGGGAAAGTCATACGAGGAGAGGCTGAGAGAGCTGGGGGTGCTGAGCCTGGGGAAGGGGAGACTTAGAGGGGACCTTATCACTCTCTACAACTACCTAAAAGGAAGTCATAGTCAGGTGGGAGTCAGGCAACTTGTGGCAGACAAGAGGGCATGGCCTGCAGCTGTGCCAGGGGAGGTTTGGGTTGGATATTAGGAAGCACTTCCTCCCCAGGAAGGGATTAGGCACTGGGGTGTGCTGCCCAGGGAGGTGATGGAGTCACCAGCACTGGAGGGCTTGAAGAAAAGCTTGGCTGTGGCACTTGGTGGCAGGGTTCAGCTGCTGTGGTGGTGTTAGGTCACAGGCTGGACCTGATGATCTCAGAGGTCTTTTCCAGCCTCACTGACTCTGTGATTCAGTGATTGATGCTGTGAATGTCCCCACCAGGGCACACAGGCAGAGCAGCCTCCCACATCTCAGTGCTGTGCCTCACTCCCCCTCAGGGACAGGCAGCTTCTATTGGCTTGGGTAGGATGAACTTTGAAGACAAAGAATGGAAGGACAAAAGGCAACTGTCCCCAGGGGCTCCTGAGCGTCCCGACCGCGGCTGCCTCCCTGCCACCTGCTCAGGCTGACATTCAGGGCTCTGAGGCTGGCAAAGGCTTGGGGAGATCCTAGCCAACTCCAAATGCCACTCTGTTTTGCAGAGACACCATTTCCCTGTGCTTTAGACAGCCTTAGCCTCTGTTTCTGAAAAAAAGAAGGGGAAAAAAAGGTCTGTGTGTGATTCAAGGTCAATTGACAGCACAAAGCACTTGGGTTTCCTGTTATCAAGCCCAGACTTTCATCAGAATAAACATCCCCTTGCTGCACGTCCTGTAAAGCATCAGCTGAGTCTGGCATGGCCTGCCTGGAGGAGAAGCTGCTACCTTAGACCTGCCTACCACAGCTCCCTTCTCCCACTGCTTAGGGCTTTCTCAGAGTCCTCCTGGGCAGGCCTTGGGTGCTTGCTTGTACACACAGCACAGGCTGAAAAGCTTCCTTAGGGCTACGGCTTGTTATAGAGCCATGGACTGATGGAATGGGCTGGGTGGGAAGGGACCTCGAAGATTATTTAGTTCCAGCCCCCTGCCACGGGCAGGGACACCTCCCACCAGCCCAGGCTGCTCAGGGCCTCATCCAGCCTGGCCCTGAACACCTCCAGGGAGGGGGCAGCCACAGTCTTCCTGGGCAGCCTGTGCCAGAGTCTCCCCAGCTTCACTGGAAAGAATTTCTTCCTCATCTCCAGTCTCAATCTGCCCTCCTCAAGCTTCAATCCATTGCTCTTCATCCTGTCACCCCCAGGAAGACCTTGTCAGGGTCTTCCCCAGCTCTCCTGAAGCCCCTTCAGGTGCTGGAAGGCTGCTCTAAGGTCTCCCTGGAGCCTTCTCTTCTCCAGGCTGAACAGCCCCAGCTCTCCCTGCCTGTCCCCACAGGAGAGGTTCTGCAGCCCTCTGATCATCTCTGTGGCCTCCTCTGGAGCCTCTCCAGCAGCTCCAGGTCCTTCTGTGCTGGGGGCCCCAGAGCTGGAGGCAGTGCTGCAGGTGGGGTCTGAGCAGAGCAGAGGGGCAGAATCCCCTCCCTGTGCTGCTGCTCTCCCTGCTCTGGCTGCAGCTCAGCTCTCAGCTGGCTCTGGGCTGCCAGGGACCACTGCTGGCTCCTGGGGAGTTTGTCACCCCCTGACAGCCCCAAGGCCTCCTCCTCCAGGCTGCTCTTGAGCCACTCCTCACCCAGCCTGGCTCTGTGCTTGGGGTTGCCCTGAGGTAGGCACAGGACCTTGCCCTTGGCTTTGTTGAACTTCATGAGGTTTCATAACAAAGATCTCCTCTTTGTTACGGTGTTAAAGGTGGAGTTAAACCATTAGGGGAGCAAACATCAAGAGCTTGCAGAGATCATTTTCCTCTCCAGGACAGACCATGCCAAGTCAATGGGCACAGTTGTGTTGTTTCTGTTACCCCTGGGCCACACCAGGGCTGTGCTGAATCCATGGCTGTTTGGCAGCCAGAATGTCTTAATTCCCATTTGTTTAGCATATCAATTACCTGGAGGTGTTGGCTGACAGCTGGCTGAACATGAGCCAGCAGTGTGCTCAAGCAGCCAAGAAGGCCTCCAGCATCCTGGCCTGGATCAGGAATAAAGTGGCCAGAAGCAGTGGTGAAGTGATGATGTCCCTGTACTGTGTCCTGGTGAGGCCACACCTCAAATCCTGGGTTCAGTTTTGGGGCCCTCACTCCAAGAAGGACATTGAGGGGCTGGAGCAGCTCCAGGGGAGGGCAGCAGAGCTGGGGAAGGGTCTGGAGAACAGGGCTGGGGAGGAGCAGCTGAGGGAGCTGGAGGTGCTCAGCACAGAGGAGGATGAGGAGAGACCTTCTGGATCTGCACAACTTCCTGCAATGAGGCTAGAGCCAGCTGGGGGTTGGTCTCTTCTCCCCAGTCTCAGGTGACAGAAGGAGAGGAAATGGCCTGGAGTTGTGCCAGGGGAGGGTGAGGTTGGAGGAGAGGAAAAATTCCTTTTCTGCAAGAGAGGTCAGGGCCTGGCAGAGGCTGCCCAGGGAGGTGGTGGAGTCCCCACGGCTGGAAGCGTTCAGGGCAGGCTGGGGCCACGGCACCTGGGGCCATGGTGTTGTGCTGGTTGGACTGCATGACCTTAGGGGTCTTTTCCAACCCAGACAGTTCTGTGCTCCTGTGACCACCTCCAGAGCAAGGCATCTGGAGGCCATCCCCAGGCAGCCACCGCTGCCGCCCCGGAACAGAGAGCCATTGATGCCGCGGGAAGTGCCAGCCCGGCACGTCTGGCACAGGGGTGCCCAGGGTGGTGTTTCCTATGGAAAACTCCTGTGAGGCTTTGGACTCTCAGCCTCTGCTTCAGGGAAAGGCAGACGTGCCAACCTGGCTGGAATGAGGCTTGGGAAGGGCTGTGGCAGCCTGTGCCAGCTCAGATGCAAATCCCTCTGATGACGACAAAGGTGCTGAAGAGCTTTTTACTCAGCCGTTAACAAAACAAAGGACTTTGGCCGGTGCCACACGTGGGTGGGATGTCAGGAGGAGGGTGACAGGATGCTTTTGGCATGAGGACCTTGGCCCCCAAGGGTGGCAAATGCAGGCCCTCCACTGCTGAGGCCACAAGCACATTCTTTACCTGCTGACTCAAGAGGGAGAGTGCAGAAATGGCAAATTCCAGCTCCAGGCCAGATCCCAAGAGGCCATCACAGAACAGTTCTGCAGGTACAGACTCATAACCAGAACCCTGCTTGTGAATGTCCTGCATCCAAAGCAGTGTGGGCAGCAAGCTAAGGAAGGGGATCCTGCCCCTCTGCTCTGCTGAGATCTCACCTGCACTGCTGTGTCCAGCTCTGCAGCCCCCAACACAGGAGAGACCTGGAGCTGCTGGAGGGGTCCAGAGGAGGCCACAAAGATGATCAGAGGGACCAAAACCCTCTGCCATGGGGACAGGCTGGGAGAGCTGGGGCTGTTCAGCCTGGAGAAAGCTCCAGGGAGACCTCAGAGCTGCATTTCAATATCTGGAGAGGACCTCCAGAAAGGTTGGGGAGGGACTGTTCAGAAGGGCCTGAGGGGATAGGGTGAGGGGCAATGGTCTGAAACTGGAGCAGGGCAGATTGAGGTTGGACATCAGGAGGAAGTTCTGCACAGGGAGGCTGGGGAGACACTGGGACAGGCTGCCCAGGGCTGGGGCTGAGGCTCCATGCCTGGAGACATCCAAGCTCAGCCTGGCTGTGTCCCTGTGCAGCCTGCTCTGGCTGGAGCTGTCCCTGGGGCTGAGGGGGGGTTGGACAAGATGCCCTTGGAGGCTCCTTTCCAACCTGCAATCTGTGAAGCTGTGAATCTGTCCTGGCTGATTTCTAACCATTTCTATCAATGTGTCCAAGGTGTTTCACTGCTATCCCCTCAGAAATCCTCTGGAGGACAAAAACCACCTCCTGAGCTGCTGTGGGTGGGCTAACACCGCTGTATCCCCACCACAGAGAGGTTCCCCCCACACTCCACTGAAACCAGTGGCAAACCTCTGACTCTTCTGTTTTAAGCAGAAAGAATTTTCGTTTCTCCTCCTCCTCCTCCTCCTCCTCCTCTTCTCTCAGGTTTCATTTCTTCTCTCTGCTCTCCTTCCAAACGTGACAGCAGGAGCCAGCAGCTCAGCCGCTGTCCCCGGCGGCAGGGGACGGTGGAAATCCCTCAAGATCCCTCTGCTTTCAGGTGAAAAACGCCTGCTGCCACCTGTCCACAGCAGCAGGGGCTGGGCTGACTTTCCTGCTGAGGGCAGTGTGTGTAAGGATGTGGTTGAGACGATGCACTTTCCGTTTGACTTTCGGTTTGAAGCAGAGGCAGCAGGCTTCTCGCTAACCGCTGTCCCGGAACCGGCGAACCCTTCGCAGCAGCGCTGCCGGCGCCAGCGGCGGGGCCGGCCTCGGGGCTCCCCCCACAGCTACCAAAGAGCTTCAGGTGGGGATCAACGAGAAGGAGTTAACCAAAGATTCTTAGAATGGGTTGGGTTGGAAGGAGCCTTCAAGATCATCCAGTTCCAACCACCTTGCCAGGGGCAGGGACACCTCCCACCAGCCCTCATCCAGCCTGGCCCTGAACACCTCCAGGCGGGGGGCAGCCACAGCCTCCCTGGGCAGCCTGTGCCAGAGTCTCACCACCCTCCCTGGAAAGAATTTCTTCCCAATCTCCAGTCTCCATCTGCCCTCCTCAAGCTTCAATCCATTGCTCCTCATCCTCTCACTCCCAGCCCTTGTCAGAAGTCCCTCCCCAGCTCTTCTGTAGCCCCCTTCAGGTCCTGGAAGGCTGCTCTAAGGTCTCCCTGGGGCCTTCTCTTCTCCAGGCTGTCACCAGAGGCAAGGTTCTGCAGCCCTCTGATCATCTCCACGACTTCCTCTGGAGCCTCTCCAGCAGCTCCAAGTCCTTCTTGTGCTGGGGCCCCCAGAGCTGGAGGCCCCAGAGCTGGAGGCAGTGCTGCAGGTGGGGGCTGAGCAGGGCTGAGCAGAGCAGAGCAGAGGGGCAGAATCCCCTCCCTGTGCTGCTGCTCTCCCTGCTCTGGCTGCAGCTCAGCACTCAGCTGGCTCTGGGCTGCCAGGGACCACTGCTGGCTCCTGGGGAGTTTGTCCCCCCCTGACAGCCCCAAGGCCTTCTCCTGCAGGCTGCTCTCAGCCACTGCTCACCCAGCCTGGATTTGTGCTGGGGATTGCCTCGAGGCAGGCACAGGACCTCGCACTCGGCCTTGTTGAACTCCTCAAGTTGCCTTTCTCCTCTCCTTTTCTGCCAAGCCTCCACTTTCCCCTCACAGAAGGCTTCCCAATATTCTGGGATCCTCAAGCAGCTCCTAACCTTAATTGCTGCAGGGATGGTTGGGAGATCAAAGGGAGGATGTCTGAGCCTCTTTGTGTTACTCAGAGCTACATCAGCACCAGGAGCTGAGATTCACTTTTCTGGGGGTTAGGAGGTAACAGTCCCCTTTCAGTGCAGGCACATAATTACTGTAAGCAGGCAGGGGACTTGCCAAGTGGTGCATGGGGTGGGGGTGGGGAGGAGGAGGAGGAGAATCTTTGAAGCCAATTGCTCAGACGTAATTCAGTTCACTAATTGGCAAGGGACCGTTACTAACGAATTGCTTCTGTTTTATGTCAGGAGTGAATCAGGTTGCTGATGTGTAACATGCATGAAGGCACTTAATGAGTGTGAAACTAGAAATGGGACTGAAAAAAAAATGAAAGGAAAAAAAAGCCCCAGCAGAAAAAAACCAAAAAAGAGGGGAAGAAAACCCCCCCCAGCCAAAGGCCCAAGGGTTGCCTCACCTGGAGCTGGCCCAGCACAACTGCTAAGAGATGGAAAGGAGCTGGGTAAAGTGGCTTCCCCGATTCCAATCTGCAGTGGAAAGCCTTCTTCTCAGAATCTGAAGGCAACCACAAGCTTGTGGGAAGGGCAGATCAAGAGGCTCACTGTGGCACTTCACCACCAGCCCCTCTGCTTCGAAGCAGGGCTGAAATGAGGACTCCGAGGCCTTACCGTAACACAGCTGAGGAGAAGCTGAAGTGAGCTGCTGAGGCTCTGGCCGTGGCTACAGGACCTGCAGGCAGCTGAGCTGTGCCCTGGCTCGGTGGGGGCTGTGTGTGTGCTGTCACCACACAGTGACACCAAGGCTCCCTCCCTGCACTCTCACTGAGGGAACGCTTTGCATCTTCCAGTCCAAGCTGGCCTGACCTTAGGCCTTGTGTAGGCAAAGTTCTGCTCTGCTGAGGCCTCACCTGCAGTGCTGTCTCCAGCTATAGAATAGAATTAACCCAGGCTGGAAAAGACCTTCAAGATCATCAAGTCCAACCTACCACCCAGCACCATCTGATCAACTAAACCATGGCACCAAGTGCCTCAGCCAGGCTCTTCCTAAACACCTCCAGTGATGGTGGCTCCACCACCTCCCTGGGCAGCACATCCCAATCTCTCTTTCTGGGAAGAATTCCTTCCTCACCTCCAGCCTAACCCTCCCCTGGCACAGCTTGAGACTGTGTCCTCTTGTTCTGGTGCTGCTTGCCTGGGAGAAGAGACCAACCCCCTCCTGGCTACAACCTCCCTTCAGGGAGTTGTGGAGAGCAAGAAGGTCTCCCCTGAGCCTCCTCTTCTGCAGGCTAAGCAACCCCAGCTCCCTCAGCCTCTCCTCACAGGGCTGTGCTCCAGACCCCTCCCCAGCTTTGCTGCACACAGCACAAGATGCAACAACCTGCAGGAGCAGCAGCAGCAGTGTGTAGATTTCTTTATCTCTGTGTCCAATGCAGATAAAAACACTGCTCTGAAAAGAAAGAGAAATGTGCCCTGCCAAGAGCAGAGAGGTGAAGCTAAGCACAGCTTGCTGAATCATGAGACTTGCTGCCTGCTCTGCTCAGACCCCACCTTGAATACTGCCTCCAGCTCTGCTGTCCCCAGCCTCAGAAGGACACAGAGCTGCTGGAGTGAGTCCAGAGGAGGCCACAAGGATGATCCAAGGGCAGAAGCAGCTCTGCTGTGAGGACAGGCTGAGGGAGCTGGGGGTGTTCAGCCTGGAGAAGAGAAGACTCCAGGGGGGACCTGAGAGCTGCCTTCCAATAGCTGAAGGGATCCTGCAGGCAGCTGCAGAGGGACTGTTCCTAAGGGTGTCTGAGACAGGCCAAGGGGGAATGGTTGGAAGCTGAGGCAGAGCAGGGTCAGAGTGGAGCTGAGGAAGAAGTTCTTCAGTCTGAGGGTGGTGGCACTCTGGAGCAGGTTGCCCAGGGAGGTTGTGGCTGCCTCCTCCCTGGAGGTGTTCAAAGCCAGGTGGGATGTGGCCTTGAGCAGCCAAGTCTAGTTGAGAGGTGTGGGGCAGGGGGACAGCAGTAGATGATCTGTGAGGTCCTTTCCAACCCAAGCCATTCTATGCCATCTCAGAGCACGTCCTGCAAGTGCCATAAAACACTGCAGGTGTATCAGCAGAGGACACTGCAGCCACAGGGGAGGGAATTTAGCTGCTGGCAGGGGAGGTGCTAGAGGGAGAGGACCAGAGAAAGAAGCACAGAGAGACCATTCATGTGGAATCAGAACTCAACTTTAGAACTTCAAACAAGTGCTGCAGGTTGGCATCACCATGACCAGCGTGGTGCTTGTGGCCTCTTCCCAGTGCCAGGGCCAGAGGAACATGCAGGGACACGCGCGGTGCGGGGAAGAGCTCAACGCTGCGAGCGAGGAAAGGTCTTGCCTGGTCAGATGACAATGCAAACTCACACCTCCCAAGATGTATTGTGTGTCAGAATGAACATCATTTCCTGCCTTCCAGAAGTGGCTTCTCTGGTTCACTGACCTTCCTTTTCTTCCTGGCTCCTATTACCTCTTCCTGGCTAAAGCCAAGGTCCAGGCAGCTTACCTGTAAGAAGCAGCAGAAAGAGAGATCATAGATCACGGCCATGGGACAGGCTCCTGTGGCATGGGCCAAGAAATCAAACTTCCAGAGCTACATTAAGCATGCTTGGATCCTCTCAGGTCCTGTCTCCAACTCTGGAGCCCCCAGCACATGAAGGACATGGAATTGTCCCTGGAGAGGGACTTCTGACAAAGGCATGGAGTGACAGCACAAGGGGCAATGGCTTCACACTGGAAGAAGCTGGATTTAGAACTCAGGGAGAAATTCCTCTCCACAAGGCACTGGGACAGGTGGTTCAGAGAAGTTGTGGAGGTGTTCTGGACCAGGCTGGATGGGGCCCTGAGCAAGCTGGTCTAGCAGGAGGTGTCCCTGCTCATGGCAGGGAGGATGGCTCTAGAGGATCTTTAACATCCCTTCGACCCAAACCATTCCATGATTGAGTGTGATCCTGTTCTCCAGAAGAGCACTTAGGCAAGGAGTCAAAATGGGAACAGTGGATGGGACTGGGACTGTAACATTTGTGAAAGCAACAGCTTCAGCTTTAGGGACAGGAAAGGGCTTTGGTGGCACAGGAGCAGGACAGGAGCAGAACCAACTGCCCCACTGCTTTTATCCAAGAGGCAGACTTCACAGTCACAGATTGCATCAGGTTGGAAGGCAGCCTCCAAGGTCATCCTGTCCAACCCCCCTGCAGGCAGCAGGGACAGCTCCAGCCAGAGCAGGCTGCACAGGGACACAGCCAGGCTGAGCTTGGATGTCTGCAGGCATGGAGCCTCAACCCCAGCCCTGGGCAGCCTGTCCCAGTGTCTCCCCAGCCTCCCTGTGCAGAACTTCCTCCTGATGTCCAACCTAAATCTTCCCTGCTCCAGTTCCAAATCACTGACCCTTGTCCCATCCCCACAGCCCCTTCTGAGCAGTCCCTCCCCAGCCTAACTCTAAGTCCTCTTCAGATACTGAAATGCAGCTTTAAGGTCTCCCTGTAGCCTCCAGGCTGGACAGCCCCAACTCTCCCAGCCTGTGCCCATAGTAGAGATTCTTGGTCCCTCTGATCATCTTTGTGGCCTCCTCTGACCCTTTCCAGCAGGTCCAGGTCTCTCCTGTGTTGGGGGTCCCACAGCTGGCCACAGCACTGCAGGTGAGGTCTCAGCAGAGCAGCCCAGTTTGCTCTAAAAAGACCCAAACCTACCTCCAAACTATTCAGGGACCTCCAAACCAGAAGCCTAAAATAGAAATGGGTCAGTGGTACAGGAAGCTCAGGCAGCCTGCAGGGAGCTGGACAGCCAGGGGAACAGCTGAGTGCTGGCTGTGCCAAGTGACAGAGTCACTTCTTGTTATCACTTCACATGTTTGCATTTTGACAGCCATAAGCTGGAGCTGTGGAGAGCAATGTGGTCTGCTGCCCACCCAGAAGGGACAAAGCACACTGTCTGGCAGGCCAACCCCTCCTGTTCCCCCTGGAGCTGAGCTGAGGGGACACACCACAGCACCCTGCTTCAGCCTGGCCTCCAGAGGCCAGTTCATTTTCATGAGGTCATAGATTCACAGAATGGTTTGGGCTGGAAGGGACATCCAAGATCCTCTAGCTCCAACCCCCCTGCCATGGGCAGGGACACCTCCCACCAGCCCAGGTTGCTCCAGGCCTCACCCAGCCTGGCCCTGAACACCTCCAGGGAGGTAACATCCACAACCTCCCTGGGCAGCCTGTGCCAGTGTCTCCCCACCCTCACTGGAAAGAATTTCTTCCCAATCTGCCCTCCTCAAGCTTCAATCCTTTGCCCCTTGTCCTGTCACATCAGACTTGATGTGGCCCTGGGCTGCCTGCTCTAGTTGAGGTGTCCCTGCTCACTGCAGTGGGGTTGGACAGGATGACCTTTGAGTGTCCCTTCCAAACCAATGCAATGTGTGAATCACTCCAACCCCTTCTCAGAAGTCCCTCCCCAGCTCTCCTGTAGCCCTCCTCAGGTACTGGAAGGCTGCTCTGAGGTCTGCCCAGAGCCTTCTCTTCTCCAGGCTGAAGAGCCCCAGCTCTCCCAGCCTGTCCCCATAGGGGAGGACCCTCTCCAGCAGTTCCATGTCCCTCCTGTGCTGGGGGCAGTGCTGCAGGTGAGGGTCTCACGAGAGCATTTGGATGCCAGGGAGGTGAGTGAGGAGGGCCAGGAGTGCTGCTCCGAAGCAGAAACATCTCACTCCAGCTCCACCACACACGAGGAATGGCAGAAGCCAAGCAGGGCAAGCAGAAGGAGTTAATGAAGAGCTATTCCAGACACAAGGTCTCCAGCTTGCAAGCTGTGGTCAGTGTAGAATTCCCCACGCACGTCATCGGGGCTTGCTTTCCATCTGACCTTGGGCTGAGGCTGGCTAATCTCTGCCCGGCAGTGGCCTTCCCGACCTGGGAGCCAGCAGCTCTGCGCGGGGAGCGGCAGCGCAGCCGCCGCGGCCCTCGCCCGGCTCTGCCTCCTCCCTGCCCCTCCGCCGTGCGCAGCCCCGCAGCGCCGCGGGCGCGGAGCGCCGCTTCCCCTGCACACAAGCGCGGAGGGCAAGGCTGTGCCAGAGAGCGCCGGGCAGGGCCTCCTGCAGCCTGCGTGCCGGGGCCGAGAGCGCTCCCGGCGCGGCCCCGGGCGGCGTTGTTTGAGGAAGGAGTGATGAGTGGGGCTGCTCCAGCTCCTGCCCTCACACCCAGCTGCTCAAACTGGCACCTGGGGCTCTTGTTTACTTTCCCTCCCTGGCATCCTTTTACCTGTTTGCTTCCCTTTCTCTCTCTCTTTTTTTATCCCTCTCAAGTAGAAGGGCCCAGGGAGGGAAAGCTGCCTCCCAAAGCTCTCTGTGTGCTAACACAGCTGCAGGATCTGCAGCCTGTCCTGCTGGCCCCCGATGGAGCACAGCCACAGCCAGCACTCTGCTGGCCCCCGATGGAGCACAGCCACAGCCAGCACTCTGCTGGCCCCCAGGCACCTGAACGCGGCAGCTCTCCTGCACCAAGACCACATCAGACAACTTGCTGCCTTGATTTCCTCTCCTGAGGAAGAGCACAGGCAGCTCCTCGGTCACCTTTGGAGCCCTTTGTTACTCCTCCTACTCCTGAGATGGGAGAAGTAGCCACGATGAGGCTGCTCCAAGAGTCCCCTGCAGCTCTTCTGCTGTTTCCCTTCCCTGCACACAATCCCTGAATCCACCGTGGTGGGGCTTGGAAGGGACCTCTAGGGAGCATCCAGTCCAATCCCCTGCTCAAGCAGAGCACCCCCAGCAGCCTGCCCAGCAGCACAGCAGCCAGGTGGGGCTGGAATCTCTGCAGAGAGGGAGACTCCACAACCTCCCAGGGCAGCCTGCTCCAGGGTTCCAGCACTCTCACACCAAACAAGTTTCTCCTCATGTTGAAGTGGAACTTCCTGGGCTCCAGTTTGTGCCTGCTGCCCCTTGGCCTGTCCCTGGGCACCACTGACAAGAGTCTGGCCCCAGCCTCTCTCCCCCCACCCTTTATATCTTGCTGAGCATTGCCCAGCTCCCCTCTCAGGCTGGTCCTCTCCAGGCTCAACAGTCCCAGGGCTCTCAGCCTTTCCTCCTCACAGAGCTGCTCCAGGCCTCTCAGCATCTTCAAGGCTCTCTCCAGTAGATCCCTGCCTCTGTAGAACCACAGAGCACAGAACTGGACCCAGATTCCAGATGTGGCCTCAGTAGGGCAGGGCAGAGCAGAGCAGCAGGAGAACCTCCTTCGAGCTGCTGGCCACACTCCTCTCAACACAGCTCAGGAGGCCACTGGCCATGAGGGCACATTGCTGGCTCACAGTTACCACAGGCAGCATGCCCACATAACAGGAACCTGAGATGAGGAAAAACATCTGTGGAAGCCATCAAGTGCTCTAGACAAGGAGTATTCACCTACTGAATGAGTAAGACATCAACTGTGTGAGGTATTTCACTGGAGCAAACATGTCCTGTCCTGTCCTGCCCTTGCCCAGCCACATGTTCATGTAGGAGCTCAGAGCCAGGAAGGAACCCCAGGTCCACCTTCCATATCCCATCCTTAACCAAACACTCCAGCTTCTTCCCTAGGAATGTGACTCTAGATGGGATTAAGTCAGGTCCTACCTGTGTTTATTTGCCTTTAACCAGGGAGTAAACCTCTTCAAAGGCTGTGGTGCAAAGCAGGAAATCCCTCCCCTGGCCTGAACACACAGCCAAAGCCTGCAGAGGCTGAGCAGTGCTGGGCTTCCTCTGCTGGACACTGGGGAGCTGGCCCTGTACAAATGGCTTCTCTCACACCCCCAGTGCAGGCCCTCAGCTCACTGCTAAGCCAGGAGGGAAACACAAGGGAAAAACTCCTCAGTGTGAGGGTGGCAGAGTGCTGGAGAAGGCTGCCCAGGGAGGCTGTGGGGGTCTCTGTCTCTGGAGGCACTCAGAGCCCAGCTGGGCATCTTCCTGGGGGATTCACTCTGGGTGACCCTGCTCTAGCAGGGAGGTTGGACTGGAGCATCCTTTACTCTCTACTGCTGAGACCCCACCTTGAATACTGTGTGCAGCATAAGGACAGGGAACTGTTGGAGAGAGTCCAGAGGAGGGACACAAAGATGATGCAAGGGCTGGAGCAGCTCTGCTGTGAGCACAGGCTGAGGGAGCTGGGGGTGGGCAGCCTGGACAAGAGAAGACTCCAGGGGGACCTTAGAGCTGCCTGCCAGTACCTGAAGGGATCCTGCAGGAAGGCTGCAGAGGGACTGTTCCTAAGGGTGTCTGAGACAGGCCAAGGGGGAAGGGTTTGAAGCTGAGGCAGAGCAGGGTTAGATTGCAGCTTAAGAAGTTCTTCAGTGTGAGGGTGGTGAGACTCTGGAAGGGGCTGCCCAGAGAGGTTGTGGCTGCCTCCTCCCTGGAGGTGGTCAAGGCCAGGCTGGATGAGGGCTTGAGCAGCCAAGTCTAGCTGAGAGGTGTCCCTGCCCATGGCAGGGAGGTTGAAGTAGATGATCTCTGAGGTCCTTCCCATTCTACCCTGAGCCACTCTATCGTTCTGTGATCATCAGAGGTGCCTCCCAATCCCCACCACCCTGTGACTCTGTGCCACAGGGTAAGGAGCAGCCCCTTGCATGCTTGTCCTGCAGAGTGCATGCTGGCAGTGGGACAGGTGGGACAAGGCCAGAGCAAGCAGCAAAGACAGGAACAGACCAACAACCTTCTGCATCACAGAACCATTTTGTTTGGAAGAGAGCTGTAAGCTCACCAAGAGCAACCATTAACCCAACCCTGACCATGAAGCTCCTCTACTACAGTGACGGGAGGTGGAGAAGAGGGAAACCTTCCCCCTCCAGCAGTTCTGATAACAACTGTGAGCCCCTGTAAAGTAAAGAAACCCCAGCAGGGGGAAATGTGGCAGCTGGTAACAGTGAGAAGTGATGGAAAGTGTGGAACCATCAAATTGGTTTGGTTGGAAGAGCCTTTTAAGACCATCAGGACCAGCCAGCAACTGCCAGGGCACCACTAAACCTGCCCCTCAGCACCACAACTACAGGGCTTTGAAACCCCTCCAGGGATGGGGACTCCACCACTGCCCTGGGCAGCCTGTTCCAGGCCTTGACAACCTTTTGGATGAAGAAATTGCTCCTGATGTCCAAACTAAACCTCCCTTGGGTGCCACTTGAGGCTGTTTCCTCTTGCTCTATCACTTGCTCCTTGTGAGGTGAGACCAAGCCCCACCTGACTCCAGCTGTAGAGAGCCAGAAGGTCTCTCCTCCTTTTCTCCAGGCTGCAGAACCTCTCAGCTCTGCAGCTCCCTCAGAAGTCCAAGGCTGGGGCTGGCTCCCACCACAGACACCCAGTGAGTCTGCAGCCCCTGGGCTCCCACTGGTGAGGAGCAGCTCTGTGTTGCCACCAAGGTCTGCTGCAAGAATCCAGCAATCTGGTGAATCATCCCCAAGTGTTACTAATTTCTGGCATACAACTCCCAGGGCAGCTGCACGTTGTCTGGAGAAGATATCAGGCTAAAAATAGATTAGAGTCAGATTAAAGCCTTCCCAGGGCAGACTGGTGGATGAAATACAGCAAGCAGACCACAGCTCCGCTGCTATTCTTAGACAGACAAAACCAGGACCTCGTTCAGCGCTGGGCAGCTTCAGTCCCCAGCGTCCCCACCAAGGCAGCCAAGAATTCCCACTGTAAATGGAAGCAAATTTACAGCCCTTCTGACATGTGGTTGGCTTCCCAAGGCAGCCCATGCAGCAAAGCTCCAGTTGCACAAGAGCATTCAGCTGTGTCCCTCGCTGTCCCCGGCCTGCCCCTGGCTGAGCGTCGGCGCTCGGCAGACTCTGTGCCCTCGGCAGCGTTTCCTCTGCTGGGGACCCAGAGGCTTGGGTTTGGTACCCCCTAACTCTCCTGGAGCACATTAGTGGCAAGAGGAGCCCAGCTTCATCCAGCCAGCTGGCAGAGTAAAGGCTGAGATGCAAGCCTCAAGCTCTGAAAGGAGGCAGAATGCCCCCCAGGTGGCAGGGCACATCTCCTGCCATCAGCAGATGTCTATCGGCAGCAGGAAACCCTAATCAGAGAGAGCCAGGAGCTGATGCATCCTGTGAGCTCAGCTGACTCCACTGCATGCCAAGCACTTGCCACTAGCAAAAACCAAGCCAGGCCTCTCTAAATTGATCCCCCAAGACCTGAGGCATCCCTGGGGTCCAAGCATTTCTCTCTGCTGCCAGTTGGCTGCTCCCTGCTCTCCAAGCACACCACCAAGCAAGGCTCACGAGAGGCATCACAGGGGCAGAGGATCCTAGGTTGGAAGGGACCTCAGAGATCATCCATGGCCAGGGACACCTCTCAGCTAGACTAGGGTGCTCAAGGCCTCATCCAGCTTTGAGCACCCCCAGGGAGGGAGCACCCACAGTCTCTGGGCACTCTGAGGGCCTGTCCAGAGAGTAAGAAAAAAAATCATTACTGAAAAATAGCTGTTGGGAAAAACTGCTCAACCTCCCTCCTGCTGAGCTCCAGCAGCCCTCACTCCCAGCAGGGCACTGAGGGGGGCTGTGCCCAAAGAAGAGCAATGGAGGGCACAGGTCTGGGGAGGAGCAGCTGAGGAAAGTGGGGGTGTTCAGCCTGGAGAAGAGGCTGAGAGGAGACCTTCTGGCTCTCTACAACTGAAAGGAGCTAGGAGCCAGCTGGGGGTTGGGCTCTTCTCCCAGGGAACAAGTGACAGGACAAGAGGAAATGGCCTCAAATTGCCTCAGGGGAGGGTTAGGTTAGACAGGAGGAACAATTTCTTCATCAAAAGCCCTGGCCCAGGCTGCCCAGGGCACTGGTGGAGTCTCCTTCCCTGGAAGGGCTGCAGAACTGTGTAGATGTGGTGCTGAGGGACATGGCCTGGTGATGCCCTGGCAGTGCTGGGATAATGCTTGGACTCTATGGTATTTAAGGTCTCTTCCAACCAAAAGCACTCTGTGGTTCTGTGAGCACCCTGCACACTGCCCTGCTGGCTGCTCTGAGTGCCAGATCACAACCCAAAGCACCTCCCAAAGGCAGAAGCCTTCCTCCAGAAGAATGGAGGAGGTGAAGAGCAACAGACACTCCTGCCTAGGAGGCTGCTGCCCAGCTACTCCCTCACAGAGTATTAGTGATCAAAGATGGTCAGAGGCTGGAGAGCCTCTGCTGTGGGGACAGGCTGGGGCTGTCCAGCCTGGAGAAGACTCCAGGGAGACCTCAGAGCTGCATTTCAATATCTGAAGGAGGCTACAGGAAAACTGGGGAGAAACTGTTCAGAGGGGCCTGTGGGGATAGGATGAGGGGCAGTGGTTTGAGACTGGAGCAGGGGAGAGTTAGGTTGGACAGCAGGAGGAAGTTCTGCACAGGGAGGCTGGGGAGACTCTGGGACAGGCTGCCCAGGGCTGGGGTTGAGGCTCCATCCCTGGAGACATCCAAGCTCAGCCTGGCTGTGTCCCTGTGCAGCCTGCTCTGGCTGGAGCTGTCCCTGCTGCCTGCAGGGGGGTTGGACAGGATGCCCTTGGGGGCTCCCTTCCAGCCCAGTGCGATCTGTGAAGCCACCCAGCACTGATTTATGGAGCAGCCTCTGGAGGTGCTGGTTGCTAGCATGCAAAGGCAGCCAGCACAGCAGCTCAGTGCTCCTGGGGATGTCTCTGGGGTGGCTATGAGGGGGTCTGAGGGTGCAAGGGTTAAACCTCCCTGGATCTGAGGGGTGATGTTCCTCACCTCTGGATGAGGAGAGCACCAGGACACTGCTTCCTGCACACCAGACAAGGATAACTCATGGAAGGGATGAATGGCCCCAAGATACAGCTAAGGATCTGACGTGAACTGAGAGCAGCCAGGAATTTCCTGACCTCCCTGCCTCACTCCTCCCAGCTCACAGGAAGGAGAGAGGCAAGCTCATCTCTGAATCTTGCTCTCTTCATTGTCTGGGGCTGTGTAGCCTCAGCTGCTTTAGAGGAGAAAATGTTCTGGGAACTTCTCATCAGATACAGCTCTCTTGATAGACAGCTAGAGATAAACCTTGCTGCTTTTTCTTCCCTCCTGCTCTTTTGCTTTTCTGCAGAAGTTCAAGATAATGACATTGCCACAGAAAAATGCTCTCCTCTTGCTCTGCACATGGCAGGCTTCACCCTTCAACTGCTTTCTGTCATGGCAGCTTGCAGAGCAATTGGCCTGGGAAAAATCAGACAACAGAGGTCTTGATCTCCAAGCTGTTCCTCTGCAAGGGAGCCCCCTCAAGCTGACCTGCACTTCCAGGCAGAGGCTCTGCACCCCACAGGGAAGCTCAGCAGAGCCTCCATCAGAGCAACCTGGCCCTGGGCACCAACAGGACACTGAGCACTGGCAAGCATGGCAGGTATTACCCTCAACACATCACCCATCAAAGGCCCTGTCCGCACCAGGCCCCTCAGAGGAGGACCTGGCCAGGTAGCCAAGTCTGCTGCACAAGGAGCAGCAGCTGGAGGCCAGACAGGCTGTCCCCTGAGGCCTAAGCCAGTGCTGATGTCCAACACTGAGCTATGAATCTCTCCCTAGGCACCAGACTCTCAGACAGCTCCAGCTGAGAGAGCTGATCCGCACGGCAGGAGGATGCCTACAGCAGGCAGTGAGGCACAGCAGAGAGATCCCTGAGCTGTCCCCCAGCCCAACTGCTGTGTCCACACAGTGCCAAGTGTCCACACACTCACTGGGGTCCCACAGCAGCCCAGCAGCACAAGCAGTGTCTGGCTGATGAAGCCAGACACTTGGGAGGCAGGGCTGCTGTGCTGATACGGCCTCACCACCGGCAGCCCCGGTGCAGGCTCGCCCGGGGGCGACCCAGGGCTCTCTGCATGGCTGCTGCGCTCCGTGGGGAGACTCAGCTCCAAGGACCACCCCAGAACTTCAGCCCACAGCTTCCTGATGGCAGATAAAAGCCTGCAGAGGCGTCCACATGGTCAGATTTTACTCATCTTCGAGTGGTGTTTCATTCCAGACTCATTCCACTGCAACTTGTTTGCTTACATCAGGGCAGAGCTGACCAAGAGGAGCTTGCAGGACAAGAACATTCACCTCTCCTTATGAGGCCAGGCTGAGAGAGCTGGGGTTTGTTCAGCCTGGAGAAGAGAAGGCTCCAGGGAGACCTTCTGGTGGCTTGTCAGTGCTGAAAGGGGCCAAGCAGAAAGCTGGAGATAGATTTTGAGCAGGGCCTGTTGTGCCAGGACAAGAGGTGATGGTTTGAAATGAACAGAGGGAGATTCAGAGTGGAGAGGAGGAAGAAATGTTTGGCACTGAGGGTGGGGAGAGTCTGGCCCAGGTTGCTCAGAGAGGTGGGAGATGCCTCATCTCTGGAACCAGTCCAAGTCAGGCTGGACATGGCTCTGTCCAGCCTGCTCTGGTTGCAGAGGTCCCTGCTGAGTGCAGAGTGTTGGACTAGCTGAGCTCTGAAGGTCCCTTCCAACCCAAACCTGTGTGTGGATCCATGGTTAAAGGATTCACAAGAGGCTAAAGGAGTGTTCCAAAAGTCATCACAGGATCACAGAGTATCTGTGGTTGGAAGAGACTTCCAAGCTCACCCAGCCCAACCTTCAGCCCAGCACTGCAGGGGCACCACTAAACCATGGCCCTAGTGCCAGGTCCACACACTGCTTAAACCTCTCCAGGGATGGTGACTCCAGCCCTGCCCTGGGCAACCTGTTCCAAGGTTTGAGAACCCTTCCAGGGCAGAAATATTTCCTGAGATGCAGCCTGAGCCTCCCCTGGTGCAGCTTGGAGCCATTTCCTCTGGGCCTCTCACTTGTCTTCAAGGAGAAGAAGCTGCCCCCTCCTCACTGCAGCCTCCTCTCAGGGAGCTGTCCTAAGCCCAGTGCAGGAGCTCATGCCCAGCAGCAGATTTGCACAGGCTGAACCAATGGGCAGCTAAGAAAAGGGCTTGGGATGGGGGGTCATGAATTGAAGCTGGAGGAGGGCAGATTGAGACTGGAGATAAGGAAGAAATTCATTCTAGTGAGGGTGGAGAGACTCTGGCACAGGCTGCCCAGGGAGGCTGTGGCTGCCTCCTCCCTGGAGGTGTTGAAGGCCAGGCTGGATGAGGCCCTGAGCAGCCTGGGCTGCTGGAAGATGTCCCTGCCCGTGGCAGGGGGTTGGAACTGGATGACCTTTAAGGTCTCTTCCAACCCAGCCCAGTCCATGAACCCATGGATTCCCTGTTTGACCCAGCTCCTCACAGCTGCCAGGACAGGGCAGAAAAGAGGCAAGACACTCAGAGGGACATGCTGGGCTGATGCAACCTGCAAGCCTCTCCCTGCAGTCACAGAGGGGAGCTCATTGGCATGCTGGTGTCTACCTGTGGGTGATTAAGCAGAGGGATGCTCTGCTGGGAAAGGGCAATGGCTCACTTGATCCTGAGCATCACCAATCACCAGACTGCAGATAAGGAGCCAGCTGAGCACAGGGCAATGTTTCTCCAGCCTGGAAAGCCCTCTGCCAGAGGCTCTCTGTGGCCATGGCTGAAGGACAGCTCTGACTGGGCAGGAGGGGCTGCTGCTTTTTTGGCAGAGCCACATCCTGGGCCTCTCCCACATCCAGTTGATAAAAATAAGCCCTTTAAGACTTCCATTTCTGGTCCTCCTGGAGAGCTGTAGGTCAGGAAGATAATGGCCAATAAACCCAGTTTGTATTTTTGATAAGCAAGGAATTGAGGAGGAATGAAGCAGTTCAGAGGAGGAGCAGAGCTGGGCTTGCCCACATTGCCAAGCACAGCTGCTGACTGCAGGCACTGCTGCTGAGCTCCCCACATCGTGAACCCCAAATCTTTGCTCAGATCCTAAACCCTGGGACACTCCAAAGTGTTTCAGCTCCTTCAGAAAAATCCTGCCCTGAATATTTAACCTCTAGACCCCAGCCCCTGAGCAGTGCTCCCTGGACAGCTGAACATCTAACACTGTGGCCACCAGAGGGGCAGGCTCCCATTCCAGACCCTCTCTGCCCATTCCTCCACCCAGTCTGGCTCTCTGCCTTGTGGACTCTCTGAATATTTTGCTTGGAAAAGGCCTTCAAGATCATCCAGCCCAACCCTTCCCTAGCTCTACCCAGGCTGCTGCTGAAACATGTCCCTCAGCACCACATCTCTGCAGCTCTGAAACACCTCCAGGGATGGGGATTCAACCACCTCCCTGGGCAGCCTGGGCCAGCCTTTGAGAACCCTGTCAGGGAGGAAGCAGCAGCAGCTTGTCCAACCCAAACCTCCTCTGGGGCACCTCAGAGTTCTCTGACTTGGAGAGTTGGAGGATGGTTTGACTTCATGATCTCAGAAACCTTTTCCAACAGAAATGGTTCTGTGATTCTATGAACTTGAGGCTGTTCCCCTTTGTCCTGCCATTTGTTCCCTGGGAGAAGAGACCAACCCCCACCTGGCTCCAACCTCCCTTCAGTGTTGCAGAGAGCCAGAAGGTCTCCCCTGAGCCTCCTCTTCTCAAGGCTAAATCATCCCAGTTGCCTCAGCTGCTCCTTAACCAGCCCCCAGATCCTTCCCCAGCTTTGTTGCCCTTCTCTGGACATCCTCCAGCCCCTCAATGTCCTTCTTGGAGTGAGGGGCCCAAAACTGAACTGATTACTCAAGGTGTGGCCTCACCAGTTCTGAGCACAGGGGGGCAATCCCTGCCCTGCTCCTGCTGGCCACACCATTGCTAATCCAGGCCAGGATGCTGGTGGCCTTGTTGGCCAGCTGGGCACCTGGGCCCCTGGCTCATTTTCAGCCCCTGTGGCTATGGTGGTGCTGCTGTGTGAGAAATCCTTGGATAAACTACTTTAAGGACATCTTCTCCTGCTAGAAACTCAACCCTCAAAGTCACACAACATCTGAGGGCTCATGTCTACCTCAATAAAAGGAGATCTCCAGGGCCCAGGCCACACTGTTGCCCACACCTCAAAAGCTAATTAAACAATGGACTGCAGGAGAAAACAAATGACTTTGGAGACCTTGGAAGCAGAGAGCTGCTCTGATCACTCCTGCCAGGATGAAAAACCTTTACTTGACCACACTGCAGGCTGGACAGCAACAAGGTGCTCACATCCACCCCCCCAACAGCACTCTTTCTACCCATCTACACCTGACCCACTTAGATAATCCCTAGCTCAGACTTCTCATCCACCCAAGCCTCTCTGCATCTTCTGAGCCAAACTTCATGACCACTTTGGCTTCCTGATTCAAGTGGAATACACAATGGTCATTTGTTTTAACCACTTCCCTCAGAAAAGAAGGGAAAGTCCCTCCCCTATGGAAAGAGTGGCAAACCTTTATTAGTGCTGGCTTCACAACCATCAGCTGCACTTTTTAACCACTGACTTGACTTTGTTTTTCCCTAAACTGACTGAAATACACACCAAAAAAAAAAGCCCTCTGCCACCAGAATCCACCAGGGATTGGGACTGGGATTTGTCTGAAGTCTTTGGAGCATGAGCTGGGCTGCAGCCAGAGCAGGGAGAGCAGCAGCACAGGGAGGGGATTCTGACCCTCTGCTCCGCTCCACTGAGACCCTCACCTGCAGCACTGCCTCCAGTTCTGGTGCCCCCAGCACAAGAAGGGCCTGGAACTGTCGGAGAGGGTCCAGAGGAGGCCACAAAGATGGATCAGAGAGATGGAGAACCTCCCCTGTGGGGACAGGCTGAGAGAGTTGGGGCTGTTCAGCCTGGAGAAGAAAAGGCTCCAGGGAGACCTCAGAGCAGCCTCCCAGTACCTGAAAGGGGCTGTGGCTACAGGAGAGCTGGGGAGGGACTTCTGACAAGGGCTTGTGGTGATAGGATGAGGAACAATGGATTGGAGCTTGAGGAGGGCAGATTAACACTGGAGAGTAGGAAGAAATTCTTTCCAGTGAGGGTGGTGAGACACTGGCACAGGTTGCCCAGGGAGGCTGTGGCTTCCCCTTCCCTGGAGGTGTTCAAAGCCAGGCTGGATGAGGCCTTGAGCAAGCTGCTCTAGTGTGAGGTGTCCCTGCCCATGGCAGGGGGGTGGAACTGGATGATCTTTTAAGGTTTCTTCCAAGCCAAACCATTCTAGGAGTCTCTGAAGCATACAGTGGATAAAGTGACTCTGCCATCTTTCAGCCACTAATGCTCTTTTCCACCACCTTCAGCCACTCACTCTCACTGCTCCTGCTGTAGGCTAATGAGATCCACATGCAGCAGCAGCGAGGTGTCTGCTGCTCTGCTCCCAGTCCTGACAGCCCCAGAAGAATGTCAGGGCATGAATCAGTGGGAGAACCACGAGGCCCAAACAGAAAAGGCTCCTGTTTTCACACAGACAGCAGAACAAACAATGATCAGAAGGAAACTGGAGGATGGGAGACTGAAAAAAAAAAACAACAAAAAAGATAATAATAATAAACCAAAATGTGGTTAAAGCTTGAAAAATCCCAGCCTAGGCACAGGAGCTCAGCCCTGAGAGCTCAGAGTCCAGGCAAATACTTCACAGATGCCTTCTGAATGACATGTTCAGCTGGGAGTCTCCAGTTGCTGTCTGGGTTAGGCACCCCGGGATTCTTTTCAGCAGAGGCAGGGGGGGAATGTGAACAGCAATTTCCTCCTCTCCTTAACTGCTCCTGCAAGGACTCAGCTCCTGAACACTCAAGCTCACACCACTTTCAGCTCATCTGAATGGGAGGAGGAATCAAGTGGTTAAGTCTGGTGGTATTGAGAGATTTGCCCAGTCACTGAAAAGAGCCTCTGCAGAAGGCCATGAATTGGAGCTCTGACTCAGGGCTTGGCCTGGGCAGCATTCAGGGTGGAATTAATCTCACAGAACTCTACTTATCTGAAATACCATGTCTGCTCTGCCCTGGCTCTTCAGGTTGCCCCAACAACCACTGAAAAAAAGAGATCAGCACCTCCAGGGGATAATTCTTCCTCTCCTAGAGAGGTAGCCAGAAAGTGATAGGATCCAGCACCTGTGACTCACAGGTAAAGAGAGTCTGGCAGCAAGGGGGCAGAGGTGAAAGCCACATTAGGCAAGAGGCAGCCACACCCTTCAGACCTGAAGCAGGGTGGTGATGTCAGACCCTTAATCCAAACTCACAGCCAGGTAAAGCAGCCTGGCTGCACACTGATGCAGGCAGCCTGTGTGTGTGTGGAGTCCAGCTCCAGAACAGCATGGAATGATTGTCCTGGGGGAAAGAAAGAAGCTGCTCATGGCAAGGTTTTCTCCTCTGCTTCCAGTCCCTGCTTACAGCCCTGTGCCTTAAGGCTTTGGGGGGTCTGTGTACTTTGATACTGCACAGCAAATCCCCTAGGCTGAGCTGAATCTTGTGCCACCCCAGATGCCAGAACTGCAGAACAGAATAATCACAGAATGGGCTGGGTTGGAAGGGACCTCCAAAGGGCATTTAGTCCAAAACCCCTGCACTCAGCAGGGACATCCACCCCTAGATCAGGTTGCCCAGAGCCCTGTCCAGCCTCACCTTGAACATCTCCAGGGATGGAGCCTCAAATACCTCCCTGAGCAACCTGTAGCAGTGTTCCAGCAGCCTCATGGTGCAGAACTTGTTCCTAACATCCAATCCAAATCTGCTCTTCTCTTAATTCCAAACCATTGTCCCTGGTTCCTGTCACTGCAGGCCTTTGGAAACAGTCCCTCTGCAGCCTTCTTCTAGGCCCCCTTCAGCTACTGGAAGGCTGCTACCTTGCCTGGCATACCCTAGAGCCAGTCACAGTTCCTCACCTGCTGCGATGCTCTCGAGCGCAGCATCCTGCCCGTCTCCTGCACTCCCATCAGCTGCCCTCCACCTGCAGTCCAAACACAGAAACAAAATCAGCTCTGAACCAATTCTTAAATCCCCTCTCAGTCTTCTCTTCTCCAGACTCAAAAGCCCCAGGTCCCAGCCTCTCCTCACAGGGCAGTGCTCCAGTCCCCTAATCATCCTCGTTGCCCTCTGCTGGACCCTCTCCAGCAGATCCCTGTCCCTCTTGAACGGGGGAGCCCAAACCTGGGGGCAGTACTAGGTGATCTTTGATGTCCCTTCCGACCCAAACTGTTCTGTGCCTCTGTGAACAGGTGGTGCTGTGAGTTCAGCCCTGCTCAGCCGTTGGAGAATGGGCAGGAGAAGGACCTGAGGAGGCGAGTTCCCGGGCAGAGCAGCCTGGCTTCCCCGGCGCGGGGCTCTCGGCAATGCTATTTACCATTTAGTCACTAGATGGTATTGTTCCACAGGCTATAGCCCAGAGCTGCAGAGGTCAAGCGGGTACCAGCCGCTGGCTGGGGCGAGAGGAAAGGCTCCCTCTTAGCTCTGCTCTCACATGGGGAAGTCCTTAGCAAAGGCAAATGGCAGCAGCTAAAGGAAAAGAGCTCTGATGGAAATGCAGATAAGGGAGCTTGGTGCTGATGAACTATGTGATTCCTCCAGAGCTGAGCAAAAACTGCTGAGATAAAGAGGTGGAAAAGAGATTGATAAAGAAGGGGCTGCTCCTGTTAGCACAGCAAGCATTGACAGCCACCTGAGCTGACACAAGTGCAGCAGCCTGACAGACTGCAAAGTCAGGAAGCCTCAGTATTCCAGCAGGACACAGCCATGAGCACAAGCTCCTCTGGCTCTGAAGCTGGGCACTCACCTGGATCTTGAAGGTAAGAAGATGCTTCCATTTTCCTGCCTGGATGGGCCTCACCTTTGGCCTCTCCACACTCCCTTGACTCTGCTCTGATGGGGAGAGGCTGATTCTGCAAAGCAAACAACGTTTACCAGCATGACCCCAAAACTACACCCAGGGGGCAAATCCCTAAAGCCAGGGAGGAGATTTTCACAGTTCCCCAGGGTTCCTCAGGGTCTCCCAAGCCTACAGATTGGAGTCCACAGGGGGCTTCAAACCTGGAAGCATTCAAAGCCAGGCTGGATGAGGCCTTGAGCAAGCTGCTCTAGTGGGAGGTGTCCCTGCTGAGAGCAGGGGAGTTGGACTGGATGAGCTTTGGAGGTCCCTTCCAGCCCAACCCATTCTATGAAGCCTGTGTCACAGAAGATGTTCCTTTCCAGGAGAGGTTTGCTACATATACTTCATTCCCCCAGCAACAACCAAACAGCTATTCCCCTACCTTAGTGCTGCCCTCCTCTTCCTCTTCATCACAGTCTAAGCCTTGATGGGAGATCTCAGTAGGGCCCTTCTTCTGGGTCAGGCTTCTCTCTACCATCCTCTTCTTTTCAGCTGTCACTCTCACCTTCATGAGGTGGAAGCCAGTGGAGACTGACCCCATTCTCAGGTTGACAGGGTCACCATCAAACAGCAGGTCACCAGGGCTGCCATCTTCCTTAAAGCCAGGGGGCTGATAATCCTCTGGAGTCACTGCACAGGAGGAAGACCTCACTAATGTCAGAGGAGTCAAGTTCCATCTCTCCTTCATCTGCTTTATAAAGAACAAGGGTACAGCACCCTCCAGGACCCACCACTGAAAGCATTCTGGGCTTGGTGTTTTTGCAGGAAGAAGGGAAAGAATGCAAAGGAAAAAATGAGCTGAGCAAAGGTTAGGAGAGAGCTCAAAGAGCAAGTTTAGGATGCTGAGCTCCCACTGATGTGCTCAAAACCTCTGCAGCACAACCTGACACTGCCTGTTCCTTCAAAACACCAAACCCCAGCAGTGAAGGAGAAGGGAGCTTCAACCCCCACTGCATGGCTCTGCTTGTGCAGAGGTGCAGGCCTGCCTTGAAAAGCAGCTGCCATCCCTGAGGGTCAGGGGGGGCTGCTATGTAAGGGAGACCTTCTCACTCTCTACAACACCCCCAAAGGAGCTTGGAGCCAGGTGGGGCTTGGTCTCCTCTCATGAGGAACAAGTGACAGGACAAGAGCAAATGGCCCCAGCTTGCCCCAGGGGAGGTTTAGTTTGGACATCAGGAACAATTTCTTCATCCAAAAGGTTGTCAAGACCTGGCCCAGGCTGCCCAGGGCAGCAGTGGAGTCCCCATCCCTGGAAGGGTTTCAAAGCCCTGTAGATGTGGTCCTGAGGGCCATGGCTTGGTGGTGCCCTGGCAGTGCTGGGTTACTGGCTGGACCTGAGGGTCTTAAAGGTCTCTTCCACCCAAAGCCACCTGATGGTTCCACTCTTTCCATCACTTCTCACCTTCCACATTCCCCCCTGCTGGGGTTTCTTTGCTTCACAGGGGCTCACCATTATGATCAGAGCCGCTGGAGGGGGAAGGTTTCCCTCTTCTCCACCTACCATCACTGTAGTAGAGGAGCTTCATGGTGAGGGTAACGTCGTTGGGAAGCGGCCCAAGGTTCTGCATCAGCAGGTAGAGCTTGCGGAGCAGCAGCCTGCTGGCCTGCCTGACGTCCTCACTGCCTCCCCCCTGCCCCAGGCTCACCTCCTGGCTGCAACGGGAAGGGGGACAGAGCTCTGCTCCTCAGGCATGGGGAGTCACCATCAGAGGGGAGGGAGGGGAGGGAGGGGAGGGAGGGGAGAGAGGGGAGAGAGGGGAGAGAGGGGAGAGAGGGGAGAGAGGGGAGAGAGGGGAGAGAGGGGAGAGAGGGGAGAGAGGGGAGAGAGGGGAGAGAGGGGAGAGAGGGGAGAGAGGGGACCCACTGCCTGCCCTGAGACCACCAGCAAGAAAGCTGCAATGCTTGTATGTAGTTTGCAGATGGAGAGGGAAGTGAAAGAGAGCCCAGGGATGGGTTGGCAGCAGCCAAGCAGCAGCAGCCAAGCAGCAGCAGCGGCAGCTGGCACCAAGAGGCCACTCATTTCCATCTGAACAGGCTTTGGAGCTGGGGCAAGGGACCCCCATTGTACAAACGTCATGACTCACTCCTTTGAACACCATTAAATGGGCTCTAAGGGCCACCACCAAGTGCCTTTCACCTAAGTAATGTCAGGAATGAGAGGCATGAGGTGAGAATCCCTTACCAAGGCCATTCATCAGCGGGGCTCTTTCCAAGCCCATTCTGCAGCTCCAGGAGCATGTTCTCACTCCCATGCCCTCTCAGACAAACTAGCTCAGAAGCACATTTTTCCAAGGTGACTAAGGGGCATTCCTCTCACCTCCTTCAGCCACCCAAACGGCAGCTGGCAGGCTCAGCAGGCAGTCTAGACCAGACACACGTTCACCAGGAGTGGGATGAATTGCTCTCCGGAGGAGTTTGTTCCTCCTGACTACAGAGGAGGCTGAGAGGAGTGACTGAGATCAGCTGGCTAAAGTTAGCTGGCTGGAGATGGATGAGATGAATCACAACGTGACTAAGGGACCTGAACTTCTCTAACTTTCAATGAGAGTTGGTCATTAGATAATCATTAAGACAAAAGCCAAACAAGTAGTTCCTTCAGTAGGTCCTTGGAGGCTCACAGGGCAGGTGGATGGCACTGTGCACACCCTGGATGGTCCCTGCCACCTCCAGCACCATCATGCTGAAGGGGCCAGAGCACAAGTCTCATGAAGAGCAGCTGAAGGAACTGGGGGTGCTCAGCCTGGAGAGAAGGAGGCTGAGTGGACACCTTCTGCCTCTCTACAACTCCCTGGAAGGAGGTTGGAGCCAGGTGGGGGTTGGGCTCTTCTCCCAAGGAAGAAGCAATAGGAAAGGAGGAAATGGCCTCAAGCTGCCCCAGGGGAGGTTTAGGTTGGACATGAGGAGCAATTTCTTCATCAAAAGCGTTGCCAAGGCCTGGCCCAGGCTGCCCAGGGCAGCAGTGGAGTCCCCATCCCTGGAGGGGTTTCAAAGCTGTGCAGATGTGGTGCTGAGGGCCATGGCTTGGTGGGGTCCTGGCAGTGCTGGGTTAAGGGTTGGACTCAATGACCTCCAAGGCCTCTTCCAAGCAAAACAATTTCATGATTCCATCACAAATTGCTTCACAAGCAGTAAGTACCCTAAGAGAGCAGAGAGGATCCCAGGGCTGGCTCCAGTGGAAGGAGCAGCTTTAAGACCAATTTCCCCTTCCAGCTGAAGCTTCTTGGCCCATCATGTCCAGCAACTTGACTTCCCAGGCTGTGCCTTGGTTGGCACCAAACTGCCACCACCAACACTGTGCCATTAGATTAGGCTGTTGGGCTCCAACCCTGGAGCTGTCCAAGACCAGCTTGGATGGGGCCTTGAGTAGCCTGCTTTTGATGAAGGTGTCCCTCCCCAGGGAAGGGAGGTTGGAACTAGATGATCTTTAAGGTCCCTTCCAGCCCCAGGCAGCCTGTGATTAAGTCCTGTGTGCTCAGCAACATGCAGTGAATGAGGGGACAAAGGCTGGCAGTGCCTAGGGGGAAGTGAAGAGGAGGTAGAGACACATCACCTCCACAAGTCTTGGGATTGGTGGGATAGAAATGGTAGGAGGACAGAGAGAAGCAAAGGTGAGACTTGCACATGAATGAGCAGCTCAAGGACTAACAATAGCAACAACATTGTGGGAAATAAACCCAACCCATTACCTGATGATGTCCATCTGGGGCACCTCCTTTATGTACTTGAACTTGAACTGGTACAGCTCAGTCACTGTCTGGAGATGTGAGAAGAGAGGGGACAAGAAGAAAGAGGTCTCTCTCAGTCACAAGTCTAAAGGTGCATTCTGAGGCTCCTGGTGTCCTCTCCCAGCTTTAGGCCAGAGCACAGCATTCATTTGATGGCCTGATGACAGCTTTAAGGCTACTACTGCCTGCATGAGCTCTGGCAAGTGCTCACCACCCCAGCTTACCTGGCACTGAGAGAATCACCCAAAGAATATCAAACCTCCTGCTTCCTCCTTCCACTTCCTCTCTGGGCCTGACTCCCTGGCCTAACCCTCTAAGGAGGAGTGGGGCCAGGCACTCATCACACTTCCTACTGCAAGGAAAAGTGTGAGGCTCCCCAGGTGAGGCAGTGTCCCATGGAGACAAGGGCCTGAAGGACTCCTCCTGCTAGGAAGTCCTAACAGGGTAAGAGTGCTTGAGTCTCACTGGGGCCAGAGTTTTCTGAGGGAGGTAAAAAGCATCCAGATGATTTTCCATCTAAAAGGAAAGGATTCACTGAGATTTTAGAGACTAAAACAATGAGGAAGAACAGACAACCTCACCACAAGAGCAAGGCTCCATTGTAGGCCCATTCCATGCCTATACTCTGTTTTTTCCCTCCAGAGGCAAGGAGGTGGATTAGCAGCAGCTCAGCTGAGCCCTTAACTCTGAGCCTTCCTGACAAACCCCAGCCTGGAGGGGGCTAAACTCTTGCTCCCTCCCCAGATGCTGAGGTGTGACACAGACCAGGTGAGCAGAGATTCTGCAGCCTTCTCTGCACCTGTTCTGTAGGCACAGTGTGGATGCAGAACCTCACCTGTATGTATCACAGCTTCCACCCTGCCTCCACCAGGTGGATGTGGAAAAGCCAGAATCCCAACAGAGAGCACCAAGAGGGTAAGGACAGGCACTGCACCACCCATACAACCCAGGCCTGAAGCAACCCAGAGCTTAGGAATGGAAATGGGGAGATTCAGGCTGGATGTCAGGAAGTTGTTCCCCAGGAGGGTGGTGAGAGCCTGGCACAGGCTGCCCAGGGAGGGGGTGGCAGCCTCCTGCCTGGAGGTGTTTGCAGCCAGGCTGGAGGTGGCTGTGAGCAACCTGCTGTAGTGTGAGGTGTCCCTGCCCATGGCAGGGGGTTGGGACTGGCTGAGCCTTGAGCTCCCTTTCAGCCCTGACAATTTTATGATCCTGTGATTCTGTCCTAACCTCTGTGTGAAAAAACAGCTCCAATTTCAACAGAACCAGTTTGCACTTCCCACTCCTCTTTGGGCAAGGAAAGCAGAGCTGGGAACATGCCCATTAGTTGCCTGTCCCCATCCCTGCTGGAGGCCCTGGATGGGCTCACAGCCTTGTGCCTGGTGGGAGCATTTGATCACACTCCAGCTCACTGAGCTTGAGGGAAGGCAGAAGAAGAGAAACAGGGTCACCAAGCAGCCACATCAGGGTAGAACTGAAGCCTGCAAGCCAACTCTGAATAAAAATCTACTCACCCATGCCTGCAGTGGCCTCAAAGATTAATTAAGGCTCTTTTCTTACCTCTGGTTCCTTGGGATTGGTGTAAATCTGTGACAAGAAAGCACAGTGAGGCCATTCTCCCCTTGGATAACCTGAGAAGTGACTGCACCACCATGCTGACAGCAGAGCTTGGTGCTGTCTCTAGCCTGGGATCAGATGAGTCAGAGCCCCTCTCTATCAGCAGTCACCACCTACCACTTCAAAGCCAGGGGAAGCACACTCAGGTGTGGCACTGTGGAGGAATTGTACTGTGGCCTTCCAGTATCTGCAGGGGGCTCCAAGAAAGCTGGGGAGGGACTTCTGAGGGTGTCAGGGAGGGATAGGACTGGGGGGAAGGGAACAAAACTAGAAATGGGGAGAGTCAGATTGGCTGTGAGGAAGAAGTTCTTCCCCATGAGGCTGGTGAGAGCCTGGCACAGGTTGCCCAGGGAGGTGGTGGCAGCCTCCTGCCTGGAGGTGTTTGCAGCCAGGCTGGAGGTGGCTGTGAGCAACCTGCTGTGGTGTGAAGTGTCCCTGCCCATGGCAGGGGGTTGGAACTGGCTGAGCCTTGAGCCCTAACAATTCTGTGATCCCCATTCCAACCCTCACAGGCAGCTCAGGATGCCTGAGATGTAGCCACTGGGATCAGCCATGGAGCAGATGTGCAGCACAGCTCCTGGTGCTTTACAAGAGCCCAGGGCAAACAGCTGCCTGTGCAACCAACAGCAGGGGCTGGTTTCTCCAGGGATCAGGTTAATGAGGAGGACTCTTCTGCAGGGGGGCATGGAGATGACACAGGAGCTTCCAAGGAGGCAAGAGTCTAAAGGAAGCAATGCCATGGAGCAGATGAAGGTGCTCCCAGTTGTAAGGCCTGAGCCTGAGCTGCTAAGCAAACCCTTCCCACGCAGCCTGGGAAGCTGCTATTTACCCATTGCAGAAAGGTCACAGCTCCCTCCCAAGCCACACACATCGAGGCCTCCCCTTCCCAAAGGCTTGGCACAACCTTGACTCCATCCATATCTCTTGCAAGCAGAGAGGGGAAGAAAAACACCTTGTGCTCCTGTACTTACTGCCAGCACGGCGATGTGCAGCTAGGGAGGGGAAAAACAAAGCACGGAATCAGCCTCTGACCTCGGTGGGCAAGGAAAAGCAAGGCCTGGAACTCGCCCTGCCCGCAGCCGGCCAGGGGACAGGGGGAAGCCGAGCTCAGCAAAGCCCTGCAGGCAGGAGCCTTCTCAGCACAGCATCAGCAGCACCTAGCGGCCGCTCGGCTCGGCTTGGCTCGGCTCGCCCAGGCAGCAGCTGCCGGCTCAGGCTCACCCCCGGGACGCCTCCGAAACCAATCCCCGCAGGCTGTGCCGGTTTAAAACCCTTTTACACGAGCACTCATCCCTGCTCCAGGCCAATATTTGCTCCCTGCTGTGCACCCCCCCTCAAAGGCATTTAATTATCATAGAGCAGGACAATGCCCATGAGATTGCTCTGGAAAACGATCCTAGAACATGCCTCAACACCTCAGGGGCTTTTCCCCCCCTTAATCCATGTCAAATAATAAATAGCTCATGTCCCTCAGAAAGAGCAGAGGGCTAAACACCTCCTAGAACTGTCAGCAAGCAATCAGCTGAGTTCACAAGGCTCTGGGTTATCTCATCTCTGGCAGCTGATGTACAAGAGCCCATCTGATCATCAGTGCTGAATCTGATCTGGGGCAGAGCTGCCCCGAGGAACAGTGCTGACTGAAGCTGCTGCTTCTTCCTGTGCAGAGCAGGTTTTATGTCAGCATCAGCAGGAGAGAGGGTTACTGACTGGCTGGTTTTGTCTCAGAACCTGTCACATCCTTTGCACCAGGAGGCACTTCCCAGAATGTAAAAAAAAACCACCAGTTGGGGTTAGAGAGGATGAGAAGAAGGGCAAAGGGCTTGCAGTGATGGGATGAGGGGCAATGGACTGAAGCTTGAGGAGGGCAGATTGAGGCTGGAGAGGAGGAAGAAGTTCTTTCCAGTGAGGCTGGGGAGACACTGGCACAGGTTGCCCAGGGGAGGCTGTGGCTGCTCCTTCCCTGGAGGTGTTCAAGGCCAGGCTGGATGAGGCCTTGAGCAAACTGAGATGTCTGGTGTGAGGTGTCCCTGTCCATGGCAGGGAGCTTGGAACTGGATGACCTTTAAGGTCCCTCCCAACTCAAACCATCCCATGAATCTATGGATCTATAAAAAGATGAGGGGACAGGAGGAAAATGAAAGCAAGAGCACAGAACCACCTCTGCTATGGAGATCAAGACCTCATTTCTGACTGGCAGTGTCTCTACCCAGGTATTAGAGACCACAAACAGGCATCAGAGCTGAGGAAATCACACACCATGCACAGGCAAGCTGAGAGAGGTCAAGATCTGAGCTGCAGAACCCCAAATCTCACATGGATACTCTCAGGGGAGAGCCTTTCCCCTGCCTCCCAGCTGTAAATGTGGGTTGTGTCCATGCAAGCTCATTACACAAACCCAGAGCAATTATCTTGTGTCCAGATTTGATGAATTAATAGGAAAGTCCATTAAAAAGCATGAAAAAAACCAACAACTTACATACTGCCTCTCCAAAGCATCAAAACAACCTTGAAGCCTGCCAAGGAAAAACATGTTAGTCCTAACCAGCCACATTTATCTCCTGATCTGTAAACACACACTCATCAGATCCCCTTTAAAGTGCATTCTCTCTGGACAAGCAACCATTTGGGCTTGTCAAGTTGTTTTCAGGCCAAGCATCATAAAGGCTCTCTCCTCCCTCCACATTTGTCAGCTGTTTATACTTCCAGGGCCACAACTCAGGCTTGAGAAGTGTGCCAGTGCAAACTCCAGGAGGTTCAACAAGTCACAGGATGGTCCAAGGGGTGGAGCAGCTCTGCTGTGAGGACAGGCTGAGGGAGCTGGGGGAGTTCAGCCTGGACAAGAAAAGAATCCAGGGGGACCTTAGAGCTGCCTTCCAATAGCTGAAGGGATCCTGCAGGCAGCTGCAGAGGGACTGTTCCTAAGGGTGTCTGAGACAGGCCAAGGAGGAAAGGTTTGAAGCTGAGGCAGAGCAGGGTTAGACTGCAGCTTAAGTTCTTCAGTGTGAGGGTGGTGAGACTCTGGAATGGGCTGCCCAGAGAGGCTGTGGCTGCCTCCTCCCTGGAGGTGTTCAAGGCCAGGCTGGATGAGGGCTTGAGCAGCCAAGTCTAGCTGAGAGGTGTCCCTGCCCATGGCAGGGAGGTTGGAGGAGATGATCTCTGAGGTCCCTCCCAACCTGAGCCATTCTAGGATTCTATGATCCTGCCATCCTGAAGCCCACATGAACCCTGCAGAAGACAAGGATCCAGGGCCTCAGGCTGCCTGGAATGGCTCAGTGCTCAGTTCTAGCTCCCCAGCTTGCTCCCTGATGGCTCTCTTCCCATTGGCCTTGTGCAGAGCTTGGCTGAGGCAGCCTGACCTGTTTGCTCTTGTAAATCTCCTATTAGCTGATGCAGAGTTTACAGCTGTGGACTTTTCTCAGAGTACTAAATATCCTTTGAGGTAGCAACAGTCAGATTTGACTGCTTGAGTCCATGTGCAGCAAGCTCTCTCCTCAGCACCTCACAGCTGGCCTCTGCTTGGTGAGAACATGCCAACTGTGAAACACACAGAGCCACAGCATGACTTGGGTTGGGAGGGACCTTAGAGATCATCTACTGCACCCTCCCTGCCACGGCCAGGGACACCCCTGGCTCCTGGGGAGCTTCTCCTCAACCAACACCCCCAAGGCTTTTTCTTCAGGGCTGCTCTCAGCCCCCTCTGCATCCAGCCTGGATTTGTGCCTGGGGCTGGCCTGGCCCAGCTGCAGGCCCCTGCACTGTGACTTGTTGCACCTACTGCAGTTGGCACTGGCCCTCTTTTCAAGCCTGCCAAGATCCTTCTGGATGCCATCCCTGCCCTCAAGTGAGTCCAGCTCAGCACTCAGCTTGGTGTCATCAGCAAACCTGCTGAGGATGCACACAGTGCCTCACCCTCCATCAAGCTGGAGGGCACCTGGGCTGGCACTACCCAGGGAGGCAGAAACCTTGCACAGCAGCCAGGACTCTGTCCGAGCAGAACCAGCAGACACTAAACAGCCACAGAACCAACCTCAGCATTTCCTCTCCCCCCTCCCCATACCTACACTGCCTCTGCGTGCTCTGGGGCCTGACCATGACCTCACTCCATCCAGCACTTGCACAGGCCTCGGGCTCACATGACCCTGGGCAGCTAACTCTGTCCTGCTGAGGCAGAGGGCCTGGCGCGGCGCTGGCACAGGCAGGAAGCGGCGGCGGGGCGGGGGGCAGCTGCCTGCTGCCCAGCAGAGCCTTGCCTGGGTTTCACTGTTACTCACTCACCACTTGACTATCTGCAGCGACCCCAGACAGTTTCTGTCTTCTCGGAGAACCTTCAGACAGAGGTCTGCGAAAGCAGATTTGGCAGAGCGTCAGAGCCCGCAGCGCTGGGCGGCCGCTGGCACCCAGCCCGCCCGCCTCCCCCTTCTGGGCAAACTCTGGCAGCTGCAGCTCCCTCCTGGGGGGCAATGCTGGGCTGCAGCACATCCCAGGGGCACAGGCAGGAGAGCCAGAGCTACGGCTGCAGGTCCGAGCACCTCGGCACCTCCCCTCCTCCCCTCCTCCCCTCCTCCCCTCCCGCCCAGCTGGCAAGTCCCTGAGGGCACAGCCTGCCCAAACCCCAGCACAGAAGGGGCTGGAAGTGACTTCTGGAGATCATCCACTCCACCCCCCCTGCTAAAGCAGGGCACCCCCAGCAGCCTGCCCAGGGTCACAATGGCCAGGGGGGGTTGGAATCCCTCCAGAGCAGGAGACTCCACAACCTCTCTGGGCAGCCTGCTCCAGGCCTCCAGCAGCCTCACACCAAACAACTTTCTCCTCATGCTGAGGTGGAACTTCCTGTGATTGAGTTTATGCCCATTTCCCCTTGTCCTGTCACTGGCTATCACTGGAAAGAGCCTGGCTCCATCCTGACAGCCACCCTTCAGCTATTTGTAGACATTGGTAAGGTCCTCTCTCCCACAGCTGCTCTTCTCCAGACTAAATGGCCCCAGGTCTCTCAGTCTTTCCTCATAAGTCCATTAACCATCCTCATAGCCTCCACTGAACCCTCCCAAGCAGTTCCCTGTCTCTCCTGAAGTGGGGAGCCCAGAACTGCACACAATATTCCAGGTGTGGTCTCACTAGGGCTGAGCAGAGAGGGAGGAGAACCTCCCTTGACCTGCTGGACACACTCTTCTTAATGCCCCTGAGTACACCACTAGCCTTCTGGGCCACCAAGGCACATTGCTGTCCCATGGATAACTTATCACCCAGGACTCCAAGATCCTTCTCTGCAGAGCTACCCACCAGGCTCTCCACCTGAGGCAGGAGCATTGTCTGCATCCAGACTGGAGAAAGCCCTTTAACTATGGTCCTAACAAATAACTATGGTCCTAACAAACTGAGCTCCCACCTATACAGGAGAGGCTGAGGGAGCTGGGGTTGCTTAGCCTGGAGAAGAGGAGGCTCAGGGGAGACCTTATTGCTCTCTGCAGCTACCTGAAGGGAGGTTGTAGCCAGGTGGGGGTTGGTCTCTTCTCCCAGGCAAGCAGCACCAGAACAGGAGGACACAGTCTCAAGCTGCACCAGGGGAGGTTTAGGCTGGGTGTTAGGAAGTTCTTCCCAGCAAGAGAGATTGGCCTTTGGAATGTGCTGCCCAGGGAGGTGGTGGAATCACCATCCCTGGAGGTGTTTAAGAAGAGCCTGGCTGAGGCACTTGGTGCCATGGTTTAGTTGATTAGATGGGGTTGGGTGACAGGTTGGACTTGATGATCTCTGAGGTATTTTCCAACCTGGTCTGGTCTATTCTATTCTATTCTATTCTATTCTATTCTATTCTATTCTATTCTATTCTATTCTATTCTATTCTATTCCTATTCTATTCCATTCCATCCTATCCTATCCTATTCCATTGTATCCTATCCTATTCCATTCCATTCTACCCTATTCCATTCTATCCTATCCTATTCCATTCTATCCTATCCTATTCCATTCTATCCTATCCTATTCCATTCCATTCTACCCTATTCCATTCTATCCTATCCTATTCCATTCTATCCTATCCTATTCCATTCTATCCTATCCTATTCCATTCCATTCTATCCTATTCCATTCTATCCTATCCTATTCCATTCCATCCTATCCTATTCCATTCCATTCTATCCTATTCCATTCTATCCTATCCTATTCCATTCCATTCTATCCTATTCCATTCCATTCCATATGAGCAGCTGGCAGCTAAAGCAGGCAACAGGTAAAACAGGGTGAGCAGAAGGAAGAGCTCAGCAGCAGGTGGAAGTTTTACCATCCAAGTATCGAGTTCCATAGGAGTTCTCTGGGAAGAGCCCCCTCAGGTAGGTGATGCAGGACACAGAGATGGCCAGCAGCTGCTTCACCAGCGCCGCCGACTGCTGCTCCGTGCAGATTTTGCTGGGGAACACCACTGATTCCTGAAAGAGAAGGACAAAGCCAAAAGCAGCACCACTGCCATGCCACACAGGGGTCAGGTGGGGAAAAAACCCCACATAAAGAAATGTGGTTTTACTTAGAGATGTAATTTTAGTGTTCCCAGGGTGGTGAAGCACCGAAACAGGAAGCCCAGGGAAGCTGTGGAGGGTGCAAGCCTGGAAGCGTTCAAAGGCAGCTGGGATCACAGCTCACAGGATGTCAGGGGTTGGAAGGGACCCAAACAGATCATCAGCTCCAAGCCCCCTGCCAGAGCAGGGCCATAGAATCTAGCTCAGGTCACACAGGAACACATCCAGACAGCCCTTGAAAGTCTCCAGAGAAGGAGATTCCACAATCCCTCTGGGCAGCCTCTTCCAGGGCTCTGTGACCCTTACAGTAAGGAAGTTCCCCCCTGTGCTGAGGGGGAAGCTCCTGTGCTGCAGCTTACATCCATTGCTCCTTGTGCTATCCCAGGGAGCAAGTGAGCAGAGCCTGTCCCCTCCCTCCTGACCCCCAGCCCTCAGAGATTTAGAAACATTTATTAAACCCCCTCTAAGTCTTCTCTTCTCCAGACTAAACAGCCCCAGGTCCCAGCCTCTCCTCAGCAGGCAGTGCTCAGTCCCCTAATCATCCTCACAGCCCTCTGCTGGAACCTCTCCAGCAGATCCCTGTCCCTCTTGAACTGGGGAGCCCAAAACTGAAGGTAGTACTCAGGATGAGGTCTCACCAGGGCAGAGTAGAGGGGGAGAAGAACCTCCCTGGATCTGCTGGACACACTCTTCTTAATACACCCCAGGATCCCATTGGCCTTCTTGGCCACCAGGGCACATTGCTGCTGGATGGGGCCTTGGGCAAGCTGCTCTAGTAGGAAGTGTCCCTGCCCATGGCAGGGGGGTTGGAACTAGATGACCTTGAAGGTCCTCTCCAACCCAACCCATTCTGTGATACTATGATTCTCTGGTCCTCATACTACAGAGTGAAGTGCATTAAATGTCCAAGAGATCTGAGGTGAATGGAACAGGTTGCCCAGGGAGATAGCTGAGGCCCCATCCCTGGAGATATTCAAGGTCAGGTTCAACAAGGCTCTGAGCAACCTGTTCCAGTGCAGGGTGTTCCTGCTCACTGCAGGGGGCTTGGCCTAGATGACCTTTGGAGGTCCCTTCCAACCCAACCCATTCTATGATTCTATGACAGGCTCCAGTACAGTCTGCACTGGGCAGTCCTTTGCTCCCCTCCTGTCAGAGCTGGACATTCCCACCCCTTCCACTGCACCAATACTGGCACTTAACACAGCCAGCTCTGAGACATGGAAGAGGGGAGTTTTCTGCCAGTTTAGCTCCACAGAGTTGATTGTGGAGCCAAGGCAGTGGCAGTGCTGGGGTGCCCTGCACTGTTGCACCAGAGTTTGCTATCTGCCAGGGCTTTCTTTGAGCTCTGGCACAGCCTGAGCCTGCCAATGCCATGCACAGACCTGGCTTTCAGAGGCATCTTAACACAGAGCTGTGAAGGTGCCTGTGACTGGAGCTGCTGTCAGTGCTGAGCACTGTGTGGTTTCAACAGGACTTTAACACTGACTCAGTGGAAAAGCACACTCAATTTAGTGCCCCTAGTAGCTCATTGCTTTTCTTCCAGCTAATGAAGCTCTGCATACACCTAATGAGCCTACAACTTGCTTAGTCAAATACGTGTCAGAGCCTCACACTGCACCTTCCTGGACTCACTAAACTGCAAATAACCCAACTCAGAGCACTGCAGGCAGCAGAAAGTGTTCCCACCTCAGCAGCCACAGATGTGCCAGGTCCAAACCTGAGAAGTGAGACTCCCAGCACAGTCACATTGCCAGGTTTTTACCTTAGAGGACTTTTTCTTCTGCCTGCTCTGTAAAAGCTGCTGAGCAGCCATCCTGCATTGCAGAGCTCTGCTTTCCACTTGCAATTAAAACCTGGAGAAAAGAAGATGTGAGACACCTGGAAAATACTCAGTCACTGCAATTCCTCATCTTCCTCCACCTAAGGATGAGAGGTTTCCCCAGCTTATCCCAGTCTGAACGCTGCCTGCCAGCCAGCTCAAAGCAAACCCAGCACCACCTGAGATTCTGCAGAGCAAGAAAACTCCTTATTCCCTGGCAAACCATCAAGAGGATTTGAAATTCAGGGCCACAACTGTACCTGGTGTCAGCTGGTGCCTCCTCAAGAGGCAGTTCTCATATTCCAAACCACAAGTGTTAATTTCTACAACCATTAAGAAGGGTGAAGGGGGAACGTGAAAGAACTGGAAGGCTGCCAACAGCAGCCAAGATTTTAGCAAGGGTAAGCAGGAAACACATCAGTCTCAGCCTGAAAAAAAGGAATGATTCTTCTGGGACACCTTGAAAGGGTGGGGGAAAGAAAGGGGGGGGGGGAGGTGGGGTTTGGGGGAGGGGAGGGGGAGAGAGAAGTCCACATCGTCCCAGTGAAAGCAGGCCCTGTTAGACAAGGCTGGATTGAAGAGGAAAAGGCTCTTTCTACAGTAATGAAAAGCTGATTGATCAAGGCAATAAAGTGGACATTAGATGGTTCACACTTTGGTGGGGCACTTGATTTAGCACCACCCGACACGGTGATTAAAACCTTCCATTAGATGGAATTAGCAAGGCTCACGTTGAGTGGCCTGAAAAACGGCTCCCTGGGAGAGCTCAACGTGCAGCTGCTGTCTGGGGAAGCTGGTAATGGGAGGGAGGAAGGAAACACCACCAACAGCTCCCCAGGGCAGCACGGCCTTGTCCACAGCTAGGCAGTGCTCCTGCCAACAGTTAAAAAGGCAAAGCCGGGGTGGGTTGATTTAAATCGTGAGCCAATGCAGCAGAGTCTTCTCAAGGCAGTTGAGCTGCTCTTGTTCTGCACTGCTACCTTTTAGGCTTTTCTGGCTTTGTCTGGGTTTGGGTTTTTCCTTTTTCAGTCCATGAAAGCCTCATTTCCATTTGTTGGCAGTCATTAAGACATGTTGATTGGAACACGGCGACAGCTTTGCTGCTAAGTTTAGCCCTTCATTTAGTAAAGGAGGGCAGATTAGAGCCATAAAAGCCCATTTCACACAAATGTACACCTGCCAAAGTTTTTAGTGTGTTCGATATTTTAGGAAAGTGCATTCTGTTAGTCATGACTGGCTGAGTGCTGGGAACAGGCCTGGAATGCAATCAGAAAGCAGACAAAGGCAGCGTGAGGTTATTAGCCAAATAAAGATGACTGAAGTCAGCCAGGGAGATGAGGAAACATGTTTCCTACAACACACCACGCTTCTAATCCCTTCATTGGTGCACCTAGACCGAGCTGCTCCACTCCGACCTGGCTGTTTCAGCACAGGGGCCCTCCAAAGCTTCACCACTGCAGTCTCACCTTGCCCACAGCCTGCGCTTGCTCCTAGGCTGTGAGGGGGCAGAAGGAGTCTGGCTGCCATTTATTGGTGCACCTAGACTGAGCTGATCCACTCTGACCTCAGCACCAGAACAAGAGGACACAGTCTCAAGCTGTGCCAGGGGAAGTTTAGGCTGGAGGTGAGGAGAAAGGTCTTTCCAGAAAGAATAATTGGCCACTGGGATGTGCTGCCCAGGGAGGTGGTGGAGTCCCCATCCCTGGAGGTGTTCAAAGAGGGATTGGATGTGGCACTTGGAGCCAGGGTTTGGGTGTCAGGAGGTGTTGGGTGACAGCTTGGACTGGATGATCTCTGAGGCCTTTCCCAACCTTATTGATTCTATGATTCTATGACCTGGCTGTTTCAGCAGGGGGTCCCTCCAAAGCTTCACCTCTGCAGTCTCACCTTGCCCACAGCCTGTGCTTGCTCCTAGGCTGTGAGAGGACAGAGGGAACCTGGCTGCCTTTATAATGCACTTATTGGTGCACCCAGACCGAGCTGATCCACTCTGACCTGGCTGTTTCCCTCCAAAGCTTCACCTCTGCAGTCTCACCTTGCCCACAGCCTGTGCTTGCTCCTAGGCTGTGAGAGGGCAGAGGGAGCCTGGCTGCCTCAGCCCCACCACCCACCTCCTCCAAAGAGGCTTCATCACCTAGATCAGAGATTCAGTGTTATCTGGGAGAAGTCAAACCTCTTCCCCATCATCTCAGGAACCTCCAGCTCCCCCCTGGGGGCTTCACCCCTTCAGGCCTGTGCCCACGCTGCCCCCTCAGGCCTCCCCTCAGGCCAGGCGAGGCTACAGCAGGCCCCAAGGAAACCAAAAGTAGGTTTTAAAGTCTTCCTCGGTGGTGGGTTTGCTTTGGGGGGTTTTTGACTGAAGCTCAAGCCTGGCTGGTCCTCACATGGGGCCAGGTCCAGCCCACCCCCCCGTGGCCTGAGGCAGGGGGTCCCTGAGGGGCAGGGGGTCCCTGAGGGGCAGGGGGTCCCTGAGGGGCAGGGGGCATTAAGTGGGACCCCTGGGACAGGAGGTGCCCTGAGGGAGGAGCACCTTGGAGCACAGGGACCCCATGGGGCAGGGGGTCCCTGAGGGAGGAGATGCCCTTGGAGCAGGGGGATGAGGCACAGGGCCCCCTGAGGCTCCCCCAAGGCAGGGGGTCCCTGAGGCACAGGGCCCCTGGGGTGGGAGGTCCCCCGCGACAGGACCCCCCTGAGGTGCAGGGTGCCCTGGGGCATGAGGGTGCCCTGGGGCAGGGAATACCTGAAGCAGGGAGTCCCCTGAGGCCTGCTCCGCTCCTCCCGGGGGGTCCGCGGTACCTGCGCGGCCCCGCGGCCCCCTCCTGCCGCGCGAGCCCCGCGGAGCCGCCGGCGGGCGGGGCCGGGGCCGGGGCCGGGCAGAGCCCTGCCCCAGGGCCCCCCCGGACCCCCGGGCACGGCGCCCCGCGGCGGCTGGCACGGGAGGCACCGGGTGCCACACGCCCCCCTGCCCTGCCCCGGGCCCGGCCCTTGGGGCAGGCAGGCAGAGGGGACCCCGGGGCAGGAGCAGCAGGGTCGTGGCAGCGGGCGGGGGGGTGGAGGGCAGGAGGCCCTCGCATGGAAACAGCAGAGACCATAGGATCACAGAGCTGGCAGGGCGGGAAGGGAGCTCAAGGCTCAGCCAGCTCCAACCCCCTGCCCTGGGCAGGGACACCTCACACCACAGCAGGCTGCTCACAGCCACCTCCAGCCTGGCTGCAAACACCTCCAGGCAGGAGGCTGCCACCCCCTCCCTGGGCAGCCTGTGCCAGGCTCTCACCACCCTCATGGTGATGAGCTGA
The DNA here is from genome assembly GCF_014839835.1 of Dryobates pubescens. Lineage (NCBI taxonomy): Eukaryota > Metazoa > Chordata > Aves > Piciformes > Picidae > Dryobates > Dryobates pubescens. Next base: position 1,212,294 of record NC_071636.1, read on the forward strand.
TGTGGGATGCCAGCCCCTATGGGTGCCTGGCACCCTGCCCAGGGCAGATGCTGCCAGCAGGACCACAGCCCCTCGAGCAGGGTCATGGAATCACAGAGTCATTCAGGGTGCAAAGGACCTTTAAGAGCATCGAGTCCAGCTGGTAATGCTGCCAGGCAGGTCACCACTCTACCCTGTCCCTCAGCGCCACATCACAGCTCTGAAACCCCTCCAGGGATGGGGACTCCACCACTGCCCTGGGCAGCCTGGGCCAGGCCCTGACAGCCCTCTTGGGAAAGAAATTGTTCCTCATGTCCAACCCAAACCTCTCCTGGGCAGCCTGAGGCTGTTTCCTCTTGCCCTGTCACTGTTTCCTCTTGCCCTGTCACTTGTTCCTTGAGAAAAGAGACCAACCCCCACCTGGTTCCAACTTCTTTTTAGGGCTTTGGAGAGAGTGAGAAGGTCTCCCTTGAGCCTCCTTGTCCTGTCATGAACGTTCCTGGGCTTCCCAGTCACAGCTGCAGGCGCTGGTGAGTGGAAGGATTTTCTCCATGGTTAGAGCTTTCAGTGTATGCCAAGGCCTGGGGAAGCAGGGGCCAGTGGGTGCTGGGGCATGGCACAGCTGTGACACCCCAGGTGGCTGTGGCAGTGCTGATCTGGCCCCCGTGCCAGTGTCTAGAGACCACTTGAGAGGCCACCAAACAAGAACCTGCATATTCAAGCAGTAAATCAGAATGACCTTGTGAGCCAGGGCTGAGGTAAAAGCTGTGTTTGCTCCAATAACCTTCCCCTAACCCTTCCCCTCTCCAGCTAATTTAAGCTGATGCTGGAGCTGGGCCATGTCCCTGTGTTTCATCCCAAACTGCAGCCTCCAGCAGTCATGCTTGTAAACACAGTTTGGTGTCATACCCACTGAAAAGCACTTTAAAGGGAAATGCTGGGATTTTTAGCAGCCTATCACCCTAAATCATGTGCAGGTTTTACACTGCTCAAAGCCAGAAGCCACGCTCTTAGAGTGTTCTGCTGCTTCCCCAGGGGAAACAAAGCCTTTTAAACATCCCCATTCAAACTCAAGGCATCAGGGACTTTGTAAGAGGCTGATTATTTTGGAGCTAGGATCACAACCCAGACAAGGAGGATGGATTCTGTTCCACCAGTATTTGACTTGCATAACACAGCACATAAACCATAGCCCTGTCCCTGGAGACATTCAGGATCAGACTCGGTGTGGCCCTGGGCAGCCTGCTCTAGCTGACTGCAGGGAGGTTGGATGAGATGACCTTTGAGAGTCCCTTCCAACCCAATGAATGCAATCTCTGAAGCTGTGAATGCCATAGAATCATAGAATTGTTAGGGTTGGGAGGGACCTCAGGGAGCATCCAGTCCCAGCCCCCTGCCATGGGCAGGGACACCTCACTCTAGATCAGGTTGCTCACAGCCACCTCCAGCCTGGCCTCCAAAACCTCCAGGGATGAGGCTGCCACCACCTCCCTGGGCAACCTGTTCACCACCTCCCTGGGCATTTTGTTACCCTTCATAGAGGAAGTGCATTTCCCCCTTCTCACCTCTGCCCTGTTACCACTCCAGGCAGTTCAGGGGGGCGCTGGTGGGAGCCAGCCCCTGGCTCCCCCCAGCCCTGCAAACGCCAGCGGGCTCCTGGCCGGTAGGGCAGGACAGGACGCTTCTGAGCGCTTGCGTTGTCCCGGGCTGCTTCCTGGTCTCTTTCCAAAGCCCTTTGCCCTAGTTCAGATGACAACAGCTGCTGGAAGGCTCCTCCTCAAGGGAGGGGAGAAGAAATGTTTGGGGCTTTCTAGAACAAGTTCCCAACATTAAAAACAAGGCAGGAGTCAGCCGAGGAAGGGCCGGGCAGGGGGAGCCGCCGCTGTGGCACACCAGCTCCGGGCTTCCCAGGGCCATGTTTGCCTTCTGCCTGCCGAGGTGCAGGTCCAGCGTTCCCTGCAAGCCCTGGCGGCTGCCTCGCTTCCAGCCTCCCCTCCAGGAGCGGTGCCAGCCGCCGGCGCCTACAGCGATCCACACGGCCGCGGGACAAGGACAGGAGGTCGGTCTGCAGGAGAAGCAGCTGCTGGACGCTCAGGAGATGCCTCTTGCAAGCAGAGAGACGGAGACCCTCTGCCACGAGGAGCCCGAGACTGGGAACCCGTATTTGGAGGACGCTTTGCTCCGGAGTTACCTGAAGGCACACCTGCCCCCCCAGGTCTGGCGTCTGTGGTGGTGTCCCTGGCTGTGCACAGCCTGGGGCTGCCTGCCTTGCTCTTTAACACTGTGGATTGAGCGTTTCTCTCAGCCCTTTTGTGCCTCCAGAGGTTAAACTGGGCTGGTTGTAGCCAGGTGGGGGTTGATCTCTGCTCCCAGGCAACCTGTGACAGAACAGGAGGACGCAGTCTCAAGCTGTGCCAGGGGAGACTCAGGTTGGATGTTAGGAAGAAGTTCTTCCCAGCAAGAGAGATTGGCCATGGGGATGTGCTGCCCAGGGAGGTGGTGGAGTCCCCATCCCTGGAGGTGTTTAAGAAGAGCCTGGCTGAGGCCCTTGGTGCCATGGTTTGGCTGATCAGATGGTGCTGGGTGAGAGGTTGGATCTCAAAGGTCTTTTCCAACCTGATTAATTCTGCAAGGAAATTCTTCTGTGAAGAATTTTATCAGCAGGGTTTAAAACCTGTCATCCTTGACTGGGTGCAAGGGGGACAGAGCCAAACATGCCAGCCCCTGAGGAGAAACAGAGTGGCTTAGTGGCAAGGACTCCTGCCACTCTCAGGGTGTTGCCAGCGGGGTGCTGGCTCAGGATGCCCAGTGTCTTTTGGTGGTTGTGTGGTTCGGGGATGTTCAGAACCATCAGGGATGGTGCTCTGCTCATCCACAGAAAGCATTGTCAAGGAAAGGGGGGAGGGGAAAAAACAACCTAAGGTGCTTCCAAGCTCTGCTGTGTTCTTCTGCTTCACTGCCCAGGGAAGAGGGGCTTGTAAGGATGTTCCCTCCTGAAGGAATGTTCTTAGCTGAGTGCTCAAGAGCATGCAAAGGCCTGGTGGGGGTTGCTTGTGCTCAGCACAAGGCATTGGCTTCTCTGAGATGACTTTCAGACAGGGCAGGCTCTGTACAGATGAGGTGGGGAGAGGCCCTGAGCTGCCAGTCTCTGCTCTGGGGGTTCCAGTGCTGCAGGAGCTTATCTCACTGGCTGTCCTTTGCTGTCACCCCCAAGGACCACAACTGTTCCTCACTTCTGAGAGACCAGATCTCATGGGGCAGAGTGATCTCTGTGAGTAGCTCCAGCAGAAAATGTGCTGACCTGTGAAGCCACAGGGGGGGCAGAGAGGGCAGAACTGAGCTTGCAGTGACACTGTCCCTGCCACAGCCTGCTCTCCAGGCAGTGAGCCCCCTCTGAGCACCACTGAGGCCTTCTTGCCAGAAGAGAGGGTGGGAGAAAAGGAGGACTCCTCTGGGGGCAACCACGAAGATCTTGCACCTTCAGAGGCAGCACGACTCCTGTCCCCTGAAAGCTGAGAGGATCAGTGAGGTTCCTCACCGAGGCAGGGAGCTGCTCTCCACTCCTTCCTTCCCCAAAGAGACAAAAGTGCTTGCAAAATCCACCGGAGGGATCAGCAGCTCCTCCCTCCCGTTCCTGCTCTCGGTCCCAGCGGGGCAGTGTTGCCTCACTGCTGAGCCGAGCCCAGCCTGCTCCCTGCGTCCTGCAGCCCCCACCTGCTGCAGCCTGCCGGCTCCCTCGCCCTGCCAGCACCTTCCTCTCCAGGACACAGCCACACATGTGGCACGCTGAAGCTCAAGGGCATGCTGGGGGTGGGTGCCTGTGCTGCACACAGAAATGGCCCAGAATGGGGCAAGACCTTTCTGTCTTTCTTTCTTTGACGCTGATTCTGCAGAACACAGCTTCACAGGTTGCATCAGGTCAGAAGGGAGCCTCAGAGGTCATCTTGTCCAAGCCCCCTGCAGGCAGCAGGGACAGCTCCAGCTGGAGCAGGCTGCACAGGGACACAGCCAAGCTGAGCTTGGATGTCTCCAGGGATGAGGTCTCAACCTGGGCAACCTGTTCCAGTGTCTCACCACCCTCACTGTGAAAAACTTCCTCCTGTTTCCTGTGTCCTGCTCCAGTTCCAAACCATTGCCCCTTGCACGACTGTGGAGAGCTACCTGCTGGTCCTTGACCCCCTTGCAAACCTGTCCTTTAACATAAAGAACTGTCTGCACTCTGCATGTGCCATGACTGGCACAGTTCCAATGTATTCCTCCCTGGCACATCAAAGGACAGATGAGGGTGGTGAGACCTGCTAGGCAGCAGCCTCAGTCTTGGCCCAGATGCCTCCTGCATATCCTGGGGTCTGTTTTCCTGGCTGCTCTGTGAGACCTTCTGCAGTGACAAACACATGAGCTGTGCTTTTGTTTTTTACCACATTCAGTGGGCAGCCCTGTGTGTGCTCAGGGCTTGAGCTGACAGCAGGGCTTGCAGAGTGCTCTGGAAAGTGTGGGCGAGGTGAAGGGACTGCTGAGGCTGGAGGTCACTGTAGTGTGCTGGCAGTTTGGTAGTCTCATGTCCTCCTGCCCATGGAACACCAAGCAAACAGTTCAAAGGTCTTTGTGCTTCAGGGATCAGCAGAGCCTGTGAACTTTGGAGTCTTAAGCTCAGAGGATCCTAGAATGGCTCAGGTTGGAAGAGACCTCAGAGAGCATCTACTCAACCTCCCTGCCGTGGCCAGGGACACCTCTCAGCCAGCCTTGGCTGCTCAAGGCCTCATCCAGCCTGGCCTTCAACACCTCCAGGGAGGGGACATTCAAAACCTCTCTGGGCAACCCCTTCCAGAGTCTCCCCACCCCTGTACTGAAGAGCTTCTTCCTCAGCTCCACTCTAACCCTGCTCTCCTTTAGCTTCAAACCCTTCCCCGTGGCCTGGCTCTGGACACCCTTAGGAACAGTCCCTCTGCAGCCTTCCTGCAGGATCCCTTCAGCTATTGGAAGGCAGCTTTAAGGTTGGATGAGGCCTTGGGCTACCAAGTCTAGTTGGGAGGTGTCAGGGGGGTTGGAGTAGATGAGCTCTGAGGTCCCTTCCAGCCTAAGATACTCTGTGATTCTATGGTCACTAAGGCAGGTTATTCAGCTGCCGGCAGCTTCACTGGGCTTTGGCTGTGGGCAGTGAGGAGCCCTTTCAGAAGGCAATTCTGTCACCCTGAAGCCAGGATCTGAGGGGGGCTGCAGTGAGTCAGTGCTCTGGGGGTGCTGGTTGCCCTCCCTTAGCTCTGTCCAGGCCTGGCAGCAGTGAGGAGCTGCGAGGCCTTAGCCAGGGCTGCTCAGGAAGCTGCATGCAGGTTGGAAGCTTGAATCCAGACCTGCTGGGTGCCAGGCTGAAGCTCAAAGGATTGCTGTGTTCCTCCTTTTCTGATCTTCTAGGCAGGTAATCACTGAGCCCAGTGGAAGTTTTGCTGTCCAGATGAAGGCTTTCTGGCTTTGGCAGCTCTTCCCCTGGCATCCTTCCCCAGCAGTAAATCACAGAGCAACTGAGGTCAGCAGGACCTCTGGAGATTGTCTCACACACACACCCCCCTGCTCATGAGCATCTGTGTCATTCTCAGTCCTGATACAAAACCCTCTCTGTCTTCTGTAAAACCCAGAGATGCTGCCAAGAGTAACTTGAAAACATGATTTGGGGGTGGGGGAAAGAAGCGGCAGCCAAGCACAGCTGTGCAGCAGAGGCTGAGACAAGCTGCCCAGCTTGGGAGCCCTCACCACAGGGAGAACACAGACTGATGGGGTGGGTCCAGAGGAGGGCCATGAGGACAGTCAGGTTGTTGGAGCACCTCTGCTGTGGGGACAGGCTGAGGGAGCTGGGGTTGTTCAGCCTGGAGAGGAGAAGACTCCAGGGAGACCTTAGAGTGACCTTCCAGTACCTGAAGGGGGCTACAGGAAGGGCTACAAGGAGAGGGACTGTTTCCTGCAGTGGCAGGGTGAGGGGCAATGCTTTGAAAGGAGAGCAGAGCAGATTGAGATTGGATGTGAGGAACAAGCTCTGCACCAGGAGGCTGCTGGAGCACTGCAGCAGGCTGCCCAGGGAGGGGGCTGAGGTCCCACCCCTGGAGGTATGCAAGGTGAGGCTGGACAGGGCCCTGGGCAGCCTGATCCAGGGCAGGATGTCCGTGCTGGCTGCAGGGGGTGGTCTGGGTGAGCTTTGGAGGCCCCTTCCAGCCCAGCCCGCTGTGTGAGTCCATGTGCTGCTAGAGCACAGCCTGCATGGAAGGGGCAAGCGGCAGGAGGGCACTCGCGCCCCGGGCCGGGGTCGGTGCTTTGCCTGCCCGGCCAGCACCAAGCCCTGCTGAAGGGCTCTGCCTGGTTGCTCCACAGGTACTGGAGGAGGTGAACCGCGACCTGGAGAGGTTTGGGCACCGTCTGCTCACCCAGGTGAAGCCTCTGGGCTGGGAGTGTGAGCTGAACCCCCCTGTGCTCCGGCAGTACGGTGCCTGGGGGCAGCGGCTGGACCGGCTCCTCACCTGCTCCGCCTGGAGGAGCATCAAGGAGATCGCGGCCGAGGAGGGGCTGATCGCGGAGGCCTACGAGAGGAGATTCTCCAGCTGGAGGTGCCTGGGGGAGGGAGAGTCACAGACCTGTCAGGGTGGGAAGGGAGCTCAAGGCTCAGCCAACCCCAGCCCCCTGCCATGGGCAGGGACACCTCACACCACAGCAGGCTGCTCACAGCCACCTCCAGCCTGGCTGCAAACACCTCCAGGCAGGAGGCTGCCACCACCTCCCTGGGCAGCCTGTGCCAGGCTCTCACCACCCTCCTGGGGAACAACTTCTTCCTCACATCCAACCTGAATCTCCCCACTTCTAGTTCTGCTCCATCCCCCCCAGTCCTATCCTTCCCTGACACCCTCCAAAGTCCCTCCCCAGCTTTCCTGCAGCCCCCTGCAGCTCCTGCAAGGCCACAATGAGGTCTCCTGGGAGCCTTCTCCTCTCCAGCCTGCACAACCCCAACTCCCTCAGGCTGTCTCCAGAGCAGAGCAGCTCCAGCCCTCTGCTCCTCCTCGTGGCCCTGCTCTGGACACTCCAGCACACAGCCTTGCTGGTTAACCTCAGCTGGGTGTGCTGAGCACCTCCTGTGCAACTGGTACCAGCTGAGGCATGCACAGGAGCACACCTCCCACCGCCACGAGCAGCAGGCTCTGTCTGCTGTGATCAGCCATAACTAATGGCCTGCAGTGGCTCACAACACTCCCTGAGGTCACCTTCCTGCTCCTGGGGCCCAGCACTTCCCTGCTGGGCTCCAGCTTTCCCTGCATTGGTTGTACCACAGCTGCTGGGCCGGGCTTTGGCTCCTGGTTTCGCTGGGGTCAGCCTCTGGGGCTCATCCCATGTTCCTGATTTTCAAGAGCTGCACTTGATGCCAGCAGCTGGCAGGCAATTGCCTCCCAGCCAGCCCTGTGCTGGCATTCCCCTGGGGACTGAGAATCATAGAATCACAGAGTCAGCCAGGTTGGAAGAGACCTCCAAGGTCACCAAGTCCAACTGATCACCCAACCCTAACTGATCAACCAAACCATGGCACTGAGTGCCTCAGCCAGGCTCTTCTTAAACACCTCCAGGGGTGCTGACCCCACCACCTCCCTGGGCAGCCCATCCCCATGGCCAATCTCTCTTGCTGGGAAGAACTTCTTTTTGTAAGATCAATCCTAAACCTCCCCCTGGCACAGCCTGAGACTGTGCCCTCTTGTTCTGGTGCTGCTTGCCTGAGGGCCCAAGCCCCTCCTGGCTGCAACCTCCCTTCAGGGAGCTGTAGAGAAACCTCTTCTGTCCCTCACTGGAACAGCTTTGGCCCTCCCAGGGGTGGTTCTCAGCTGTTTGGCTGTATTGTGTCCCACCCTGCCTCACTCAGGATGCTTTTGATCCTCCTGCCTGTCTCTCTCTCTCCCCTAGCCGTCTCTACCAGGCTGTCAAACTCTACTTGTTTTCAAGCTTCTCTGGAGGTTTCAACTGTCCACTGGCCATGACTGATGGAGCAGCCAAAGTCATTGAGGTATGAGCTCAGCTGGGCTTTGAGGGCACAGCTCTCATCCTGGCAGCACTGGTTAGAGACTGGAGCACTGGGCAGGGATGGAGGAGAGCTGCTCTGCTGTCTGGCTCTGTGACTCAGCTCCATCTCCCACTGCCTTCCTCCTTTAATTGGAGACTTGGTGCCCAGGCTGGCTTTGTCTCTGCTGACCACACTGTTCACAGCAAGGCCTTTGCTGCCCATGAGAGCTGTGCCACTGCAGCTAGCTGGAAAGGTGTCCTGTATGTTTTCCTAGGAGCTAGTTGGTTCTCCTGTTGCTTGGGTTTTCATCTTAGCTTCTTTTCCCTCCCCCAACCCAGTCCCTAGGTATGCCTGGACCTCTGAAAACTGCTTTTGGCCACCTGACCTCTCGTGACCCCGAGAGGTTCTGGACCTCTGGGCAGTGGATGACCGAGCGCCGGGGAGGCTCTGACGTTGGTAGGTGTCCTGGGGGTGGGAGCAGCTGCAGCTCTCTCAGTGAGAGCTGAGATGAGGAAGGGGGTGTGGGGAGCTCATGAGGGCAGGAAGCTGGCCTAGGGAATTTATCATGGGAGCACAGAATCCCAGGCTGGTTTGGGTTGGTGGCTCCTCAGGAAATGGAGGCTCTGGGTTGGACACCGAGGTGCATCCTGCCTGCGGGGCACTGCCACTGCCAGCTGCTGGGCTGGAGCAGGGGAGCCTGCTTCCTCTCTAGTTCTTATCCAGGGCTCAGTGAAAGAGATTAGCACCTAATCCACCCTGAGAGCAAGAGGTGACTTCGAAGAGCTGCTGCTTAAACCACAAAGCAGCATCAAGTGCTCCAGACCCCTGCCAAAGCCAAGCTGATCTCTCTTGCAGCCGGTGGCACCGAGACAGTGGCCAGGAAGCAGCCAGATGGAACCTACCTTCTGCATGGCTTTAAGTGGTTTACTTCTGCTGCTGATTCTGATGTGGCATTGACCCTGGCCAGGATAGCAGATGCTGAAGGACAAGTGAAACAGGTCTGTGGGGTGGTGCAGCCAGGTGGAGCAGCAGGGGTGTTGCTTTCCCCCCTCTTTATTTCGTTGTGATGAGATCCTCTTTCCCTGCCTTTGGCTGGTCCCAGGGTTCCAGTGGCCTCTCCCTGTTCTTCCTGAGGGTCCGAGATGAGGCAGGGAAGCTGAACAACATCCAGGTGCAGAGGCTGAAGGACAAGCTGGGCACAAGGCAGATGGCAACAGCAGAGCTGTGGCTGCAGGGAGCCAAGGCAGAGCTGGTACGTGGGGCTTCCCCTGCCTCTGGGCAGCAGGCAGAGCCTGGGGGTCATGGTGGAGATACCAGCTGAAAAAGTTCCTCCCCTCCACCTCTGAGGCTGGCTCCCCTGTGCAGATTGCTTCACCAGTGGGGCTGGGTGTGGGGCAGGGCTGAGATGAGCTCAGGGAAAGATGGGAGGGGAGAGGAAAAGCCACAGAAGCCATCTTAGGCTGGGCATTTCCCTGTGCCAGTGGTACTGGTGAGTGTGAAGTGAGAGGACAAGAGCAAGCAGCCTCCAGTTGTGCCAGGGGAGGCTTAGGTTGGACATGAGGAAGAGTTCCTTCCCCAGAAGGGTTGTCAAGGCCTGGCCCAGGCTGCCCAGGGCAGTGGTGGAGTCCCCATCCCTGGAGGGGTTTCACAGCCATGGTGCTGAGGGCTGTGGTTTGGTGGTGCCCTGGCAGTGCTGGGTAAGGGTTGGGCTGGATGCTCTGAAAGGCCTCTTTCAATCTAACCAACTCTGTGACCCTGTGGCAGCTGAGGGACAGCTCTGAGCAGCAGGGGGTAGGAACAAGCAGCAGGGGTCAGAACTGACCATGTTGACCCAGAGTCAGAGAATCACAGACCTGCTTTGGACTGAACAGATCATCCAGTCCAACCATTCTCCAGCTCTGCCAGGTGCTGGAGCCTGGCCCTCAGCACCCCCAGGGCTGGGGATTCAGCCCCTCTCTGCTCCTGCCACAGGCTTGGCAGGGCTTTGTGGTGCCTGGTGACAGGCAGAGCTGGAGTGGCCAGCCTACACCTCTCTGTCTGTCTGGGGACACTCAGATGTCTGTGTGCCCCCTTGCAAGGCTGTGTGGGAGGCCTCCCTCAGCCCCTGTGGCCCTTGGTGCTTGCAGATCTCGGCCGAGGGCCGCGGGGTCTCCGCCATCGCCGGCATGCTGAACGTGACCCGGATCCACAACGTCATCGGTGCAGTGGCCTCCATGAGAAGGTGAAGGCAGCTTGGATCCCTCCAGAGCCAAGGGAGGAGCAGCTTCTGAGCCCAGGGGGACCTGGCACAGCTCAGCAGTGCAGCCAGTTGACATCTAATGGCTGTGCAGGCACAGGTCTGGGAGCCAGCGGTGCTGGAGAGGGTTGGCCTGGGGGTGGGTGAGCGAGGCTTGGTGTGCCACAGCTGGGCAGGGCTCTTGCTGAGGGGAGGGCTGGGAGGGGAAGGTAAGCAGTGGGAGGCTGCTGCTCTGACTGCTGTCCCTGGCTGGCTGCTCCCCAGGATGCTCAGCCTGAGCAGGGAGTACGCTCGCAGGCGGGTGGCTTTCGGAAGGCTCCTCAAGGACCACCCCCTCCACATGCAGACCTTAGCCAGGATGGAGGTGAGGCTCTGGGGAGCTGAGCATCTGCTGGTGAGAAAAGAGATCCCCAGCTGCTGCTGGTGAGAAAAGAGATCCCCAGCTGCTGCTGGGCACGGCCAGCCTGCCCCTGTGTGCAGCAGCAGGCTCTGCAGGGCTGCTCGTGCTTTGTGCCTTGGCTCCTTGGCGGTCGCTGGGCCCGCAGGGGCAGGGGTGGCACTTTGCCCAGGTGCCTTTGGGAGAGCCTCCTGGCACCTGAGCACGAGGCCAGGCTGGCCTCAGATCCCTGCCAGTGAAGCTGTCCTGCTGCAGGTGCAGACACGAGGAGCCTGCCTGCTGCTGCTGGAGATCGCTCGGCTGCTCGGCCTTGCGGAGACCAAGCTGGCAAGTGAGCAGGACCAGCTGCTCCTCAGGCTGCTGGTCCCAGTGGCCAAGCTCTACACTGGGAAGCAGGTATGGGCCAACCACTTTGCCTGGGGCTGTGTGGCACAGGAGCAGCCACAGAGCTGGAGAGAGGGCTGGCTGCCGTGGCCAGCACAGAGGGCACTCGGGGCAGGGTGCCAGCAGTCAGCTCTAGCTGCAGGGCCTGCAGCGGGTCCTGCTCTGCTCAGGCTGGGCTCTGGGGGTAGGAGGTTTGTCCCTGTGCCCCCAAGGCCAGCTGGTCAGAACAGAACCACAGAAGCCTCTCTTCCCAGTGGTGCAGTTCCATGAGTCTGTGATCAGACCTGGCCTGTCTGGAGTACTCCACGTGCCACAGAAGAGCATTGCTGAGGCTGCCCCAGAGCCAGGGTGGGAGTCTGAGCCATGGGGAATAGCTTCCCCTGGGCAGGAATAAAGTTGTTCATGGTTCAGCACAGCCTTCACCCCAGGGGCTGGCCCTCAGTTCAAACACACAGAGGCAAGTGGAAGGGAAAGGCTCTCTGGGCTAGAGGCAGACTCCCATGTCCCAGGCACAGCTTTGTCCTTGCCCAGAGAGGACCCTACTGAGACAGATTCCCCCTGGACCTTCTCCTAGGTCCTGACTGCCCCTGCAGGTCCCCCTCAGGGGTATTACTCAGTCTTCATTCCTTGGGCTGCTGCTTCACATCATGAGCAACCTGCTTCAGCACATCAGTGGCATCCAGGCAGTCCCAGCCCAGCAGAAACTGCTCTCTGATGCTGGAGGTCTGCAGCTGCTCTTGGCCTGGTGCAGTGTGAGTCATGTCAGCTCTCTGCTCTCTGCAGGCTTCTGCTGTTGCTCTTGAGGCCATGGAGAGTTTTGGAGGCCAAGGCTACATGGAGGACACAGGCCTGCCAGCCCTGGTCCGTGACAGCCTGGTGAGAAAGCAGCAGAAGCTCCTGTGTGTCACCTGCTCCCCTGCACAGTACTCAAGACATGCCCAAGGGAAAGCCTCATCCTCCCCAGAGTCCCTCCTGGCTCCTAGTTGCCTTCCTGCTGACCTCAGTGCCCCCTGGGAGGGGGCATGGCTGCTCCCTGGCCCTGGGGTGGTCTCCTGGCTCCGGGAGGGACCTCTCATCACCACTGCTCCTTTCCTCTTGGGCTGATCATCTCTGGAGAGCTCCTTGGTACCCCTTGGCTCTGCTCTTTGTTTCCACAGGCTCTCCTTTCTGTATTGCAGTGGCCCCAAAGGGTTCTTGCATTCTCTTCACCCCACAGGTGCTGTCCATATGGGAGGGAACCACGAACGTCCTGGCCCTCGACGTGCTGCGATCCCTCTCCAAGAGCCGAGGGCAGGGGCTGGCTGCCTTCCTCTCCACAGTGCAGGTGAGCCCACACCAAAAGCACTGCTCAGCCTCATCTGCTCCCCTTGGCAGGCTCTGACCTAGCACCAGCTCATGCTGCAGGCTCAGACTGGTAGAGAATGTGAGCAAGCCAACAGACAGGCATCACAGGCTCCCAGGATGTCAGGGGTTGGAAGGGACCCAGAGATCATCCAGCCCAGAGACTCCAGCACAGGGCACACAGAACACATCCAGGTGGGGCTGGAGAGGCTCCAGAGCAGGAGACTCCACAACCTCTCTGGGCAGCCTGCTCCAGGCCTCTGGGAGCCTCCCAGGGCAGAAGTTCCTCCTCCTGCTGAGCTGCAACCTCCTGGGCTGCAGTTTCCATCCCTTGCCCCTTGGCCTATGCCAGGCTGCAGCTGAGCAGAGCCTGTGCCCTGCCTCCTGCCCCCCAGCCCTCAGAGATTTAGAAGCATTCCTTAGATCCCCTCTCAGGCTTCTCCTCTGCAGCCTCAGCAGCCCCAGGGCTCTCAGCCTCTCCTCCCAGGGCAGTGCTGCAGTCCCTCACTCATCCTGGTAGCCTCTGTTGGGCTCTCTGCAGCAGGTCCCTGTCCCTGCTGAGCTGGGGAGCCCAGAGCTGGGTGCAGTGCTCCAGGTGAGGTCTGAGCAGGGCAGAGCAGAGGGGAGGAGAAGCTCCCTGGCTCTGCTGGGCACACTCTGAATGCAGCCCAGGACCCCATTGGTCCTCTTGGCCCCCAGGGCTCATTGCTGCCCCATGCAGAACTTGTCCACCAGCACTCCCAGCTGCTTCTCCCTGGGGCTGCTCTCCAGCAGATCCCCTCCCAGCCTGTCCTGCTGCAGTTCATTCTTCCTGCCCAGCTGCAGGGCTCTGCACTTCTCCTTGCTGAGCCTCATTAGGTTCCCCTCTGCCCAGCTCTCAGCCTGTCTGCTTCACAAAAGCAGAGGGCAGGCAGTGCTCACTTTGGGATCCTTGTGTGCTCCCAGCAAACCTGCAACTGCTTGCATCTGAGCAGTGAAGAGCTCTGCACTGTCACAGCTCCTCCTGACAGGTTCCAGCAGAAGGATATGTTTAATGTGAGTCACCTTCCTGAATCCCAAACAGTTTGGTGGTTCTGCTTCTGGGCTGGAAAAACACCCCCAGAGCCCTGAGCCCTCCCCAGGGCTACCTGCTGCAGCATCACTTTCTGGGTTGGTTCCCACTGAAAAGATGGAAAAAGCCAAAGGAATTCCCCTGCTGCCTCTTCAGAGTTGCCATCCTCTGGCTTCACCTGCAGGCTGCTCTTCTACAGGTGCTCAGGTGGCAGAAGGGATCAGGGCAGCTCAGAGCCTCAGGAGGAGATGGCATCAGCTGGGGTTGGTCTGTGCTGGAAAGGCAGCCAGGAGCCAGGCTGAGGTGTGCCCAGCTCAGCTGCCCTCCCAGACAGGAGATGGCTGCTCCAGGTGGAACAATCCAGGTGGCATTAGCCCCCACACAGGGAGGGAATGCTGAGCACCTGCACTGTTGGGGTGAGCTGTGTGGAGCCTTCACCTTCTCATCCAGACCCTGTGAGGAAGGAAGGGTCTGGGGCACTGCACTGCCTGCAGCACTGGCAGCTGGGGAAGGCTTTCACAAAGGTGAGCAAGAGCCTGAGCAGTTCTCACCAGTGGCTCTGCTGAGACCCCCCCTGCAGTGCTGGGGCCAGCTCTGGAGTCCTCAGCTCAGCACAGCACAGCCAGGGACCTGTTGGAGAGGGCCAGAGGAGGCCACAGCAATGCTGGCAGGGCTGGAAGCCCTCTGCTGGGAGGCCAGGCTGGGAGGGTTGGGCTTGGAGAGTTCAGCCTGGAGAAGAGAAGGCTCCAGGGAGACCTCGAGGTGGCCTTGCAGTGCTGAAAGAGGCTGAGCAGAAAGCTGGGGACAGACTGTGGAGCAGGGGCTGCTGTGCCAGGACAAGAGGTGATGGTTTGAAGCTGAAAGAGGGAGATTCAGCCTGGAGAGGAGGAAGAGATGTTTGCCACTGAGGGTGGGGAGAGCCTGGCCCAGGCTGCCCAGAGAGCTGGGAGCTGCCCATGGCTGGGAGCATTCCAGGTGAGGTTGTCTGGGGCACTGAGCAGCCTGCTCTGGTTGGGGTTGTCCCTGCTGGCTGCAGGGGCTTGGGCTGGGTGAGCTTAGATCTCCCTTCCAGCCCAAGCAGGCTGGGACCCTGTGGTTCCATGCTGTCCATGCCCCAGCTCAGCTGTGCTCTGCATGGAAGCCTCCTGTCCTTCAGAGCTGAGTGTCCTCCTGCCACCCTCTCTGGCAGCTGGCTGCTGAAGGACAAATGCCTCAGGCAGTGTGGCCAGCACACAGGAAGGCCACAGCTGCTGCTCAGCAGGCCTGAGCACACCTGCTGATGGAAAGGCAGCTGGGCCAGCTGTGAGTGCAGAGCAGCCTGGTCTGACACCACAGGGAGTGGAGTGCAGAAGGAAAGGAGCTGGTGGCAGGCTCACACCTAGGCTCATCTGAATGCATCTCACACCCAGCTGCCATACTGCAGTGCTTGGAGCACCTTGCTGGTGGCCCTGAGAGGCCTCCTCCAGCTCTGCCACAGGTGGATAATGAGGAGCAGTAAAGAACACAGCAGCATGGTGCAGAGAGCTGCTGCACAGCAGTAACCCCACAGACCCAGAGGCACTCAGCACTGCTCCTGCCCTCCCACAGAGCAGCCTGCAGGGTCAGGAAGGGAGCCCTGGCACCAAGGGGCTCCAGAGGGCTTTGCTGGGTCTGCCACACCCAGGCTGCTGCCAGCCCCACAGGGGCTGGCTGGAGGGGGCTGAGCTGGGGGAGCTCTGATGCTCCCAGCCTGCAGGTGACAAAGGACACTTGGCACAGGGGCTGCAGGTGGGGCTGAGCACTCCCAGGACAGAGAGATCCTGGTGTGGGTCCAGGGAAGAGCAAGGACTCTGGTGGAGAGGCTGGAGCACAGGGCTGGGGGGAGCAGATGAGGGAGCTGGGGCTTGAGGGGAGGAGGCTGAGGGGAGACCTTGAAAGGAGGCAGGAGCCAGGTGGGGGTTGGTCTCTTCTGCCAAGGAACAAGGGGACAGGAGAAGAGCAAAGGGCCTCAGGTTGCACCAGGGAAGGGTTAGGTTAGGCTGCACTGAAAGGGTTCCCAAAGCCTGGCCCAGGGAGGTGGGTGCCTCCCCATCCCTGCAGGGGTGCAGAGGAGGCTGAGGTGTGGTGCTGAGGGCTGTGCTTTAGCAGCAGGCTTGGCAGAGTTAGAGAATGGCTGAACTTAGATTGGTCTTGAAGGCCTTGCCAAGCAGACATGATTCTGTGAGGCTGAGTTTCAGCCTGGGCAGTTAGAAAGCTTTTGCTTGGTGCCTTTGGTGGCCAGGCACCAGGAGAGCAGCCTGGGAGGTGTCTGCAGAGAGCCTCTGCAGCGCTGGGCAGCAGCCTGCTGAGCTGCTACAGCAGAATCCCTCTCAGGTGATGAACGACCTCCTCCTGAGCTCCTGGTGTGCAAACCCTCTCAGCTGCTGGTGTCTGGCTCGTTCTGACACAGCCTTCCCCTTCCTGGCCAGTGATTAAATCATTTAGCCCTTCATAAAGGGACTTTTACTGCTCCAATCCATTTCCTCTTTATTGGTGCCCATAAACCCGGTGCCGTTTGGTTTATGTTTGTCCATCAGGGCTCCCAGCTTGTGCCTGACGCCAGGGGGCTTCGGAGAGAGCAGCAGCAGCAGCCCTGAGTGCGGCACAGCTCTTTGTTCTCTGAAGGTCACACTTCGGCTTGACTTCCCCACTGCCTTTCCTGCTGGCCTTGGCAGCTGCCTCCTGAGGCTGGGGCACCCAGCAGTGGTGCTGCTGGGCTCTGGGAGCAGGAACTTCCCCAGCTCTGCACAATGTGCTGAGGAGAAGCTGAGCTGTTAGGTTCTTGCTGCAAGCTTGATACAGCTTCACAGATTGCACTGGGCTGGGAGGGAGCCTCCAAGGGCATCCTGTCCAACCCCCTGCAGCCCCAGGGACAGCTCCAGCCAGAGCAGGCTGCACAGGGACACAGCCAGGCTGAGCTTGGATGTCTCCAGGGATGGAGCCTCAAGCCCAGCCCTGGGCAGCCTGTCCCAGTGTCTCCCCAGCCTCCCTGTGCAGAACTCCCTCCTGATGTCCAACCTGCCCCTGCCCTGCTCCAGTTCCAAACCATTGTCCCTCAGCCCCTTCTGAAGTCTCTGCCCAGCCTGCCTGCAGCTCCTCTTCAGATACTGAAATGCAGCTCTGAGGTCCCCCTGCAGCCTTCTCTTCTCCAGGCTGCACAGCCCCAGCTCTCCCAGCCTGTGCCCATGGCAGAGGCTCTCCAGCCCTCTGATCATCTTTGTGGTCTCCTCTGGACCTGCTCCAGCCAGGTCTGTGTGTGTCCTGTGTTGGGGGCCCCATGGCTGGCCCCAGCAGAGCAGAGGGGCAGGATCCTCTCTCTCCTTGCCCACACTGCTTTGGTTGCAGCCCAGGCTGCCCTTGGCCTCCTGTGCTGCCAGTGCCCATTGCTGGCTCCTGCCCAGCTTCTCCCCCCAGTACAAACCCCCCTGTGCAGAGGGGATCAGTGTGTGGAGTGTCAGGAGGCAAGAGGAGCAAGAGGGAGAGCGAGGCCTGGGCTGCAGCTCAGCCATGCAGAGCGGCTCAGGTGGCCACTGCCCAAGGCAGAGTCGTTTCAGCCTGTACTGAACATTTATGGGGTGGAATGTGGAGCCAGAGCGCTGGGTGTGCTTCAGAATTCAATTACAGCCTGCAGAGTGACTCCAGCACAGCACCAGGGGATGGCTTGGTTCAGGCACTCCAGGTTCAATGTGAGCACTTCACAGCCTGGTTGTGTCTCTGAGCAGCAGCCCTGCAGGCATCCTGGGGAGCTCAGAACCCTCTGCCTTGGGCAGCAGGGAGGGCTGGGGAAGGATGAAGCTCTGCCTGGAAAACAGACATGAAGCTGAGGCCAGGGGCTGGTGTTTGCAGCTCCTTTGCAGGCCATAACCACAACCTGAGCACAGCAGGCAGTGGATTCAGGTTATTAAAGTGAGACTGTGCTTGGCTGAAGCAGTGACAGGGGACTCCTGCTGCCAGCCCTGGTTTGGGGCTTCTCCCTGCTGCTGTGATTTGAGCTTCTCATCAGTGTTCTTTGAAGTGGAACCCAGTGTGGCAGCCTGGCTTGGCAGTGAGAGCACAGTGGAAGCTTCAAACCCCTCAGTGAAAACCGAAGGGCTCAGGAGCAGCAGAGCTCTGAAGCAGAGCTCTGAAGCTCTTCTGCTCTCTGATGGTGTCAGCTGGACAAGAGCCCTGCAGCAGCATGGTGATGCCATCTGTGTGCCTGACACCTGCTGGAAGCTGGGGCAGGGCCACACACAGGGGAGCAAGCAGGAGCTGCTGCTGCCTCCAGCATCATCCTTCAAGCCCCTTCCCAGCCTCTGGCTCTCCAGGGCCTGCACTTGGGTCACAACAACCCCATGGATGCTCCAAGCTTGTGGCAGAGTGGCTCAAAACTGCCCAGCAGAGAAGGCCCTGGGGGTGTTGCTCAACAGCAGCTGGGAAGGAGCCAGGGTGTGCCCAGGTGGCCAAGGTGGCCACCAGCAGCCTGGCAGGATTGTACAGGCACTGTGCTTGGCAGACCTCAGATCCTGGGGTCAGTTTTGGGCTCCAAGGACATTGAGAGGCTGGAGAGGGTCCAGAGGAGGGCAACAGAGCTGGGGAAGGGTCTGGAGAGCAGGGCTGGGGAGGAGCTGCTGAGGGAGCTGAGGGAGTTCAGCCTGGAGGAGGCTGAGGGGAAACCTTCTGTGTCTCTACAGCTCCCTGGAAGGAGGTTAGAAACAGGTGGAGATTGGGGTCTTCTCCTGAGGAACAAGCAAACCTTCCCCTCCATCCCAGCTCTGTTAGGGTGAGGTGTGAGGCTCCCAGCTTTCCTTGCTGTCATCTTTCCTGTGGCTGTTTCCTTTGCAGAAGAAAACAGAGAAGGCTTCGAGCAGCCCAGAGCTGGAAGCTGCTGTGCAGCAGACACGAGAAGCCGCCGGCAGCCTCTCGCGGTTCACGCAAGCAGCTGCTTCCAGGGGGGCTCTGACCATGGAGCTGGCAGCAAGAGACTTCTCCTACAGCCTAGCAAGGATCTATTCAGGTAGGAGGAAAGAAGGGAATGAGGGATTTCAGAGCAGGAAAGGGCAAGGAGCCAGTCCTGGAATGGTCTGGTCTCAGCTCCTCTGGGTGAAGGGCAGAGTTCCAAGCAGGTTCAGCTCAGCAGCTCAGCCTGGCAGGTGCTGCTGAGCAGCAGTCACCCAGCAGCCTGGGCTGGAGCCCAGCGGTGCTCCCTTGTCCTCCTCTTCCACAGGAGCTCTCCTGATCGAACACGCAGCTCGGCCTGGTGCGTCCCCTGCAGACATCTCTGCTGCTCAGAGGTGAGCAAGGACCTCCCCAGCCTCAACCATTCTGGTTGCTTTTGCAGTGCTGCAGACTTTGCTCTGCCTCTCTGACCTCTGCTGTGGCGAGACCCAGACTGTGTCAGCACAGATGGACACAGGCAGGGGTTTGGTTTGGTCGCTGTCGGCATCGTGGCTGTTCCCTGCCACTGGAAGCCTCCGTTCCAGCAGCGAAGGATCCAAAGTGGGCAGGCCCCAGGGTGAAGCCAGCAGGGTCTGCAGGGTGGGCAGGCCCCAGGGTGAAGCCAGCAGGGTCTGCAGGGTGGGCAGGCCCCAGGGTGAAGCCAGCAGGGTCTGCAGGGTGGGGCTTGGACAAACCATTTGTGTTCTGTGCCCAGGTGGTGCCAGCAGGAGCTGTGTCCTGTGGCCACAGGGCTGGAGAGCAGCAGCTACGAGGCCAGGGAAGCGCTGCTGGACACCGCGCTGGTGTACGAGGGCAGCCCTGCCCATGGCAGCAGGCTCTGACTCCAGGGCAACAAGAGGTGAGTGGTGAGCCAAAAGCCATCCCAAACCTCAGAGCCTCCAAGTACAGGCCCCCAAGGCCAGCCCAGATCCTTCAGGACTCACCCCCAGCTGCACCAGCTGCTGTGGTCTGACACCCACCCAGAGGGCTGCTGCCACAGCCCCTGAGCTCCACTGCCAGATGCTGAAATGTTCTTTGCTGTGTTTTAGGCCAAGACTCAGAGGTCAAACCTGGGCAGTGACTGGAACCAGCAGCTCCTCCAGTGCCAGCTGCTGCTCCTTAAAAAGCAACCAGAAGAAGCCTGAGAATGATTTGAAGCTGATTAAAAGCCACTCTTGTGCCCTGCTCAGCCCTTGTTTTCCTCTGGCACTCCAGGGATGGGATTCCCTTCCAGGGCCTGCTGTAGCTGTGAGGACAGAAGGTGCCCTCAACCAACCAGCCTCCACAGGAGGGGCTGGCTCAGGACCCCCAGTTCAGTGGCTGGTCTTGGCCACTCACTGGACAAAGCCAAGGCTTTGGAAGTCCAAGTGTCCATGCTCCTGGGCAGGGCTATCAAGTGAGGGCACTGCTTGGTCCAGATCATGACTTGGAGTTCCCCTTTCTGTTCTACCTTGTATCAAAGAAGCTTTGCTTACACTTAAATCAACCTGGAGGAGAAGCTTTGCCTTCCCAGGGAGCCTGCTGGGCCTCTGGGCCCTGCCAAAGCTGGGACTCAGCCCCCAGCCAGCCAAGGTGGGCACCACAAATGTTCTTGCCCAAGGGCACTGCAAACAAGGAACAGAGAAGTGCTGTTTGCAGCCAGCCTCAGTGCAGAGCTGGACAAGCCAGGGGAGGTGGATTTGTTGTCCAGAGAGGTGCCAGGAGATGCCACATCCATGGAACCATTCCAGCTCAGGTTGTTTGGGGCTCTGAGCAACCTGCTCCAGTTGCAGATGAAGCTGCTGGCTGCAGGGGGGTTGGACTGGGTGGCCTTTACAAGTCCCTTCCAGCCCCAACCCCTCTGGGATTCCAGGAGTTTCAACTACTTCACTCAAATGCCATCAGAGCTGCAGCACTTGGGAGCAACAACAGGAAAGTTCTGCAGTGCTCCTTCAGAAAACGAAGGCTGCTGCTCTCTCTGGCCTGCAGGGAGCTTGTCCAGTTCCTCCTGCCTGTGTCCTAAGGCTGCTGCAGCTCCCACTGACAGCAATCCCTGCAAGCAGGATCCCTCCAGACACAACCCCCTGCAAGCAGGATCCCTCCAGACACAACCCCCTGCAACCAGAAACCCTCCAGACACAACCCCCTGCAAGCAGGATCCCTCCAGACACAACCCCCTGCAAGCAGGATCCCTCCACCCAAGCCAAAGAAAACCCCAACCCCAGAGGGGGTCCTGCTGCAGCCTCCTTCAGAGGCTTTGGGGCTCCTGCTGAACCCTGGCTTTCTCCCCTAGGAGGGAGAGGGAAGGCAAGCAATAAATCAGAAGGTGTGTTAGCAAAAGCTCCCATGCAAAAGGCTAAACTTTATTCACTTTATTTATATATTTACCACCTCTAGAGTATTTACTTCTTGCTTTGACCAAAAAAAAAGAGGGGAAAAAACAGGGGAGGGGGGAAACAAAAAACCAAAGGGACAAAAACCCCCAACTGAGAAAGAGAGGAGCACTTGACTCTCGGGAGGAGAGCAGGGTCTATGTACAGCTGTGGAGAGCTCCTGCTTCCTCCTTTACATACAAAGAAAATAATAATATTAATAAAAAAGTGCTTCATCCATCCAAAAAAGGACTCAGAGCTGCAAGCATTTATTCACACTGTACAGCACAGCCCCCCCGCCCCCTCCCCGGACCCGTATCCGCACCTCTTGGCACCTCTCCTTAGCCACTGCCTCCTGCCCGCCCGCACCGCACCCCCGCCCTGAGCGCAGCCAGCCCCTGGCCGCAGCCAGCCCCTGGCCGCAGCCAGCTCCTGCCCGCAGCCAGCCCCTGCCCGCAGCCAGCCCCTGCCCGCAGCCAGCTCCTGCCCGCAGCCAGCCCCTGCCCGCAGCCAGCTCCTGCCCGCAGCCAGCCCCTGGCCGCAGCCAGCTCCTGCCCGCAGCCAGCTCCTGCCCGCAGCCAGCCCCTGCCCGCAGCCAGCTCCTGCCCGCAGCCAGCTCCTGCCCGCAGCCAGCCCCTGCCCGCCGCGGCCTGGCCGCCGCCTGCCGCTCAGCCTCCTCCTCCCTCCTGCCCCAAGCCCCGCGGCTCAGCCCCGGCGGCTCCGCTCCGGGTGCTCCTGGCGCCGGCCGGGCAGCCAACACCCCCAGATACACCTGGCCTGGAGAACTCCCTTGGGACCTTTGCTCTGCCCTCCCGATGGTTTCGGAGCCCACAGCAGGGCTGCTGCAGCAGCCTCCCGGCCGTTGTTTCGCCCGGGCAGTCCTCAGGTGTGCGCCGCAGCAGCGCAGCCGCCCGGCAGGGGGACAGGGAAGCTCGACCTCCCAGATCGGCTCCCCCGCGATGTTCCCCAGCAAGGGTCCCAGGTGGTTTTCTCCGCCTGAGGGTGGCTTTGGGTGGTGTGATTCTGACATCTGGGCAGGGAAGCGCTCCTTTGGCCCAGGGCTTCTTGGGTTCTGAGCTTGTGTGGCCAGGACTTGCAAGACATCCAGCAGGCCTCTTGATTGTCCCCAGAGCAGCAGGACCTGGTCTGGGCAGCGCACTGGGAGCAGGGTCTGCAGCTCCTCCTTGCCCAAGGGCGCTGGGAAGGAGGGGCAGCAGCACCCCAGGCTCCTTCAAAGCACAGTCAGGAGATTCACACTTCAGGGAGGTGGCTTGAGAAGCGACTCGGATTGGGCCTGAAGGCAGCAGGGGAATCTGTGGTGCAGCTCAGGTCGCTCTCAAATCCTCAGGCAGCTTTTGCCTGGCAGGAGTGCACCGAACGCAGGCTGAGCAAGGAGGAGATGTCCCAGGAGCATGACACGAGCCGGCACACGGCTCACAGGCCCGGCCCAGTACAAGCCCAGCGTGTCCCAGTCGCTCTGGCGCTGCCGTGGATGGTCTCGGTGAAGTGCGAGCCCGCCCGGCAGCAGGGCCTGGCTCTGCAGGCGGCTCCGGGAGCAGCTTCGCCTCGCCCAAACCACGCAGCAGGCGGGGCCGGGGCAAAGGCTGGCGGCTTCGGCTGCCCCGCTCGGGTTTAGCTCATGAATTGTGTTTGCACGGCTTCGGGGGGTACCAGCACAGACCCCCCGCGGTCCCAGCCCCTCCCAGAGCGCCCCCGCTCCGCGCCGCGGGTGCCGAGCACGGCCCCGGGCGAGCAGAGCCCCCGTGGCGGCCGAGGGTAACTAAAGGCCACTCTAAGAACAGAGGCAGGAGGCTCTCCTGGGGAGCCACATTCCCAACTCTTCTAGCAGCAACAGGTTCCCAAACAGCAGGTTGGTGTTCGGGAGGAACAGGAGTGATTGAAAGCAGGAGCGCTGCCGCGACAGGCACTCGGGCCCTGCCCCCGGGCCGGGCGGACTCCCCTCCTCCTCTCCCCTTCCTCTGCGCCCCCTCTGTTTGCAGCAGTTCTCCAGCGGGACCAGTTCGATACAGAGGGGAAGCCTGGTCCTGGTGCAAGCTCCCTGCCCACGTCCCCGCTCCTCCAGCAAACAAACACAGATATATTATTATGTACACACACACGCCGACACGTACACACAGAGAGGACAGAAAGGGAAGGGGAGAGCTGGGGAAGGAGCCTCCCGCAAGCCAGCAGCACGTCCTCCGGCTCTGTGCTCCGCGCCCCGACCTCCTCCGAAGCGCCGCGGGGCTCTCGCCGCCGCCCCGCCTCGGCCCTCCCAGCATCGGCACCGGCACGGCTGCTCCCCCGCCGCTCCCAGCACGGGGCTCTAATTAGATGTGGCAGTGATGGGTTTGTCCAGTTCGAGATCAAGGCTGGAGCTGCTGGGGTGCAAGCTGCTGTAGCACGATTTGCAGACTCTGCTGGGTTCAAAGAGCTGCTGGCTGGGAACGGGCACCTTCTGGTTACAGCAGCTGGAGCAGAACACGTTGCCACAGTTCCTTGCAGCAGGAAGAGGGGAGAGAAGGAAAAGAGCAGATTAGAAGCAGTGAGGGTTACCTGAGATGTGTAACTGCAGTGCTCACAGCGTTGTGCTGGGCTCAGCCCTGCAGCTGCTCCTCCCTCGGTACAGCCCTCCAGCGTCTGCAGCCTCTGCCTCCCAGCTCCGGAGGGGAAGCAGAGCTCTAGGGACAGAGCCCGGAGAGGAGCACAAGGTGAGCCGTGGTACAGAGTGACAGCTCATTAAACATCTCCACCCTGACAGCTCTTCTGTACCTCTGGACTGTGCCAAACTGGAGGGAACCACGGACGAGCTCTCCCCACATCCCATGGGGGAGCTCGGGCAGGGTGCTGCCCAGCGCTGCCTCTGCTGCCCTGTGGCTGAGAGAAGCTGAACCAGAGCCACCCTGGGGTTGGGCTGGAGCACCTCCACTATGGGGACAGGCTGAGGGAGTCAGGGCTGTTCAGCCTGGAGAAGGCTCCAGGGAGACCTTAGAGCAGCCTTGCAGTACCTGGAGGGGCTACAGGAGAGCTGGGGAGGGACTCTGGACGAGGGCTGGGAGTGACAGGATGAGCAGCAATGGACTGACTCACAAGGAGGGCAGATTGAGACTGGAGATGAGGAAGAAGTTCTTGACAGTGAGGGTGGTGAGACACTGGAACAGGTTGCCCAGGGAGGTTGTGGATGCTTGCCCCCTGGAGGTGCTCAAGGCCAGGCTGGATGAGGCCTTGAGCAGCCTGGGCTGGTGGGAGGTGTCCCTGCCCATGGCAGGGGGTTGGGACTGGATGAGCTTTAAGGTGCCCAAAGCATTCTGTGATTCCATGGATCTGGTGCTCAAGCCCCTGCCCCAGGTCTGCACTAGACAAGCTGAGCAGCACTGCCCTGTGGGCACCCTGGGGTTTCTCTCTCAAGAGCACTGCTGTAGGTTTCGAAGGTGGGACAGATGAAACAAGGTAACTCCCAAGGCAGCTCCAGCGCTGGTGACACCATCCTCCCCTGCCCCCAGCCTGGGCCCTTCTGTGGCACTGCCAACAGTCCCCCCCCCCCCCTGCACGCAGTGCAGCAAGTCAGGAGGGACCATGCAAAGCCAGGAGCTGTGCAGCCAGGATCTCATGCTCAGCAGTGGCTGCTGGGGCTGGCAGGGCATGCACCCCGCAGGAGGCAGGGACAGCAATTAAACCTGGCCACTAATTACCTGCTCTTCAACACCCCCTGTGCCCTGTCCTCACAGGTCCTCTGTTCTCACAGGGAGCTCAGCAGAGCACTCCAGGGACAGGAAGGTCCCAAGCTGCCCTCTGTGCCTGGTGCCCTCTCCATTAACCCTTTGGCACCAGGGCCTTGTGCCGTTGGCACATCTGCTGCTGCCAGGAGGCTGATGGAGCATTCTGCCTGCACCCAGCAGCTTCCACAAAGCCTCCCCTGCCCAGAGACCAGGCTCCCAGCTGCTGGGCACTGCTGGGGAAGGAGTCAGCAGGGGAATCCCATTTCTCACTTCACTGGGCTCATTTTCTCCGCTCTGCACCGTGCTAAGCCCAGCCCAGGAGGCTGCCAAGGGCCTGCAGCTGGTCTGGGCTCCTCAGGAGCCCCCTGAACAGCTCTGCTGCTCAAAGCACCACTGTGCAGCAGGAGCTGGCTGGTGAGGCTGGAGGAGCACCAGAGGGATTCAAACAAGCCTCTGAACACCCCCCCAGGGGTCTGTGTTGCTTCAGCCTCCTGCAACAGCAGCCTGTGTTTGCTGTCCCCCCAGCTCTGGAAAGCTCCAGTAACTCCTCTCTCTCTCTCTCTCTCTCTCTCTCTCTCTCTCTCCTGGTGGTCCTCTGCTTCACTTGAGAGTAAAAAGAGACCTTAGAAAACATGCTGGAAAAGCGATCTTGCTGCTCTGGGGAGGGTGACTCCACCCTGTGAGGCTGCACTTCAGCACTGGGGGCAGTTTTGGGCCCCTCACTCCAAGAAGGACATTGAAGGTCTGGAGCAGGTCTGGAAGAGGGCAACAAATCTGGTGAAGGGTCTGGAGAACAGGGCTGGTGAGGAGCAGCTGAGGGAACCAGGGCTGTTCAGCCTGGAGAAAAGGAGGCTGAGGGGAGACTTCCCACTCTCTGTAAGTGCCTGAAAGGAGGCTGGAAGGAGGTGGGCCTCAGACTGCCAAGCAGTGGTAGGACAGGAGGAGATGGCCTCAGGTTGTGCCAGGGGAGGTTTAGGTTGGAGATTAGCAGAAATGTCTTTGCTGAGAGTGGTCAGGCACTGGAACAGGCTGCCCAGGGAAGTGGTGGGGTCACCACCCCTGAAGGTGTTGAACAAGTGTGTGGCCATGGCACTTGGGGACATGGTGGTCTTGGGTTGAACTGGGTGACCTGAGAGGGCTTTTCCAACCTGCATGACTCCATGTAAAATCAGGGTACAGCACCTCCCCCCCTCACCACCTCACAGAGCTCCACCCATTGCTGCTGACCCCAACCCTCCCCCAGCTCTCCCTGGCTGCTGCTGCCGTGGGATTGCCAGCGCTGAACCAAGCAGCAGCTTTGGTCACCACACTGCCCCAAGAGATCAGAAGTGTTTGAGAACAGAGAGACCTCTCCCCAAAACAAGGCAAAAGAAAGGGGAAAGAATCCAAATTGAAAGGCTGAGGGCTGAAGTGCAGGGGCAGCCTCTGCTCAGTTAGAAGTGAAGCAGCTCTGTTACCCACACACACAGGGTTAGTGTGAGCCACTCCCAGCTGAAGCTACCCACGGACAAGTGCTGAATGAAGAGAGGCCCAGGGTCTGAGCACCCACAGGCCCTGCCAGCCAGCCACAGCTCACCTCCAGTGACTGCTGGGCATGGGAATGACAAAGAGGGGAAGAAGTTAGTGTGGAGGAGTTACCAAGAGAAGGCAGACAGACAACAGGCAGAGGATGCTGGAAATGCTCACCAGATCTGATCAACACGGTCACTGTCCCTGCAAGGAGGGGAGAGAGAGCTCAGAGGGGAATGAGCAAAAGAAGCAAACAGTGCCAATGAAGGAAGTTGGATGTTCTTATCCCAGGGGGCAGGTTTCAGCTCCTTTTCACTCTCAGGAAGATGCTGAGCAGCCTGACACTGATCCCTGGGGTGCCTGGAAGTGAGGACCATGGGAATAGCACCTGGAGGTGTTCAAGGCCAGGCTGGGTGAGGCCTTGAGCAACCTGCTGTAGGGGGAGGTGTCCCTGCCCATGGCAGGGGGGTTGGAACTGGATGTTCTTTAAGGTCCCTTCCAACCCAAACCATTCTGTGACTTTATGAGTCTTGGGTTTCTTCTTGGTTGCCATTCCTTGCTGCTCTCTACCAGGAGCAACCAGAGCTCCTGGACAGCCTGCTCACCCAGGTCAGACAGCTGAAAGCTGCAGAACAAAGGGCTCTAAAGGGCAATTTGCAACCAGTCTTGAAACCCTGAGCCACTTTTCCTTCCTTGTGGTGTTGAGGGTGTCCTGTGTGTATCCATGTGCTAGGATTTCTCCAGAGCCCAGGTCTAGGAGACCAGAAGGTGGATGCCAAGTGTGGGTCAGCCTGGGGAGGCACTGCTGATGGGCTGAAAGTCATCCCAGACACCTCTGGGAGGAGGACAGAGGAAACCACCACTGTAACTCCCCTACAGCCCTTCAGCCAGGTACAGCTGCTTGTTGAGTCACTGCATTTCCCATCTGCAGCCTTAAGACCTACAAATGGGCACCAGCACAGTGGACATGAAAAACACCCAACTCATTCAGCTGCTCTTCACTCCTCCCTGGGCTGCTTTCTCTCCACAAGGAGTCTTAGTGGAGTGCACTATAAAATGGACACCAACCACAAGTGGTGTTTAGAATCCACTACAACTTCCACACCCAAGGCAGCAGCAAACTGTGGCAACTGCTAAGTGTTTGAAGGGTGGTTCCTGCCATGGCTTTTTCATGTCCAGCAATCAGGAACAGGAATTTAGTTGAAGAAGACCTTAGAAAGCAGAGAGTCTCTAGCTGGAGCCTGAGCTAATCCAGAGGCCTCTGCCACCTGCTCTTCCCTGAGCCCCTGCTGCCTGTGCTGTGTTAGCCTCCCTGGGCACTATGCTTGGGAAAGAATAATCCAGAACCCTTTTCTTTCACAGATTTTCCTTTCCAGGGGAATGCAAAGGGAAGGATGGGTAGAGAAGGGAAGGATGGGTAGAGAAGGGAAGGATGGGTAGAGAAGGGAAGGATGGGTAGAGAAGGGAAGGATGGGTAGAGAAGGGAAGGATGGGTAGAGAAGGGAAGGATGGGTAGAGAAGGGAAGGATGGGTAGAGAAGGGAAGGAGCAGCTTGACCTCCAGGGTCATGTATTTGCAGTACTGAAGGCTACAGTAACAAACCACTGGGTTTGATGACTTACACCCTCTGAGAAACCTAAACCAGCCAAAGGGCTGCCTCCAAATGCAGTCTGAGGAAAAGGCAGGACTGGGCTGGAGCAGACACCAAATGTGGCTTTTAAAGTGTATCCTCTGGAGGCACTGGGAGTGAGCAGGAGAAAGCCTTCTGCTCTTCCCAAGCGCTGGGCACCTTCAGGAGCAAGCACAGCCCTGCTCTCAAACACCCATTCTGAGTCCATCTGGAGAAAGGAGCTAGGTGTGGAGAGAAAAGCCTGGCTGAAGAGGGGAGGGAACCAGCCCAGCTGTGCCCCTGGCTCCCTGCAGAGGTTACCTGCAGTGGTGCTTCCTGCTGGCGAGCCAGAAGGCGCTGTCACAGCCGTAGCAGTGTGCAGCCAGGTGGTCTGGAAGCCATCGTGTCACCTGGGGGAAAGAGGAGACAACTGTATCAAGGAGAGGGCAATTAGACCCATCTCATCTACACTCACAGTGTCATCAAAGCAAAGCAGCACGAGGGAAGTCTTTGTTCTGAGCACAAACTCAGTGCTGGCAACAGCTGAAGACAGACAACAGAAACCTTCCCTTGCAGAACAGCCAGCGCTGCGCTCCCCTCAGACAGCGACGGCGCCAGGGAGTCCGACTCCTTGGGCTTTCCTGTGCTTTACCAGAGTCCAGGCCAAGAACACTCCCCAAGCATCTGTCCACCTGAGGCTCCTTCAGCTGAGCATCCCTTCCACAGCTCCTCACAGAGTTCACACAGACAAGCAGAGGGCTCATAGGCACAGGTACTGATATTTAAAGTGTGAGACACAAGCGAAGTGCAAGGAGGATAGCTCACAAGAAGGGGCAACATGACCAGAGGCTGCAGGAGAACTCCAATCATGAACATCCCATCCTAGCAGAGGAATGAGTGCTTTACAGGGGTTTAGTCTGTACCTCTGTGTCCTGTTTATCCACCTGCTCCCAGCTGGCTTCAGAGAAAATCTCTGTGCTGCAGCGAGACAAGCAGTTCTGATCCAGATTGCTTTCCGAGTCGGGTATAGAAGTCTGTTGGCAAACAAACACAGCTGAGCAGAACCTCCCCAGGGTCCTCCTGCCACACAAATACAAGCTGGACACTTGTGGGGAGAAGAGGAGAGGGATCCTCCTGCTAAGGAAGAGCAGGCAAGGTCTGCACTGGAAGGGTGCCAGAAGCAGTCACCACCTGACAGCACACGCAGCAGGTGGCTCTCTGCAGGGGGCTGGCTGGTGCCCTGTGCTGAGGCAGGTTGTGCAGTGGGCAACTGCAAAGGAAACCCTAAAGGGAATTCAGAAATCAATCCAAAACCCCCAGCAGGTCAGATGCTGACCCTCTGATGGCACAATGAGGTGAGGCAGAATGGATTTTCAGTCTGGCAAAGCTGTGGGGCTGTGGCTCCAAGGTCAGGGTCACAGCTCCTCTCCAAGGTTGTTCCACCTTCCAGACTGGTTCCAGTGAGAGGCAGATCCTTCTGGCAGCAAAAATTCTGGATCATAGGAGCCAACCCAGACATAGGCAACTCAGAATGGGAGCCAAACACATATTCCATAGGGATTCTGGAGGAATGATCCTTCCTCAGTAGAGTCTCTCCAGGTAGAGCTGGATTTTAACTGACTTAAAACTCAGCCAGCCCTTAGAATAGATCACAACCCAGCAAGAATCCTGAGCTGCTGCCTCTGTGTGCCTGAGGAATGGGTGTCTCTGGAGCTCCAGAAGACAACCTGCTGCTCCCAAGCTGAGGCACAAAGAGAAGCTAGGGATCAGATTGTGCTCACTCCCAGCCCTGCTCCTCACTTTGTAAAAGCCCTTTCAAGCAGGAGTGTGATCAATAAAGCCAAGGATCCAACTGTCCCCAGGGAATGGGGCTGCCAGTGACACCCAGCTGAACCAACACCGAAGTGGACACCCAAAGGAGCACGTGGAGCTGTTGTCTCCAGTGTGGACAGCCAGGAGGGCTCTGGGTGGTTTTTCTCACACCAGCTGTACCTGGGACTATCCAGCACCTCTGCCTCTTGGGAACAGTATGAAATGACACAAACAGAAGCTGGAACCCTCCCATCCACCACTCTTCCCCCTCAGTTTTGCAGGTACATGAAGCACATCCTCGTGTGCAGGCAGGAAGAGGCCATTCTGCATGGCTGTTATGCCAGCCTCAGGAATGACAAAGCCACTGCTCTGCCCAGCATTCAAACCACAGCAGGGTATAAAAGCTGCTGCAGAGATTAGAAGCCTCCTCACGGTCCCCTTCGTGCCCCTTTCCTCCTCCCATGCCTGCCTGCTGTCCCAAGGAGCAATCCCCTCCTTGGTTATTTCCCTCAGCTTTTGAGAACCCAGGGTTTGTAGCAAGCTGCTGCAGCTCTGCTCTCTGAAGCCTCTGCAGCACAGGACTCCTTGATCTCAGTGTTCCATCCAAGCAACAGCAACTGGACTTCTTTTGACCTTTTATTACTATTCAGTAATCAAAAGAGGAGGAGAAATAAGTAAGGGAGAAGCAAGCTAAAACCCCACCTAAAATACAGAGAGATGCATCAAAACCTTGCTGGTTGTTGAGATCTTCACCTTGGATTTGACTGACTTCATTCCTGCCTTTAACATTGCTTGTGTAACCACAACTACCAAGCTCACAGGTTCAGAGAATGGGTTGGAAAGGACCAACTCCCCTGCCATGGGCAGGGACACCTTCCACTAGAAGCAGGCTGCCTTGGGCAGCCCAACCATCTGAAAGTGGAGGCTGGAACCTCAGGGGTTTGAGCTATCAGAGCAGCCAGTGCTGCATCTTACCCTGAGCAGGCAGAGCACCAGAGATCAGTCCTACACTACTGTGCCAACGAATGCCACAGTCACATCCTTAGGGAAACAGCTGAAGACAACAGTGAAATGAATGTGTTCTGTCTGAGTGAGGCCCATGGAGGTGTTTGAGAGTGCCCAGGTATGGCTGGGTGCCCATCCTGAAGCAGACCTTTGGTACATTTATGCTCAATCTAAAGTCCAGTGAAGACAGCAGTCACTGCTAACTGCCATTTGTCAGCTGTTTGCCCGCTTCAGAATCACAGAATGGCTCAGGTTGGAAGGCACCTCAGAGAGCATCTACTCCAACCCCCCTGCCATGGGCAGGGACACCTCTCAACCAGACTTGGCTGCTCAAAGCCTCATCCAGCCTGGCCTTGAGCACGTCCAGGGAGGAGGCAGCCACAACCTCTCTGGCAACCCCTTCCAGAGTCTCACCACCCTCAGACTGAAGAAATTCTTCCTGAGCTCTGAGCCTGCTCTCCCTCAGCTTCTAAGCATTCCCCCTTGGCCTGGCTCTGGACACCCTCAGGAGAAGCTCTTCTGTAGCCTTCCTGCAGCTTCCCTTCAGATAATGGAAGGCAGCTGTAAGGTCCCCCCCTGGAGTCTTCTTACCTCCAGGCTGAGCACCCCCAGCTCCCTCAGCCTGCCCTCACAGCAGAGGTTTATAAACCACTGCACGGCCAAACCCCAGCGCCCCGGTGCGGCGCGCGGCGGCAGCCCTGTCTCACTCACCACTTCGTCTCCATAGTCACCGTTGAGGCGCAGGGAGCTGTTGAGGAACTGGCTCTCCAGGCGGCTCCTCAGCTCCTGCACTTGCTTCTTCAGGGTCTCCACCTCCTGCTGATGGCCGCTCTCGATCTGCCGCAGGCGCTGCTGGATGACGTCGGAGTAGACGGGCATCCCGTCGTCGTCCAGGTGGCTCCTGGCGGGCTGGTCCGGGCTGCTGGCCGCCTGCTGCTTGCCCAGCTGGCCCAGCACCCACTTGTGGTGCAGGTTCCTCAGGTGGAACTGCGCGGAGCCGCAGCTCGCCGCGGAGACCTGGCGGCTGAGCGAGGCCTTCAGCCGGCCCTCCTCCCCGTTCAGGCAGTGTCCGTTGGCCGCGGGGTGCTTCTGGGAGCCGCCGAGCCCCGCGGGCCTCTCCGCCGCCTTGTTCTCGGGCTCCGGCTCCCCGTTGCACACAATCTCGTCTTTACATTCGGCTAAAGGCAAGGCACAAGGGGAAGGCATCGGGATGTGTGTGGTGCTGCTACCAGAAGTCCTGTGTGCTCTGCTTCCCAGTTTCTGGAGCTCTATCACGCTCTCCCACTCCGGCCTGGCCGCCGTGGGCCAAGCGCGCTCCTCGGCGCTGTTGCTGGTGGGGTGAGGTCTGTGGCAAGGCCCCCTGGGAAGGGGCTCCTGCTTGGCTTCATTCTCTGTTAAGGTTTCTGTGGAGCTTTCAATGTTGGATGTTCTTGCCTCGTGTGGGACTGTGAGAGGTAAGGGCAGGCTGGCCTGCCCTGCGCCGTGCAGGCTCTCTGCCTCTCCTTGAAGCTTGCCAGGGCCGTCCTCCTCCGCGCTCATCTGGGCATCTCTACTTACAGAGGTCTCCAAAGGAGCAGGCTGGAGGCCTTTCACCTGAGGTAGCTTCTGGACAGCATTACTGAGGTCAGCCAGCTCCTCCTCTTGTGCTTTAAGCTCAGAAGCACCTTGTGAGGCCGGATGCGGACTGCATGCTGGACTGTTCATCGCGACGCCTTTATTCACCTCAGCCCTTTCACAGAGCTCACTGACATACCCATGGAGGCTCTCGGCTCTCTTCTCCTTCTCCAGGGCAACCTCTTCCCCTTTACCTCCCGTCTCTAGGCTACCCCTTAAGTGCTCCTCCAGACCAACGTCGTCTTTAGTGGCCTCTTGCAAAATGTTCTCCATCTGTCCCTCCGCCACGCCGGCAGCCACGGAGAGCTCAGCGCCCAGGGGGGCCCTGCCCTGCTTGCCCAGGCTGTCTGCCTCGAAGGGGTCGTCGCCAGCAGTGCCCAGGCCGCTGAGCTCCAGGGAGCGCCGGTGCTCCTGCCACTTCTCGTTGAGGCTGGGGTCGCTGCTGCGGCGGTTGGTGGGAGGCACGCTGCTGTCACAGGCGCTTGTCAGATTGTCAAACGACCTCGTCTTTGGTAACCTGCAAAGGGGCACACCATCAGCAGCCAAAGGCAGGGGATTTGGGGGTTTGAAGCATCTAGAGACCTAGAGTTTAACAACTGCCCCACCTCCTGCCCCACCTCCCCCAGCTGGTAGCTAATGGGCTGCAGTGAAGCCATCATCTGGGAACACATTTTGACCATCTGCAGTGCAGAGCACCTTCGGTACTTTCTCTGCTTGCCATCAGGAGAACATGTTCAATCAGACTTCCAACGTTCCCTTTAGCACAGAGCAGAGGTGCTTACAGCCTGGGCACACCTCCCACTTAACATGTGCTCAGAAGCATTGGACAAAGAAGCAGAGAAATGGTTATGCAACACAAAGAAGGACTCCAATTCCAGACAGCTAAGCGAAAGCTCACACTCCACAAGGATGCAAGGAACC
Organism: Dryobates pubescens; assembly: GCF_014839835.1. Lineage (NCBI taxonomy): Eukaryota > Metazoa > Chordata > Aves > Piciformes > Picidae > Dryobates > Dryobates pubescens. The sequence goes on from NC_071636.1 coordinate 1,245,183, forward strand.
CTACAAGGCTGTGCAACACCCAGAGCTTAACTCCAGGTGCTGATCCTCATAGAATGGTTTGGGTTGGAAGGGACCTTAAAGATCATCCAGTTCCAACCCCCCTGCCATGGGCAGGGACACCTCACACCAGACCAGGCTGCTCAAGGCCTCATTAAATCTGGCCTCGAAAACCTCCAGGGAAGAGGCAGCCACAACCTCCCTGAGCAACCTGTTCCAGTGTCTCCCCACCCTGTCAAGAATTTCTTCCTCATCTCCAATCTAACTCTGCCCACCTCAAGCTTCAATCCATTCCTTCTCATCCCATCACTACAAGCCCTTACAAGAAGCCCCTTCCCAGCTTTCCTGTAGCCCCTCTGGGTACTGGAAGGCCACCAGGAGGTCTCCCTGGAGCCTTCTCTTCTCCAGGCTGAGCAGCCCAAACTCTCTGCTACGCCATCAGCTCTCACAGCTGAGACAATGCCAGGCCACCAGTCCCACAAACAACCCCAGGGAAAACCCTTCCCTCCCCCAGCAAGTATTCTCCTCTTTATAGCCCACAATATTCTCTGTTGATCTTACTTCACAGGGTGGGATTTCTGGGCTGGAGGCTCACCTGCCCAGAGGCTGATCTTCAGGGCTAGAGCCTGGCACAGGGTAGGGGGCACAGGTGTCGTCGGTGGGGGTGGAGGGGGAGGAGCAGGGCAGGTAGACAGCGCTCCAGAGCATGAGGTTCCGCACGTGGCACACAGGGTACAGCACCTGTGGGGAGAACAGGCCCCGCTCAGAAAGGCTCTACCCAGGAGCTCTGCAGGTCTGGCTGCAGGAGCTTGCTGTGCAGGGCTGCAAGGGGAGGCTCTGCCAGGTCTCCAGCTCACTGGGAAGGGCAGCTGAGCAGCGCTGGCACTTGCAATGAACTCCACTTGGCTCTATCATTATCTCCCCATTCAGAGGCAGAGGCGGAACAAGGGCGCCTTTCAGCCTCTCCTGAATGAACTGCTGCAGTGTGCTCTCTGTGAATCTACACCTCAATAATGCTGGGAGCAACTGAAACTGCTGCAGGATTCAGGGGCCCATTGTTAGTGCAGAGATCTCCTTGCACTTTGCCTTGCAGGGCTGCCACACAGGAGCTGAACTAACGAGCCCGTGCAGTGCTGCAGCTCCTCAGAGCCAGCCCTGCCTGCAGCAGCAGCACTCACACAGTACAAATTCAGTGCTTGCAGAAATCCTGTGCTATAGGCAGCTTGCTCTTAAAAGGGACTCCTTGAGTGTGGAACATGCTTTCACAGAATCCCTGACCCCAGCATGGTGGGGGCTGGAAGTGACCACAGGGGATCATGCAGTCCAAGCCCCCTGCTAAAGCAGCCTGCCCAAGTGAAAATGTGAAGCATTAAGAGAACTGAAGCTGTGCTAGAGGATCTGAGCTGTTTCCTGTTTAGATCAGATCAACTTAGACAGGGTCTAGGTTTGTGTGCAGTTCTAGGACACTCCTCTGACATAGCTAAGCTTTCTGTTTGTGCAACAGCAGAATGCTCTCTCCTGCAAAACCCAAGTGAAATGCTTCATGACAGCAAAGGCATTTCCAGGAGAGAGACATTTCTGAGGCTGCATTTGACATTCCTCAAAGATCAGCAAACTTAATGCAAGGCTTGACTCCTCAGAGTGAAGAGTGTTCAGAGGCACACCAGGCTGAGGAGCACACTCCTCTGGGGTGCCCTGTGCTCAGGATGGCAGTGAAGCCATCACAGAACCATTAAGGTTGGAAAAGACCTCCAAGTTCATGGAGTCCAACCATAACCCAACTACCATGGCCACTAAACACTACCCTGAAGCACCACATCTGCAGCTTCTTGAGCACCTCCAGGGATGGGGACTCCACCACCTCCTTGGGAAGTCTGTTCCAACCTCTCACCACTCTTGCAGCAAAGGAATTTTCCCTAATGTCCAACCTAAGCCTCCCCTGGCACAACTTGAGGCCATTTCCTCTCATCCTGTTGCTGGTTACCTGGGAGAGAGACCAAGTACAGCCTCACTCCAGCCTCCTTTCAGGGAGCTGTAGAGAGCAATGAGGCCTCCCCTCAGCCTCCTCTTCTCCAGACTAAACACCCCCAGCTCCATCAGCTGCTCCTCGTACAATGCCCCCCAAACCCTTCCCCAGCCTCTCTGGTCTTCTCTGGACACCCTCCAGCCCCTCAATGTCCTTCCTGTGCTGTGGTGCCCAGAACTGAACCCAGTGCTCAAGCTCTGGCCTCACCGGTGCCCACTACAGAGGCACCATCACTTCCCTACTCCTGCTGACCACACCACTGCTGATCCAGGCCAGGATGCTGGTGGCCTTCTTGGCTGCCTGGGCACAGGCTGGCTGGTGTTCAGCCCTCCTTCTCTACCAGGCTGCTTTCCAGCCCCCCAACCCCACGTGTCGCTTGGGGCTCTTGTGCCGCTTGGCCTTGTTAAAGCTCTTCCCTCATCATGCTGCCCCACTTGGGCATCTCCTTAAGGTGGACAGCTGTGGTGGTGCCTGCAGGCCCTGGGGGGCTGGAGGATACATACAGATTCCGACTGGGAGGAGTAGAGCAGGTTTTTGAAGGCTTTGTTTGCTGCCCGCAGCAAAGACCAGACCGAGCAGGTCCGCTCCTGAGTGTGCTTCTCTCCTCTCTCTTTCGCATTGTTGCACAGGAATGTACCAAAGAGGCAGGAGTAGGTGTGCTGCACCAACTTCACCTGCACAGACCAAAACAGGCAAGAGTCACATGGCAGAAGGGATCAGCTTCCCTGAGAGTCAGCAGTCAGGCTTCAACAGCACCAGATCCTCGCTTCACAGGCCAGCGCCTCCCCAGCCGGAGGCTGCCACGTGAACGCGCCCGGCACCCTGCACACGCCTCCCTGCAAGCTCACTGCCAAAAGAGTTCAGCCACCTGGCCAAGTCAGAAGGGAATCAAAACCAGCAAGAAAACAATATAAAGGCAAAAGAGTGTTTCATAATCAAGCAGAAAAGTCTTGCTGACTCCAACTCAGAGCCCTGCAGGACAGGCAAAGAAGAGACTCATGCCCCCTCCGTCATACAGCACGACTGCAGCACAGAAATCCTGATCGTTATTCCCTCTGTGCTCTGGCCCCAGCCCAACAGAACAGCTCCATCTCAACTTGACTTTAAGCAGACAAATGGCTTCCATGGGCTGATTCAGATGTTTAAATGAAGACAAGTCCTTCAGTACTCCAATCCATCAGGGGCTTTACTCTGAAAAGGGCAGAGCACTGAGGGGGACACACGCAGCTCCTGGAGCTCAGCAGGGTGCTGGGAGGCTGGTTACAACCTCACGTATCTCATTTCACAGCCCAGCTAAGCCAGGGCCGGACTCGGGTTACGTGGCTGAGCTGCTGAGTGGTAATTCCAGCCAGCCACCACCACAGGAATGTGCTTGCAATCTCTTTGTGGATCACACTCTGCATCAAAACTTCTATTCTTCAGGGTACTAGTCCTGCAGGCAGTGACTGCCACTGCCCCAGAGACCTGCTTTAGGCCTCCACAGCTGATTTCTGACCACCCCAGGTACATTTCTAGGAGGAGAGCTGCCTACTTCAGAAGGGAAGAAATCCAGCTCATGTATCACACACATTTTCAGCAAAGACACAGAAAAAACAAATGCAGGGAGAGGTAGGGGGCTGGCTGGTATTAGAGGAGTCGTCTTCTGGTCAAAATCAGATCAGAGCAGGGGGTCCTGTATATTGCCACTAACTCTGATGGGTTTTGTGCCGTGTGGGTGCTCTACAGTGGAGTCACTTCAGCACCTCTTCAGTGAGACTGTTAAACTCAGATCATTCCTTTCTTTAAAAGAAACCCCCTAAGGGACCTGCTTCTGCTTGAAGAGTGAGCAGACCTCAGGTCCCATGAAGCACAGCAGTACTTTTGTCTGCCGTATCCGGGCAGTCTCCCGTTACCTTCAGCAGGCTGCAGCACATCACAGACAGATTGGGACAAGCAGAAAGCCCGCGGGGGCGCTCTAGAGTGTTACTACGGGGAGTGGTTTAGAAGCAGGCTATAGAACAGCAATCTCTCAAGCCACAACTCACAAGGAATGCTTCGTTAAACTCGAAAGAGCAAGGGAACTGCCTCTGGAGCTGATGGACGCAGTCCAGCCACTGTAAAAACACTGGGCAGCGCTCATTTAGGTCATCCGAGTTCTCACCATGGCCACAGCGATCTGCAAACTTGTGGCCAAAATCCAGCCACTCCGTCTCCACTAGCACCTGGAAACCCTGTGGGAAGGGAAAGCATAGATGAAAAGTTCCTATTTGTCTTTCCTTCCATCTTACTAAGGTGGGCTGAGGCTCAGGGGAATCCCTCTGCGTCCTCGCTGCCGTTTCCCCGCGGCGCTGCTCTCGTCGCTGATCTCTGCCTGATGCCTCTGTTCTGAAACGCTGCACGGTCACAGCAGGACAGACATGGACCTGATGGAGCAGGTCCAGAGTAGGGCCACAAAGATGATCAGAGGGCTGGAGCAGCTCTGCTATGAAGACAGACTGAGAGAGTTGGGGCTGTCCAGCCTGAAGAAGACAAAGCTCCAGGGAGACCTTAGAGCTGCATCTCAGTATCTGCAGGGGAGCTCCAGGCAGGCTGGGGAGGGACTGTTCAGAAGGGGCTGTGGGGACAGGACGAGAGGCAATGGTTTCAAACTGGAGCAGGCCAGATTTAGGATGCACATCAGGAGGAAGTTCTGCACAATGAGGGCAGTGAGACACTGGAGCAGGCTGCCCAGGGATGTGGTTGAGGCCCTATCCCTGGAGACATTCAAGCTCAGCCTTGATGTGTCCCTTTGCAGCCTGCTCTAGTTGGAGTTGTCCCTGCTAAGTGCAGGGGGCTTGGACAAGATGCCCTTGGAGGGTCCCTTCCAACCTGATGCCATGTGTGAAGCTGTGAGTAAAGTAGGTTAAATAGTGACTGCCAGGGAAGCTCCTGATAGGATCAGGCAGGGGCAAGTAGGAACTTTGTCTTGATCAAAACCATCTGGGGCATGGTACCCACCACTTGGACATTTGAAAGCCCTCCCCTGGAAACAGTGGGTAGATGTGTATAGATGAAAACAATTCATCCTCAGCAGGACACCCATGCTCAGAGAGCCTGCCTGTGTGCACACCAAGTGCAGCCTGCACACAAGGTTGAGTCAAGGTTGTCTTGCATAATTGCTCATGCAAATGAAAAGGGCAAAGGACATTTCAAAACAGTGCCCAGCCAAGCACCTGAATGTGCCACCTCATCCAACAGGACTACTAACTCACCACAGGTCAGGAAGGGTTTGATGGAAGGTTTTTTAGTGGAAAGAGAAATGGTAGAGCATGCTTATTACGTCTGTAATTAGAGCCAAAAATATATAATGGCTGAGAGCTGAAAGCCTTGGCACAAGACCCTGCTGGAGACTCCTTTCCCCCCAAATCTTCTGATCCTTGTAGGGACAGAGTCAGCTTGTGGCTTCCTCTGATGCAGTGGTCACAGGAAGGTAGGCAAAGGGTGTGGAGCCAACTCTGACCAGGAATGCCAACACTCTGGGGGAGCAGGGGGAGGGTCTGTGCCAAGGCCAGAGCTGTGTTGTTTTGGCCTGAGGGATGCCACCTTCTAGAACCCAAGAAGTTTCCACAATTCCATCCAAAAGGGCTTGCTGCAGTTCAAACTCCTGCCCCTCGTGTGTCCAAGGTTTGTGAGTGTGCAGACACACGCTTCTGTTCTAGGCAACAAAGGCATCTTGCACGCGGGCTGCCAGATGGAGCGCAGCCATCACACATCACACAGTGCTGACAAGGCATGATGGGGGTGGAAAAAACATCTAGGCTGAAAAACCAAGAGAAACAGAACTAAGGGAGAGAGGAGAAGGGAAATGTGCAACTGGAAAAACAGGCAGCTGGGCAATCTAGAGAAGGGGAAGGGTTTGTATTGATGGTTGGCTGAGAAACTGCAATGGTGTGATGGAAACTGCAGTCCATAGCCCTTTGTACTCCACAGTGCTAAGTGAAATATGGGGAAGCACAGAGCATGACTCTGCAGCTCCAGCACAGGGGGACCTCATCTGCTCTTGAGTTACAGACACATCTACTGACACATCCATGTAACTCTATCTGCAGACTACTGCTGGCCAACTCCTGCTGGCTCTGCTGCCTTCTCTAGTAGCTGCAATCAGTTAGAGACAGCTGAAATAGAAACTGAAGCAATTTATCCTTGGGTCCTCAGAAAAGGACCCCAAGTTAGTGACTGCCCCATGCACTGAGAGATGGGTCACAAACCTCTGTGGTCCTGTAATAGGGGTCGAGCAGCAGCTTGGCCAGTGCCACTATCTGGGGGGTCCTGTCCCAGCCGTCGGAGCAGTGCACCAAGACCGGCCGCTGGTCTCGGTCCACGGCGTGAACCACGAGGAGAGCAGACTTCAGGAGCACAGACAAGTGCTGCAGCCACTTGGTGCTTTCCAGAGCTGAGAGCCAACTAGAGGAAAACAAGAGAAGACAGTATTTGCTCTTTTCAGATGTTTTCAGGCTTGGCTCTTTAAACTGATCACATTTTACTAGGCTGGGAAAGGCATCCTGGAGCCTTCTTCCTGTGTGCCCCGGTGACACGTCCCCAGGCTGAGGAACAGCCCAGCTCTGCTCTCTGCTCTGCTGCAGGAGACTTGAAGAAGCTTCAGTAACAAGTTCCCAGAGCAGAGCAGGACATGGCACTAGCCATGAGCACTGTAAGTGCTGATGGATAACCACTACTTCGAGCAGCCCCTGCTGTCTCCCTCCAAGCTGAGGGTTCAGATGACCCAGCAGGCCCAGTACCCCAGGCTGCAGACCCCAGATAGCTTCAAAGCCAGGGAGGAACCAGAGGTGGCTTTGAAATGTCTCAAATCTCAACTATTCCCAGGTTGTACAAGGTATGCTGTGGGTGTCTTGAGGATCTCCACTCTGTGAAGATCTCCACATCCAATTTAGTTAGGGTGGCCACTCTGGATCTACTCTGAAGCCATGGAAGGCTCTTAGCAGCAAATTCAGAACAGGCAAGTGGTGCAACTGGGTGTCCTAGTGAAGATGCAACCTCAGAAGATCCCAAGATGAGGAGCCACTAGAGGCTGGTTAACCCCCAGCACTGGAAACAGACCTCCTGAAATGACACTATGGGTGTGTGAAGTACATGGAACACCACTAGAGCTTTCTAAAGGAGAGCAAAGCTGTGAAGATTAAAGAACCTGGAACAGCAGACAAGGCTCAGTGCTAGGATTCAGAAGCCCACCCAGAAGCAGTACAAGTCTGCTATCAGCACTCAAGGCTGCAAGCTCAGCTCTCACTTCCTAGGTTCACTCCAAAGACTCCAATGGCTTCCTTCAGCTCCAGTTCCATCAGCTTAGTGTTACCACACAGGAAAGGCACCAAGGGAAACCCCCCTCAGCTCCACTCTGCACAGCAACAGCAGAAGAGCTCAGCTGCAGGAGGATGTGAACAGAGGCAAACCCCACCACACATCCACTTACTTTCCTGGGTCTGGCATCTGGGTGCAGAGCAAACGCAGGGACTGGAAGCTCTTGCGGATGGAATGGATGTTGGCCATCCCCATGAACACCACCTCGCAGTTGGGGTAATACTCTGCAGGGAAACAGCAGCCAAGAGGGAAGCAACTGAAAACTGCACTGAGCTCAGCCACTGAAAGGAGCTGTTTCATCCAAACACCCCCCTGCTGCTGCATGCAGATGCAACAACCTCTTTCTGCAGGTCCCGTGAGGAGAAGCTAGGACTGGGAGCTGGTGCTGCTTACTTCCTTCAGCCCAGCAAACCCCAGCCCAAACCAGAACCTCCTGGCAGTGCTGGGCCATGCAACTCCAGTCAGGAGCTGCTGACAGTAGCAGACAATTTCAGCATTGTGCTAGACTCAAAGTAAAGCACAACACAAATGAGGTATTTTTGTACAGGGAGAAGGAAGCAAACTCAGCAATACCTGGAGCAAACTCCTCAGCAGAAAGGCAGCACTCAGTGCAGGTCAGGTTTAGTGAAGGTGAGAAACTGGAACTGTTCTACCAAGAATCATAGAATCAAGAGACAGGAAGAAAATGAAACTGCCTGCCTGCTCTGCCTTTCTGCTTTGAAATTGACCTCTGCACTGAGGAGTTACTTGGTAGTTTTGAGGTGTTAAATTCACAGATTCAGAGATTGCAGTGGGTTGCAAGGGACACTCCAAGGGCATCTTGTCCAACCCCCCTGTACTCAGCAGGGACACCTCCAACTAGAGCAGGCTGCACAGGATCACATCAAGGCTGATCTTGAATGTCTCCAGGGATGGGGCCTCAACCCCATCCCTGGGCAACCTGTTCCAATGTCTCCCCAACCTCACTGTGTCAAGGTGACTCTTGGCCCTCAACACAAGAGAGACATGCACCTGCTGGAGCAGAAACGTTCAAGATCAGTCTTGATGTGGCCTGGGCAGCCTGCTCTACTCAGAGGTGTCCCTGCTGACTGCAGGGGCTTGGACAAGATGACCTATGAGGCTCCCTTCCAATCTGATGCAATCTGGGACTAAGCAGTCCTGCTTTGCAGGGGGGGTGGACTCTGTCTCTGGAGGTCCCTTCCAACCCCTAGCATTCTATGATTAGCACAGTGCACACCTTTATCTCCCTCTGGTTTACACATTTGACTCAGCTGGGGCAAGCTCATCAGCATATTCCACAGAGCTCCCATTCAGTGCACACCAGTAGCAGCCAGTTTTCTGCTCTGACAAACACTCCTGAGGACCAGCTGAACCAGGCCTTGTGAAGGCTGTGTGAGCACTGCAGCAAGACTGAACTTTCCCAGAGAGAACATCACCTGCAGTCGCTCAAATAAGCCCTGCTCAAGTGTGTCAGGGCCTGAGGAGGACTGTTTACAAGGGCATGAGGTGACAGCATGAGGGGCAGTGGCTTCAAACTAGTGTAGGGCAGACTGAGATTGGATGTCAGGAAGAAGTTCTTCACTATGAGGGTGGTGGAACACTGGCACAAGTTGCCCAGGGAGGTGGTTGAGGCTCCTTCCCTGGAGATATTCAAGGTGAGGCTCAGTGAGGCCCTGGGCAGCCTGATCTAGTTGGGGATGTCCCTGCTGAGCGTGGGGAGGTTGGACTGGAGGAGCTTTGGAAGCCCTTCCAGCCTGGACCGTTCTGTGATTACATGTGAGCAAGTCCTTTTGAGGAGCACAGCAGAAGGCTGAGGAGAGGCAGCACTCACCTGGGCACTCACAGCCTCCCCCTTTGGCCCTGTTGGCCACAGCCGCTGCGTACGATCGCGCGTCCAGGATCAGAAGCTTCTGAGGCTGGATGGCCAAACTCTCTGCTCCTGAAGCGTTGGAGATGGAGGAATCTGGGGAGGAGGACATGCAGCTGGTGAGTAACCTAAAGGAGGTTCCTGACAGTGCTTCAAGCCACAGTCTACTCAGTCCCACGTGGTGTAGGGACTGCACATACAGAACCTGGAGGACACAGAACTCTTCAAATGAGTCCAGAGGAGGCCACAAAGATGATGCAAGGGCTGGAGCAGCTCTGCCATGAGGACAAGCTGAGGGAGCTGGGGTTGTTCAGCCTGGACAAGAGAAGGCTCTGGGGGCCTTAGAGCTGCCTTCCAATACCTGAAAGGATCTTACAGGAAGGCTGCAGAAGGACTTTTCCTAAGGGTGTCCAGAGCCAGGCCAAGGGGGAATGGTTTGAAGCTAAAGGAGAGCAGGGTTAGACTGGAGCTGAGGAAGAAGCTCTTCAGTACAAGGGTGGGGAGACTCTGGAAGGGGTTGCCCAGAGAGCTTGTGGATGCCTCCTCCCTGGGGGCGTTCAAGGCCAGGCTGGACGAGGCTTTGAGCACCCAAGTCTAGTTGAGAGGTGTCCCTGCCCATGGCAGGGAGGTTGGAGCAGATGGTCTCTGAGGTCTCTTCTAACCTAAGCCATTCTGTGACTCCATGCCCCCTGATGAAGGATTGAATCTCACTCAGCAGGGACATGAGATTGAGCTTTTGGATAAAGCTCTGCCCTCCACAGGGACAAACTTACCAAATTCCACATCAGAGAGGTCTCCTCCATTGGAGAAATCTCTGGAACAATTTCCATTCATTAACTTGCTGCTGTTGGACCTCGAATCTGAGGCACAGGCTTTGGCTACAGACTGGACAAGGTGCTCATCATCTGCATTCCTCCAGCCCCACCAACTGACCTCGGGCTGTCCACAGCGGGAAATAACTGCTCCATTGCTCTGGTGCCTGCAAAAGAATAGAGAGCAGCAGTGCATGACTGGAAGAGTCAGAATGAAAACCACAGAGGGCATGGAAGAATCAAAGGATGCAATCAAGTAGCTGCACTCCTGCTGGCACCTCTCTGTCATCCAGCAGCTCCCCTCAGCCTGTGACTCACTGGGGACACCTCACGTGCTTCCCTTCAACACGCTGTGTCCACACAGTCACTGAGAGGTGAAAGCCAAAGCCCAGGTCAGGCAGGGGGAACAAAGCATTGTCTTGCTCAACACTGTTGCCTGTTGGCCAGTGAAAGCTGGGGAACATTCTGGAACAGCAGATGAGGCAGTAAAGAGGTGGTGTAACACCTGCTGGGTAGTCAGCTCTGCTGGTGCCCTGCCAGGGAAAGAGGAAGTCAGCACTTTTCACTCCTGGTTCACTTCTGGAAGAGGTTTACTAAAGCAAAACCAATTAACTGCAAAGAATGTTACAATTCTGGTAGCAGAAGCCTGGCACACCTTCTGTCTCATGGCATCTGGAAGCAACCCAAACTTCTACTCCTGGACACTGATGGCAACCACTTCTAGGCACCAGCTGTGACTCACTGGAGGTGAGTCAAGCTTCAATCCATTGCTCCTCATCCTGTCACCACAAGCCCTTGTCAAAAGTCCCTCCCCAGCTCTCCTGCAGCCCTCTTCAAGTACTGGAAGCTGTTCCAAGGTCTCCCTGGAGCCTTCTCCTCTTCAGGCTGAACAGCCCCAGCTCAGTCATCCTGTCCCCACAGGGGAGGTTCTGTAGCCCTCTGATCATCCTTGTGGCCTCCTCTGGACCATCTCCAGCAGTTCTATGTCCTTCTTGTGCTGGTGGCACCAGAAAACTCCTGCAGAGCATCACAGACTGCTTGGGGTGAGAAGGGACCTTTCAAGGTCAGCTAGCCCAGCGGGCAGGGACATGTCCAACCAGCTCAGGTTGCTCAGCTCCAACAGGTTATGATGCAGCAAAGGATTTCCCAATTGCAAACTGGCCACCCCAGCTGTGTGCCACGACAGAGCTGCTGCACTCCCCCGAAGCAGGGCGCTGCGGGGATCAGCCAGGGCCAGTCTTCAGTCAACCAGCACAGTCCTGAACAGGAAGCAAGCCCACCCAAACCTGTAAATCCCAACTCTTTTGCCCCCTCACACTCTAACCAGTGTTTGTGGGGGTGTGACAAGCTGGTGCTGGACTCCTTGTCAGAGCTGTCGAGGCCGTGCCAGGTGCTGCCAGCACCGCCCCGGCAGCGGAACCACAGGGCCCAGCAGCGGCTGCCTCGTGCCGCCCCGCAGCAGCGCTGACACGGGGCTCGGGCTCCTGGCTGCAAGCATTTCCAATCATCAAACAGCTTGTGCTAGGGCATTTTAAGTGGTTTTTCATCTCTGTCTTGTAATTACTTGATATAAAATCCCTTTTGCTGAGAGGAACGAGGGCCACAGGGCATTAGCTGCGGCAAAGGCGAGGCAAGCCGAGCGCCACGGCACCGGGAGCGAGGAAATCTATTGCTGCTGGAATTGAACAGCCTGCCAGAAACAGCTCTGCTCATGTCAAATTAGTTCAGCAAAAAAATATGTGCCAATCACTGAAAGGCCACCTAGTTCCCTGCTAGGCCTGCACAAATAACAAAAGAAAATAAACCATCATTAGGGCTGTAAGGAATCTATTTGGAGCACTCGGAGGAGCTCATTTCTTTCCCCGTCTGTTCGCCCAGATTTCATTACTGGCAGCCTGCAGAATCATTTTCATAGGGTCATAAACACTTTCATTTTCATCTCTGGCTTCTTGTTTCCCATTTATACCACAAATAATAAAGAATCATTAGGCCAGAAGTTGAGTTCATTGATAGCTGGGAAGCCCTAACGGCTCTAAGCCCGCACCAACATGCCAGGTTCAGCTGCACCAGCAGAAATCAAACAATTCTATTTAGGGTAATGCTGGAGTCCTGAGGAACCAGGCTCACTCCAGCCACACTGCTAGGAGGGACAAAAAATAGCAAATAGCTTAAATGTGATTCCAGGGTCCCTGGGGATAAGCTGGTGTCACTCAGATCTCAGCAACCAAAAACAAGATGAGAAAGCAATTCAAAGCGAAGCCTCCGCTGCCAATTCCCTAACCCAGGTGCAGCCTCCCTCCAGGAGCTGCAGAGGGAATCATCAGGAGACAGGTAAAAAGCCCTCTGTGAAGCATCTTCTAAGTGGATGATGTCCAGCTCACCCCTGCACAGCCTTCAGCCTCCTTCTGTTCAAGCAACCTTTAGATTACAAGGACAAATCCACCAAGTCCTTGCACATAGAGAGAGGGAGGGAGGGCTACCGAAGGTCTGAGTGGCTCCTTCCATACCATACTCATGGATTCATGGAAGGGCTTGGGTTGGAAGGGGCCTTGAAGATCATGAAGCTCCAACACCCTGTCAAGGGCAGGGGACACCTCCCACCAGCCCAGGTTGCTCAAGGCCTCATCCAAGCTGGCCTTCAACACCTCCCTGGGCAACCTGTTCCAGTGTCTCTGCACCCTGACAAGAGTTTGTTCCTCATCTCCAGTCTAACTTTGCTCTCCTCCAGCTCAAAGCCATTGCCCCTTCGTCCTGGATTTTTAGATGTGATCAGTAATAAAACTAACAGACCCAAAGTCATCTTCAGCAGCCAAGCAATGCCTGCACAAAGTAAGAAGAGGAGATTTTTATGGCAGCATAAAGAGAGAGGACTATCCATGGGCTTCCAATCACACGGGTCATCAACCCCCGGCTGCTGGGAGCTCTCCCAGAGTGCAGGATGATGAACTGGGTGTCTTGAAAAAACCATTACCAAATGTCAAGGTAAAGGGAAAAAGAAACCAAAAGAGGGGGTGGGGGGACAATCTCCCTGTGATTTTTAAGATGACAGAGGAAAGGCTGGGTGGTAATTTACAACAGAGTCCACCGGAGCCCCAGAAAAGGGAATGCCAGGGCTGAACCTCTGCCCACCTGCACCACTGTGCCCAGTGCTGGGCTGCCCAGCTCCAGAGCCAGGGATCTGCTGGACACAGTCCAACTGAGAGCTGTGAGGATGATGAAGGGACTTGAATGGCTCTGCTACAGAGAAAGATTGAGAGCTCTGGGGCTGGTTAGTCTGGAGAGGAGAAGGCTGAGAGGGGACCTGATCCATGTCCATCAATACCTGAGGGGTGGGGGGCAAGAGGAAGGTGCCAGGCTCTCCTGGGTGCTGCCCTGTGATAGGACAAGGAACAACAGGGCTAAGCTGGAACCCAGGATGTTCCACCTCAACATGAGGAGAAACTTTTTAGGTGTGAGGGTGCTGAAGCAGGCTGCCCAGAGAGGTTGTGGAGTCACCAACCCTGGGGGTGCTCAAGAAGCTGTAGATGTGGTGCTTCAGGATATAGTTTCATGGTCATTAATAACTGGGTTATGGTTGGACTCCATCTTCAAGGTCTTTTCCAACCTTAATGATTCTAGGAGTTCAAAGTACCTCCAGTCCTGAACAGTCAGGGAAGCACTGTTCCCCCAGAGCAACAGAGGATGGAGCAATTCCTGACCATTCCCAAGAATCCTACACCAACCCCTTTGTCACTTGGAAGGAGTAGCAGAGAAGCCAGGAGGATTTAAAGCCAATCATCTGCTGCCACAAGTTGATTTCACAGCACACAAACTCTTCAGCTGGGTAAATGATGTTTTATGCCCTGCTCTTCACTCCTGTACATTTGCTCCTCCCACCCAGGCTGAATGAGTTTGTCACCTTTACTGCTCTCTAAATTTAGCTTGCCCCTCAGAGAGCAGCCTCTGCCTTCTGTCTGGCCAAGAAGGCTTTCAGAGGTTCACAGAACGGTTTGGCTTGGAAGGGACCTTGAAAATCATCGGGTTCCATCCCCCCTGCCATGGGCAGGGACACCTCCCACCAGCCCAGGTGGCTCAAGGCCTCCTCCAGCCTGGCCATGAACACCTGCAGGGAGGGGGCAGCCACAGCCTCCCTGGGCAACCTGTGCCAGAGTCTCCCCAGCCTCACTGGAAAGAATTTCTTCCCAATCTTGTCTAAATTTGCCCTCCTCAAGCTTCAATCCATTGCCCCTCATCCTGTCCCTGCAATCCTGTAGCCCCCCATAGGTACTGGGAGGCTGCTCGAAGGCCTTCCTGGAGCCTTCTCTTCTCCAGGCTGAACATCCCCAGCTCTCTCAACCTGTCCCCACAGGGGAGGTTCTCCAACCCTCTGATCATCTTCACAGCCTCCTCTGGACTTGTTCCAATAGCTCAATGTCCTCCTCCTGGTTAGAGGCCCCAGAGCTGGAGGCAGTGCTGCAGGTGGGGTCTGAGCAGAGCAGAGGGGCAGAATCCCCTCCCTGTCCTGCTGCTCTCCCTGCTTTGGATGCAGCCCAGCACACAGTTTCACTGCAGTCTGAGTATGAGCCAGATGAGAATTAGGGAGCAGCCACAGCAGAGCCTCACCGGAGGCCATTTGTCATTTCTTCAGCTGTGTTCATGGCTTCAGCTTCCATTTTTTCATTTTCATATTAAAAAATAATCAAATCACTTGCAGCTGAGGTGAGTGCCCCAGGAATGACTTGCAGGAGATGCAAATGTGGAGTGCTCCTACAACGTGTGCTTGGAATTCAGACACAAACCATTACTCCCACTCAGACTGAAGGGGTAGCAAGTTTATAGCTTGTCAGGGGCTGGCTCGTGCTGCTGTCTCTCACACTCCTGGAGTTTTGGATGGGGACAGAACACTCCATACCTAGCAGATGGAGAGACAAAGGCCCCAAGCTATCAGGCCTAACAAATCATACTTTGCTCTCACTTAAGTACACATCTGAACATCTCCTCATGCAAGGGGTCACAGAATCCCAGCATGCTGAGGGTTGGAAGGGACCTCTGGAGACCATCCAGTGCAAGCCCCCTGCTAAAGCAGGGCACCCCCAGCAGCTTGCCCAGCAGTACAATGGCCAGGTGGCTTTGGAAGCTCTCCACACAAGGAGACTCCACAACCTCTCTGGGCAGCCTGCTCCAGGCCTCCAGCACCCTCACAACAAACAACTTTCTCCTCCTCTTCAGATGGAACCTCCTGGGCTCCAGTTTGTGCCATTGCCCCTTGTCCTGTCCCTGGGCACCACTGACATGAGTCTGACACCAGCCTCTTGCCCCCCACAGGCCCTTCAGCTCTTGCTGAGCATTGCTCAGATCCCCTCTGGGGCTGCTCTTCTGCAGGCTCAACAGCCCCAGGGCTCTGAGCCTTTCCTCCTCCAGGCCCCTCAGCAGCTTCTCAGCCTCTGCTGGACTCTCTCCAGTAGCTCTCTTGGAAAGGAGGTCCCCTGCCACCCTTGTTTGGTATCTAGACCCTGAGGGTAGTTTGTGTTTTGTTCCAAGGTCCTGTTCTCCACACTGCTTCTGGGATCCTTCTGGAGCTGAACAGCAGGGCCTCATCTCAGCCAGAGTCCCAGGATGGATCAGCTTGGTACCTTTCCACCATGCAGCACAGTGGGACTGGGCCAGGTTTTGCTGCCTCTCCCAGCCTGCTTCTACAACTCCACTCTAGCAGGTCCAGGCCCTTCCCACAGCATCCCTCCATACAAGCAGCACAAACCACAGCCAGCTGCAGGCCAGGCCCTCTGTACCCTGAATAAGTTATAAAAACAGAATTGTGCAATACCTTGAAGACCTCTGCTGAGGTCTGCCAGGCTCAGTGTGGGGCCTCTGGGGCCCAGAGGAGCCTGCACACCTTTCCTCACAAGCCAAGATTCCCAGTTCCAACTGACTGCAGCTGTTATTTGCTGGAGCAGCCCATCTGCAGCCCAGGGAAAGCTGTGCCACCTGCAAGAGCCTCACCTGTAGACCACAGCAGGGATACGCTTCCAGGAGCGAAAGCTTGCCACACTCTCCAGCTCCTTATCTGTGATCCAGGCAGGAACTATGATCTCCTGGGGGTAACTTCCACAGAGCCTGTGACAAAAGGAGTGCAAAGGGTTGAAGGCAAGCAGCAACACAGGCACAAACAAGCAGTATCAGCAACCTGAGGGCTGCTCACCCCAGCAAACTGCCCTTCTGCTGGTCCTGGTGGTCCAAGGAGGTTGTGGCTGCCTCCTCCCTGGAGGTGCTCAAGGCCAGGTTGGATGAGGCCTTGAGCAACCAAGCCTAGTTGAGAGGCATCCCTACCCATGGCAGGAGGTTGGAGTAGATGATCTTTAAGGTCCCTTCCAACCTGAGCCATTCTGGGTTTCTACCAGCCCTGAGCAGAGGAACACCACACTCTGCTCCAGCAGGCAGAGAAGTGCACATCTGTCCAGGTTTCAGGACCAGAGAAAAGGTTTGCTCTTGATTCTCAACCTCAACTCTCCCAAACCAACTTGACTTGATTTCAATACAAGTCTTTGTCTTAGGTTAGAGAACAAGGCACCACTAGAAATGGCTTTCAGCAGATCAGACTCCACTCTTTGCTGCCCTTCTTCAATTAGAGAACCACTTCTCCCAGAAGCCCTCCAGCAAGCACATCAGAAGGAGCTATTTCGAAGCCCCACAAAATTATGGCAGCTAATGAAGTATTAGATAATAGCTTCAAAGCACTTCCCCCCCCCAGCAGAATGAAAACCCCTCATTGTAACTTCCTTCATTAGGAACTGAAGAACTTGGAGACTGAGCAGAGGGCTGGAGCTGCTCTGCTGTGAGCACAGACTGAGAGAGTTGGGGTTGTGCAGGCTGGAGAGGAGAAGGCTCCCAGGAGACCTCATTGTGGCCTTGCAGGATCTGCAGGGGGCTCCAAGAAAGCTGGGGAGGGACTTTTGAGGGTGTCAGGGAGGGACAGGACTGGAGGGGGATGAAGCAAAACTAGAAGTGGGGAGATTTGAGATTGGCAGTGAGGAAGAAGTTGTTCCCCAGGAGGGTGGTCAGAGCCTGGCACAGGCTGCCCAGGGAGGTGGTGGCAGCCTCCTGCCTGGAGGTGTTTGCAGCCAGGCTGGATGTGGCTGTGAGCAACCTGCTGTGGTGTGAGGTGTCCCTGCCCAGGGCAGGGGGTTGGAGCTGGCTGAGCCTTGAGCTCCCTTCCAACCCTGCCAGTTCTGTGATTCCATGAAAAAAAATGTGCAGTGATCTGCTGTGCCAGAAGTGCTGCTGTGAGATCCCCCCTGGCTGTGAACCAGCAGCCCACACTCACTTGTACTTCTCATTGATGTTGGAGATCCTCCAGGCATTGTTCATGTCGAAGCCCATCCGCTCCACTTCGTTTTTAAACCTTGAGGTTACATGTTCTCCTGGTGGTAAGAGCACAGACACAAACCAAGGCAAATCAAGGTCTGGGCCACAGAGAAAATCAACCACTGCTTGAAAACTGCCAAGAAAACAAACAGTCCCAACCCACCACCCAGGCTCCACAATGCTCTGCATCAGCCTGTGCTGCTGGCTCTGCCTGCTCAGCTCTCCAGAGATGGCCAGCAGATGGAGAGGGGATCCTGCCCCCCTGCTCTGCTGAGACCTCACCTGCAGGGCTGGGTCCAGATATGGGGCCCCAACACAAGAGACACATGGACCTGATGGAGAGGGTCCAGAGGAGGCCACAAAGATAATCAGAGGGCTGAAGCACCTCTGCTATGGGGACAGGCTGGGAGAGCTGAAGAGAAAGCTGCAGGGAGACCTTAGAGCTGTATTTCAGTGTCTGAAGGAGGCTGCAGGCAGGCTGGGGAGGGACTGTTCAGGAGGGCCTGTAGGGACAGGGCAAGGGGCAATGGTTTGGAACTGGAGCAGGGCAGATTTAGGTTGGACAGCAGGAGGAAGTTCTGCTCAGGGAGGCTGGGGAGATACTGGGACAGGCTGCCCAGGGCTGTGCTGGAGGCTCCATCCCTGGAGACATCCAAGCTCAGCCTGGCTGTGTCCCTGTGCAGCCTGCTCTGGCTGGAGCTGTCCCTGCTGCCTGCAGGGGGGTGGACAAGATGCCCCTGGAGGCTCCCTTCCAACCTGATGCAATCTGTGACTCTGTCCCAGCCCCACAAGGACTTTCTCTCTGGAATGCCCAGCTCCTGTGAACTCCTGTAAGAAACACTAACACTGCAGATGGGAACCAGGCACAGCAGCCAAAGAGCTCAGATCCACCAGCAGGCTTAGGGAGAACATGAGGAGTTTTTCTTTTCTGAAGGTCAACATCATTTCCTATCAATGGGTAGAGCAAAGGATCATGGAATCAAGAGGGGTGGAAAAGACCTTCAAGAATATCAAGTCCAACTGTAACCCAACTACCATGACCACCAAACTCTATCCTGAAGCCTCACATCTCCAGTCTCACCCTCCCCTCTTCCAGCTCAAAGCCATTGTCCCTCA
Organism: Dryobates pubescens; assembly: GCF_014839835.1. Classification (NCBI taxonomy): domain Eukaryota; kingdom Metazoa; phylum Chordata; class Aves; order Piciformes; family Picidae; genus Dryobates; species Dryobates pubescens. The sequence continues at coordinate 1,263,676 of NC_071636.1, forward strand.
TCCTGTCACTACAAGCCCTTGTCAGAAGTCCCTTCCCAGCTCTCCTGTATCCTCCTTCAGGTCCTGGAAGGCTGCTCTAAGATCTCCCTGAAGCCTTCCCTTCTCCAGGCTGCAGATATGAAGATAAAAAGCCTAAATGAGTGTTTGACACAAGTATCAGTCACAAGATCCCCCCCAGTCCCTGGGTTAATACATTAAAGGAATTGGAATGAGCTCCATTTATTTTCCAGACACAAGTGAGAGCTACAATAGCAATAAAGAACAATATTGATGGGCAGAGAGGCTGAGGAATTAGAGAGCATTCAATCAACGTGGAGACAAGAATAATGCACCAAATTTCCAGCTTCAGAGAGGCAAGAAATGTGCTAAAATAATGAGCATCAGAGTAAGAGCAGATAAAATGATCCTGAAAGTCTGTCTGCTGCTTGTCTCTGTACATCACTGCCTTGTTAAATCATCAGGCAGAGAAGCACCCAGCAGGGGGAAAAAAACAACCTGTTGCTAACCCAATGCTGGAAGTTGCAGAGTGGCATTCTGGAGCTCAGCAAGGCCTGCAGGCTTTCAGGGCCCGAGATACCCAGAGGTCATTTAGTTCTAATGCCCCTGCCATGGGCACTGACACCTTCCACCACCCCAGCCTGCCCAAGGCCGCAGCCAGCCTGGCTTTCAACTCTTCCAGGCTTGGAGTTTCCACTGCTTCTCTGTGCAGCCTGTTCCAGTCCCTCTCCCTGGGGCTGCTCTCCAGCAGATCACCTCCCAGCTGGTGCAGTTTGGTGCTCCTCCCCAGATGCAGGGCTCTGCTCTTCTCCTTGCTGAGGCTCACGAGGCTGCCCTGGGGCCGGCTCTCAGCCCGGCCAAGCCTCGCCGGAGGGCCGCGCAGCCGCAGGGCCCTCACCGCCTCCCTCGCACCGCCCCTGCTCTCCTTTGGGCAGCTGCTGCCGGTGTCTCCAGGCCAGGCCAGCAGGCAGGCAGGGCGCTGGGAGGCCTCTCCCCCTACCTGGGCGGCACAGGTCGCCGTGCTGCTCCTTCTCGCTGGCGTAGACCTCCATGCACCAGGCGTGGTAGGCGAAGGAGAAGAGGTCCTCGATGCGGGCGGGGGGGCGGATGGCGCCGTTCAGCCGCTTCAGCCACTCCTGGCACTGCTCGAAGGTGGAGAACTGACACCTGCCCCGGGGACAAACAGCTGCCTGTTAACCTGCAGGGAGGGCTGGCTGGGAGAACAAACACAGCAGCAGAGAGGCACAGAGCTGGGCAGGTTGGAAGAGCCCTTGGAGATGGTCAGGTCCAAGCCCTCGCCTGCAGCTCACGATCCAACGACCACTGCTGAGCCACTGCCTCTGAACCACGGCCCTCAGCACCACATCCACATGGCTTCTGAATACCTTCAGGGATGGGGACTCCAGCACAGCTTCACAGGTGGCATCAGGTAGGAAGGGACCCTCACAGGGCATCTTGCACTCAGCAGGGACACCTCCAGCTAGAGCAAGCTGCTCAGGATCACATCAAGGCTGATCTCAAAGGTCTCCAGGGACAGGACCTCAACCACCTCCCTGGGCAGCCTGTCCCAGTGTCTCCCCAGCCTCACTGTGCAGAACTTCCTCCTGCTGTCCAACCCAAATCTGCCCTGCTCCAGTTTCAAACCATTGCCCCTTGTCCTGTCACCACACTTGCTTCTGAACAGTCCCTCCCCAGCCTGCCTGGAGGTCCCCTGCAGACACTGAAAAGCAGCTTTGAAGGTCTGTCCGGAGCCTTCTCTTCTCCAGGCTGAACAGCCCCAACTCTCCCAGCCCTGGTGAGAAGCACAAAGAAATGTTTTGGAAGCACTACAGACTAACAACAAGGAGCAGGAGAAACTCCTCTTGAGAGCAGTGCACTAAACTTACATCAGTTTGTCTTTGCAAAGATGATTCCTGAAGCAAAGGCCTCAGGAAGCAAAGGGTGGAATAGGTTCAGCATAACTGGGTGGCAATCAGTAAGAGCAGTGATTTGTTTTGCTCTGGCAGACTTTTACAGGTATAAAACATTCAGCAGTATTTGCATTCAGCTCAGCCTGTGTGCTGCTGCACTGCTGGCTGATGACAGCATCTGTATGCTCTGGGGGCAGGACTTATCACCCTACCTGCACAGATCTACAAGTCAGTGGGTGGAAGGCAAAAAGCCACATTCAGCTCCTGAAATGTGTCTGAGCTGCTGTGGGGATCTGCAGCCTGGAGGGGCTGATTTCCCATCACTGACTATCAAGCAAGCCCAGGCTACAAGCTTAGAGCAGATCATTTGCTACTAAAGAGTCACACAAGATACAGCTCCCCCTGAAGACCCCATTTCCCCTCTGAATTCTCCCCAAGTCAATGCTGCAAATAACCAGCACTATCTTCACTCCAGCCCTGTTATCTCCTTTGTGGGTGCCTCCACAACAAGCAAACAGGCAGCTCCTAGTCAGTGTATTTGTGCTGTGTGCTTGCAGCCCAGCAGGCAGCTCTGTGCTGGGCTGCATCCACAGCAGGGAGAGCAGCAGCACAGGGTGGGGATTCTGCCCCTCTGCTCTGCTGAATTCTGGTGCCCCCAGCACAAGGAGGACATGGAGCTGCTGGAGAGGGTCCAGAGGAGGCCAGGAAGATGATCAGAGGGCTGCAGAACCTCCCCAATGGGCACAGGCTGAGAGAGTTGGAGCTGCTCAGCCTGGAGAAGAGAAGGCTCCACGGAGACCTCAGAACAGCCTTCCAGGACCTGAAGGGAGCTGCAGGAAAGCTAGGGAGGGACTTTTGACAAGGGCTGGGAGTGCCAGGACAAGGGGCAATGGACTGAATCTTGAGGAGAGCAGATTGAGACTGGAGATTAGGAAGAAATTCTTGACAGTGAGGGTCATGAGACACTGGCACAGGTTGCCCAGGGAGGTCCTGGATGTCCCGTCCCTGGAGGTGTTGAAGGCCAGGCTGGATGAGGCCTTGAGCCCTCTGCTCTGTGGAAGGTGTCCCTGCCCATGGCAGAGGGGTTGGAAGTGGATGATCTTCGAGGTCCCTCCCAAGCCAACCTGTTCTGTGAACCCATCACAGAGGCTTTGCTCACAACCACCTCAGGTACCTCAGCCCCACACCTCCTGCCCTCCACCAGCCAGCATCACCCAGTGCTGCTCCTCCCAGGTGCAGGTTTGCAGGGAAGTGTAGCAGGAAGGGCAGCAACACAAATCATTTGTATTCATTCTCCAATTGGAGTGAAACAACAAATCCCTGCAGGGAGGAAGGGTGACTTTCTTAAATGTCAAGAGCTACAAGTGAAGAGGAAGTTAAATATTTGATTCAAATTAAACTAAATATTACTTCTGAAGGAAAATCAGGCCTCATCAGATGGCAGCATGGCAGGAAGCAGCTGGCCTGTTAAACACTGAGTGCTCAGCTCTGGCTGGGGCTCATTTCATTATCCAAAAGGTACTGCCAGCAAACATTTAATCAAAAAGAAATGTTCCTTTCTTCTTAATTAAAGCTTACAGATCAAAATTCATTTCTGCAGCAGCAAAGCAGGCACGAGCTGGAGCTCAGAACTCTGGGAGCAGGCTCTGAAGCCTCCTGAAGGACAGACAGACAAAGAGCCCTTCGTGATGGGAGCTGGGGGTGGGCTGCAGAGCTGGCTTTACCTTGGCCCCTTGTTTTCTAACAGGCTGCTGTGTCCCTCAGGAGGGCAGCTGCACCCCAGGGCTGATACAAACACTGGGAGTTTGGTGCTCTCCAGACCTGAGGGTTCACTAGAACTGCACAGGCTCCTACCTCCACCCTCCAAACCCCTCACCTTCATCAAAGCTCCTTCCAAGCAGTGGCTGGCAGGGGCTGTACCTAGTTCTGTGTGGCTAAGTGAAGCAGCCCAGTGGAGCTGACTGCAGGGCATGGAAAATGCAGGGACACCAACATTCATCCCAGAAGAAAACCAAGGTCAGCTGCTGTCCTGGTGTGGCTGGGACACAAGCCCAGGCCAGCTGTGGGCTGCAGGCCATGAGCAGTTTGGAGTCAGCCAGGGCACTGGCCTCCAGCTGCAGCCCAGCCCAGCAACCTCACACTCAATACAAGGTGGGAAGCTTGCTGAGCTGGATCCTGCTGCTTGGGCTCCTGCTTGCAGTCCTCCTGACCCTGCTCCTCTTCCTTCCCATGCTCTTCAGGCCTGCACCTAGTGTGGCCACCACACCACACCACACACAGGCACTGGGATCAGTTTTCCTGCTTCACTGAATCTGTTTTCATTTCAGCTGGGGAAGGGTCAGCAGGGAGAAGAGAAGACTCTGAGGGGACATTAGAGCTGCCTGCCATGTCTGAAGGGAATCTGCAGGAAGGCTGCAGAGGGACTTCTCCTAAGGGTGTCTAGAGACAGGCCAAGGGGGAAGGGTTTGAAGCTGAGGCAGAGCAGGGTTAGAGTGGAGCTGAGGAAGAAGTTCTTCAGTCTGATGGTGGTGAGACTCCTGAATGGGCTGCCCAGAGAGGTTGTGGCTGCCTCCTCCCTGGAGGAGTTCAAGGCCAGGTTGGATGAGACCTCCTTAGGCAACCAAGTCTAGTTGAGAGGCGTCCCTGCCCATGGCAGGGAGGTTGGAGGAGATGATCTCTGAGGTCCCTTCCAGCCTGAGCCATTCTAGGATTCTATGACTAGAATAACTGCTGTGGTTTAGCCCCAGATACAGACTAACCACAGACAGCTCAGACCCAGGCTCAGACTGAGGTTTGCCTCTGCACCACATCACACCAAGCAGAAAGAGATCCCTTGGCTGCCATGCTGCTGTCAAACAGGCCCAGCTGTCATGTGCAGCATCAGACAGGAGACCTTGTCAGGGAAAGCAAATGCACTACCTGAGAAAACCATTGCCTTAACACATCACAGCACATGGAAAGCAAAGTCACCCCCAGGCACCCCCTCCTACCTGATGACCTTGCAGTCCTTGCAAGTCAAGTGCAGCTGGAAGATGTCTCGGCACTCCACGCTCTCGATGAGCTGCAGGGGAACCTGCAAGGCAAAAGCAGAGCAGCTCAGTGCAGCACCACTGCCCTCCAGGCAGACACCTCACACTGACTGGCTGCAGCAGTGTGTGGAGCCTGACAAGACAGAGAAGAGCAGAGAACATTGAGTCTAACAGCACTGAAGGATGGTACCACTGCTTGCAGTCCCCAAGCCTCATGGGATGACTGACAACAGCTGAGAGAACTCCAGGACTGGGGAGAAATGGGAAGGCTGCAGAGCCACAAACTGGCAGACAGAAGGATGCCAACGAGCCAGCAATGTGCCCTTGAGCCCAAGACAGCCAATGGCCTCCTGGGGTGTTTGACAAGGGCTGTGTTTAGTATGCCAGAGAGGTTCTCCTCCCCTCTACTCTGCCCTGGTGAGGCTGCATCTGGAATATTGTGTCCAGTTCTGGGCCCTTCAGGTCAAGAAGGACCTCAGGGAGCTGCTTGACAGATTCCAGCACAGAGCCAGAGAACTGCTGAAGACAGTGGAACATCTCCTGTGAGGCCAGGCTGAGGCAGCTGGGGCTGGGAGCTGGGAGCAGAGCAGCCTGAGGGCTGCCTCATTGCTGTTGGTAAAGATGTGCAGGGCTGGAGCCAGGCTCTGCTCAGGGCTGGCCAAGCACAGCACAGGGGGCACTGAGGGCAAGCTGGAGCAGAGGAGGAGCCACAGGAACAGGAGGGAAAACTTTGTCAGTGTGAGGGAGCTGGAGCCTGGAGCAGGCTGCCCAGAGAGGTTGTGGAGTCTGCTCTGGAGCCTTTCCAGCCCCACCTGGCTGTGTTCCTGTGTGACTTGCTTGGGGGTTGGACTGGATGATCTCTGGAGGTCCCTCCCAAGCCCTACCATGGTGTGATTCTGTGAGGCTGCTCTCTTACAGGATCATCTCTCTCTCACAGGATCATCTCTCTCTTACAGGACTGAATGTAGGGATCTTGGGAATATAACTCTAGTCAGTGGTGTCAAAAGTGAGCTGCTCAGCAAGATCCTCCCTAACAGCCTGCTGAGTTCAGGTGCTTTGTATGTGGAGACCTCCCATATTTCCTCCCTAGGGAACACCTGCTTGGATCAATACCACAATCAGAACTGCCACCTGCAGGATGCTGCTGCTGAATGAGTCCATTTTACTGGTGTAGGTTTATGTACTTGTGTTGTATGGCACATGGAACTAGCAGAAGCTTGATCAAGGGCAGTGTTTAGACACATGTAAGCACCTTTGAAGAGGAGAAGGCACCACAAGCTGAAAATATTCATTGTCATTAACAGCTCTGAACCTCCACCTCAAACTACTGCAGACTGCCTTCAAATTGACAGTAGCATTCAGCTGCCTCCTACACATCCCAGAATCACAGAACAGTAGGGATTGGAAGAGATCTCTAGGGATCATGCAGTCCAACCCCCCTGCCAGAGCAGGATCACCCAGGGCAGGGCACACAGGAACAGCCAGGGGGGGCTGGAAGGGCTCCAGAGCAGACTCCACAGCCTCTCTGGGCAGCCTGCTCCAGGCTCCAGCTCCCTCACACTGACAAAGTTTTCCCTCCTGTTCCTGTGGCTCCTCCTCTGCTCCAGCTTGCCCCCAGTGCCCCTTGTGCTGTGCTTGGCCAGCCCTGAGCAGAGCCTGGCTCCAGCCCTGCACATCTTTACCAACAGCAATGAGGAAGCCCTCAGGCTGCTCTGCTCCCAGCCCCAGCTGCCTCAGCCTGGCCTCACAGGGGGATGCTGCACTGCCTGCAGCAGCTCTGTGCCTCTGGGCTGGATGCTTTCAAGCAGTTCCTTGCTCCTCCCCACCCCAAGCTCTCTTCCATGGTGTTGTTTCCCAGGTCCATTTTCATTTCAGCAGCTCTTCCTCTTGCTCCCTCCTCCCAGGATTCAGGCTGTGTCTCCTCTTGCCCCTGCCCACTGCCATCCCAATTATTCTTCCACTCCTGCATTACTTTTAATTTCCTGCTCTCAAAGTCCCTCTTTCCTCTATGCCCTTTCACTCTGCCCCTTCCTCAGCAGCCATTCTTCTCTCTCCTGACAGCCTACATGCAGCTCACCATCTATCTCCTTACAATCTGCTGCCTTTTTTTCCCCAGAACAACCTCCACATCAATCTTTTTCATTTTCTTTTCTGGTCATCAAACTCTGTCCTCTGATCTTCTTGCATTTCCCATCTCCTTCCTGCCCATTCTTCTTCCCCAGTAAAACTCTGTACAATTATCTACCTTCATTGCCACATCCTCCCTGCTGACAGCCTTCCCTTTTCAGCAGGCTGAAGCATGGAGGGAGGCAGACCCCCCTTGAGCAGTCAGCCAGCTGCTCAAAGAGCCATCAGTCCTACCTGCAGGCACCTTGCCATGGAGTGATGGCTACAGAAACAAAGGAAGGGAGAAGCAATCACTGCTGCTCCTCTAAGAGTACACAGAGCTTGTTAGCCAAGGCCAGTCACACTGCAGTGTAGAGGGACCTGAAACTGGACCCCATGGTCTCTGCCTCCTGCCTGCCTCCTCTGTCAGACCATCTGGGACAACAGCAACATCCTGCACTCCAAACACTGTCTGTGTGGAAGTCATTTCTTGATTCTCTTAATTACTGCAACCATCTGTTACAGCTTCACACATTGCATCAGGTTGGAAGGAACCCTCCAAGGGCATCTGCTTTCACAATGAACATGCAAGATGCACAACTGGAGCCCCAGGACCTGAGCACAAAGCAAGCACTGACCTACGGCTCTGAACCACAACAGTGCCTCAGATGCAAGAAGATCCCAGACACAACATCTGCCCATTTTCAAGGGCCAAGGAAGGGGAAGCTTGCCCTAAAGCTCCCTTCATCACCAGGACTCACCTTGGCAGCCTGACCATTGGTGTGTGGCTTTTTGACTGTGCCCCAAACCTGCTCTGTGGGAGAGGCCACAAGGCAAGTCCATGGCTTCACAGACTACACTAACATTTGCATTCTCTCATAAGTGCAATTAGCTTACAGGGAGAACAAAGCTTAGGCAGAAACCCTCAGCAGCTGCAGAGTCTGACATTTTCTTAGGGAAAGGCAATCAATAGAGACCAGCCTGGGAACCAAGCTTCCCATGGGCACCAGGAGACCGCTGTTGAGTCTGCAGCTTTGTCCCCTGGATCAATCTAAGTCAACACTTTCCAGTGTCATAATCCCCCCAGTTTAGGCACAGTCTGCTGGATCTTTTGTTTTGGCATTTCAAATGCCATGTTCCTATCAGTGCTGGGATCTAGGGAACCTGCCATGGAGCAGATTCACACACCAGAAGGTGCCTGCAGCGCTGCAGGCCGAGCTTGCAGCCCTGGCTCTGCTGAAGCACAGGTGCAGCCAGGGATCCAGCAGCACTGTGCCACTGCCTGGGCTTTCACAAGCAGCATGCTGGCAGCCACTCCAGTGGAATGGAACCAAAAAGAGAACAGTGAGGTAAAAACACAAAAAGGAATTCAGTTGTAACAGGATTCCATTTCCTTTACCCTGGAGCAAGTGGTTGCCTGCATCTTGCCTTCTCTGAAGGACTTCTGGATGCAGCCAAGACGACAACTGTGTGCTGGAGTGCATCAAGGGGAGTGTGGCCACAGCAGGTCAAGAGAAGGGATTCTGCCCCTGTAATCTGCTCTGCTGAGACCCCACCTCTGATACTGCAACCAGTTCTGCTGTCCCCAGCATAAGAAGGACACAGAGCTGCTGGAGCAGGAGTCCAGAGGAGGCCACAGAGATGATGCAAGGGCTGGAGCACCTCTGCTAGGAGGCTGAGGGAGCTGGGCTTGTTCAGCCTGAGAAGAGAAGACTCTGAGGGGACCTCAGAGATACCTTCCAATACCTGAAGGGAACCTGCAGGAAGGCTGCACCTAAGGGTGTCTGGAGAGAGAACAAGGGGGAATGGTTTGAAGCTGAAGGAGAGAAGGGTTAGCATGGAGCTTAGGAGGAAGTTCTTCAGTTTGAGGGTGGTTGACTCTGGAAGGGGTTGCTCAGAGAGGTTGTGGATGTCCCCTCCCTGAAGGTGACCAAGGCCAGCTTGGATGAGGCCTTGAGCACCCAAATCTAGTTGAGAAGTGTTCTTGCTCATGGGAGGGAGGTTGAAGCAGATGATCTCTAAGGTCCCTTCCAACCTAAGCCATTCTAGGATCCTATGATCTCAGCTGCTCCAAGAAGCCCTTTGGAAGAGTTTTTATGTCTCTGCTGAGTATCCAGAGAGCTCAGGAAAAGCAAATGTCTGGCAGAGCCAGCTGAAGAGAGAACCTGAGGTCGAGTGATGGGAAGTTTCCTTCCAAAGCTTCGTTTTCAGAGGAGCTGAGTCATCTCCAGAGGTATCTGGTTGCCCTGAAACGTGGGCTTGGAAGCTCACAAAGGCAATTTTCCACTACAGGACCACTGCACTTTTGTCCTAAATCCTCTTTCTTTGGCTTGAGTTCTGAACACAAGCATGGCCACAGCAGCACAAAGAGCACTCACGTTCACTACAGACTCCTTGAACTTGATGTGCAGCCTGTAGTTGGAAAGGGCGATGACGGCGTCCTCTGCGCGCCCCACGTACTCCGTGCTCTCGCCGTGCAGCTCGAGGAAGGGGACCTGCAGAGCGGGCAGAAAAACCTCTCAGAGACCCTTTCCCCCCCAGATCTGTGTCCTGGGAGCGAGCACTCCTGCACACAACAGCATACAATCAGCATGAAACCCTGCTGAGAACTCAGCCTAGCCAGCAGTGCTAGGAAGCAGAGTCTTGGGTGAGGTTGGTTCAGAGGTTAATTGCAGCCTTTGCTTACAACAGTTGCTCGGTTTCTCTTCCTTTCCCAGAGCTGCAAGGGCTTGGGCAGGGATAACAGGGGATTTGTATGGAAGAACCTGAGCAAAAGAACCTCACATCTTGGCAAGCAGCCTGAAAAGCCCCTGGGTTTACACTCTCACTTCCTAATGGAGAGCTGCCTCTCCATAATGGTATTGAATTCATCCTAAAGCAGGCAAAAGCTCCAAGAAGAACAATCTTCCATGGCCTGGGTGAGCAAGCCAGGGGCACCCTCACTCAGGCTGCAGATGGCCCCAAGTTGGACAGGGGAGCTGATCTGCTGGAGGTTCTACAGAGGGAGCTAGCCAGGCTGGACCAACGGGCTGAGGCCAAGAGAGAGGTTCTACACTTGGCAGGGTGAGATTTAACAGGGTCAAATACTGGGTCCCGCATGTGGGGCACAGCACCACCAGAAACACTCCGGGCTGGGGGCCAGGCACTGGCACAGGCTGCCCAGACAGGTGGTGGAATCACCATCCTGGGAGGTGTTCCAGAAGCTGTAGGTGTGGTGCTTCAGGACGCAGTGATCAGGGGAGCTGGGTGACAGCTGCACCCCACGACCTCAAGGGTCCAACCCTACCGACCCCAGGGCTCTGTGGTTACCTGGAGGTTCTCATCCTCTCGGATCAGCTGCTTCCTGGGGAAAATCTGATTAGCTTGGATGCATTCAAGGCTGTGCTGAGTCTCTTCATCCTGAGAAACAAAATGTTGTGGTTGAGGTCAGCACTGAGGCTTGCTGCCTGCTTCGCCACGCAGCAAACTATCAGTGGCCGAGGAAGAGCTCAGTCAGGATGAAGTGCTCAGAGAACTCAGGGGTCAGCAACCTCCTGCAGCTCCTGAGCTTTCAAAGCAGCACTCACTCAAACAAGTGAATGTGATCCCAGGCCTCCTTCCCACCCCCTGATTAACACAGTGATTAAAACGACAGACCTGTAATGGTGTTAGGGAAAAGCATTAGCCTAGTCTAGCACAATTAAGATTCAACAGCTCCACACAGGTACATTAATTCTCTGCTGCTTGGCAGGTTTTAGCCTATTCTGCCCTGGAACAGACCCTGCAAACCTCTCTTACTCACCATGACAGGCCCTGGATGGGAGGAGGAGTCCTCGTCTCTGCTCACGATGCTTGGAGGCTCTTCTTCACTTCTGAGTAAAACCTGGAAGCCCAGAGAAGTGTAAGCATGAGGTTAAACTCCTCTGCTGCTGGCAAACAAAGGCAAATTCACTTTCTGAAGACTGGGAACTCAGCTGTTTGAAAACCTGCAGCTGGTGAATCCCAAACAGGAGTCACAAAACCAAAGGGACTGCTGGGATCGTTCAGTCTGCTTGGGAGGGGTCCCAGCCCATGGCAGGGAGGTTGGGGGAGATGACCTCTGAGGTCCCTTCCAACCCCTACCACTCTGTGATTTGATGAGTTGAGTTCAGCAAGCTCTCAGCTCCTGTGTCACCCTGCTTACAAGTATATCTCTAACTATCAGTGCTGTGGATGACCTCAAACCCATCAGCTCAGCAGCATGGCACCAATGCAGGAAGCAATAACTACATCCTGTGTGTGATACAGAGGACTTGCAGAGGGAGAAGCAGCAGCTGATGCACAGCTTGGGAAGCTTCAACACCCCACTGCCTAAAAATAATCAATGGGAAGAGAGCATTGAGTTCACTCTCCCCCAAACCTGTGGTAAGCATGAAGGTCACAAACAAGATGCCTTAATGGTGCCAGAGAAGGGGAGAAAGAGCACAGAAAAGCCTGCAGGCTGCTGCATTACAGAAGCCCAGCGTGGAGGGGGGTGGAAAGAACCTCTGGAGATCATCCACTCCAACCCCCTGCTAAAGCAGGGCACCCCCAGCAGCTTGCCCAGCAGCACAGGGGCCAGGGGGGGTTGGAAGCTATCCACACCAGGAGACTCCACAACCTCTCTGGGCAGCCTGCTCCAGGCCCCCAGCACCCTCACACCAAACAATCCTCCTCAGATGGAATCTCCTGGCTTCCAGTGTGTGCCCACCTGCCACTGGGCACCACTGACCAGAGTCTGCCCCCAGCCTTTTGTCCTGTGCTATTTAGCCCTTGCTGAGCATTGATCAGATCCCCTCTGGGGCTGCTCTTCCCCAGGCTCAGCAGCCCCAGGGCTCTCAGCCTTTCCTCCTCACAGAGTGGCTCACTGGACTCTTCCCTCTCTCTCTTGCATTGGGGAGCCCAGAAGTGGACCCAGGACTCCAGCTGTGGCCTCACTAGGGCAGAGCAGATGGGGAAGAGAACTTCCCTTGACATGCTGGCCATGCTCTTCTGAATGCAGCCTGGCAGGCTGTTAGCACATTGCTGGCTCATAGTGAGCTGCTTGCCCACCAAGACTCTCAAGTCCTTCTCCATGGAGCTGCTTCCCAGCAGGTCCCCCCTCCCCTGCACTGCTGCAGGGGGCTGTTCCTCCCCAGGGGCAGGACCCTACACTCAAGAGGTTCCCCTCTGCCCAGCTCTGCAGCCTGGTCAGGCCTCAGTGAGTGGCAGCACAGCCTGACAGGGTGCACAGCTGGCAGGAGAATGTCTCTGTGTGTGTGTCTGTGTAGATAGAACAGCAGGATGAGCAGAACCAAGTTGGAACTGCCACCAATTCACTACAAATTAATGCCAGAAATAGATAACAAATCCCAATTTTAAACCAACAATGAAAGCAGAAGCCTGAAGTCCTGACAGGAGTCTGAATCTATCAGCTATGGAAACTGGTAAGGAGAAACAGAAAAGCAGCACAGCCATTTTCATGCTGCCAAGCACAATGGAGAGTAGGAACATTCTCCAGCAAACCCAGAGGGGCTGCTACCAGCAGCATGAGGAAGGCACTGGGACTGCTGCTGGGGGCTTTCAATGGCAGAATGATTTGCCAGCTTTATTTCAAAAGAACAAGGAAGAAGGCTCCCATGGAACCCCTGCTGGAACTGGAAGAACAGGATCATAGAATGGGTTGGGTTGAAAGGGACCTTAAAGATCATCTGCTCCAACCCCTCTGCCATAGGCAGGGACACCTTCCACCAGCCCAGGTTGCTCAAGGCCTCATCCAGCCTAGCTCTGACCACCTCCAGGGAGGGGGCATCCACAACCTCCCTGACTGTGCCAGTGTCCCCCACCCTCACTGCAAAGAATTTCTGCCCACTCTCCAGTCTCAATCTGCCCTCCTCAAGCTTCAGCCCACTGTCCCCAGTCCTGTCACTGCAAGCCCTTGCAAGAAAGTCCCTTCCCAGCTCTCCTGCAGCCCACTTCAGGTCCTGGAAGGCTGCTCTGAGGTCTCCCTGGAGCCTTCTCTTCTCCAGGCTGAACAGCCCAGCCCCAGCTCCCTCAGCCTTTCCACACAGGGGAGATGACAAAGCTAAAACAGCCATAAGTTGAGAAGGTTGAATCATTAACATATCAGAGGCCATGACATTTCATCCCTCACATTCAAAACCAGAGCCTGTGCTTGATTCCAGCCTGAGCTGGGACCTCAGGCACGTGGTGTTTGTGCACACTTATCGTCCCAAACCACGCTTCCTCCTGCCAGAAAGATACCCAGAGAGGAGGGGACCCAGCCAGGAGGGGACCCAGCCAGGAGGGGAGCAGCAGCTCTCTCAGTGCATCTGCTCTCAGCTCCTCACCTGTCTAACCTTTGGTTCTCAGCATGTTTTACAGGTTATGGGATGCACCACTCTCCTCCACCCACAAGACATAAGGAACATGCCTCCTGCTCCAGCAGCTTGGAGTGGTGGCTGGCTCAGCAACAGCCTTGTCTCATCCACCTCTGCTCCCCAGCTCACCCCTCATGAAAGGCACAGCCTGGGTGAGCTCTGCAGCACAGCATGACAGAAGGAAGAGTAATGGTTCAAGCACACTCCAAGCACTGTAAGGTGTCCTCACACCAAACAACTTTCTCCTCTTCAGATGGAACCTCCTGGGTTGCAGTTTGTGCTTGTTGCTCCTCACCTGTCTCTGGGCACCACTGAGAAGAGTCTGGAGCCCTCTCCCTTTAGCTCTTGACCAGCACTGAGAGGATCTCCTCTCACTCCCCAGGACAATTAACACTGTGCTGCTCTGGAGGCCAGCTTGAGAGGAAGTGAGACAAGCACCAACTAGCTGAAGAAATCTCTTCCCAGGTTGCCCCAAAGCATTTGGGGGTTTATTAGCTGCAGAATGGAAGCAGAGTCCTCTGCTTAGCTGCAGATGGCAAATGATCAGCTCTGCCCTCACAGCAAACACCAATGCCCAGGAATGAAATGGAGCCCTTCCAATGCAGCTCAGGTGACTGAGCATGAGAGCACCTCACAGGAAGCCCCCTCAGACTCAAACAGGATCCCATCAATAGCAGGCAGCTTACACAGAGTGTGCTGAAGCTTGCCTTTATTGTTGCAAATAACTTGATTTGTTGTCAGGGTGGAGGCCAGGAGCTTATGTTATCAATTCACTGTGCTGCTCTCTCACCTGCAGTTTCACATCTATCAAATCACACCCCCAAAAAAGTGTTCAGTCTCATTAATTCCCCATCCCTGTGTTCTGCTTGGGAGGATGAATGACTGGGAAGGGTTGCAGCCTCAGACTCTGCTCAGCCAGGATGGGAACATCTTAATTACCTTTTGTTTCAGATGTGCCTTCTGGTCTAAAGGATGTCCATAATTAAGACTAGCACTAACCATCTGGCTGGCAGGGACTCCAACCCAGTGTGATTGCACAAAGGATCACTGCTGCTCACCTGCAGTTAACTGGAGTTGCATTTATAGCAAGGAAACATTGGAGGGAAATAGAGGGGAATGGAACTACCCCCTTGCTTCCCCCTCTGCCTTCCTTCTCCAGAGCCTCAACTCCCATGTCTTTGAGTGTCAGAATCAAACTGACCTGACCAAAGCAGCCCCAAACACACTGGGGTACAGCTCCCCAGTTTTAGAGAGTAATTCAAAGGGTTTGAGTCAGACATCATCACTGAATGGTAGGGGTTGGAAGGGACCTCCAGAGATCACCCAGTCCAACTCCCCTGCCAAAGCAGGGTCACTCAGGGCAGCTCACACAGGAACACATCCAAATGAGTCTTGAAAGTCTCCAGAGGAGGAGAGTCCACAACCTCTCTGGGCAGCCTGCTCCAGGCCTCCAGCAGCCTCACACCAAAGAAGTTTCTCCTCATGCTGAGGTGGAACTTGCTGGCTTCCAGCTTAGCCCTGGTGTTCCTTGTCCTGTCAGTGGGCACCACCAAAAGCCTGGCACCTTCACCCTGACACCCACTCCTCAGATATTTGTAGACATTGGTAAGACCTCCTCTCAGCCTTCTCCTTCCCAGACTAAACAGTCCCAGGTCTCTCTGCAGCAGAGATGTCCAAGTCCCCTCATCATCCTCACAGCCTCCACTGGGCTCTGCAGCAGATCCCTCTCCCTCCTGAACTGGGCAGCCCAAAACTCCAGAGAGTATTGCAGGTGTGGTCCCAGCAGGGCAGAGCAGAGGGGCAGGAGAACCTCCCTGGACCTGCTGGCCACACTTTTCTTGCTGCACCCCAGGACACAGGGGCTGAGAATGACAGGTTCAAGAAGGTGACCTGGCTTCAGCTGAAGATGTTTCTGTTCCAAGCTGCAAACACTTCTTCCCCTTTTGCAGGTGGAAGGAAATTGTTCTGTGACAAGCATAAACACTTTGCTTCCCACATTTCAGCCCCTGACAGCAAGCTTTCCCTCTTCCCTGGCTCTGCATGGAGGACTCAACAGCTCCCAGGGTTTCCTGGGGGAGCAGCTGCTGGTGGGGATGCTGCACCTTACTCACAAACAGGACAAAGAATCAGGTCTGGAGATTTTGTCCAAGCAAGAACCAAAGTCTTCATTTCTTAGACCAAAACTGCAAATTCCAACTGAATAAAAGAGTGACCTTTGTCTAGCACCTTAGGAAACACTTGCATTAAGAGAGTAATCAACAGCAACCACAGAAGCCACTTTCAGCTGGGAGCTTGTCTTACCAAAGCAATCCTGAGGGCTGACCAAAGAATGAGAGAGTAAAAGACTCTTCTTTGTCCCAGAAAGGCTCAAACACTACTCTTCTGATACTTCACATTGGCAACTACAAACAAAGAGACAGCACTTTAAAACATGAACTGCAGAAACCCCAAACAGCCAACAGCTTGTACCAGAAACCCCACTGGTGGGGCAGTTTGTCCTCATTAAAGAGGTACGGTAAGAAAAGAGCACCAGAAAGGTGCCTGTGCCCCTCTGCCCTGCTGAGAGCCCACCTGCAGCACTGCAGCCAGATCTGGGGCACAAGGAGGATGTGGAACTGTTGGAGAGGGTCCAGAGAGGCCACCAAGATGATCAGAGGGCTGGAGAACCTCCCCTATGGGGACAGGATGAAAGAGTTTGGGCTGTTGAGCCTGGAGAAGGCTCCAGGGAGACCTTAGAGCAGCCTTCCAATACCTAAGAGGCTACAGGAGAGCTGGGGAGTGAAAGGATGAGAGGCAATGGATTGAAGCTTGAGGAGGGCAGATTGAGACTGGAGACTGGGGAAGAAGTTCTTTCAGTGAGGGTGGAGAGACACTGGCACAGGCTGCCCAGGGAGGTTGTGGATGCCTGCTCCCTGGAGGTGTTCAAGGCCAGGCTGACTGGGGCCTTGAGCAACCTGGGCTAGTGGAAGGTGTCCCCCTAGTCCCCTCACACCCTATCATTACCTGACATGCTCAGACCCCTCAGCATCTTTGGAACCACCCCTGGACTCTCTCCAGCTGCTCCCTGTCTCTCTTGACCTGGGCAAGCAGAACTGGATGCAGTACACCCAGCTGACTGTCTCCAAGCTCGTGTCACGAATGTGGCTGTCAGGAATATACCTGGGGAAGGTTTCTGACTCACTTCATTCCCACTCAGTGCCCTCAGCTCCTCTCCACAGCCTTCCACAGCCTGTGAGTGACTGCTGGGACACAGAGTTCTGCACTGAAATACCCAAACCCCACAATTAGAGCGTGAGGCTAAACCAACCCCCTCCTGAAGCACGCAGGCAGCTTCCACACTGCTCCCTCCCTCCAGGGCAGCTCCGCACAGCCACTTGGAAGCTGTGCCAGGAGCATGCTGCATGGGCAGCACCTGCAAAGCCCAGCTCCAGAAACATATAATCCTGCTGCTAGGAATAGTTCACTGGTGCTTTGATGTGCCTGATGGCTTCCAGAGGCTTGTGCATTTTGAAAGGAACAACAATCTCTTTCCTGGCATTTCTGGTGTCCTTTAAGGCTGGTGAGGGGGAGAAGCAACAGCTCCTTTCTGCACACACCGAAGGAGATGGGAGCCTAGGGCTGGCACAGCAGAAAGGAACAGTTTCAGGAGTACAACCTTAGAGGCAGTAAGCAGAGGACACCCAAGGCTCCAGGTGGCAGACACACTTCAAGGGGATGATCCCAAACCTCGTGAGGGTCAGCCAGGCCAAGCGCAGGGTCCTGCAGCAGCACAGGTGAGCAGGGGCCTGCTGGGAAGCAGCTCCATGGAGAAGCACCTGGAGAACCATCCTGTGAGTCTCACAGGTATCTCCAGTCAGCTATTATTTATAACTCCTGAGGCCTCAGGATGCTCTGCTGGAACAGCAAACACCCTGTGACTGCCCACAGCTGCTGCAGACCTCAGCTACTCAGCAATGGCTTCAGAAATGATTTTCTGAAAGCAGCTTTTGGTTCCCTGCACCAGAGGTCAGCTCTGTTTGATGGTAAAATACCTCTCAACCCAGGAGGCAAACACCCATCCCCACAGCTCCAGAGGCTGATAATGAAGCACACAAAGGACACAGTTTTACTCTGAGGTGCCAGCTTGATCATGCTGCACCTTCCAGTGTACAGTGCCTTGGCTGTCCAAAGTCACCTTTGAGGAGGACACTCAGCAAGCTTGTGCAACAACAGCAAAAGCTCTGAAGGCAGCCTACACCAGCCAGAAGGACTCTTCAGAGGCAGCTTTCTGGCCCCTTTCTTGCTTCACACTTCAGTTAGCACAAGGTACAGCGAGGTGCTGTAGAAAAAAAACCCTTCAGAAAGTCAGCAACAAAGCCTTTTACTGAGCTTTGGTGAAGGAGGTTTGCAAAGAAGCCACAGAGCTTTGTGGAGAAGTTTAAAAACAGGAGGAAAATGTTCCAGTGCAAGCAATTAATAATTCCTGCCAGTGCTCAGCAAAGCCTTCACCACCCACTGCAAGGCTGCTAGGCCCAGATAAGCACCCCCAATGTTATCACTTCCTCAGGCAAGAGCTCCTGAAGAAAAACACAAATGTTGACTGCAAGAAGAAACCTTCTCAGGAGCACCAACTGCTGGGGAGGGCAGCGATCCCCACAACTGATGCAGAGCTCTTGCATTCAGCTCAGCACATCACTGCCCTGAGGAGGATGAGGCAGCTCCCTCCCCCTGTGCTCCACCAGCTCCTTGCCTTGGCTCTTATGTTTGAGCCAAACAGCAGATCTGGCACTGCCAGGAAAGCAAAGGGTAGAAGCATTGAGCAGTTCGGGCTGGAAGGGTTAGCTAGTCCAACCCCCCTGCAGTCAGCAGGGATATTGGTGGCAAGAAGGGGCCAGTTGCTTTTCAGTGGGACAGGACAAGGGGCAATGGACACACAGAAAGTTCCACCTCAACACAAGGGAAAACTTCCTTGGAGTGAGAATGCTGAGGCCCTGGAGCAGGCTTCCCAGAGAGGCTGTGGAGCCTCCTTCCCTGCACAATTTCAAGACCTATGCATTCTGGGGGACCTGCACTGGGTGCTCCTGTTTGGTGGGGGGGTTGGACTGGATGATCTCTGGAGCTGTCTTCCAATTAACTACCACTCTGTGATCCCCCTCTATAACAGGTTGCTCAGAGGCCCAAACCACCTCACATGGAATGGTTCTAGGCATGGGGCATCTCCCACCTCTGGGCAACCTGGGCCAGGCTCTCCCCACCCTCAGTGGCAAACATTTCCTCCTTCTCTCCAGGCTGAATCTCCCTCTTTCAGTTCCAAACCATCACCTCTTGTCCTGGCACAGCAGGCCCTGCTCAAAAGTCTGTCCCCAGCTTTCTGATCAGCCCTTTCAGCACTGCAAGGCCACCAGCAGATCTCCATGGGGCCTTTTCTTCTCCAGGCTGAACCACCCCAGCTCTCTCAGCCTGGCCTGACAGAGGATAGAAAAGAGAAGACAACTCTTCCAGTAAATCCTACAAATGGCAGGTGTTCAGGGGACTGCCTTTGCACCACCTTTGTTCCTAGGCTGTCACATTCTTGCAGCTGGTTTGGTTTCCATTTTCTTTTCATTTAAGCAAGGCTGTGAAGGACAGCTTAACACTCCCCAAGTTTAAACACACAAGACAGACCTCCTGCTAGAGGGCTCCAGGGCTTAAGGTGTGATGTGAACAGAGCACTTAAACTCAGCTTTTGCCTTCAGTCATCTTCTTCAGGGTCTTCCTCTGTGGACTGCTTTACCAATTGGGCATCAGGTGAATGCTTTGCCTTGCACCTAGTTCTTGTCTCCACTGTTTGCTCCTGAAAGATGCTCTGCAGAGGCAGAGCAGTGGGATGATATATCAATCATGGTTTACTAGTGAAACACAAGTAGTAACAGAATTGGGGGAGAAAAAAATCAGAGTCATTGTTTCCTGGTTGTAGAACTTTCATCCCTGGAGATATTCCAAACCTGAGCAGCCCCTGAGCAACCCATCCTAGCATCAAAGGTGGCCCTACTCTGAGTAGTGTTGAACTGCAGGACCTCCAACTTCCAGACTGAGGCTGTGACAATGGTTTTCTTGACATTGAGAGAAAATATTAGGAAGACAAGCTGGAAAAGTTTTAGTAGACAAATCTGAGTAAGAGTTTGGAAAGGTGTTGCTTCAGTCTCTTAGCTGAGAGGCTGTATCTAGCAAGAGCAGAGGAGCTGGAGTTGATAAACATAAAGCAAAGTGACAGAAGAGAACAGGTTCCAAATTCTGGCCTGCCCCAGCCAAAGCTATGCTCATAAAGATGGAGATAAACAAACCCACCACTTCTGCTGGTGAGAGACGCCTTTGAAGAGGTATTTTTCCTTCCCTCTGCTGAAATACAGCATTTCTGCATGGGTTGTGCCACACCATGTCACAACCTTAATCTTATGCAAGTGCAGCTTCTGATCAGGAGTTCTCCATTTCTGTTTACACTGCTAGCTTTGCAACCTCAGTGCTGCCATGGAACCCAGCTCTGAACCTCCTCTTGCACCACATCATCACACCCTTGCCATTTCATCACCTCTTTAGCCACTTTCTGCTCAGCTCCAGCTTGCATACTGGCTGTAGATTGTTCTCTTGCCTGTTTTTCCTAGTGCATCTTGGCTTGTTTCCCCCTCAAACTACTTTTCTCCTATTCTTAGCACGCTAAGAGTGCTACTATCAGCTACCTACCACTTGAGGTGATGTGGTTAGCTTGTGGCTGAGCTAAAAACCACAGAGGAGATGAGAGCACAGGGACTGCTGCCCAGAACACAGCCACTGCTGAGTAGCAAGTTTGAAAGCATGCACACACAGAAGGAATGCTGATCTTCACAGAGGCAATCTGGTTCTACTGCCCTGTGTCTTCTCCTTCTTACTCTTCTCTTGTTACATCATCTTTGTTGCTCTCTACATCTCCCTGAAAGGAGTGAGGAGCAGGACAGCCTCTTCACCCCTGTGGCAAGCAACAGAAGGAATGGTTCCAAGCTGCACCAGAGGAGGCTCAGGCTGGATCTCAGGAAATTGCTCTTCACTGGAAGGGGTCTCAAACATTGGAAGAGGCTGCCTAGGGCAGTGCTGGAGTCACCATCCCTGGAGAGGGTGTCATCCCTTTGAGCAGTGTGTGAACCCAGCGCTAGGGCCACGCTCAGTCTCAACTGTGGAGAGATCTGCAAGGATGGGATCTGAACCCAGCAGTCATAAAAGGAGACAGAACACTGCTCAGGGCTTGGTCTGGTGCAAACTCAGGAGTCTTGTGTAGGTTCTAAGCTAGAAAGGTGAGCAGATGTGCTGGGGAGGGGATATTATGTCAAAAGGTAACCAAAGAGCCATGAGATGTAGGCCAAGATCAGACTGAAAAAGCAAGTGAGCAAGGCTGAGATCAGGCAGCACAAGTTGCCACCTGAAAGGGCAGAACTTGGTCTGGCACCAAGCTTTCAAAAGCTCTTTAGCAAAACCCCACTCAGTGCTTTTGTCACAAGACAGTCTGATTGAAACACCAAGTCCCTGCTAGGAATAAATGGTCACTTCTCAAAGCATTACTTGGGTTCCATGATGAGGTCTCCAGAGGAAGCCCAGCTGCAGAACTGGAGCAGGCAGGACACAAAGGGCTGGAGTGTTATCAAGGTCTATCAGGAGCCATCACTTTCTCTTACTGCACACCTTGCAATTATGGACTCCAGTTTTAATCCAGTAATTCCTAAATTGCCTGGAGAAAGCCTGCTCTGTCAAGGAGGCCATTGGGGTGAGCTGCACATCCACCTGCACTAGTTCCACCTAGGGGCAGGAGGCCTTTGAGAGGCTCGGTGCCAGTGACTTGCAGTCAACTGCTTGATACAAGCCCAAGTTAATCCCATCCAGTGGTCCCACACTGGCACTTGGTAAAGTCATAGCACACCAAAAATGCCTTTTTCTTTCTGTGACATTTCAGGTGGGTTTGCTTTGAACTAGACTATGGCAGCACTTCCTGAGGCATGGGGAACCATGAGAAAGCCACTGCTCCCATACTCCTAACAAAATGCTCCCTTCATCTCACACCAGCTCTGCTTGGGATGCAATCCAGCTTCCAGCTGCAAGACAGCACTAACCCAGAAAGAAGTCACCCTGTGGAGCTCACAGACAAGCTTCCAGAGCAGATGCTGATGAAGAGCAGAGCCTGAGAGCAACTGCATGGTGTTTAGAACTTAAAGAATTTGAGGTACCTTAAGAATCACTTCAAGAGCTGCAGAAGTGGCATTTTCCTTACAGCACTAGTCAGTTAATTTGCTCATCTCAAACTGCTGACTACTTCACAGGATTAAGCAGGCCAAGTCAAACTGGCAGAGCTCAGTTCAAACTCACTTCCCCTCCAGAAGTCCTCACATGCATTAGAGCTGTTGGGCACACAACTGTATCCTGTCCCAAAAGGAACAGCTGAGGTGGTCTTCAGGTGCAGCACACAGGCAGGAACTCAGGGCTGAAGAGCTGATGTCTTCCAACCAACCATGGCAGGGGAGAAGTAGTTTGACCACAGCATCAGTACTAGTGCTTATGTACAGCAGAAAAAGGGTTAATCCATGACAAGAAAAGCCTTGAGTTCAAGCATTTCTTTGTTAGCACAAGCAAAGCAATCCTGGGAACAACTGAATCAAGTGATCATATGGAAAGAGGTCTGACCTCAGCAACCCAATGCAGTTGAGAAGCATCCATGCCTATGGCAGGGAGTTTGGAGTAGATGATCTCCGAGGTCCCTTGCAACCTAAGCCATTCTAGGATTCAACAACCCAGAGAGCTTTACTCAGGCACAAGAGAGCCCCTTTTATGAGCTGACCACCTGCACTTCCCATTTCAGGACTAATCAAGGATTAGGCTACCTTGTCTAGGATCATCAACAGCTGTGCTGGAGAAAGCAGGCCAAACACACTTGGCTGGGCACCCATGAGCCTGACAGCTCTCACTGCTCAGCCAGCCACTGCATGTGTACATGCTGTAAGGCAAAGAAGAGATAAAGCCATGTGCTTCTGGATGATAAGCAGACCAGCAAGAAGTGGGTAAGGAAACACCAGCAGCTGCAGTGAGTAAGAGGAATTCTCTGCCAGCTCCTATTTAGACAGGAAGTTCCAGTTCAGAGCCAGACACATGATTTACCAGAACAGGTTACTGCCTTCCCCCCAGTTGGGCAGCTAACCTCTAACAGCCTAGAACAAACAGGTTATTCCATCAACCCACTCCCAGCTTCAACTTCCCCAGACTTTCAGCAGTGGGCTGTTACCAGTGGTGTTTTCTACAGAGAGAGCAGACTCAGAGGAGCCTTGTCCCTCAGCCCAGCACTGCAGTGAAGGGCATGGGCTCCCTGCATGTGTTAAGGCACACACAACTCGGATGCCTTTCCTGCTTAAGGAGGCTTCCTGTATCTAGATCACAAGGGACAAACTGGTTTGGGTCATCTACCAGCACAGTGCCTCCAGGAAACTTGCTACCTGATGTCCTTTCTTTGCTCAGCTGATTCAACCCATTAAAGCTAGGAGAGAAGGCAGGAAGAGCCTTTTCTCCTGCAGTTAAATCACTTCAGACTCTTCCAAATATTAAGACAGCTGTTTATTCCCAACTTTTTCCATGCATGGAAAGTCAGAGTTCCTTTCAGAAGCAGGAAATGCAGCTGGTAAAATACTGCTTTCCATTTATAAGTCACACTTAAACAAGCCCTGGGACTCCACAACAAAAAGGCAACCAAGGAGCATTAGAAAGGGTCCTACAAGCATATGCAGAACAAAGCCCCTGAGCCATCTGCATATGGATCTAGAGAGAGGAGCCCTGCACAGCTGGGACTGCATCTTGGGTCTGATCCAACACCAAGGGTTTAAGCAGCATTTTGCATGGCCCTTCTCTGATGTGGCAGGCAGGAGGCACAGCAGGGTCTCACACCTCTCAAGATCACCTCAAGGAACATCAATATCTTCATGTGTTTCCATTGCTGTAACCAGCTTTGAAGATCAATGGCATACATTGGACCTTATCAATGTCTTTACCTGAGGGGTGGGTGTCAAGATGAAGATGCCAAGCTCTTTCTGGTGGTGCCCAGTGATAGGACAAGGAACAACAGCTGGAACCCAGGGAGTTTCACCTCAACAGGAGGAGAAACTCTCTTGGTGTAAGGCTGTTGGAGCCCTGGAGCAGGCTCTGCAGTCTCCTCCTTGGAGACTTTCAAACTCACTTGGATGTGTTCCTGTGTGACCTGCCTTGAGTGATCCTGCTTTGGCAGGGGAGCTGGACTTGATGATCTCTTCCAGTCCCTTTCAACCCCCAACAGTCTGTGATTGTATGATTGTACCTAGTATGCATACAAAAGTCTTCAACAGATCAGTGTACTGTGACATTGCAAAACTTACTCTGCAGACAGCAGTGGTGGTTCAGAACCAGCTGCTTCTATTAGCTACATTTTAAGCTTATTTATTTGTATGCCCAGTAGCCCTCCAGCTACTCAGGCAGCACACTCGGCAAGCATCTTGTCCAAATCTTGACCACAAAGGCAAGAACAATGACAATTCCTGAACTCAAGTCTCCAGACTACCCAAGGGAGGGAAGTTGAGGCATGACAACTCTCTACAGTCTTTATATAACAGCACTGAAGCTCACCAGCTTGTGCTGAAGCTGCAGACTTTCAGAGCCAGGAAACAAGCCTCTTGGATTAACAGAAAACATTTACTCTAAAATAGTAAACAGTCTAAAGCCAAAATTCAATATATTGAGGCCTTCCAGAGAGGCACCAAAGAAGGTTTTCAGCTAGAATGGAAATTCAGCTCTGCAGCAGACTGCAGCTCTGCTGGTGAAACAAGGTTGGACACATACCCAGGCACTTACCAGCCACTCTCCACTCATGAGGAAAGCCACAGAATGCTTTGGGTTGCTGTGAGCAGGGACACATCCTACTAGCCCAGCTTGCTCAAAGCCCCATCCAACCTGGCTTTGAACACTCCCAGGTCAAAATCCACTGACCTAAGTGTTTGAGCTTCCCCAGGAGGGAACCAGGGGATCCTTGCTTGTGGAAAAAAGGCAATCAGTCCCTTATGGTAACTGTTTCCACTTTCAGTGGCAAGATCAACCCACAGCAATGAGTTTCTCTAAGGAACATGAAGACTTAAGTCTGGATTTCCTACCTGCTCTCTTAAATCCACCCCACACCAAGTCCTGTACTACCAAAGAGAGACATTACTCCAGTGACCTCCTTTACACTAACCACCTTTAAGAAAGCATACCAGCTTAGTAACACAAGATGGTAGTGAGTGTCTGCACACACACATCAATTCCCACAACCCAACACTAGCAGCACTTCCTCTGCAGCACTCTCTGTTCCAAGTGCTGGATTGCTGTAGGTGTGCATTTGCCTGCAGTCACTCATGTCCTAGGGAACTCTAGTGGGACTGCCCAAAAGCCACTGACACCAAACTGTGGTGGATTCATGCAAGTCAGGAAATCCCAGCTTAGAACCTCTCTCCTTCTCCATAAAGAAGCTCCCTCCTGTTGGGAGGTCTAACCCTGTATTAGTGCTCTTCTCTCAAAGAACATAAGCCATGGGAGCATTTCTCCTTTGGCAACATTCACTCTTCCCTCTGTGACTCAAAAGAAACCCAGTCTGCTCCAGAAGACTTGGCTGTAATTAAGAGATAAATCATCATTTTAAAGGAACAAAGAGTTTGGGTGCTTCAGCATCCACCTCCTGCACAGGCACTGCAGGAGTGCAGCTCAGCAGCCAGCTCTGTTACTGAGGCAGCAGCTGAGGGAATTCTCATTTTGTGCATGGTTTAATCCCAGACTTGGAAACAATATGGATGGCAGGATGCTGGAACCTTCAGTTACCCACAGTTTAGTTTGCATGTCAGTTGTCAGCCAGCAAGACTTAGCTTCCTTTAAAGAATAAGGGAGAACGGCTTGGGTTGGAAGAGACCTTCAGGATCACCTAGTTCCAACCCCCCTTGCCACAAGCAAGGGCACTTCCTACTAGGCCAGCCAGCTCAAGGCTCCACCACACCTGCCTTAGAACACTTCCAGGTTTGCAGCTCCATAACCTCTCTGTGTAACCTCTTCCAGTGTCTCACCAGCCCCATGGAGAAAACTTTGTTCCTAATGTCTCATTTAAACTCAGCTGAGTCTAGTTGAGAGGCATCCCTGCCCAGAGCAGGGAGGTTGGACTAGAAGATCTCTAAGGTCCCTTCCAACCTGGGCCATGGTAGGACCCTCTATGAAGATTTGTAACCATCCTCACAGTGAATGCAGCATGCCCCCTGCAACAAAGTGTGCAGAGTGGGTCACAAACTTTCTCAAAGACATGAAATGACCTTGGAGGCCTCTTCCAACCAAAATAATTCCATGATTCTAGGATAGCAACAGTGCAAGGCACAGATCTGCAACACTTCAGTTCTTACCTGTGACCTGCAGCTACCAAGCTGCAATTAGACAGAAGCAGCAGATCAGCTGAGCTGGCCTATCTTTATCTTTCCATTTGAAATACCCTCTGGTGAGTGGCAGCAGCACAACCAAGTCTGTACTTACTGAAGATGACCTCAGATGTCTGTCAAACCCACCAGGCTAAAACACTTGGGTTGCATTTGCTTAGATCCAAAAAGCAAACCCGCAACCCTTTGGCAGAAGAAACTGACAGATCACAAGGAGCAGCAAAGAGCTTCAGTGCTGGAGCTCTGGCTCCTAATTTGCTGGTTTCCTCCTGCTGAAATTAAACACCAAACCCCGAACCTCAGCTGACGTGGTGTTGCATAAGCTGGATGAAGCTGGGACACCACACACAACACCAGCCTCAGTTTGCTCAGGTACTCAAGGAGCTCCTTGAAGATCTCAGGAGGAGTCAACCCTGGTCAAAGTCCAAACACCAAAAACAAAAGGCAGAAACTTCTTGCCTTCCTGTACCTATAAAAAGCTGCCTGCAGTAAAGCTTGCCATCAGCTCCAGCAGGCCTGACCTTCACAGGAAGCTTTCCTTCTGACAGAGACCCCAGTTCAATGCTGGAGATGGCTGCACCATCAGTCACAGCCACAAGGTTCAACAGCCCAGCACAAAAGAGCAGAAGCTCTTCCTGCCTCTTCACATCCAAGCAGGAAGAAGCTGAAGAAAGAGGCATATCAAAAAAACAGAGTTTTGGGTCAAATGGGACAAGGGAACATCACTCCAAGCTCCTACTTGACAGCTGCAATTAGCTCAAGCTGCTCTAAGACCTGGCCAAGGTTTGAGCATCACCAAGAAAGTTCTCCCCAGGCAGCCTGTGCCAACTGTGCAGTCAGAATCTCAAACACCTCTCAGAGAAACACTCCAAGGCAAAGGCATTTTTGTCACCCTCCAAACAGCAGCAGGGGGAACAGGAACAACATTCAGAGTCACAGAAACATCAGAGCTGGAAAAGCCCTCCAAGACCAAGTCCATCTTCCAACTCAGCACTGTCAGGTCACCCCTGTACCATGTCCCTCAGCACCACATCTGCACAGCTTTTAGCCTTCTACAGGGATGGGGACTCCACACCCTGGGCAGCCTGGTCCAGGCTTTGGGGGGAAGAAGTTCTTCATGTCCAACCTCCCTTGGGGCAGCTTTCCTCTTGTCCTATCACTTGTTACTTGGGAGTCTGACCTCCACCTGACTCCAACCTTCTTCCAGGGAGTTGTAGAGAGCCAGAAGGTTTCTCCTCAGCCTCCACTTCTCCAGGCTGAACCACTCCACTTCCCTCAGCTGCTGCTCCCAGGACCTGTGCTCCAGACCCCTCACCAGCTTCATTACCCTTCCTTGGACATCACAGTGTTACAGTTCAAGTCTGCTCCACTTAGGGCAAGCCTTTCTTTCAAAAGGTTACAAGGTTGGTGTAGCACAAAGCTGTCTTCAGTGGCAAATCCACAAGCCCAGGCTCAGAGCTGGCATAACAAAGCATTTGCAATGCAGAGAATCAGCAGCTAGCTGTAGGACCAAGCTCAGTGCTCAGGCCTTGTACTTCTGCAAGGGCTTGAACAGCTGGATTCCAATGCCAAAAAGCAGCCCAAGTCCTTTCCTGGAAGAACAATGACATCCTGATGCACCAAAGCTCACTTGGCAAGCCTTAATTAGTCTGGCAGCCAAGCAGAAGGCTTCAAGGTAGGCATGTTTTATTGGCAGTCTCACATCTGTGTCACCAGCACAGCAATACAGCTCTGCACCAGTTTCAGGTCCAGCTGACAGAACTGCTCTGAAAAATCTTCCCTGATGGTAGAGGCTTCCAGAAACCCAAGAACCAGCACTTGCAGCTTCCCTTCTGTGTTCAGTCTGGCCAATTTCCATGTGCCAGAAGGCCAACTGTAACCTGGGCTGCGTCAAAGGCAGTGCAAGTAGCAGGGCCAGAGAGGTGATTCTGCCCCTCTGCTCTGGTGAGGCCACACCTGGAGCACTGCATCCACTTCTGGTGCCCCCCAGCATAAGGACAAACTGCTGGAGAGAGTCCAGAGAAGGAAACAAAGATGATCAGAGGGCTGGAAAAACTCCCCTATGAGCACAGGCTGAGAGAATTGGGGCTGTTCAGCCTGGAGAAGGCTCTAGGCAGACCTTGGACATTCCCCCAGTACCTGAAGGGGCTAAAAGAAAGCTGGAGAGGGACTTTTTACAAGGGCTTGTGGTGACAGGGAGAGAGGGAATGGACTCAAGCTGGAGGGGAGATCTAGACTGGAGATTAGGAAGCAATTCTTTCCAGTAAGGGTGGTGGTGAGACACTGCAACTGCTTGCCCAGGGAGGTTGTGGATGACCCCTCCCTGGAGGTGTTCAAGGTCAGGTTGGAGGAGGCCTTGAGCAACCTGGGCTGGTGGAAGGTGTCCCCACCCATGGCAGGGGGGTTGGAATTAGATGACCTTGAAGGTCCCTTCCAGTCCAAACTGTTCTGGGAATCTGTGAACAGAAAGCTTGACAGAACCTGAAGAGGTTATTTTTTTCAGCTACCATTACCATGAGTGCTGAAACCCAGGACCTCCCAGGAGGGAGTAAGAAGCCTGCTGTGGCATTTGCCTACCTGCCACACTGAGGATGTCAGAGCACCACTGTGTCAACGCTGCTGGAAGGGGAGACATCCTTGACAGGGCAGGGATGCTTTGTGAGGGGGCTTCGCACCAGGCTGTTACACAACAAAGCAAGCAAGGGAGGCAAAGCTGACAGCCTGAGCCCCATGAATCAATGACACAGCAGATATCTGCTGGGGAAGGCCACTTGTGCTTGGAGCTCAGTGTCTCTCCATGAAAGCTCCCAGTGAAGCACTGTGATCATCTCTGGAGCTGCAGTTCAGCTTTCCTGGGAATACAGGTATCACAGGATGTCAGGGCTTGGAAGGGACCTCTGGAGAGCGAATCCAAGCCCCTGCCACAGCAGGGCCCTGTAATCTAACACAGGAACACATCCACACAGGTCCTGAAAATCTCCAGAGAAGACCTCCCTGGGGAGCCTGTTCCAGTGCTCTGTGACCCCTTCAGTAAAGGCATTCTGGGATAGATGATCCCCAATTCCATTCTCCAGCCTTTCCTTCCCCTAAACCCCCACCCTGAGTGACCCAGGTGGACAACACTCCCTAAACTTCTCATCCTATCCATGTTTATTACAACCTTGCAGTCAGTGGAGCTCTCATCAAGTGACCTTTTCTGCACTGCTCATTTTCTGTCTTCTGCCACAGATGCATGGTGTTTAGCACACTGCCCTGCAGAGGTGAGTGCCAGCAATATGAGGCTGAAAAGCTTCAAGAGCTCAGAAGCATCTTGTATTTGGTACCCAGAAGAGAGTCCAAAGTCCTTTTTCAAATACTCCTGATGTTCACAGCATTCTGCTCTCTGTATGGAAAACACAACTCCTCCAGCCAGGGCTCTGAGCTGCAGAGGCAAGTGCTCAGGCTTGAAGTTGGGCACCTCAACACCCACAGCTCTACACAGAGCTGTAGAACCTTCCAGTAACTTACCAGCCAGCACCACAGCCCCCAGCAGGGCAGGGACACAGCTAGCTCTGCAGGATGGCAGCCACTTGACTCACCAGCCCAGCACCAGAGCTTCTTCCCAGATGAGGTCACTACTCCCTCACCCAGTGCTGCCACAGGTACAAGGTCACTTGAGATCTCAGTGAGGCATCTGGATTTCCTCACGTGGCTAAAGCTATTGCAGCCTCTGCTCAAAGTGATCTCAGTCACTACCTGTGGGGACAAACTGCTGACACCACTGCACTCACAGCAAAGATCAGACAGCTTGTCAGGCATTAGCATAT
The DNA here is from genome assembly GCF_014839835.1 of Dryobates pubescens. Lineage (NCBI taxonomy): Eukaryota > Metazoa > Chordata > Aves > Piciformes > Picidae > Dryobates > Dryobates pubescens. Next base: position 1,293,317 of record NC_071636.1, read on the forward strand.
CTAATCATCATTCCTCCCAAACAGCTTCATCTGATTGTATTTGCTTATTAGCTCAACTGCACAGCACAGACAAACCTCCTCTGCAGGGAGATGAACTCCCTGGCAAGCCTTCAGAACAGCCCAGCAGCACTCACTTGGTACAACAGACCCGTGAGCAACCTGAGCAACGTGGCAAGAACTCAGATTAAAGCCAAACCAAGTCAATACCCCCAATTCCCAGAGCCTCCTCTAAAATGCTCAGCCCTGAGGCCATGGGTAGAGCTACCCAGTTTTATTTTGAACACAGCCAGTGGAAATCCCTTAGCACCCCTAGGAAGTTTTCTTGCAGAGCAGCACATCAAAGAGCTGAAAAAGAGCAGCCAGGAGGATGTTAAAAACTTTTACACATGTTCAAGCTGCATTAATGCTAAAGCTAGAAACCCAGCAGGCTTCAGCAGGCTCTTGGATCAAAACTTACACCAGCCAGGAGCAGCTGCCCTTCAAGACGCTTCTCCCTCCACAGGCTTTTGTTGCAGGTGGCAGCTCATTCTTTGGGCTCCCACACCGCCCTGAAGCACTGCAGAGCTGGGCTGAACACTGCCCTGCCAGCCAGGGCAGCCTGTGAGGAGCTTCATTTGCCTTTGGGCAAGGGCTGTTTCTCCAAAAACTTCAGAAAAAGGCCAGCAAGCCAAGAGAGGTGACTCTGCCCCTTCTGCTCTGCTCTCACCCCACCTGCATCCAGGTCTGGTGTCCCCAGACTAAAGGGAACATGAAACTGCTGGAGCAAGCCCAGAGGAGGCCACAAAGAGGAGGCTGCTATGAGGATAGGCTGAGGGAGCTGGGGATGTTCAGCCTGGAAAAGAAAAGACCCCAGAGGGACCTTACAGCTGCCTTCTAGTACCTGAAGGGAACCTGCAGGAAGGCTGCAGAGGGACTGTTCCTAAGGGTGTCTAGAGACAGGACAAGGGGGAAGGGTTTGAAGCTGAGGGAGAGCAGGGTTAGACTGGAGCTGAGGAAGAAGTTCTGCAGTATGAGGGTGGTGAGACTCTGGAATAGGTTGCCCAGAGAGGCTGTGGGTGTCCCCTCTCCCTGGAGGTGTTCAAGGCCAGGTTGGATGAGGCCTTGGGCAACCAAGTCCAGTTAAGAAGTGTCCCTGCCCATGGCAGGGAGGTTGGAGCAGATGCTCTGAGGTCCCTTCCAACCTAGGCCATTCTATTATCCTGTGAAGTCAGTGTGTGGAACATGCCAGATGCCACCTGCCTCAGTGAGGCATCACTGCTGTGCTCTGTCTGCACCACAGCTTTAACTCTTGCTTATCTTATCAAAAGGATGTCAGAAGTCTTATGCAAGTTCACCTCTAACACACTTGTTATCCTCTTAGGAGCCACTGAATGAAGTGTGAGTTAATGAATAACACAGGAGGAATTATTTCATTATCCCCATGGTGAAAGAGAGCCATCTAATTCCACACTGTGATGTCAGACTTGAGAAGCAGCCAGTGATACTCACTCAGGCTTCCACTGCTCAATCAAGTGCTACACCAGCAGGGCTCCCAGTGAAAGGCAGCAGACTGCCCTAGCATGAAGCAAAGCCACTGAGAGCAGCCTTAGGGAGAGCTAAAGCAGCAGCGAGGAACTGAAGCCTGTTCGCTTCCACGGAGGGGGTCAGGAGGGGGAGGGTTTCAGTACAGACCTTCCACAGGACAGAAGTGACAGCCTCATGCAAGACTGGAAACCTGAACAATTCTGACTTGCTGTAATACTGCTCTAGGTTTAGTCACACACATGCCCCACCAAGTCAGAGCTGCCTCACAACTCTTTCAGAGCTTTTCAGGAAGGTCTCCAGAGTCTCTCCCTATACTGTTTTTACAGCAGGTTAACCAAGTCCTCATGCCAAGGAAACTGCCAGAGTCATCTGCAGCCAAGGGATTCATCTGTACTGGAGGCATCCAGGTCTCTTCTCCCAGGAAACCAGTGAGAAGAGCAGTGGAAATGGTCTTAAGTTGTGCCAGGAGAGATTTAGTTTGGGTATCAAGAAAAACTCCTTTGCATCAAGAGTGGTCAGGCATCGGAACAGGCTGTCCAGGGAGCTGCTGTCACCATCCCTGGAGGTGTTCAAGAAGTGTGGAAATGTGCTTCAGGATAGTTTAGTGGTCATGGTAGTTGGGTTACAGTTGGACTCCACTATCCTAAAGGTCCTTTCCAGCATTAATGACTCCATGGCTTTATAATCCTTAATGCCATGTCCACACCAGCTGTACCCAGAGACTACCCTAGAGACCTCAGGAGAGGTTCTTCTCAACTAACAGATTGTGTGCCTGACCTCATGCCTTGTAAAAAGACTCCCATTCTATCACCTACAGAGTAGTTCTTATCTATTTCAGACACCCAGGAGAGAGAAATGCTTGATTCAACTGTGTGCTTCAGGGGAGGAGAGGACAGGACCATCCAAATGCCCTTTCATGCTGCAGTTTCCAGCTTAGCATGCAGCAGCACCAGAAGGCAGCAAAGCCTGTCATGCCTGTGGAAGCATCAGTAATTAAGAACACACAGCACATCACATTCTTTGGGGTTCAACAGCAACAAACAAGCTCCCTTCAAATACCAGAAGGCTGCTGAAGGTCTCCCCAGAGCCTTCTCTTCTCCAGGCTGAAAACCCCCCCAGGTTTCCCAGAGTGGCCTCACAGCAGAGAGGTTCCACTTCTCCTCTAGTCCCACCTCCAACAGGTCCACATCTCTCTTGTGTTGGAGACACCAGAGTTGGGCAATATTCCAGGTGAAGTCTCAGCAGAGTAGAGCAGAGGGGCAGAATCCCCTGCCTCCACCTGCTGTGATTCAGCCCAGTACCTGATGGGTTTCAAGGCTATGAGGACAGATTGCCAGCTCAGGTTGAGCTTCTCATCCCTCAGCAGCCCCAAGTCATGCTCCAGAGGGCTGATCTCCATCCATTCTCCACCCAGCCTGGATTTGTGCTTGGGATTTGCCCAGCCCAGGTGCAGGACCTTGCATTTGGCTTTGCTGAACTTCATGAGGTTCACACAGGCCCACTTGTCCAGGTCCCCTTACGTGAATCCCTTCCCTCCAGTGTCAGCTGGGCTCAGTGTTCTCAGCAAGCCTGATGAGAGTGCCTCAGTCCCACTGCCCACATCACCACAAAGATGTTTAGCTGCACTGGCCCCAGTAGAAAGCCCTGAGGAGCATCACTTCTCACTGGTCTCTACCTAGCCATCTAGCCACTGACCATCAGTGAGAGCAATCCAGCATCTTGTCAGCATTCAGAGCTGCTGAAATCAGTCAGGTCTAATGTCATCCCAGCACCAGATTTATTTTCCCAGAGCTTAAAAATTAAAACCTAGCATTTCACTGATGGAATTTTTATGACCAGGAAGCTGCAGTAATGCTCACTGCATTATGGTTATTGGTTTGTTCTCCCAATAGAACTCAGCCAGTTCAATGCTTCTAGTTAATTATTATTGCTTAAAGTAAATGCCAAGAGGAACCTGAAATGCACAAAATAAACAGAAGTAAACCAAGCTCAGCTACTCAAACTGAATGCTTCATCATCACCTGCAAGTGCCAGGGGAATGCTCACAGAGAAGTTTAAAGCCCTCAGGACTGGAGCTTAAGAAAAATGGCCCTGTGAAAACTGTACAAGGAGGTGAAGACTCAGGCTTTTTATGGAGCCTAAACACTTGGGATTAGCAATGCAGGAAGTTTTATCATGAGGTATGAAAAAAAGGCACTGAAACCTGGATGCCAGGTTGCCAGGATATTCTGGGGCTCTCTCTGCATTAATAAGCATGAATGATTCCCTGGAGAGTCCATCAAAGTCTGAGAGATCCTGGTTCTCTAGAGCTGCTTCTACACAGATCAAAAGGTAGCTTCAGTCACTCCTCTGATCCCCTTGAGGGAAAACAGATCCTGCATCCAGGATTTGATGGCAGGCAGCAGTACGGTTCAGCCCTGCACAGGCTGATTCCACAGAAGGGCCACAAGTTGCCAGCAAAGTTTCACTGACTTAGGATGATGAGACTGAAGTTGGAACTGTTCAAACAAGCCTCTCATTTGAAAAATGCCAGAGTGAGGTGTTCAACCTATAGATGAAAGCCTCTGGACTTAGTGGAAATGACTTCTACAGAACAATGCACTTTAGTCAGCAAAAGCAGCATGCCAGGAGAGTAAGTGAGCAGCCAGCTAGAAGGGGTGACTCGAGTGTCACTCTTCCTGAGAGCAGCCAGGACAAAGTGCTTTTTGTTTCTGCCTCTGAGATCCTGACAAATCAAAAATAGATTAAATATGCTGCCAGCCAAGCTTCTGCCTGGGCCTGACACCTGATCTCATGGAAGAGCCCTGCCAGTCCCCAGGGAGCAGCGTGCACCAGAGCACAGCCAGCAATGCCTGCTCTCGGTCTTCCCCTTCACAGCAAGTCACACCTGTCAGCAAGCTGACAGGAAACCAGGATGTTTGCAGTCAAGAGACACAAAACCTCACAAGTAGGAGCTAGAGGTCCTAACCTTTGACCTAAACAATCTGGAGAGGTGGGGCTGTGTGACCCTGATGAGGTTCAACAAGGCCATGGGCAAGGTCCTGCAGCTGGGTCAGGGCAGCCTCCAGTATCAATGCAGGCTGGGGGATGAAGGGCTGCAGAGCAGCTCTGTGGTGAAGGACTTGGGGGTGAAAACCTGGATGTGAGCTGGCACCACGCACTGAAAGCCCAAAGTCAACCATGTTGATCCCCAGCAGCATGGGCAGCAGGGGCAAGGAGGGGATTCTGCCCTTCTGCTGAGACCCCCCCAGCAGTGCTGGGGCAGCTCTAGAGTCCTCAGCACAGACAGGGACCTGTTGGAACAGGGCCAGAGGAGGCCACAGCAATGCTGGCAGGGCTGGAAGTGCTCAGCTATGAGGCCAGGCTGAGAGTTAGTCTTGTTCAGCCTGGAGAAGGCCCTAGTGAGACCCTCTGAAGCACAAGGGGTGATGGTTTTGAACTGGAAGGGGGAAGATTTAGCATAGATATTAGGAAGAAAGTCTTCTCTGTGAGGTTGGTGAAAGCCTGGCCCAGGCTGTCCAGAGAGATGGGAGATGCCTCATCCCCAGGACCGTTCCAGGTCAGGTTGCTTCGGGCTCTGAGCAACCTGCTCTAGTTGCAGATGTCCCTGCTGGCTGCAGGGGGGGCTGGACTAAATGACTTCGGATCTTCCAACCTGTATGGTTAAACAACAGGAAAACCAACAGTTTAGTCCTGTTTGAGCCAGGAGGAATACCTGCTTGAGTACAGTTACCAGTGAAGGCTCAAGGAAGGCTTTACCACCACTAGGACCAGGCTCTGAAGCACATACCTTTGTGTTTTGTACAGCTGTCATTCAACCTGCCTGGGTCCACCAGCACTGCATTTTGCAGCTCAGCAGCAGTTACTGAACAACTTCCCAGTGTGAAGTTTCAGTGCATTAGTTCTCACTACAGAAATAAACACAAAGCCACCTTCAGATCCACAAATCCCATACCTCCCTACTCCACAACCCACGAGGATTAAGGAAGTTTTATCTGTGGAAAACACAGGGACATTTATCATGCAACATGCTAAACCTTACCACAAATACTAAATAAGCCCCAGCAGCTCCACTGCTTCAGGTCATTAATAAGGCAGCTCTGAGAACAAGGCCTGCATCTGCCCCCACTTCCTGCAGCCAGCTGGAGCACAGCTCAAGGGGCACCACAGGCACACAACCCAGTGCCAGGCAGCAGCACCTTCTGCATGTGACATGTTCAAACTCAGTTTGACTGAGACACAGAACCACTGCAGGAACTGCATTTTGAGGGGTAATCCAGCTGCCATTTCAGCAGTCAGGCCCAAGAGCCAGCACCAGGAGGCAGGCAGCATCCTTAGCTCCAGCTGTACGATGCACAAAGCAGCCCTGTTGATCTGTACCTAACCTGGACCACAGACAGCAGCAGCATTCAGCCCAGAGAAGACCCCTGCAAGGCAGCAACTTCGGGAGAAAAAGCAAGACTCCTTTGTTTCCACTTGCAGGCTCCAAGCACTGCAGAAGCACTTGCTAAATGCTTCACTTGCAGCAGTCCTGCTCTGGAAGCACTGCATTAAAAATCCCTCTGAATTTGGCACTGAGCCTGCAAGTCAAACTCCAAAGATAACAATGGCATGACCCAACAATGAAACACAATTCAAGTCACTTGTTCCACCCCAAGTCTGTCTGCAAGGAACACTCTGTGGCTTGTGACAAAGAGCTAAAATACTGGAACAAAGAACCATCTTTGAGTTGGGATAAACTTACCCTAACTACAATCCCACCAGCCCAGTACAAGCAACGCTTCTGTGAAAACTTCACACCTAGCTGCAACAGAAATACTAAGAGAGGAGGGAGTTCAACCCAGTGCTGACAGAAATTCTGCTACTCCTCCCCTTTGAAAATCCAGAGTGGCTGGAAAGTAGGGCAGGACTAACCAGACAAGTTAGAAGACTTCTTTACCTCAGATCCTTCCATCCAACCTATTTTGTTAACAAGCACCTTGCTTAAGATATTCCATACACCCATTATGTTATAGTAGCCATAGTCACAGAGTAGTTTAGATTGGAAGGAACCTTAGATCAACTAGTTCCAACAGCCCTGCCATGGGCAGGGACACCTCCCACTAGCCCAGGTTGCTCAAGGCCTCATTCAGCCTGGCCTTGAATACCTCCAAGGAGGGAGCAGCCACAACCTCCCTGGGCAACCTGTTCCAGTGTCTCACCACCTCACCATTAAGAATTTCTAACCTCCAGCCTAAATCTCCCCCCCTCAAGCTTCAATCTATTCACTCTCATCCCACCACTAAAAGCCTCTGCAAAAAGCTCTTTTCTGGCTTCTTTGAAGCCCCTTTCAGGTACTGGAAAGCTGCTCTAAGGTCTCCCTAGAGCCATCTGTTCTCCATGCTGAACAGCCCCAGCCTGTGCCCATAAGGGAGATGTTCCAGCCCTCCAACCATACTCACTCAGGCTAGTTTAACAAGACTTTTCCCCATTCCTCCCCAGCACCCCACCCCCCCCCCAAAAAAAAACAGCCTGTAAACCTGAGAGCTACAACATAAAAACACCACTTCCATGGTAACACTGAGGTCAGACTCTGATCTCAGAAATAATGGACATCTCCAGGGTTTAGGAGCTGCTCTGCCTGTGAAATCCTAACTGTGTGTTCAACAGTAACAGGAGTAAAAAAATCAAAAGGTTTGACCAGACTGGGACAGCTGTTTGATAACTACAGGTCACACTTCCTGCTGCAGAAGGCAAAACTTAACCTACCCAGTCAGGTGAGTGGCACACCTGGGTATTTCAATAACCAAGATCTAGAGATGTGGGCCATAGGTAAGCAGGAGCTAACTCTTTGCTCAAGTGCAGGTTTTAAGAGGATAAGTTCCTACTCTGTAGAGTTTAAAGGTTACAGCAAGGTCTGGGTTGGAGGAACAGAGCAGCACCAGACAACAGGCTTGTGTGTAACGTGGCAGAGATGTTCTGAACTCTGGGGTGAGGGTGAGCTGTCACTCACAGCACGAGCTACAGATCCCCAGAAGGAGTCACAACTTCCTCTTCCACATTCTTCTCCACAGTAAGTTACCTGTATGTTGTTTAAACCCTGAGTTCTGCTAAAGTGTTACCAAAAGAAAGTGTAATCAGATTGAGTATAATCTTTGAGGGGTCACAAGTGAAGCAGCCCTTCAGAAGTCAGCTAAAATGTCAAGCCATTTTATTTGCTCCAACAAGTACAACCTCAGCTAAGTCAAATCCTTCACCAATACTCAGCAGAAAGTCACTTAGAGGAGAACAGAATGGCCAGGCCTGGTGGTTCAGGACCCTTCCCTGGAGATATTGAAGGTGAGGCTTAACAAGGCCCTGGGCAAGCTGATCTAGCAGAGGATGTCCCTGCTGATTGTGGGGAAGTCAGACTGGATGACCTTTGGAGGTACCTTCTGGCCCAGACCATGCCTATGACTCTAACTGCTGTTGAACTACAGTGCTGATTGCCTTGTCTTTTGCTGTTCTATCACAATTCTCTTCATTCAGCCCAAGGAGCCTCTTCTGAATTGGCCCCAGGTAATCCTTCACCCTTTGCATCTTAGTGAGCTACAAATAGCCAAACAGCTCCTAAGAATGCCAGTCCCACACAGGGACATTGTTCTTCCAAACAGCAGGCTTGAAGTTGCAGCCAACAGGAGCTCCAATACCAGTTTATGGTTTACTGTTCATCAGTTCATGGCAACTCAGAAGCTGACCTTTCAGAAGCAGTATAAAGCATCCAGCAACACCTCTGGACTCCTGAAAAAAAATCTGTCCAGGAAAAAGCACCCTGAGACTCTCCAGCCTACCTGAACACACTTGAGTGTTCCCTGCACCTGCAGAAGCAGCTACTGCACTCCAAAGCCAGCCTGGAAATGCAAACTAGCTCCAGGAATTCTTTGTCTTGGCAAGTGTCTGCATAAAAATTGTGGAGTTCAAGCATACAAATCCGTTTCTGGAAGCTTTTTTGGCACTGGCTCTTTCTTGAAACTGTGAGCTTCACAGCCTCCCTGCTCCTGACATGGCAGCTCTTGCACAAAAATCTTAAGCCTCTTCTTGCCCTTCTCAGGACACAAGTCACTTAAGACAACTTTTTGACAAGGCATGTTTTAGCTTACCACTCCTTGCCTCTGGTAAGTTTGAGTTGCAAAAAAAGTCAAGAGGCTCTTACAATGGGAACTGTAGGGACTGTGCCAGTAAAGGGATAAAGAAGAGAAACAGCTCTGAGAACTGTGTCAGCAGCCTGGGCCTCGAGTGTGAGCTTCAGGTCTGAGGATGAGATTTAGTGTATCTCCAAGACATACAATGAGTGATCAGTACTAATCCTGCTGCAGCCTTCCCCAGACTTCCAGTACTCAGGATTATAGCCCCTTGGCACTATGTTTAGGATCCTTTGTGTACATGCTGTTTGAATGCACCCATGTCCTGGAATTAGCATTTTTGCCTGCTGTGAAGTGGTTTAAAGTTCCTTTAGTCACTATATGCATCAGTTTATACACCAAGGAAATACTACTGATCTGCAGCATGTTTTAAGATAAATTCTCTCTTAAGCAGTACACTGCTTGGTCTCCTGGGATTGATACATGGGTAGCAAGTGTCCATAGAATCATGGAATGCTAGGGGTTAGAAAGGACCTCTAGAGACCATCTAGTTCAACCCTCCTGCCAAAGCAGGGCCATCCAGGGCAGGTCACACAGGAACACATCCAGGTGGGTTTTGAAAGCCTCTAGAGAAGGCAACTCCACAATCATTCTGGGCAGCCTGCTGTAGGACTCTGGCACCCTCACAGTAAAGAAAAGTTTTCTCATGTTGAGATGGATTTTCCTGTATTTGAGTTTACATCCATTGCCCCTCATCCTGTCACTGGAGGTCACTGGAAAGAGACTGGCTCCATCCTGACAGCCACCCTTCAGCTCTTTGTAGACAGGAGGAGACTACAGAACAATTCTATTGGAAGAACCAGAGAAACCAGTCACAGGTGCTATAAATGCTTTGAAATTGAAAGGAGGTGAGGTAGATGAAGCCATATTGCAGTTCTGGGGCTCTTAAAAAATATGTTCAACTACATAAGGCTTAGCCCTAGCAGGTCTCTAACTTGAATGCAGAATAGTTTGGCTCTAGGAGCAAGAAGTGCACTAGGAGCAAAGGAACTGCACACAGCAAGGGCTGGCCAGACAGTCAGCACCCCTGTGGGAGCAGTGAGCCACTCTCAGCAGCTGTATGTGCAGCTAAGGCAATTTAGAGCGCTGGACAAGAGCTTGAAATAGTAATATTTAGAACAAATGAGCTACAGGGCACAGCAACATGCAGCTTCCTCTGCAGTGAGCTGCCAAACTGCTCCCCCCCAGCCAGAGCAAATCCTCTTGTCTTATGCAAGAGGCAAAGTCTCATGCTTCAGTGCTGAATGAGAAGGTGGCAGTCTGAAGGATGATGCAATGGCACGATTAACTTTAATGGGACTGCTCTGGGTGTGACCCTCAGAAGGGACAGGGGCATCTGAACTCACACCTTGTACAAACAGCTTGTTAAAAAAACCAACCTTAAAAAAGATGAGAGCAAGAAACCTCTCTGATTGTCCTTGTTACACCAATCCTGCACTTGTCAAATCAAGCAAAACCCTGTCACCCTGTGGCCACAGCTCCCCTGCCTGGGTGTGAACACCACCCCCACCCAGAGCAGTGATAGTCATGAACCTCACTACTCTTCATGGGTGAGCACCACATCAGACAGGTTTCAAGATTACTTCCTATTCCAATTTGATGACAACAGCAGGTTTGGCATGGTTTCTTCTAGGTGAGATCCTTGCACTGCTCAGTTGCCCAGGCTTCTTGCTATAACCTCTTGAAAGGCTGGTGGTAACAGAAACACTGGAGAGGAGTTAGAGTGCCTTACAAATCCAAAGCTACACAGCTCCTAAGCCAACCTACTAGTCAACACTTGAGAAGCCAAAGATAATTTGCCTGGAGTAATGAGCTAAGTATAGAGCCACCACGAGCAGAGCTCCCCAATTACTTCTGCATCTCTTTCAACAGGAGGGAAAAGGCTCAGGAAGAAGCAGGCTCCAGCTACTCCAAGCAAAGCAGCCTTGCACTTACCCTGCAAAAGCAGCACCAGGAGTCACGATCAGCACTGTTTACATCACTGGAGTTTTTACCATCAGCTCATGACCACATTTCAGCACTTCAGGGAATCCTACTCCATTGTAGAAACCCCCAACAAGATGCTCACCTTGCCCAGTCCTCTCAATACAGGAGAGTTTATCAGCTACTTGTTAGGTATCAGCACTCACCCTGTCATGTTAAAGCTAAAAGCCCTAGCTTAACTTCCTAAACCTGTAGAAGATACTTTGGTTCTAGCTCCTAAAGCCTGCAGAACCAGCCTGGGGGGAAAGCAACATGACAGTGACCAGCCATGCTGGTACCAGTATGCAGCTGTGCAAGTAGCAATTACTTTCTGATATCATCTGTTAATTATTCTTTTTCTTTAAAAATCACAGAATAGTTTGAGCTGGAGAAGACCTTTAAGATTGAGTCCAACCATTCTCTAACTTTGCCAAGCCTGGTGCTAACCCACATCCCTCGACACCACCTCTCTGCATCTTTTAAACCCCTCCAGGGATGGGGATTCAACACCCCCCTGGGGAGCCTGTTCCAGTCTTCCAGAACCCTTTCAGTGAAGAAGGATCTTCTAATCTCCAACCTGAACCTCTGCTGTGTAAGTCGAGGCCTTTAACAAGCATGAGGATTTTCAGAGTGTTGGTTACACTGCCATATGTGCACTGATGGCCACATGCTCACAGATTCTGAAACACAGACCTCAGATGAGCTGTGCCACCAGTTGTCCTGCAAGGAAGCCTCCACACTCTAAGCATGGTTTGAGTGTTTGCAGGTACACTGAACATCCAGGTACAGTATTGGTACACTGAAGCTGCAGCCCTTTTCAGCATAAACTAGGAGTTTTAGAGGAGAACTCTGATTTCCTTACAAGTGTGACCAAAACACACCCCCTTGGGTTTGCCAGAGCACAACCCAGCAACAAAGAATTGAACTCTTCAAGAAGGATCTCCCAAAGTGAAAATTTCCACGGGGCTTCTCTGCAGCCCCAGTCTACTCATCTGTTATGCAGAGGGATGCTCTGCAGCGGAGAAATACACTAACCAAACACCTCCAAATCATGTGATACTCACGCTTGGGTCTGAAGGGATTAAGAGATTCCAGTCCAGAGTAAAAGAAAACAAGCAAGCTATTGTACTCTGCATTAGAAAACAACCATGCCTTGATCATAATCCACCAGGCAAACCTACAGGGAAAGCCTACCAGACTCCAAAACATTCACCTTCCTCCATCCTCCTTCTCCCTCAGAGTTCAAGATTTGTTCCCAAAGAGCCAAAAGGTGCATTCTTTTGGAAGTTACTCAAAGAAAGGTTCACTGAACAGAGACAAAAGATGATAATTTCATTATAATGGGTATCCAACCAGAATAGAAAGCCCTGCTCACAGCAAATTCCTGCCAGCAGCACCGAGAGAAAAAAGAATGAAGACTCCAAATGCTCAGATGGACTCATGACCAGCCTGCCCACCGAGCCTCATGCAACAGGAACACTGAATTGTGAAGATGAGCTCCTGTTGGATAAGGGCTAGTCACTAATTTGATGGAAAAGCTTATCCACTCCAAAAAACATGCACAGTGTTTGGATGAAGAGAAGCAAATGGTCCACAGGCAGAGGCCATAAGCTTGCAGGTTTGGATTAAGCACACTTCACCTGCTTGCAGTTCCCTTTATTAAAGGAGAATTATCCAAACCTGGAAATGCCATCTGCTAGACACCTTGGGCTTCTCACATCAGCCCATCAGCAACACCCACACCACAGTAACATTTGTGCTCAGAAGCAAAGGAAGAAAGGCAACCTCAAAGTGAGCAATAAGGATCAAAGCCTAGGTGGTCTCAACACTCAGGGGAAGTGCTCCTGCTCCAGTCAGAGCACAGCAAGCTTTGACTGCAGAACAAACACAGCAAGGTCCTCGCATTGATTTTCAAGCAAAGCTGCTCCATGAGTTTTCTTCTCATAGCCTCTCGTTTGGGCTCTGCTTTTATCAGTTGACAGACCAGTACTTTAAAAGCTGCAGAGAACCCACAGAACAGCAGAGATTAGCTTTGGTAACAGCAGCTTTGAAAGTGAGAGAAGATGCTGGAGGCAGCTAAGACCCAAAAGAAATCCAGACCTAGGTCTGCCAATGTCTCCAAGCAAACATCCTATCAAGGATGCAAGGAGCAGGGCAATTCCCTACAGCACAACTTCACAGCATCTCATTTTATCTCTTGTTTAGGTTTAAATGCCAGCAATTACCAGCTTACAGATAGCAATGCAAGTAAAGCTTTTGCAGGTACACATCCAGGTCAATTACAGCTACAAAAGTTGAACTCAGCCAGGCACAGCAGCTACCTTACTGCCCTCCCTGATCTCCCTGCAGGGAAAACAAGGAGAGTCAGGCTGCTGCTCCCCTCCAAAACACCAGAGAGGAATCCACTTTCCACCAACTCTAAATGTAGCTGCAACCACTTTGTGAGCAGCTTCAGACTTAAACTCATCTTGAAAGCATGTAGTGGTAGTTTAAGAATGGTGAGACAGAGCTTAATACCTGCTCACCTAATGCTGATGCTGACTGGATGATTCTAACATCTCTGCACAACAAAATCGAGGCTTCACTTCAAAAGCACCAGAAGTTATCTTACATCTCCTGGAAGATGTTAAAGGTTTCATGATTCTGCAGTTGTGAGCAGCTGGAGGAGGTGCAAACAAATTGTTCCAAGTCTCCCTAGGTGCTCAGTCCTTTTGCTACCCCTTCCTTCATTCAGCTTTGAGTTTCACTCAACCCTTCAGTTTCAGCTACAATTTCTAGCAACTGAAATCCAAGTTCTAGTAGTCATCCCTCAGTCTATGAGGTGCTAAGCTGTAGGTGACAGAAAGACTCAAGGAAATATCTGGGTTTCCATCTGTTTTCTGGAATTCTGTGCCAGCTGTACAGCAAGCTCCATAAAAAAGAACAAACCTCAGAGAAGCTGAGGAGTCATCCTCCCAGCACCTGAAGGGCTCATGATCCACATCAGCCCTACATGAAAGGCTGCTCTCAGAGGTGGGTTAGGGAGATAGCAAACACCCCACAGGCAAGCCCTGCCTTTGCTCCATTCTAAGGGCAGGCAGAAAACCAACCAAGTGCATTTTGTCTTCATAGACTCACTTTAACCTAGGCCTTTCAGCATGCAGCCAGGCACTCCTGGCCTCCTCTCACAGGTAGCTGGGGGCAGCTTCCCCCAGTACCTCCCCTCCCCAGGTAGAGAAACCAGGGAACAGGCTGGTTCTGTCCAGGGCCTGCCCCTTCCCGGCTGATACAGAAGTTAAAGCCTTCTTTAAAAGGCAGAGGGGAAAAGAGACTATTTTTATTTCTTCCAGGAGCTCTGTCCTTTCAGGTAGTGCTACAGAATTAATGCTTTGATTATAGCCCTACTTCCCAGTCCCAAAGTTGGAGAAGCAAATGAGGCCCACAAAAGGGCACCAGAGAGCTCTTCTAACAGTGTTTCTATAAATGTCTGCAGCAGTGCATAAAACTCCAGTATTTGAAAGAAAACCTACAAAGACTTAATTACAGCAATGCAGCAGTCTGCCTCCACAAAAACAACCTGAAGTGTGTTATTTGTGCTCATACTGACTGTATGTTCTAGGAACTTAACCTCAGAGTACCAGAACAATCAGAAGTACTTAAAGGGACTATTAGACTTGCATCACACAGCCCCCCCAGCTCAAGATACTCATTGAAAGCTCTTCTATTGCCAGAACTCTGTTGCAGCATGATGTATAGCTTCTCACTGCTTTGGCCTGAGGAAGAAAAGAAAACAACAAACTTTTCCCACTCTTAAACCAGTATGAAAGACCACAAACAAGAGAGCCTTTGGTAGAAGTCTTACCTGTGGGGATACCATGCTCACAGCATGGGAAAGCATACACAGGTAATAAGTTACTTTGATAATGTTGTTTCCTTCAAAAGTAGAAAGCTCAGCTGAAACTCTTTTCCAGCTCTTTTCCCAGCTAAACAAAGTAGGACCCAAGAGGAGAGATATTGCACATCTGCTAGATGTAGTCCCAGCAGAGAACTTCGGTTCTGAAGTTAAACCCCAACAAAAATACACAAAATATCCACCACCCCCCAGTATGCTCAGCCCTGAGCTACCCATTGCCTGCAACTGCAGATCCATGCACCTGCAGAACTGCCCCAGCTCAAGAACCCAAGGCCCTAGATCCTGCTTGCACATCCCAGGCTCCCATAGGTAGGCTGCTCAGCCCAGGCCACCTAGGGAATCTTCTCCAGCTTGCAGTAGAGTACGTTAAAATCGATTGCACCTCTAAGTTAAAAGGCAACCACAGCTGCTTGTTTTAAAGCTCTGCTAGAGGATAAAAAGACAGCACTCCTAAGAGCTTTGACATTCATGAGCTTGCCCATGAAACAGAGGAGCTTTCCAGCCATCTTCAGACTAGAGGCTTCCATGTAGTCTCCCCCAGAAGCACACAGCAGCCACTGCACCAGAGAAGACTGTGGGGAAGCCCTGTCCAACCCTGAGGAAACTGTCACTGCAGAACACATGGGAGTGACTAGACTAGGATCAAATGGAGGGGAGCACAGAACATACAGCTTGAGATCAACACACACTGCAGGAAGGATAAAGAGTTAAATAGCAGAGTTCAAGTAGGAGAACACATCTCTCCTACACAGATATTCATTCACTTCTATCTAGGCCATGCTCTGGCAGCCTGGAGGCCCATGGCAGCCTGCCTTGCCATCCAGCCTCAGGAGACCAAGCAATTGACTCTTCCCCATTACATCTCTCTCTGCACACATACCCCAGTCAGGGTGGTGGTGTGTTCTGACTGCCCTTCTAAAAGCCCAGCTCCTCCTAAGTAGCCAGGGACCAACACCAAGTTTCTGATTTGATTCTAACTTCAAGCTAATGCCACGGGTGACAGGATGATTCTACAGGCTAAGCTCAGGCTTCACAGCAGGAACCACTTCAATGCCTCCCCAGAAGCAGTTCTTTCCAGCTTTAACCCCCTGAGGAGGAACCAGCTCCTGAAGCACTCTGCTGCCCACAGTTAAGACCTACAGTTAACACACTTCATTACCAGCTTAACTTGCAGTCCCATTCCTGTGCCAAACTACCTGCTCCTTTCTAAACTTTAGTCAGAGGTGTTTGAGATGAACCAAGGCTAGGAATCAGCAACTGCATTTCAAACCAAGTCTTTCTGATAGACATCACTGGCTCCAGAAATGGCCTATCCACCCCAATTAACATTCCAGAATGCCTTTCACTTTGCTCTTCCTCCCCAGCTCACCTGGCATGATGTGGCCTGCCCTTCCAAGCCTCTTTCACCCTGCCACCACTGGCTGCTCCTCCCTCTCGCTCTGACCAGCAGGGCCTGACTGGAGGCCTTCCCCATGGGATAAAACATTACCTTCTGGAATCTCTATAGCCAGCTGGTGTTCACCTCCTCCACACCACTGCCAGAAACCATTAATCAGACCAGGGGAAGAACAGGTCTGGGCTACTCACACTCCAGCTTACAATTAGATTTCTAATGTTTGAAGCACATTCTGCCAGCCCTTGAATTGCTCACCCCAGAGTGAAGGGACAAAATCTTGGCTGTTTGTTACTGACTACACTCTGAGTAAGGACAGCTGCCATCAAATGATGCTGCAGCCTGTGACCCTTGCCCATCCCACAAGCAGCAGACAAGAAGTTGACCCACACACCAGTCAACACACCAGTCCTTCAACATTTAGGATGAACTCACTCAAGATAAAAGCTGCAATGTGTTAGGAGCTGAGGTCTTCAGTTCTTCACTAGGCATAGCAAATCTCAGGCAGGCCAGCATTTCAAACTCCTGAAATAGCACTAGCTTCACTTTCAGGGTATTCATGCAAGCCACTCAATCACCATGAGATTCTGAAGCACCACAGAGTTAGATTTTACCAATCCAGCTAATTCACAAGGATTACAGCACGAGCTGAGCCCTAAGGGTATTCCTGAACTGCTCCTGGCAGCATGGGGAAGTCATGGCACCAATATCTAGAAGAGGTGAAATTCCAAATCAAGAAGGTCATTTCTCAGGGAGTTAAAACCCCAGATGGGAGTTTTATCTGCCCCAACAGGCAGATCTTTACACCACCAGCTATTCAAGCTAGAGACAAATGCAGAGCAGCTGCACTTGAAGACTTTGACAATGTAGTACTTGGAAGCTTATTCTGGAAGAAACAACTTGTATTAGTTATAATATCAGTGTGATTCAGGCAATGATAGCAACCACCAAACAAGGGCATATTCAAGCATCTGGACTTCTCATTCTGGTTTACACTACTCAGCAGGCACTAATGCACTACACTGAGTCACATGCTCTGGAAGGCACCTTCCATATCAAGTAGAAGAGCCCTATCTCCTTACACATTCCAGGAGGAAGCTACCAGGGCAGGAACAACCATCACATCTCCTTGACCCCTGCAGGTGAGAAGATCTCACACCTTCAGCTGCATGCTAACCCAGCTCCTCCAACTCACTCCAGTGACAGCTCCTCCTCCCTTGCTTCAGCAGCCCTTTCTGTTACTCCAGCAGCCTTACAACAGCCTTCTCCTTGAGTTACTTCTTTTTCACAAGTTAATCTCCACCAAAGCTTTGCACAGCCATGTTCCTCCTACTCTTGAAAGGCTGACAACATACTTCCCTCCACCATCCTGGGCTGCATGTAGGTGGAATGAGCTGAGAGAAAATATTGTATCCTCTATCTTCAAGAGGTTGGACATGCTCCATTTCCAGCTCCTCCAGCCGTGGATGGCCATTTTCATGGCAAAACAAATGACAGCTTACCAAGCTGACCTGCTCCACATACCTGCTGTCATCTGGGGGTTGCACAGCATGTTACTCAAGCAGGCTAACATTGATAGCTTCATAATTTCTAGCACATTAATAAGCATTAAGAGTATCTTGGAGTGACACCTCTAACACTACCAGGAGGAGAACGAAGCTTGACTCTCAATATATCACTCCTACAACTGGAGCCAGGTCAAGAGTACCTTTCAGTGCA
The DNA here is from genome assembly GCF_014839835.1 of Dryobates pubescens. Classification (NCBI taxonomy): domain Eukaryota; kingdom Metazoa; phylum Chordata; class Aves; order Piciformes; family Picidae; genus Dryobates; species Dryobates pubescens. The sequence continues at coordinate 1,310,967 of NC_071636.1, forward strand.
ATCATTCAAATCCCTCACTGCTCAACATCTCTTTCTGCACATTTGCCCCTCCTCAAGCTCCAGGCACACAGAAACAGCTCAGCATCCCATGCCTCACCTTTACTTATCTGCAGAACGTTTCAACACTCACAGCTCACAGCATTTCCTGCACTGTGAAAGCACTTTTCCTATCCCCCAAACCCACTGTAATCGGTAGCAGCTGAAGCAATGCAGGTATCAGATGTCAGCCTCCTCCCCTCAAGTTATCTACAAGGACCCCTTCATAAAACCTCCTTCAAATGCACCAAAAATAAAAAGGCTGGTTTACAGGTACTACAGCTTTGGCAGCAGACAAGAGGCACCTCAGCTCTAAGGCTTGGCACACCACTGGTATTACAAGAAACCTGGTGTAGTTCCTTCAGTCACACCGCTGCCTCTTCCCAATGGGCTCACCTAGGCATTTAAACATCGCTTTACAGTCACCACAAAGGCCAGGTGGACAACTTCACTGAACTACCCAACATGATTCACTGGACAAGCTGTCTTCTAAACCCAAGCCTTACTACACATGGTTACCTGGGCTCATCACACAAGAAAACAAACCCACGGAGCACACAGCAGATGAGTGCCTATCAGTCTTGAAGCCTGAAAGAGTTGCAAGCTGATACTTTCCAGCGAGGAAAGTGTGTGTGAAAAGGAAAGAAGCCAGTTTCCTACACAGAAAGATGTGAAAGGGCACAACGTCTTTCATCTGTTGATAAAACAACATTCCTTTAAAGGATGAACGGAAAGGGAAAAACCTCAACGCAAAAACTGAAAGTCCACGTTGGGAGGGAACAGGGGTGGGGGACAAAACGCTACTTACCAGAGAAGGGCAACATCTGCTCAGATACCATCAAAAGAACAGGACTGTTAAGAGGAACACGGGGAAGAGGCACAATTAGAGCCCCAAAACTAAGGAAATAAAAAAGCTCTAACTAGTCTCACTTATAAACGGAATGAGAGGGTTTGGCCCCACGCACATGACAGCTGAACACCGCTGGCACTAGGGCCAGCGCAGCAGAAGCCGAGCGCTGCTGGCAGCGGCAAGAGGCGATCCCTCAGCTGGGCTCCACGGGCAGCAAGGAGACAGCCACCCCCGCGGGACGGGCAGGGAGGCGGCCGGCGCCGGGTAAGGCCACGGCCTCGCCACGGCCACCTTCAGCGGCCAGCCCACCCTGCCCCGACTGGCAGCCCCGCGGCGAAGGGACGCGCCCGCACCCCGCGGCAGGCCAGCGCTGTCACCCGGCCCGGCATCCCTACCCGCCCGGGGAGAAGGAGGAGGCCGCGGTGCCGGCCGAGCGCCCCAGCCCGCCGCCGCCTCCCACCTGAGAGCGGAACGAGGCAGAGCGAAAGGAACGGGCGGCAGACGCCCACCGCCGCCGCCCCCCACCCCGCGGGCCGAGGGGGCGTGCCAGGCCGCGGCCCCGCCGCTGACAGCCCGGCCGCCCTCCTCCTCCTCCTCTTCCAGGCCCCGGCCCGGCAGGCCGGCCCACCTCCTCCCCCCGCAGCAAAGACACCGGGGGCGAGCCCGGACACCTCCACCGGCTCCTTACCGTGGGGCAGGGCATGGCGCGGAGCCCCCACACCCCCTCCCGGGGCGCGGCCTCCTGCCTGGGCCGGGGTCGCTGGGCTCCGGGCTGCCTCCGCCGCCTCTCACAGCCACAACAACATGGCTGCCGCACGGGACGCGGGCACGGCGGGGCCAGGCGCGCACCCGACGCCGCCTCCTCCGCCCCCCGCCCCTCGCTTCTCCGCGGGGCGGGGCCGGGCGCGCGCCGTTCCCGCCCTCCGCCGCCGCCAGCCTGAGGCGGGTCTGGCGCTGCCCGCCGCGCTCCGGGGGCGGCCGCGGGAGGCTCCCTCGGCGCTGCCCGCCCTCGCCGGGCCCGGAACGCGGCAGCGGCTCCGCCGCAGGCTCTCGGCCGGTGAGGCTAGCTCGCCCCGTCCCCTTGTTATAGCCCTCTGGGGGTGCTTAACAGCCCGCAGCTGGCTGAGGCCCTGAGCCCGGCTGAGACGGCAGGTACCGGCGGAGGTTTCGCGGCCCCCTCGGGCCAGGCCGTGAGGCAGGTGGAGGAAGCCTGGCTGCCCAGGGGAGTTTAGGGAGCTGAGGAGCTCTGCCCGCAGCCCTGAGATCCTCCACGGGAGCCCTCCAAAGCCCGTGTGTCCCTCGGAGAAGCACCCTGCCTGGCTACAAAAGCCACTCCTGTACGTGAGCTCTCCCGGCCGCTGTGTCCCGCCTTGGCCCCGGTGCCATTCAGCTCAGCTGTAGGAACGCGCGTGGCCCCATGCCGTCAGGAGCAGCAGCGTCCGAGGCACCTTGAGCAGCCCGCAGCTCCTAGCTCATGAGGTAATGGAGAGCAGGGAGCCAGCAGGGGCACGGCAGCCAAAACACACACACACACAGAGCTTGAGAGAGAAGCGATAAAAGGGATGTGAGCGTTAAGCAACAGACAGGCACCAGAAAGCTTGAGGCAAATGGCAGCGGTGCCAGAGGGAGCAGGGCGCTGCTGGCAGGGAGCGTCGCAGCCTCCCAAATGGAGCTTTAACTAAGCTCTCTGCAGCCGAGCTCCTTTCCAGCAGCGAGATTCGCGTCTGGGTTTTGTTGCGAGGGAGATGGGTCGTTAATGCTTTATTTTTACACGTATCTTTTAATTTACAAGGCTGTATGTAGGTCAGGCTGTGCTGCTGAGAGAGATTTTCACCTGCTCCTGGCGCTCGCCTTGATCTGGAATGAAACTTGCTGGCTCGCAAGTGGCTGTAAAATGCACTCCTAAATTAACCACGGGACTCTCCCTCTGAGTCCAGGGCTAGTCACTGTAACAGATGGACCTCAGTCTGTCATTAAGTCAGGTTTAAGCTAGAAGAAGTATTACTGTTCTGAGAGAACAATGGGAAATGCAGAATCCCACCTCTTTAAACTCAGATACAAGCCACGCAGTGAGCTGTGTTCCAGTTTCACTCCCTTGGTCAGGGACAGTAAACATTTGAAAGGAAGTTAATCAGCCCCTCTAAAGGGATTTATTTCCCACCCCCACCCCCCACCCCAACTACAAGCCATCATCTGAATGCAAATGTGATCTGAAAGTCAATATGTACCTTCAGAGGAATTTTGGAAGAAATACAGGTAACCAAAGGGGAAAACAGGATTCCTGGCCTGTTTGTGCCCAAAAGCAGTGCAAAACTGTCCAGCCAGTCTAGCTGTATCTGAAGAGGATGTGTGTTGACAGCATTAGCAAGCAGAATATGAATGTTGAAGAGCCCTTGTTCAAATGGTTGTCTTTTGCAGTATGCCTGGACAGAGATCAAATGTGACCTACTTCAGGCAGCTGAATCCTGGAGACACAGAGCTTCTGGACAGCAGAACCTGCTGGCTGCTCCATCTGTTTTTTAACAAGGGGGAGCTAGTCAAGAGTGCCATCCCTGTGACAGGGAAAGCTCTGTGCTTCCAGTTGCTTATTTCAGTGACACCAATTGTCTCTACCAATACAGTTAAGCACCTTGCATGGAGGCTTTCTGATGTTCTGAGTTTCACCATTTTGTGTGTTCCAGTCTAATTTTCAACAAAGGTTTGGTATGGCCCCATGGTAAAGGACTCCAGATGGAGATGGGTGACAAGTGGTGTCCAAGGGCCTCCTGGGCTGCACCAAAAGCAGCATGGCCAGCAGATGGAGAGAGGGGATTTTCCCCCTCTGCTCTGCTCCAGTGAGACCTCACCTGCAGGGCTGTGTCCAGCTCTGCAGCCCTCATAACAGGAAGGACAGGGACCTGATGGAGCAGGTCCAGAGGAGGGCCATGAAAATGATCAGGGGGTTGGAGCACCTCTGCTGTGAGGACAGGCTGAAGGAGCTGGGGGTGTTCAGCCTGGAGAAGAGAAGGCTCCAGGGAGGGAGACCTTAGAGCTGCTTTCCATTACCTGAAGGGGTCTACAAGAAAGCTGCAGAGGGACAGTTCTCAAAGGCCTGCAGTGATAGGACTAGAGGCAATGGTTTGAAATTAGAGGAGAGGAGATTTAGATTGGATGTTAGGAACAAGTTCTTCACCATGAGGGTGGTGGAACACTGGAACAGGTTGCCCAGGGAGACAGGTGAGGCTCCATCCCTGGAGATATTCAAGGTCAGGTTTGGCAAGGCTCTGAGCAACCTGATCTAGCAGAGGATCTCCCTGCTCACTGAAAGGAGCTTGGGCTAGATGAGCTTTGGAGGTCCCTTCCAACCCAAATCTTTTATGATTCTGTGACTTTTCTCTCTCTTTTCTATGATGACTGAGGCAGAGGATGACAGATGATGATAATTACTTTATGGAAGTGGAAAGGGAGAGCAGAGCCTGGGAGAACCTGACGTGCAGCTCAGGGAACGAGGTGTTCCCAAGCCCTGCAGTTCTGATGGTCCTGGAAAATATTCCTCACTAGTCCAGTGCAAAGTGTTCAAGTTGTCAGGCTGAGGGTGGTAACAAACTGCCAAGGAAGCACTTGATGCTTTTAGGCAGGAGGAAGAAAAACAACCCAGACGTTTAGACACTTGCTAATCTCACCTCCAGAGCATTAAAAGCTTAGAGACAAATGTAAAGGAAAAAGGAGCTGAGGACAGAGAAGTAGACAACAGAGTGAAAATGTAACACAGCTTTGCATTTAGCTAAGATTATAGCAGTGCTGATTGTTCTCCAGACAATGCATGTGTAATAGAGTTAATCTCACTGGATTTATCAAGATGCTAACCACTGGATTTATTGAGATACCAAAAACAATGCAAATGACAAAAGTTCATCAGGGGAGCTGCTAGGCAGACAGAGGACAGTAGGTTGAGTGGAAACAGAGATTATGAAGGTGGAGCTGAAGTCCTTAAGAAATGGAACAATTTTGAACACAGGAAGTTCCTTCTAAGCATGAGGAGGAGCTTTATGTTGAGGGTGGTACAGCACTGGAACAGGCTGCCCAGGCAAGTGGTGGAGTCTCCCATCTCTGGAGTCATTCCAAACCCACCTGGATGCTGTCCTTTGCAACCTGCTCAGGTAGGGGGGTTGGACTAGATGATCTTCAGAGGTCCCTTCCAACCCCTATCATTCTGTGATTACTTAGAGACTACCAGCAGGTTCAAAACATACCCAATAAATAAAAGAACCCAGCTACACAGTAAAGGCAGGAAAGTCACCTCAAACATATCCAGGGTGGCTAGCAGGTCAAAGGAGAAGCCCTCTGCTCAGCCCTGGTGAGGCCACAGCTGGAGTCCAGTTCTAGGATCCCCAGTTCAAAACAGACAGGGAACTACTGGAGAGAGTCCAGTGGAAGCTACAAAGATGCTGAGAGCCCTGGGGCTCTTGAGCCTGAAGAAGCCTGAGTGGATCTGATCAGTGCTCAGCAAGAGTGAGGGCAAGAGGATGGGGACAGACTCTTGTCAGTGGTGCCCAGGGACAGGACAAAGGGTAACAGGCACAAAAATTGCAATTCAGGAGGTTCCATTTGAAGAGGAGGAAAAAACTTGTTTGGTGTGAGGGTGCTGGAGCTGGCTGCCCAGAGAGGTTGTGGAGTCTCCTTCTCTGGGGAGATTTCAACCTCACCTGGCCATTGTGACCCAGGGCAAGCTGCTGTGGGTGCCCCTGCAGGGGGATTGGGATCTCCAGAAGTCCTTTCCAAGCACCACCATGCTGGGATTGGGTGATCTAAGTGTGGATGCAGAGGGAGGGAGCAGAAAGAGGCTCTGTTGCTCTCCCAACAGAGCATCTCTGAGTTCCCCTCCCAGACCCAGAGCTGGAGCACAGGCACCTGGGCTGCCCCAGCAGGCTGTCTCTTGTGTTCCTTGGATCTTGCACAATGCTTTTCAGAGAGGCCATGGAGCAAAGGGTAGGAGTAAGCTGATGGCATCAGGTTGGGAGGCAGCAGCAGCACAGAGGGAACATCTGTGTGGCTGAAAGAGCTGGGTAACACAGAGTGCCAGCAGGCTGGAAATGGGATGGAGTTTAATAGTGGAAGGTACAGGGTCTCCCATTTGGGAGTTACTGACTGGAGCCTCTGCTGGACACTGGGAGCTCACCAGTTGGAAATGACAGCAGAAGAGAGAAACCTGGGTGTGTTTGCTGCTCTTGAGAGGACTGCAAACTCCCAGACTGAAGCAGGTCTGACAGAAAGGGCATCTCAGTGGAGATAGTTCCAGAAGGGGAAGATGTTGATGCTGCTACAGAAAGCTCTGCTGCAGCCTTTCCTGGAATTACACATGCAGCTCTGGTCCCTTTTAATCAAGGGAGACAAACTTCAAGTCTGACTGGAGAAAAATCCCAGGCTAATCCTGATTATTCATTTATTTTTGTTTTATTAGGTAAGGACCTTGCAAGCATTTGTTGAGCCAAAAACCCTGAATGTTGAGAAGGGCTGCAGTTGGTCTCTGTGAAACTTCAGGGAGTAAACACAGCCAGTGTGAGGGAAAACAAGTATCGGGTGGCCAGGAAGAGCCTGGGCTGTAACATGAGAACACAGGAGCTTCAACAGCTCTGATCCTGAGGCTCTGGATCACCCTTCCCAGAGCTGCCTTACCCTGATGCAGTTGCCACCAACAGCTAAGAACAGACCCTGAAGATCCAAGGGGTCCTTTCCAAACCTCTTTTACTATTTGAGACACTGCTGCTGAGTTACTAGTTGATTTCTCGTGGAAAGAAAAGAGGTCCCTGATGTGGGAAGGTATTCTGCAGTCACCAGCCAAACACCACTTGACTTCCTGGCTGTGTTCAGCAAGGACACAGCTAAGGTCTGCACGTGGTCGTGGTGGAGGCTGACAGATCCTGTTCTGGGGTTCCTCAAACCACCTTCCCACCAAGGCCAGCACTGGGTGTCCACCCTGGGAGATGGAATCCTGGAGTGCTCTGCACTGGGCACAGCCAGAAATGGCAAAGCCAGATGGGTGTCAGGTCCTTCCCTGGCCCCATCACTACCTTTAGTACACTTCACTTTGTCATCCAAACAGCCAGACTGGGGCTCTCTGCACTGTTTTGTTATGATGAGAACTGATGGTAAGGTCAGATATGCCTGAGAAACAACAAACACCCCAAGTCCTGATGCTGTAAGAGAGGCAGATCATGAAACACAGGGTTGTTCCCTTTCTCAGAATCCCAAAGTGGCTTTTGGGGGCAGTTTTCTCCTGAAAAGCAGCTTGCTCCATCCTTTCTCCCTTTTTAGCTTTGCATCTTCTACCTTACTTTGATGTTTTACTCATTTCACTCACTTTTCATCGATGCCTGAACAGAATGCTGTGCCCAGCCCCATCTAGCCACTCTATTTACACCCTGTTCCTCATTCTTGTAGGTGCTTGTCAAGGGTCAGGGCTGAGCTGACCACCAGATGAGTGCCAGGGGGTCTCCATGAACCCCTCTGCCTTCCCAAAGGGAAGAGAAAGGGAAGAAGGGAGAGAGACTGATGGGGTGGGAAAGTAACTGAACCAGCTGGGGTGGAAATAAGAGCAATCCAATGGAAGAGAGACAAAGAAGCAAACCAATATCCAACCCAACCCCTGATGACAGTGAGGGCACCCTTGTCACTACTGGTGCTGAGGTCAGGCACTGGGGAAGTCCTGGACTGGATCCAAGAGGCAGATGGGATCTTGATTCAGGAGCTGGATTCTTAGAAGAGAATCATAGAATTGTTTCAGTTGGAAAAGACCTCTAAGATCAAGTCCAACTGTCAACCTAACACCACCATGGCCACTAAACCATGTCTCAAAGTACCATAGTGACTCCACCACCTCCCTGGGCAGCCTGTTCCAATCCCTGACCACACTTGCAGCAAAGATATTTTTCCTAATATTCAACCTAAACCTCTGCTGGTGCAGTTTAGGGATCACAGAGATTGGGATGGAAGGCAGAAGGAACAGAGTCAGCCTCAGACACTGCCCATGGGAGAGGAGGCTTGACCCTGGTGATCCCTTAGTTTGCTCCTGAAGATGCTGTCCATGGGATGGAATCCCCTGTTGGTCAGTTTAGGGTTACCTCTCCTGGCCACTCCTCCCTGCAGCTGCCACCCCTAACTTACTGCGCTCCAGTGGGGGGCAAAGCATGACCTTGGTCTGCACCCCAACCCTTGACACTAACTCTCTCTAGCACACCAATAACTCTAAGCTGCCACTGTGCAAACATGCCCTACTCTTCAGAAAGTGCCTCACTGAGCAGAGCCTGAGCTGGGAAGGCAAATTGCTGAACAGAGCTGGTTCTGGTTCAGCTGAAACCAGGAGACTGCTTCTGTTCTTCCTGCTCCCATCAGAGATGCACTCCTGTCATTCATCCAAACTGCAAGCAGGGAGGGCAGCAGGATCAGCACAGCCTGAGGCCAGCCCTGATTAAAGTGTGCTGGGTGAGAGGCACCCAGTCTGCCAGTCATCCCGATGGGGTCCAAAATCCAGATGCTCTGACTCATCCTCCTGAGGAGGAGATGAATGATGTGAGGAGGATGAGGTGTCTAAGACATGCAAATCAGGTCACAACGTCCTCCAGCAGCCTCATTTTAGGACTTTCTCTTGTAAGAGCCCTGCTTTAAACCATGCTGTGCTACCAGTGGCACCTGGCTGAGAGGAAGCTGGCACAATGGAAGTGTCTACATTTCAAGGTGATTATTTGCAGGACAAAGATCTGAGGGACTCTCAGGACAGGTTCTGTGGAACAGCTACAGGGTGTTTGAGCTAATCCTGCAGACAGCGTGGGGAGCAGCGCTTGTGGGTGGGAGCACGGCTGTCGAGTGCCTGGCTGGCTGGGGACAGGGGAGCAGTGGGCACATAAGGACCCAGCAAATGCTGCCAGCATCAATAATGGCAGCCTGGAGCATCTCTGTGAGGAGGAAGGGCTGAGAGACCTGGGGGTGTTGAGAATAGAGTAGAATAGAATAGAATAGAATAGACCAGACCAGGTTGGAAGAGACCTTCAAGATCATCGTGTCCAACCTATCATCCAACACCACCTAATCAACTAAACCATGCAACCAAGCACCCTATCAAGTCTCCTCAACACCTCCAGTGCTGGTGACTCCACCACCTCCCTGGGCAGCCCATCCCTATGGCCAATCACTCTTTCTGTGTAGAACTTCCTAACCTCCAGCCTAAACCTCCCCTGGCGCAGCCTGAGACTGTGTCCTCTTGTTCTGGTGCTGGCTGCCTGAAAAGCATCCTGAGAGGGGATCTGCTCAATGCTCAGCAAGGGCTAGAGGGTGGAGAGCAAGAAGGTAGGGCCAGACTCTTCTCAGTGGTGCCCAGCAACAGGGCAAGGGGCACAAACTGGAACCCAGTAGGCTCCATCTGAACAGGAGGAGAAAATTGTTTGGTGTGAGGGTGCTGGAGGCCTGGAGCAGGCTGCCCAGAGAGGTGGTGGAGTCTCCTTCCCTGGAGAGATTCCAAACCCAGCTGGCCATCGTGATCCCAGGCAAGCTGCTGTGGCTGAGCCAGCTTTAATAGAAGGGTTGGACTGGATGATCTCCAGAGGTCCCTTCCAGCACCCACCGTGCCAGGATACCGGGATGCCGGGATTCAACAGCAGCTCAGTGCCAGCAGAAGGTTCATGGAATCGCAGAAGTGTTTAGGTTGGAAAAGACCTCTCAAATCACTGCCTCCAACAGTTAGCCATGTTTGGAAGTCTTGTTTTGTGTCTGCTTCTGATGTTTCCTTACACTTAAAAAGCCTAATCCATATTGTTTGCCCAGTGAGCTAAAAATAAGCGAAACGTTCAAAGCATCTTGTGCCGAACGTGTCTCCCCTTTGGAGGAGTCAACGGACACCGCTTTCAGCTGGGTCATGTGCTGTGTTGCCACAACAATCCTGCCTGAAAAATGCTTTTAAGAATAGAATCACAGAAGCATTTTGCTTGGAAGAGACCTTTAAGGTCATGGAGTCCAAGTGTTGTTAGCTCAGCACTGCCAGGTCGCCGCCGAGCCGTGGCCCTCAGCGCCGCGGCCGCACAGATCGAACGGCTTTGGAAGCCACGGGCCTGCAGGGTTCCCTGTGTCTGGAAGCAGCACCTGGGCAGCCTGCTGTCTTCAAACCCACTGTGATGTCCTTCTGGAGAACAGGAGGGTACAGCTGGCTGTTGTTTGGTCTGTGTGTGAGGAAACATCATTGAATCCTAGACTGGCTCAGGTTGGAAGAGACCTCAGAGATCATCTCCTCCAACCTCCCTGCCATGACCAAGGACACCTCTCAATTAGACTTAGGTGCTCAAGGCCTCATCCAGTCTGGCCTTGAACACCTCTGGGGAGGGGACATCTACAGCCTCTCTGGGAAACCCATTCCAGAGTCTCATCACCCTCATTGAAAAAAATCTTCCTAAGCTCCAGCCTAACCCTGCTCTCCCTCAGCTTCAAACCCTTCCCCCTTGGCCTGGCTCTAGACACCCTTAGGAAAAGTCCTGCAGCCTTCCTGCAGGTTCCCTTCAGGTATTGGAAGGCAGCTTGAAGGTACTGCCAGAACCCTCTCTTCTCTTTAGGTTGGACATCAGGAGGAAGTTCTGCGCAGTGAGAGTGGTGAAATACTGGAACAGGTTGCCCAGAGATGTGGTGGAGGCCCTGTCCCTGGGGACATTCACAATCAGCCTTCATGTGGCCCTGTGCAGCCCATTGGAGGTGTCCCTGCTGAGTGCCAGGGGGGGTGGACAAGATGCCCTTTGAAAGTCCCTTCCAACCCAATGCAATCTGTGATCTCTGTTGCACATCCATGGTATCACCAGAGTTTCAGGTGTGCTTTGGGAAACCAAATGGGTCCTACACCATCAGGTGGGTAACTAAAAACCACCCCAAAAAGAGGACTAGTGATTCAGACCAGCTCAATGGCAGATCCAAAGCCCACTCAGTCACTCAGAGCCCTGCCAGCAGTGCTCTGGAGGAAGGCTGGCACAGAGGGAGAGCAAGCAGATGCCTGTGTGAAGGAATTGTGTTTCAGCTGCCAAACGTGATCCTCTGCTGAAGGATCAGAGCAAAGCTGGGGGCTGACATTGCTGCTAGGGCTTGGTTCTGGCAGGTTGTTCCCCACAGTGTGCTGGTGCCAGGGCTGCAGTCTGAGGGCCTGGCTCATGTTGTGATGTTTAAGAAACAGAAATAATGATGATTTCAGGTACAAGTTAGGCCTTCAAAAGGTATGGCAAAGGAATGGTGAAAATGGCAGCTTCTGGACAACTTGTGGTGACATTTAAGGTGTAAATCAGTAGTACCCTGCTTGATGTGGAGCAGCACAGCCCATCCATGCCCTTCTGCCAGGGAGGATGAGTCAGTGTGTGAGTGAGATGTTGGCCAGGACGTGGCTGGGCAGCAGCAGTGAGCAGCTGGCTTCTCTGTGGCACTGTGGGACCCTCCCTCAGCTCCCTGCTCCTCTCCTGCGGGGTCACTGCATCTGCCAGGGCTTGGCCTGGGGCTGGAGATCTGGAGCCTCTTACAGCCCCATTCCTGCTGAGCACATGACCAGCCATGTGCAGGGGCTATTTTGGGCTGCTTCACCATCTAAACCTGGACTCTGGCCTAAGTTTTGGAGGAGTTCCCTGTGGTCAGGACAGAGAACTGGGACACTTCAGAGCACCCAAACTGGTGACAGTTGGATGTGTCCATCCCCCCTGCATCCCTCTGCCATGCCCCACTCCTGGGGCTTCCACGTGGTCTGAGTGTGACCAGCTGGATCCCTTCTTCCTAGCACTGGTGCCTGTATTAATTGGCAATAATTAAGCTTGTCCTGCAGTGCCAAACTGACTCACAGTGATGTCCCTAATGAGCACTGAGAAACTAAAGCTGAGGGAACCGAGGGGGGGGCTCTGTGGATTCCAGGCCTGGGTATCCCCACTGGGACCCTGCCCAGGTGTCCTCCCTGCCTCCCCCCATCTGTTATTGAGTTCTTTTAGAATATAAAAGGATATTACTGAATTAACTGATTTTCTCCCAAAGGACAAACCCCTGCTGGGCAGAGAGTTCCCTCATGGCACAACGGTGTGGCTGTAACTAATGACAAACCCACAGCTGCAGCCTGCCCTGGGCAGGAGGAGCAGCATTTGGGGATCAAATCGTAGAATCATGGAATTGTCAGGGTTGGAAGGGACCTCAAGGCTCAGCCAGTTCCAACCCCCTGCCATGGGCAGGGACACCTCTCACTACAGCAGGTTGCTCACAGCCACCTCCAGCCTGGCTGCAAACACCTCCAGGCAGGAGGCTGCCACCACCTCCCTGGGCAGCCTGTGCCAGGCTCTCACCACCCTCATGGGGAACAACTTCTTCCTCACAGCCAATCTCAATCTCCCCACTTCTAGTTCTGCTCCATCCCCCCCAGTCCTGTCCCTCCCTGACACCCTCAGAAGTCCCTCCCCAGCTTTCTTGCAGCCCCTTGCTGATCCTGGAAGGCCACAATGAGGTCTCCTCGGAGCCTTCTTCTCTCCATCCTGCACAACCCCAACTCTCTCACTCTGTCCTCAGAGCAGAGCAGCTCCAGCCCTCTGCTCCTCCTCGTGGTCTTCCCCTGGACACAGCCTCTTCGGTGGCTCCCGCTCCTGTCCTTCAGACCCAGCCCTGGTACCGAAGCCCTTCGGGCACAGGTCGGGCCACAGGGGAGCTGCCGCTGCCAGGGGCCCGGGCAGGGGCAGCGGCGGAGGGCAGCGGCAGGGGCAGGGCCCATCAGGCTCCGCCCGTGCCGGGCCCTTCCGCCGTGCCCCGGAAGCGTGGTGGGGCCGCGGAAGCGTGGTGCTGGCGGGGACGTGGCTGCCCGGTAACGTGGCTGCCCGGTAACGTGGCTGCCCGGTAACGGGGGCTCGGGCGCTGTGGGGCTGGCACAGGGAGTGGGTGGCTGCGGCCGGTCAGGGCAGCAGGGCCTGGGCAGGGTGACAGGGTCTGAGCGGGGCTGGTTGCGGGGCAGGGGGAGATGGGGGGGAGGGGACGGCGGTGCCAGCGGCTTGAAGTGCGACAGCGCTTGGCTGATCTGGTGCGGGCTGGAGAGAGCGGCCGGGGCAGGCTGCACGGCTGGCACAGGCTGCGCAGCTGGCACGGCTGCAGCGAGGGGGCCGCTGGCAGCGGCTGCCAGGGTGGTGGAGCGGAGGTGGGTAACGGGGCCTGGGGCTGCCGCGGTGCCTGGGGGTTGCTCAAGCCGGGGGGTGACAGAGTTTGTAGCTGCGGCGGCTGAGGGGGTGCTCGGGGTGGGGCGCTTGGGGCTGAGGGAGTGTTTGGGGCTGCGGTGGCTGGGCCTGGGGGGGTGGCGGTGAAGGGAGACTGGGTGGCATATGGGGACGACGGTGTGAAGGAGGTGCGGGCGGAGCTCGGGTCGGTGCCCGGCTTGGCAATAGTGGGGTACAGAGCGGGTGCTGTTGCTGGATAGCTGGAGCAGGCTGCCCAGAGAGGCTGTGGAGTCTCCTTCTCTGGAGAGATCCCAAAACCACCTGGACATTGTGATCGTGGGCAAGCTGTTGTGGGCGATCCTGCTTTAGCAGGGCGGGTTGGATCATCTCCAGAGGTCCCTTCCAGCGTCTATCGTGCTGTGATTCTGTGAGGTCCTTCGGGTGCAGGAGCAGGACTGGTGCTGTCAAAGTAGATCGAGGGCAGAGGGCTGCCTGGGCTCTGGCAGGCTCTGTAGCAGCACATTCAGCATAGCTACTGATGTGAGTAAGGCTGCAGACTGGCACTCTTCCTGTGCCAGCAGTGCTGCCATGGGTGCCCAGCAGTGACCATGTCAGCCTGGGCGTCCCTTCATCTGCATCCCAGCAGGCGGTCGGAGGGGCAGGGCAGAGGCACTTCTGATGCTTTGAAAATAACTTCCTGTGGCACAGAAGTCTGCTTCATTGTGTCAGAGCTGTCTGGCTCCTACCCAGAATCAGAGTATGGCAGGTTAATCCTGTAGCTTAGGCCAAAGCTCTTGAATGCAAAAGCATGAGAGGGAGTTCTGGGGAATGATTCTCTGTGCTGAGGATATTCTCTGCTGGGGTTTATTCTCTTCTCCAGATGAATAAGCTGGTGGCCAGGGGGCCAGGCTCTTCCAAGCCATTTTTAACTTGGACTGGAGGTTTTGATGCTTGGCAGGCTTGGAGTGGGACACTTGACATGTTTTCCCTTGTTGCAAACACACCTTTCTGTGTGCAGTTTTCAGAACAACTCTAGGGCTTTTAAGAGCCAAATAAAACAGATGATGAGAGCTGAGAAGCAGCTTGGCTGCTTCTGATGAAAACTTTTGGGTTGCTTTATGGTTTTTTTTATTGTCATAAAAATTTGAACTCAATGTTCTCCGCTTCAGACCCTCTTGGGAAGGCATCATGGCTTCAGGTTTGCTGAGCTGGGCCTGTTGGCATTGCCCTACTCGGGTTTAACTGAGCTGTGAAACAGGAGATGACAGAATTCCTGCCTGAACTCAAAGGAGACAGAAGCCCTGGAACTGAAAATGTTGCTTTTCTTCACTTGCTCTCTAAACTCTGATCTTCCTTCTGAGTCACTTTTGTTCACCTGTAGAGATTCATAGAATGGCTTGGGTTGGAAGGGACCCTGAAGATCATTTGGTTGAACCCCCTGCCGTGGGCAGGGACACCTCCCACCAGCCCAGCTTGCTCAAAGCCTCATCACAGTATCACAGTATCAGGCAGGGTTGGAAGGGACCACAAGGATCATCTAGTTCCAACCCCCCTGCCATGGGCAGGGACACCCCACACTAGATCAGCCTGGCCAGAGCCTCATCCAGCCTGGGCTTAAACACCTCCAGGGATGGGGCCTCAACCACCTCCCTGGACAACCCATTCCAGGGCTTCACCACTCTCATGGGGAAGAACTTCCTCCTCACCTCCAGCCTGAATCTCCCCACCTCCAGCTTCATTCCATTCCCCCCCAGTCCTATCACTACCTGATAGTGGCCAATCTGGCCTTGAACACCTCCAGGGAGGGGACATCCATGACCTTGTGAAATGTGTCCTGTGCTGCTTTTGTGTTTGTGGGTGCTGAAGACAGGAGCGAGCCAGCACGATGCCAGCACTGCCCCTGGATGAGCTCCAGCTGACAGAGAGAGATCCCAGGACTGGGAAGCTGAGGACTTTACCAGCACTGGTGAGCTGTGTTTTTCCTGAAAGCCCAACAAGACCTTTAAGAACTAATTGTCTTGCCTTGAGGCCTGGGCTGAGGTGTCCCTTGGGCCAGGTTATGAGGAAATGTGATTGGCTTGCCTGTCAAAGGCATTAGCTTTGTGTTTCAGTGCATTGGGGATCTTCTCAATGCTGGGCAATAGCTAAAGGGCAGGGGGCAAGAGGATGGGGCCAGACTCCTCTCAGTGGTGCCCAGGGAACAGGGCAAAGGCACTGGGGACAAACTGGAACCCAGGAGGTTCCATCTGAACAGAAGGAGAAACTTGTTTGGTGTGAGGGTGCTGGAGGCCTGGAGCAGGCTGCCCAGAGAGGTTGTGGAGCCTCCTGTGGAGAGCTTCCAAAGCCACCTGGCCACTGTGCTGCTGGGCAAGCTGCTGTGGGTGCCCTGCTTTAGCAGGGGGGCTGGACTGGATGCTTTTCAGGTGTCCTTCCAGTCCCCACCATGCTGGGATTCTGTGACCTGCCACTGGCTCAGGAGGAGGTTTCCCCTGGGCATGCATACACGTGGGCTCCTTAACAGGATTCTCATTGTAGGGTGGGAGCATTTGGGCAAAGCATTTGCCCAGGAACCCTTGGGAAGGGCACTGAAATGTTTCATCTCTGTCTTTGGTGGCCATGGTGGTGTGACTTAGTGCAATGTTGTGCCAGAACCACTTGGGAGGGGGAAGAGGGAGTGCAGGCCATGTTTCAGAAGCATGACGTGAAGCTGTTGCTGTTTGTTTGGGAGGTGTGGGAGGACTGCTTTGCAAGTCCTTTGGTTAAGAGAGTGCAAGGAACAACATCTACCAAATTATGGAGGTCTGAAAAGCTTGCTGATAAATAAAGATACAAACCCACTGCTCTGCTGCCTTGAAAGGTCAGAAAATGTGAAGCTTCCAGGGAACTGAATGTCAGATGGTGCTAGTGTGGGTTTGTGTTGGCTTCCTAACATGCAGTGAGCAGAGCAAATAGTAACTGGGTGTTCCTGTCACCTGCTCTGTAGTTTTAAGACAGTGTTTTGGCTTTCTGCAGCACCCAGAAATCAAAGCAGATCGGTCTTTTGTGCTGTACAGACCACCCCCTGCCACCAGAGAGCCTGCTTTGGTGGAAGAGTTCCTGGAGCGAGCAAAATTCATTGCAGATGACCTCAGCTGGCTTCTGGCTTTGCCTCATGAGAAGTTTTGGTGCCAGGTAATAATTGTTTCATGGGTCTGGAAGAAAAGGCAGAAACTATCTAGGTGCTTGGTGGAGCCACCAGCTTGAAATCCTTTCCATGGAGACTCAGATGTGCTCATTGTGACACAGGAGTGTTTGTGACTCATTAGGCCATTGGTCAAGCATCTGAATGTTGATTCCTGCACCTTGGAGTGCAAAGTCACAGTCACCTATGGATCCTGCAGCGTGGATTGGAAGAGTTTGCTTGTGTCCTACAGTCCTGGAGTCATTAGGGCTGGGAAAGACCTTCAAGATCAGAGAGTGCAGCCTTAACCCCACTACCATGGCCACTAAACTCCATCCTGAAGCACCACATCTGCAGCTTCTTGAACACCTCCAGGGATGGGGACTCCACCACCTCCCTGGGCAGCCTCTTCCAGTCTCTCACCACTCTCTCAGGAAAGAAATTTTTCCTAACCCTCCTCTGGTACAACCTGAGACTATTTCCTCCCATTCTGTCACTGGCTACTTGGGAGGCCAAGGCCTGCCTGACTCCAGCCTCCTTTCAGGGAGCTGTAGACTGCAATGAGGCCTCCCCTCAGCCTCCTCTTCTCCAGGCTAAACACCCCCAGCTCCCTCAGACTCTGCTCATATGATGGCCTCCAGACCCCTCCCCAGCCTTGTTGCTCTTCTCTGGACACCCTCCAGCCCCTCAATGTCTTTCCTGTGCTGTGGTGCCCAGAACTGAGCCCAGTGCTCAAGCTGTGCCCGCTACAGGGCACCCTCACTTGCCTGCTCCTGCTGACCGCACCATGACTGACCCGGGCCAGGATGCCGTTGGCCCTCTCGGCCGCCCGGGCACAGCCTGGCTCACCTCCAGCCCTCCACCAGCACCCCCAGGTCCTTTTCCAGTGAGCTGCTTTCCAGCCACTCTGCCCCAAGGCTGGAGTGTTGCTTGGGGCTATTGTGACCCAAGTGCAGGGCCCAGCTCTTGGCCTTTTTGAACCTCAGCCCCTCGATCCAACCCGGCCAGGTCCCTTGGCAGATGCTTCCTGCCCTCCGGCAGCTCAACGCTGCCCCTCCGTTCATTGTCACCTGGGACCTTGCTGAGGGTGCCCTCCATCCCTTCATCCAAACCATTGCTGTTGGAGGCATGGGAACCCTTCTAGCCCTCTTGGAAGTTTTGAACTGCTGGACTGAGATTCCCCTGGGCTGCCCACAGGTGCCTCTGGGCAGGTGTGACATTCCCTTCTTCCTCCTCTTCCCTTGTGCAAGGTCATATTTGATGAGACCCTGCAGAGGTGCCTGGACTCCTACCTGTGCCATGCCCCACGCAAGTTTGATGCCTCTCTGGACTGGCAGCCCGAGGTGGATGAGCTGCAGAGCTGCCTTCACCGCAGTGTCTTCCTGACCTTCCTCAGAATGGCCACGCACAAGGAGTCCAAGGTAACCATTGCCCTGCCTTGCAGCTGCTGCAGGCTGTGTTTCTTAGGGGTATAGACAACTGGGGAGGCTAATCATGTGTCTTACTGCTGTGCCCAGCTGCCTTCCTCTCCCAGGGCATGTTTATCAACCTGTTTGTCCATGTGCAGATAATGATAACCACTCAGAGCTCAACTATCTGAGCTATGCAGTGATTTCGTAGGCAGGAGATCCAGGCAGCCACCCAAATAATGGCAGGCTAGCCATGTGTGATGGTGTGATAGTGGCTGGGAGAGAGGACAGAGCCAGATGGCTTTTGTACAGCTGCAGGGACAGAGGAAGGCTGCAGAGGGACTTCTCTAAGGGTGTGTAGAGCCAGGCCAAGGGGGAAGGGTTTGAAGCTGAGGGAGAGCAGGGTTAGACTGGAGCTGAGGAAGAAGCTCTTCGGTACAAGGGTGGTGAGACTCTGGCATGGGCTGCCCAGAGAGGTTGTAGATGTTCCCTCCCTGGAGGTGCTGAAGGCCAGGTTGGATGAGGCCTTGGGCACCCAAGTCCAGGAGAGACAAGTCCCTGCCCCTGGCAGGCAGCTTTGAGGAGATGATCTCCGAGGGCCCTTCCAACCTAAGCTGTTCCAGGATTCTTCAGGCTGCCAGCAGCTGAGCACTGGCTCCCTCAGTGCCTCTTCCTCTGTGCCATGCAGTGATCTGTGCTAACACTTGGCTCTCCTTGAACTTTCCCCAAGTTGTGGGCACACAACGACCTGGCTCCAAATGACTGCTTTCTTGGCAGCCTAGTTGAAAGCCAAGCCCTCACTGTGGGAGGGCAGCTCCCATCAGGAGCCCTGGAATTTCCACCAGCCCCTTGGGCAGGATGGGGGAGGCGCCTGGCGTGCCAGCAATTGCTCCCTTGACACTCTCCTTGGTCCCTGATGTGTTATTTAGTGGTGTATTGAGTCTCTTCATTGTCACAATGCTGTCATTCAGGACTTTGGGAGTGGGAGTTGGAGGACTGGGACAGGAACAGGTAGAAGGAATGCTGGAGCCTGGAGCTGGCACTGCTTCAGCAGGAGTACTCAGACACCTCTATGGTGTCTTTCATTCCAGGATCTGATTAAATCTTACCACTCCAGTGGGGCAGACAAGCATTCAAACCCATTTTATAGTTGAGTAACTTGAAGAGAATGAATAGTCTGTTGTCATGCAGGCAGTCAGCAGGAGTTCTAGAAACTGCACCTGGGCAGCACAAAGCCCTGGCCCTCTGCTTTAGCAGGGAAATGTGTGTGCTGCCTTTCACTGGGAGTGAAAACATTTGCTGTCATGGGCAAATCTGTCTCCTGAAAATCCCAAATCACCTTTTAGCTTGTTTGTTTCCCAGTGTCAAAGCTGATGGAATCTTTGTCATCTGGACCTCTAGAAGAAGTTCCTTCAGTGTTATGGCTCAGGGGTTTTGACAGAGTGTTCTAGTAGTCAGGGCACAGAGCTGCAGCTCACAGAGCCACAGGCTGCTTTGGGTTGGAAGGGACCTTTCAGGGCTATCCAATCCAACCCCCCTGCAGCCAGCAGGGACATCTGCAACCAGAGCAGCTTGCTCAGAGCCCCAAACAACCTGACCTTCAATAGTCCCAGGGATGGGGCATCTCCCACCTCACTGGGCAACCTGGGCTGGGATCTCAGCACCCTCAGTGTCAAACAGTTTTTCCTTCTCTCCAGACTGACTCTTCCTGCTTTGGTTTCAAACCATCACCCCTTGTCCTGTCACAACACACCCTGCTCAAGAGTCTGTACTGCAAGGCCACCAGAAGGTCTCCCTGGAGCCTTCTCTTCTCCAGGCTGAACAATCCCAACTCTCTCAGCCTGGCCTCACAGCATTGGGCTTCCAGCCCTCTCAGTCCCTGGGATTTCTGCCTGCTTGTCACTGATGCAGTCATCCTCAGTGCCTTGATTCTGCTCTCCCTGGGTACCAGTGCCCTCAGGCTGTGATCTCATGGTATCCTCTCAATGGCAGAGCCAGTTAAGCTGTTCCTGTGCCTGGCTGCTCATTGCTGCCTCTGAGCTGAGGCACTCCTGTGTCTGCTCAGCTGGTCACTTGGCCATGTCCTGAGCCAGCCTGGGAGCAGAGTGAGCTGTAGGGAGCTTTTTCTTTGCCCTTTCAGGTGGGGTGGTTCCCCTCCTGGTGCAGCCTGCCCCTGTGAGCAGTGCCAGGGCTGGTGGGGTGAACACTGTGACCTGCACAGCTGATGACAGTGACAAGCAGCTGGGAATGTGGGGCTGTAGGGCTCTGCAGAAGAAATGTGAGCAGAGTTGCTGCCTTCTGTGACACAAAATGCTTAGCCCACCTTGGGGAGATGTTTCTGCAGGTGTCATAAAATCATGGAATGCATTGGGGAGGAGGGGACCCTCGAAGGTCAGCCTGTGTGACCCCTCTGCAGCCAGCAGGGACATGAAGGTTGCCCTTTTCCAACCAAAACAATTCCATGGTCTCCAACAAGACCTGGTTGCTCCAGAGCCCCATCAAGTCTGACCTTGAATGTCTCCAGGGATGAGGCCTCCACCACACCTCAGGGCAAGCTGTTCCAGTGTCTCACCACCCTTACTGGAAGGAATTTCTTCCCAGCCTCCTGTCTAAAGCTGCCCTCCTCAAGCTCATTCCAGTTGTAGTTAGTGTCATTGCCATGCTGGAGTTCTTGCAGAGCAAGATCTGGAGTGGCCTTTAAATCCCTCTCTCTTTCTTTGCAGGATCACTTTATCACTCCCTCTGTCTTTGGAGAAATCATTTACAATAACTTCCTGTTTGACATCCCCAAGATCCTGGACCTCTGTGTGCTCTTTGGGAAGGGAAATGCTCCCCTGCTCCAGAAGATGATTGGTCAGTTAAAACCAAGGAACACCTTGCTGCATTTAGGCTTTTGTCTGCTTGTATAGTGACAACTGAGATTTTGTAGCAGTGTGACTGCTCTGAAAATGAGTTGTTCAGTAGCAGCTAGAAGCTGTAGTTTCTGAATCAATATCTGGCTCAGGTTACTTCTCCTTGGCCCCCTTTTTGTATCCTTGGCCCCTTCACTTCTGTCAGCTGTCCTGAGCTGGGCTGGTGCTGTTAGGCATGAGCCAAGGCACAGTCACACCTCAGCAGTTGTTTCCTGTGCCAGTTAAATATATCTCCTTAGCCACTGAGGACCATGGAGGCTCTGGAGAATCCTGGTGGAGGTGGGAAGGGGCAAACAACTCCACTCCTGGGCAGGGAGGGAGGGAGGAGGCTTAGAACATGGGGCACAGTCCAACTGCTCATTTGAGTGCTGCTTTGCCCAGAGTTGGGAGCCAAGTGAAATGTGCCAGGTGAGGTAATCAGTGGTCTGGGAAGAGGGAGAACTTGGCATTTCAATGCAGACATTGATTTATACAGTGCCTGCAAACCACAAAGCAGCTCAGAGCATTGCTCAAGCTGTCCTTGTCCCTCCACTTCCCTGTGTCTGGACAGTCAGTCTCAGGGCAGGTGTATATTAAGGAGCATCTCAGCCTTGGCTGCTAGAACCTCTGTAATGAATCAGGGCAATGGGTTCAGTGTCTGCATTGCTCCTGTGTGCTCCTCACCAGGGAACCACCTCTGATCTTTCCCATCCACCTGAGCACAGATGGAAGGATACTTAACCTTGGATGAAGTGAGCTGCTCTTCCTCAAGTCCAACCCCCTTTGTCTGTGGTTCTTGCACTGAACCTTTCACCTCTCTCTGGTAGTTACTTTTGCCTCCTTGCCAGGCTGACTGACATGAGAAGTGTTTGAGACCTTGTGATGCAGCCCAGTTTCCAGAGCACAAAAGCTGAGATAAACCTTTGCATTTTTTAACCCCTTTGTTCTGGCATGTTCTGGGGTGTGATTCATTGATTAACCTTGGGTTCACAGCTTCACAGATTGCACTGAGTTGGAAGGGACCCTCAAAGGTCATCTTGTCCAACCCCCCTGCAGGCAGCAGGGACACCTCCAACTAGAGCAGGTTGCTCAGGGCCCCATTGAGTCTAATATTGGATGTCTCCAGGGATGGGGCCTCAACCCCAGCCCTGGGCAACCTGTTCCAGAGTCTCCCCAGCCTCATTGTGCAGAACTTCCTCCTGATGTCCAACCTAAATCTGCCCTGCTCCAGTTTCAAACCATTGCTCCTTGTGCTATCCCCACAGCCCCTTCTGAACATTCCCTCCCCAGCCTGCCTGGAGGTCCCCTTCAGATACTGAAATGCAGCTCTAAGGTCTCCCTCTGGAGCCTTCTCTTCTCCAGCCTGAGCAGCCCCAGCTCTCCCAGCCTGTCTTCACAGGAGAGGTGCCCTCCTCTGGAGCCACTCCAGCAGGTCCATGGCTCTCTTGTGCTGGGGGCCTCAGAGCTGTTCTCTGAAGGGATAAATGAATTTGAAAGCTGTCTCCTAACTCTTACCCATGCTCTGTCCTCACTGGAGAACTTCTCCTTTTCACCATGTGAGCAGTCATTCCCAGGAAAACAGGCAGGCTCTGTGCTTGCTGGGTGAGGATTTATGGTGTGCCACTGCTCAGTGGGGTATTTTGTAGAGATAATGAAGTCCAAGTAATGGAATAGCAGGTATTACTAAAGCCTCATTACCTTTAAGAAATGTCCTGCAGAACCTTTTCCTGCCTGTGCTGAGCTGTTATCAGTAATTAAAAGTCAGCTCCAGTTGTCACATAAAGCAATGTTTAGTGGTAGTATTTGCATTATTCATTGATTCAGCCTCTGGGGCATGAATCATCCAACTGCTCCTTGGCTCTGCTCTGCTGAGCATGTTCTCATTACCACTTCTCTGGTTGCACTGATGAGTTGACAGGCTGGCTGGGTAGGGGTGGGCCCTCTGCCTGTGTCCTGAGTGATGATGAGCTGTGTCTGGAGGGGCAGGGGTGACAGTGATAACACAAAAACTGCTCCTGGTGCAAGTTCACTTGTGGGAGTGAGTGAAATGGGCTCCTTCTCCTTCTCTTCCCAGGAAATATCTTCACCCAGCAGCCAAGTTACTTCAGTGACCTCGATGAAACTCTGCCCACTGTCCTCCAGGTACTGCTTCCTGCTTGGCAGGGCTCAGATTCCAGCTCAAAGTGTGGCACAGCTCAGAGGGTAGAAGGGAGCACAGGCAAGCAGAGGGTGTTTGCTCTTGCTTGCTTTTGTCTAGTTTATGCTCATGTGGCTCAGGCAGGCTTTAAGCCTTTATCTGGAACTACTGATGACTATTTGCTGTTACCTTCCTTCAGCTCCTGCCCTTCTCTGCAGTTTATCTCTAGGAATTTTCATTAGGCAGCTCAGAAACTGTTCTTTGTGTCACCCCCACCTCAAGCAAGGGAAACACTGAAACTGAACAAAGGAGAGACCCTGGGAAGCAGCTGAGGCTTGCCATAGTAGAAGGGGTTTGTGTTAATGAGCATTGTGGGTTCTCAGGAGCAAAGGAAGACCTACAGGAGAGCTGGAGAAGGACTTTGTACAAAGATACCCAGTGACAGGACAAGGGGCCATGGCTTCCAACTGTCAGAAGCTGGATTTGGAAGAGGCATTGGGAAGAAATTCTTTGCCATGAGGGTGGTGAGGCCCTGGAACAGGCTGCCCAGAGAAGCTGTGGAGGCTTTACAGCTAGATGGTCCTTAAGGTCCCTTCCAACCCAGCCCTTCTCTGAATCTGTGAAGCTTCAGTACTTGCAGCCTCCCACCCACGTGTCCCCAGGGGGAGGGTTTGACAAAGTGCAGGTGTAGAAGAGCTGATTTAACTGGGTTCTACACCAAAAGCTGTTAGCAAGCCAGAGCCTAATTCAATCAGCTTCTCTTCAGATTCTTTGTTTATAAAGAGCCACCAAATCTGTCCTGCTCTCCTCAGAGGAGAGGGCAGGAAGGCACTGGGACTAGATCTTCAGCAGGAGGTGCTGCTCACCTCCCATTTGTCCCACTACTCCCTTGCAGACATGGATCTCAGGTGGCCTCCCAGTGTTGGCCTTGCTGGCCATTCTCCCCTCACATCTAAGGGTCTGGATTGCACAGGATCACAGATTGCATTGGGTTGGAAGGGACTCAGAGGTCATCTTGTCCAAACCCCCTGCAGGCAGCAGGGACACCTCCAGCTGCAGCAGCTTGCTCAGGGCCCCATCAATTTTGTTCTTGGAGCCTCAGCTACATCCCTGGGCAGCCTGCTCCAGTGTCTCCCCAGCCTCACTGTGCAGAACTTCCTTCTGATGCCCAACCTAACTGTGCCCTGCTCCAGTTTCAAACCATTGCCCCTTGTCCTATTCCCACAGTCCCTCCCCAGCCTGCCTGGAGGTCCCCTTCAGATACTGAAATGCAGCTCTAAGGTCTGCCTGGAGCCTTCTCTTCTCCAGGCTGAACAGCCCCAGCTCTGCCAGCCTGTCCCCATGGCAGAGGTGCTCCAGGCCATCCCTGTCTCAGCACCACAGCCTTGTGCAGCTGCACTGAAATGCCTTGCAAGCTGCATGGAGGTTGAGCAGTGCAGCATGGCCCTTCCTGCCAGGGTCTGCTGCAGCTTTCATCTTGCACAGCTCCTTGCTGTGTGGAGGTAGTTCCATTGCACTGTGATCACAGCAGTGAGTGCTAACAGCAGGAAGCATCTCCTGCTGCTTTCTCCTGCCTTTAAACCCTGTTCTCTTGCTGTAGGTGTTCAACAATATCCTGCACAAGTGTGGTTTGCAGTGTGAAGGAGCCTCTGCTGAGCCCCAGAAACTGGAAGAAAAAGTGACTGTGACCCCAGGGAACATGCCCCTCCAGGTGGGACTGCTGCTCCTTGCACCTCACTCTGTTGTCCTGCAGCCTGGGCAGTCTGTGGAGCAGTAAGACTGCAGAGGGTCATTGTGTTCCCAAATGCTGGTGGCTGCTGTGGCACGTGCTTCCATGTCATTGTTTCCCTGTTTGTCATCTGACTTGATGATAAAGCTGCTCCAGCAGGAGCTGGCTGTGCTGTGGGGCAGCCACAGGCAGTGTGTCCTGGGCTCTTCCTGAACCTGCCTCCTTATGCTTCACTTAACCACTTGGGCAGTTACTACATCCCAGCGTGGTAGGGGTGGGAAGGGACCTCTGGAGATCATCCAGCCCAACCCCCCTGCTAAAGCAGGGCACCCACAGCAGCTTGCCCAGCAGCACAGTGGCCAGGGGGGGCTGGAAGCTCATGAGACTCCACAACCTCTCTGGGTAGCCTGCTCCAGGGCTACAGCACCCTCACAACAAAGACATTTCCCCTCCTGTTCAGATGGAGCCTCCTGGGTTCCAGTTTGTGCCCACCGCCCCTTGTGCCCTCTGAGGTCCCTCCCAGGCTGAGCCATTCTTTGGTGACTCTTTGGTTCTTTGTGCAGTCAGGCAAGAGCCCTGTCCCTGTTGGTGAGTTACTGAGCATCTTGGCTGGCTTTGCCCTCAGTGATGCTCTTCCTCTCTCAGGAGCTGAAGGACATTGTGCTGTACCTGTGTGACACCTGCACGACGCTCTGGGCCTTCCTCGACGTCTTCCCGCCGGCGTGCCAGACCTTCCAGAAGCACGACTTCTGCTCCAGGTACCCCTGGGGCTGCAGGCACAGCTTGTCTTGAGGAAGTGCTGCTGTGTCCTGGCCCAGTCCCTGCACCATTAAGAGCAGACAGAATCAATGCAACTGGAGACTGCTAGGCTTAGACTGACGGGAAGAGAGACTAATGATGTAGGGAGGGGTAGAGCTTGCCAGTTGTGTCGTCACCTTCATCATTAGCTGTGAGTGATCCTAGAGGCAGGCAGCCACCCATTGTTTCAAACTCACCTCAGGAGTCCTGGCTGTGCTTGGGAAAGGGTGCAGGAGGATGTGCAGAAAAGAGCTGTGAGAAGAGCGAGCTTCACAGAATCATTTGGGTTGGAAAAGACCTCTAAGATCATCGGGTCCAACCAATAAGCCAACACCACCAGGTCACCACCAAACCATGTCCCTCAGCACCACATCCACATGGCTTTGAAACCCCTCCAGGGATGGCAACTCCACCACCAGGCTGCCTTGGGCAGCCTGTTCCAGGCCTTGACAACCATTTGAGAGGAGAAATTGTTCCTCATGTCCAACCTAAACCTCCCATGCTGTGACTTGCCTGCCCCTGGGAGAAGAGACCAAGTCCCACCCAGCCCCAACCTCCCCTCAGGAAGCTGTATAGAGTGAGAAAGTCTCCCCTCAGCCTCCCCATCTCCAGGCCAAACAACCCCAGTTCCCTCAGCAGCTCCTCACAAGACCACACTCCAAAGCCCCCACCAGCTCTGCATCTTCAAAAACACCTTGATGTGTTCCTTAGAGAGCTGCTCTTTGCCTATCACTTATTTCATAGCTTCATAGATCCTTAGAATGGTTTGGGTTGGAAGGGACCTTAAAGACCATCCAGTTCCAACCCCCTGCCATGGGCAGGGACACCTCCCACGGCCTACATTGCTCAAGGCCTCATCCAGCCTGGCCTTGAACACCTCCAGGGGAGGGGACACCCACAGCCTCCCTGGGCAACCTGTGCCAGTGTCTCCCCACCCTCACAGGAGAGAATTTCTTCCTAATCTCCACTCTCAATCTGCCCTCTTGAAGCTTCAGTCCCTTGCCCCTCATCCTGGCACTGCTTGCTTGTGTTGCAGGGACCAAAACCCAGAGTGGGAGCCCAGTGAAATGAGCACTTTGGCTTGTGCTGCAGCAAATGGTTGCTGACACCTCAGCTGACACTTCCTGGGTTTGTTGCCCTATTTTTCCTTTTTCTTACAGGTTAGCTTCATTTTATGATGTGGCAATTCCTGAGCTGGAAGCTGCAATTAAGAAGAGGCATTACGAGGATGAGAGGTGAGAGTGTCTGCCAAGCCCTGGTCTCGTCCCTTCAGCAAGGCTCTCCCAGGGCTTAGTTACCAATTCACCTCATGCTGCTCTCTGTGGAGTCTAGCCTTTTGTTTTTATCTGCCTCAAAGAGCTCTGAAGAGCTGGCTTTGCTCACTCCCAGGTGTTCTGGGCAGTGGGGTGACTGCTGTCTGTCTCTGCTGTGCAAGAAGCAGTTGGATGGGAGCTGCACCCAAAGCGCAGCGAGGCGTGAAAGCCTGAACGCTGCCCCTGTGCACACCCTGGTCCCATCTGAGAGCACAGGCTCTGCTGGTGCAGCTGAGAGGTCATGTGCCTGACACTGGGGACACTTGGTGACTGAGGCCAACCTTTAGAGCATGAATTTCTCACAGAATCATAGAACAGTTTTGGTTGGAAAAGATCCCAACCATTCTCTGACTCTGCCAAGTCTGCTGCTCAACCCTGGCCCTCAGCACCACATTGCTGCCTCTTTTAAACACCTCCAGGGATGGGGATTCAACCCTCTCCCTGGGAAGCCTCTTCCAGTCTTTGAGAACCCTTACAGTGAAGTAGTTTCTTGTAATGTCCAACCTAAATTTCCCCTGAGGCCATTTCCTTTTGTCATTTGTTCCTTGGGAGAGGAGACCAAGCCCCACCTGGCTCCAAGCCCCACCTGGCTCCAGCCTCCTTGCAGGGAGTTGTAGAGAGCCAGATGGTGTCTCCTTAGCCTCCTTTTCTCCAGGCTAAACACCCCCCCAGTTCCCTCAGCTGCTCCTCACCAGCCCTGTTCTCCAGACCCTTCTCCAGCTCTGTTGCCCTTTTCTGGACCCACTCCAGCACCAAAATGTCCTTGGAGTGAGGGCCCAAACCTGACCCCAGTATTCCAGGTGTGGCCTCACCAGTGCCTGGTACAGAGTCTTGGGCAAAGGTGTGTCAAAGATTCAGAGCTCCTGTGCTGACATCAGCCCTGTGTTCTTTTGCTGTCTCTGAAGTGGTTTTGCTGATTTGTGGAGGAGGATTTCACATTCCAGGAAGAAGATGATAGAAGCTTTCCACATCCTAATAAACCAAGTGTGTCTGCAGCCCATCTTGGAAAGCAGGTATGGCTCCTTGGGCTGTGGGGTACCAAGCACTTATTTGATTGCCTTTGGGGGCAGTTTGTTTCCTTGTTTTCAGATTTACTGGGGAAAAGGAACAGATATTGCTGATTCTTAGCCAGAGACCTTGGCTAAGTTCAGAGGTCTGTAGTCCTGCACAGAAGGAGTGTCCCAGATGAAGCTACATGATCCAGAACTGCTGTGGTGAGCAGTGTGTGGACTCCAGTAGAGTGGGACAAGGCTTCAGGCCAGTGAGCTTTCTGACCTCAGTTTATGGCTAAGTTGCAGGTTCCAGTGCTGTGTGTGGACAACTTGACAGAGCCACCACAGTGAGAGTGATGCAGTGGTGTGCAGGCCACAGACACCAACTGGTTTGTGTCTAGGTACTGCTGCCTTTACCTATCCTATTGTGGAGCTTGCTGGCTCTGTGAGTAATCTCAGACTGGGGGCAGGTATTAGTAGAATTAGTGAGATGGCTCCCTGCTGGGGACAGAGCCAAGGACCCAGACTGTGCTCACCAGGCTGATTCTCCTTGGGGCTGGTCCCTCCTTGCCTGTACTTGCTGCAGGGTTTGTAGCTTGCTGGTCCCTGCAGCTCTCATTCTGCTTCAGTATTTTCCCTGGTTTGATATCAGGAGAGCTGTCCAGGAAGATGAGGAGTGTGTTGTGGTGGCTTCACAGATTGCACTGGGTTGGGAGGGACACCTCAAAAGTCATCTTGTCCAACCCCCCCTGCAGTCATAAGGGATGCCTCCAGCTGCAGCAGGCTGCCCAGGGCCACAGCAAGGCTGATCTTGAATGTCTTCAGGGACAGGGCCTCCACCACATCCCTGGGCAGCTTGCTCCAGTGTGTCACCACCCTCATTGTGCAAAACTTCCTCCTGATGTGCAACCTTGCTCCAGTTTCAAACCACTACCCCTCCTCCTGTCACCACAGGCCCTTCTGAACAGCCCTCCCCAGCCCTCCTGTAGGTTCCCTTCAGATACTGAAGTGTATTTCCTTATGAAACACTGGGATCTGCTTCCTTAACTTCCTCTGTGACCTGGGCTCTATCACCCATTCTGTCTGCTGCAAATCCAGTCCCTGATGGAATGAGAGCAGCCTTGCCTTACCCTTGCTTGCTGGAGTGCTGCCTTTGGGTACCCACCAGGGTGTAAGCTGTTCACATTCCATAGTGCTAAGGACAACTCCTACTCCAGAGGCAGTAAAGAAACTGCTCCAGAAACTGCTCCTCAGTTTGAGAGGTGAGGTTGCTGTTGAGCTGATGTGGTCAGCTTCCAGAGAAATGCCTTTCTCTTAGCACTGATGTGCTGCAGAGAGGCTCAGTGCAGCAGCAAAGGGAGGTTTAGGGTCAGAAAGGCTGCAGCAGGAGCTGGCTCAGTGTGTTCTTACCTAGCTGAGCACATACTCTCTGGTGTGATCCCCATGCATACAGTAAGTGCAGTTATGAAAGCAGCACACACCCTTAATGAGGTGTAATCCTTAGTGCCAGGCTGAGGCATCCAACTCTGATTTGTAAAGCCTTGTAATGCAGAGAATCCCAGGATGGTCTGGCTTGGAAGGGACCTTAAAGGTCATCTAGTTCCACCCCCCTGTCACAAACAGCTGCACCTCCTGCTAGACCACCTTGCATAAAGCCCTCTCCAACCTGGCTTCCAGGCATGGAGCCTCCACAACTCTGGGCAGCCTGTTCCAGTGCCTCACCACCCTCAAGGGGAAGAATTTCCTCCTAATGTCTCATCTAAATCCAGCTTCTTCCATTCTATCAGCTTTAGACCAGGCTGCCTGTTTGCTGAAGCCACAAAGGAAGCTTGTTCCCATTTGACCTTTTACTCCTGAGAAAGCCCCAAAGTGGTCTGAGATCCATTTCAGATGGAATTTCCCCCTGGTGTGTGAGGCTGGGGGGCAGAATGTGGAGCATGTGCAATGAGGTAGCCTCACCACTGGGTTTTTCTCTCTGTGCCATTCTTCTCTGCAGCTGTGAGAATATTCAGCCTTTCATTGAGGAATTTCTACAGATCTTCACCTCAGTGCTTCAGGAAAGGAGGTGAGTCTGCCCAAGGGGAGGAGGGTCAGCTTGCCTTCCTCTTCCATTCTTTACACCAATATTGCCTGAGACATCCTTATGAGGCACTGGGGAGGTACAGATCATTCTAACTGGCTGGGGAAAGTGCTGTGAGAGGGTTTCAGTCTCTGCAGTGCAGACTTGACTGTGAAGGTGAGGAGGATGTTGTGTGACACTGCAGAATACCATTCTCCCCTCTCTCTAATCCCAGCTTTCCCAGTGGCAGATAGCAATTTAGCCATTAGCTGCCTTGACAAGTGAGACTGCTGTTACTAATGGTGCTTTTCAGCTGGGGTGACCAGAGCAGAGAGCTGCTCAGTGCTCATGCTGAGGATGCAGAGCAAGTGGCAGAATGGGGAGCTCAGGAGGAGCGTGGCAGCTGGCCCTGCTGGCTTGGAGGGAAGTGCAGCTGCAGGGGAATGGGGATGAAATCAGCCCTGGGAACGTGTGCTGCAGCCAGCCTGGGGTAGGAGGCTGTACCTGTTCCTACCTGAGCAGTGAGGAGGTGACAGTGGCCTGGCAGGGATGGCAGCAGCTCTGCTGGTGATCTGTTGGGTTGGATGAAACCTGCTCCTGTCCTCAGGTTTCTCCGTGACTATGACGAGTTGTTTCCTGTGGAGGATGATGTCAGCCTGCTCCAGCAAGCCTCCTCCACCCTGTATCCTTTGCTGTCACCTTGGGCCTCTGCAGGCCTGCCCAAGTGGCACTGCCACTGCTGCTGCCTCTGGTGAGGCTGCAGGGCTGGCAGTGAGTAATGGAAAGGTTTCTGTCCTTGGTGGTGGAGCCACAGGCTTGGGAATTACTGAAAACATAGTTATTGCAGGGCCAGGCCTGAATGTGTGCATCTGGAAATGTCCTTAATGCTGTCCCCCTAGAGATGAGACCAGGGCAGCCTACATCCTCCAGGCAGTAGAGAGTGCCTGGGAAGGGGTAGGCCGGAAGAAAGCACAAGGTGCTAAAGATCCAGCACCAGCAGCAGCAGCTAAGGGAGCATCAGCAGGAGTGGAGAGCACTGCAGAGGACATGGAGGAGCTTGGGGCTGCATATTTGTCAGAGGAGGAGGTGAGTAGAGCTGTGGGGAGGCCTGGGTCCTGCTCTTTCTGTCCTTTGGTCTGTGAAGGGAGGATTGGTTTGCTTGCTCTGGGGGATGGACGTGGGAGCTTGAATCACTTCTCACTGTGGCTAAATCTCAGTGCAGCTCCACGTGCCTTCTGACATGAGAAACTCAGGGTCCCAGCGTGGTGGGGTTCAAAGGGACCTCTGGAGATCATCCAGCCCAGCCCCCTGCTAAAGCAGGGGCAATCACAGCAGCTTGCCCAGGGTCACAATGGCCACAGGAGACTCCACCACCTCTCTTGGCAGCCTGCTCCAGGCCTCCAGGCCTCCAGCACCCTCACACCAAACAAGTTTCTCCTGTTCAGATGGAACCTCCTGGGTTCCAGTTTGTGCCCATTCCCCCTTGTCCTGTCCCTGGGCACCCCTGACAAGAGTCTGGCCCCAGCCTCTAGCCCCCCACCCTCTAGCTCTTGCTGAGCACTGATTCCCTCTCATCCACATTTGAGGAAGGGATTCTCCAGGGCATCCTCACTGCCTCAGGGGCAGAGGGAAGTCATTGTGTGCCCGAGTCCACGTCACAGACTTTGTGTAGTACAAACTTAGCTCATTTCCCTTCCTCTGACTTCAGTCTTTGATTCTGTGTGTGGAATTCTGCTAGCCCAGCCTGCTGCTCTCCCTGTTTCCAAGGTGCCCTCCCTCAGCTGCTGTCTTTCCAGTAATGCCTCCCCTTGTGTCTGCTGTCCGCAGTGTGCTGGGGCAGCTGCTGCGCCCCTCGCCAAGGTCTCGGGGGTGGAGCTGGACTCCCTCATCTCCCAAGTGAAAGACCTGCTGCCAGACCTTGGTGAGGGCTTCATCCTGGCCTGCCTGGAGGAGTACAGCTACAACACAGAGCAAGTGATCAACAACATCCTAGAGGACAAACTGGTGCCACACTTGGCCAAGCTGGACCGAAGAATGCAAAGGTTTGGGGTTTGGTTGTGGTTTCTCAGTCCCCAACATGCTTACCCAGGGTTGGATGCCTGTAGAGCTGTGGAAGGAGTCACCTGCATTTCCTGGGGGTACAGAGCTTTGGTGAGAGCTTCTCCTTGCCATCTGCTGTCAGCTCTCTGCCCTCATGGTGTCCATGCAGAGGACTGCAATGGTCACTGGTCAGCATTTCCCAGAATCCTAGAATGGCTTAGGTTGGAAGGGACCTTAGAGATCATCTGCTCCAACCTCCCTCCCATGGGCATGGCCAGGGACACCTTCCACAGACCAGAGGGCTCAAGGCCTCATCCAGCCTGGCCTTGAACACCTCCAGGGAGAGGGCAGCCACAGCCTCCCTGGGCAGCCTGTGTCAGTGTCTCACCACCCTCCCTGGAAAGAATTTCTTCCCAATCTCCAGTCTCAATCTGCCCTCCTCAAGCTTCAATCCATTGCTCCTTATCCTGTCACTACAAGCCTCTGTATAAAGTCCTTACCCAGCTCTCCTTCAGGTGCTGGAAGGCTGCTCTAAGGTCTCCCTGGAGCCTTCTCTTCTCCAGGCTGAACAGCCCCAGCTCTCCCAGCCTGTCCCCACAGGGGAGGTTCTGCAGCCCTCTGAGCATCCTTGTGGCCTCCTCTGGAGCCTCTCCAGCAGCTCCAGGTCGTTGTGCTGGGGGCACCAGAACAAGTCTGAGCAGAGCAGAGGGGCAGAACCCCCTCCCTGTCCTGCTGCTCTCTCTCTACTTGGGATGCATCCCAGCACACAGCTGCCTGCTGGGCTGCCACTGAGCCTTCCTGGCTCCTCTTTGGAGTCGCTTTAGTTTGTCTGCAGCTGCTGGTGTGTGCTTGTGCTGCCACAGCAGTTCCTGACTGAGTGTCAGGATGTGAATGTGCTGTTTGCTCACATTTCATGGGGGAATGGGCAGCCTGTCCCCATGCTGCATTAAAACAGGGACACATCTTTATCAGAAATGATGGAAAGAGTCTTAGTTTGGGAACTGTCTTCACTCTCTCCCAGTCAGATCTGCTGCCTCGGGGCACCGACGATGGGGGTGGGCTTTGAGAGGAGGGTTGGGGAAGGCAGGGGGGGTCTGCAAAGCCAGCAGTTAGAGAAGATAGGGCTGGGATGGTTTTGGGGTGGGGTTTTTTGTGTGCATCTTGAAACACAACTGTCAGTTCAGTAGCAAATGTGGAGGTTTGATCACTGCTGCCCTGAGAAGTGAGCACAGCAGCACTGAGAGATGCCCAGCTGAGCTGACAGCACCAACTAACTGAAGAGAAAAATAAGGCTCTTTTGACTTAGAAATTGAACAAACCTAAGCCTGGAACTCTGAGAAAGGCTTAAGAAGGAGCCACAGGGAGATAAATACCCTGAAATCAACAGCACCACATTATTGGGATTTTTTTCCCCAGCCTGTAATTCATCATAGTTAGCACTGGGCTTTACTGAGTCACTGCTTTGAGAGCAGGCAGCCTGTCAGTGCTCCAGCTGCTGGCTGCTTTCACTGGCTCCTGAATGAACAGGAGGGGTTGGGGTGGGGGCTTTGTTCTCCCTAAGATGCTGCAGATTCCCCACAAAGATCAGCTTTGAAAACTCTGCCTTTTGTCTGTGCCTTGCAGTGCTTGTGTTGTACTCTAGTGTGAGAGGGAGGAACTCACTTGGAGCCTTGACTCTCCCCTCCTCCTCTCTTTCTTTTACTCCCCCCCTCCACTCTCTTGCTCCCCCCTCCTCTCTCTTGCTCCCCTCTTCCCCTTTTCCTCCTCCCTCCCCTCTTTTCCTCCCCCTCCCCTCTTTTTCTCCCCCTCCCCTCTTTTCCTCCCCCTCCCCTCTTTTCCTCCCCCTCCCCTCTTTTCCTCCCCCTCCCCTCTTTTCCTCCCCCTCCCCTCTTTTCCTCCCCCTCCCCTCTTTTCCTCCCCCTCCCCTCTTTTCCTCCCCCTCCCCTCTTTTCCTCCCCCTCCCCTCTTTTCCCTTCAAAGAGGATCTCTGTGTGCTGTGGCTGACTCAGCCCAGCGAAGAGCAGCCTGATGTCTCTAGGAGAGGAGCAGACCTCGCTCATGCCACTGTTTCCCTTCTCTCTCTGACTTCCACCACCAGGCAGCTGGAGCCAGACCCCACTCCCCTGCTCAGCTCCCGCTCCAATGTCTTCCAGCAGGATGAGTTTGATGTTTTCAGCAGGGACTCCGTGGACCTCTCTCGGATCCAGAAAGGCAAGCGGTGAGTACCACACCCCCTCAGTGAGCCCTGCCTGCCAGCAGCAGGGAGCCCCTGCCAGCCTGCAGATGGATTTCTCCTACAAACCTCCTGCAGGAATTTGCTGAGGCTTATCAAAATGTTTCCCACCTGTTTCTTCTGTTTCTCTGGGCAAGTCAAATGAAATACTGAGGGGCTGGTTTCAGTTGGTGTTCCTCCTAATTGACTTTTCCCTCTGTCTGCTGTTCTGAGCTTGCTCTGCCAAGCTCATTTGTAATGCCAGGCTCTTGCTTCTTGCTCTTAATGTTAGACTTGTACTGAACAACAAACCTTGAAAAGCAGCAGTTTCAGTGAGCCTGAGCTCGTGACTCAGAGCTGAGGATAAGCAGTGATTTGGGTTAGATCCAAGTGAAGCTTCAGTAGCCACCTCCTTCAAAATCTGATAGCACTCAGTGGCTTAGGCTGCTTTTGTGGCTCCTGCTGCTGGAAGCTTCCTGCTGAAGGGCACTTCCTCTGCTTCCTCCCCAGTTTGACATGTGGTGCTATGCAGGTTTAAGTGAGGGCATTGTCCTGCTGGCTCCATCAATGGCAACTGGATCTTTATAACATGGTTGACATAGAATTACTTTGGTGAAAGTAAAACTGACTCAGTTCAGCTGTTAACCCAGCACTGCCAGGTCACCCCTAAACCATGTCCCTCAGCATCACATCCTTACAGCTTTTAAACCCCTCCAGGGTATTTCAGAGTGACTTCTTTCAGAGGCTTTTTGAGCACTTTCTCTAACCAGCCCAGTCTGTTCTTCATGCTGGTGTGTGCTTACACAGAGCTCAGTAAGCTTTCAAACTGGAGAAGAGCAGATTTAGATTGGATGTTAGGAACAAGTTTGCACCATGAGGGTGGTGGAACACTGGAACAGGTTGCCCAGGGAGGTGGTTGAGGCTCCTTCCCTGGAGATATTCAAGGGGAGGCTGGACAGGGCTCTGGGCAACCTGATCTAGTTTGAGGATGCCCCTGCTGAGTGCAGAGGGGCTTGGACTAGATGAGCTGTGGAGGTCCCTTCCCACCCAGATCATTCTATGGCTCTGTGAAAAGGCTGGCTGGAAATGGAGCCACGTGGAAGCACCTGGTTAAGGGTTTGGTTGCAAAACTGCATCAAGCTCCCAGGATAAAACTGCTTTGATCCTGGAGTCCAGATAGGCAGCATCTCAGCAGCAGTGCTGTAGTGTCCATAGTGGCCTGGCTAGGCAAGGAAACAACTTTCCTCTCTAGCCTGGGCAATGACTTTTGAAGCCAAGAATTCACAGCCAGCCTCTCTGCTCCTTCCTCATCCTGCTGCCTTGCTCAGAGTGCAGACTGGCACCATGTTAGCAGGGGCCTTGTGCACACCCACCCACACCAGCTTACCTGCACCTCCTCCAAGCCTTGCAGGTGTGGGCAGCTGCTGGACAAGGCAGAGAGCACCCTCTGAGTTCAGTGTGGAATAACCCTGCTGCAGCTCCCTCTGCAGATCCCTTAGAGGGTTCTCCTGCCCTGGTGTGAGATCTGCTTTGGATTCCAGTGGCACCAGGATTTTTCTTCTGGTTTTCTCTTTCTCCTTCTTAAAGCCATTTGCTCACCCATCTCTGCTTCTGGCTTGGGTGCTGGTGCTGCCTAAGCTTGATGTTGCAAAGTGCTTCAAGAGCCAGGCCAGACTGGGTCCCACCGTGCCAGCTGCTCTGTGGCTAAGTGAAAGAAAGCAAGCAGTTTAGGGCAGGGACTTGGTGTGAAAGAGAAAGCTACAGCAGGATGAGGAGAGCAACAGTGTGAGGAAATGATCACAGAGGTGTACAGGTGAATCTTAGCTGGTGCTGAGAAGTGATCACACTTGTCTGTGCCTGTCCAGCTGTAATTGCTGGCTGAATCTGCCTCTTGAAGTCAGAGCATGTCCTGAACACCATGGGACTAGAGGAGTTCTTTCCTGGAACTGGTGTCTGAGGCATTCCACTGCAGCTCTTCTGCAGTCATCAGACCAGCTCAACAGGAAACAATTAGCAAATGCTTAGTTCAGTCTCATGCTGAATACCAGCAGAAGATGTTATCCCAGCCCAGCTATGTGTGAACTAACCACAGGCTTTGTAGGGCATTTTGTAGCTAAATGCAGGCATGGAGCAGAGTGAGTCAGCTGGGAGAGAGGAACCATTTCTGCCTGCAGTGGTGCTTTGTGCTGGGGTTCTTCATGAAAATCAGGCTGCTTGGATCCCATCCCCACTGCTTGGATCCCATCCTCACTGCTTGCTAGTGTGGATGAGCCCTTGAGCACCCAAGTCTAGTTGAGAGGTGTCCCATGGCAGGGGGGTTGGAGCAGATGCTCTCTAAGGTCCCTTCCAACCCTGGGCCATTCTGTGATGCTCTAATTCACTTCCCTCCTACATTTATCCAAAGATGGTCTATGCAGAGCTCTGAGGTGGGGTGGATCACAGTCTCTGGTAGCTTGTTTTGTTGTTTTCCTTCTCACTTGTGCTTGTTCTAACTCCTGCTTGCTGCTCTGGTTGGGTTTTGGCTCTGCCTGTCTACATCCCCATTTTACATCTCAGGTTTGTAAGCTGAGGTTCCTGTCTCTGCTGCTGTGTGTTGGTGCAGCCCTGCTTGGTGAACTCCGGCTGTGCCTGCTACCTCAGCAGGGTGTTGGAGGGCACTCCATGCTGCCAGAGCCACCTCATAAGTGGGAGGTTTGGGCCCAACACCTACTGCTCCAGATTCACCTGTGAAGGAAGACTGAGAGGACTGGGGCTGGTTAGTCTGGAGAGGAGAAGGCAGAAAATGCTCAGGGGGTTGGAGCAGCTCTGCTGCAAGGCCAGGCTGAGGGAGCTGGGGGTGTTCAGCCTGGAGAGGAGAAGGCTCCAGGGAGACCTTAGAGCAGCCTGACAGTACCTGAAGCAGGCTACAGGAAGGATGGAGAGGGACTGTTCATAAAGGCCTGCAGGGACAGGAGCAGGGGCAATGGCTCCAGACTAGAGCAGGGCAGACTGAGATTGGGTATCAGGAAGAAGTTCTTCCCTGTGGGGCTGCTGGAACACTGCAGCAGGCTGCCCAGGGAGGGGGCTGAGGCTCCAGCCCTGGAGATCTCCAAGGGGAGGCTCAGTGAGAACCTGGGCAGCCTGATCTAGCTGGGGATGTCCCTGCTGGGTGTGGGGAGGTTGGACTGGAGGAGCTTTGGAGGTCCCTTCCAGCCTGGCCCATTGAGTGGTTCTCTGTCTTGCCGCGGAGCACAGGAGGGAGGAGGAGAGCACCAGGAGCCTGCTGAACGACAAGCGGCTGGTGGCGGAGCAGCGGCAGCGCTACAGCCACTACAGCCTGGTGGTGGAGGAGCTGCCCTGGCAGCCAGGAGCAGCCCAGCTCTACAGGGAGGACTATGAGGATGAGTATGACGACACTTACGACGGCAACCAAGTGGGAGCCAACGACGCGGACTCGGACGACGAGCTGATCAGCAGGAGGTAGGTGCTGCGGCCGCGGCGGAGGGGAGGCAGGCAGCCCTGGAGCTCTCTGGCCTGCACACACCTCTCCAATACCTGTGGCCAGCAGGGCAGGAGAGCTGATTCTGCCCTTTTGCTTCGCTCTTGTGAAACCCCCTTTGAATACTGTGGTCAGTTCTGCTGTCCACATCGTGGGAAGGACACAGAGCTGGTGGAGCACGTCCAGAGCAGGCCACAGAGGTGATGCAAGGGCTGGAGCAGCTTTGCTGTGAGCACAGGCTGAGGGAGCTGGGGGTGGGCAGCCTGGACATAAGACTCTGAGGGCACCTTAGAGCTGCCTGCCAGTACCTGAAGGGATCCTGCAGGAAGGCTGCAGAGGGACTGTTCCTAAGGGTGTTTGAGCCAGGCCAAGGGGGAATGGTTGGAAGCTGAGGCAGAGCAGGGTTAGACTGGAGCTTAAGAAGTTCTTCAGTCTGAGGGTGGTGAGACTCTGGATTGGGTTGCCCATAGAGGTTGTAGATGCCTCCTCCCTGGAGGTGTTCAAGGCCAGGCTGGACAAGGCCTTGGGCACCCAAGTCTAGTTGAGAGGTGTCCCTGGCCATGGCAGTGAGGTTGGAGGAGATGATCTTCGAGATCCCTTCCAACCTAAGGCACTCTGTGATTCTGTGAGCACAGGGGCTCAGCTCTGTGTCTCAGTGAGGACATGCATGCTTCAAACCACCCCTTTGACTGCTGCTGGTTTCTCTGTAATACACAAGGAGGGAGTTTTGGGTCTCCCTTCTTGTGGGGGTAGGAGTTGTTGCCATGCCATGTACCCAGGATCTTCTCAGGCTTCCACTTTCTGCAGCTGTAGGACTTGGTTGTTGCCTCAACTGAACAAACCTGAACTTGCCACTGGGTTGAAGCTTGCTCTCAGCAGTGCTTCTGCTCACGGGACTCTGTCCTGCAGTGGGGGAAATGTGCTGCCTTAAATAATTGGGGTTGAGTGTGGTTGTGTGGCTGGTTAGCCAAGGGAAGCTTCAGCATGTGGTACAGCTGGCCTTGTCCCTCTGAAACCCTGGAGGTCAGACCTGGAAGCACTCTGC